>NW_027206165.1:0-677222 GCF_024711535.1 Dipodomys merriami
AAGAAAAATAAATCCAAAGCTGGGGGAAAGTCAACCATGGAGTCATTGAGAAATAACAAGATTTAGGAGCAACCTTGTGAATAGATGGTCAAATCTTACAGCAAAGATGACCCAGCATGATCAATAATTCTTCACTATTTCTTATTAACAGGGCACTGTGTTCCTAAACCTAACTTGATCGTCAAACTGGTGCAAGCAGTAGAACCAAGGATAAGAGAAGCCTCAAGCAAAAATTTCACAAGTGAGTTAAAGCATCTTGTGTAGTGATGTTTTTGCCAGAGCTCTGTTGGTAGATTCGTCTTGCACTGTTCTGAGCAATAATGTTCCCAATTCTAAGTCCTGTGTGGCAAAGAAATAGATGATCCTTTGTCTTGAAGACTAGTAAATCAAGAATTCATGTGGACACTAACTGAATTTGTTGTTGCTATAGAGATAAAGTTTGCAATTCTCTTTGTCTTTGTGGAAATCATTCTGAAACAGAAAAACTAAACAAGAAATGTAGAAAATAAGATTTTATTTTCTTTGAAACTAGGATTATGTAGGTATGAAGAAATAAGGAGTACTCCAGGCCTGTTCTCCTGATGAGTAAAATAGATCATCAGTGCTGGAAGACATACACTGGGATTCAGAACTGCAGCTTTTAGTCTAGAGAGGATGATTATTTGGCTGATGAGCTGAAGAATCTTTGTTCTTCCATGCTTCTGATAGGCAGGAATATCAGAAAAGGAATTTTAAAAAGACTTTGATCCACAGTGAAGACAAAGAAAGTTTAAAATTCCCATAGGTACCTCATAATTCTTAGTAAGAAGTTAGAACTTAAGAGATGTAGGTGTAAAACCTTACTTCTAGAAACAATTCCTGCTTACTTGATAGGCAAAGTGATATATAAACAATATTATGGTTTCTGAGAATGGAAAATATTTTTGTTCCTCACCTAATGGTTGAGAAACAATAAAACAAAATATATAAATTATTTCAAGGAAATAAAAAATAACTATTCCCTTATGCCAAACAAAATAAAAATTGAGAAAAACAACCCCAAGAATACTAAAGGGTATAGTTCGTACACAGCTTACTACTCTGACAGTACATGGGTAAGTAATTTGAGGAAGTATTTCCTCTGTTATAAAACGAAGAAAATTGAAACACAAAAATTCTTTTCCATTGTAAAACATCAGTATTACTTTCTTAATTTAGACATTATGGAGAAAAGCATATATTTATCACCAATCAATTCCTACTCTGATATGTTAAAATATGTAATAATTAGAATGAGTAAAAATGTCTTTACCTTTACAGTAAGGAATCTTTGGATCTCATTTGTGTTTTGTCTTTTTTTCTGTGACTTATTTTAGATATCCAAGAAATGGAGGACGTGAATAAGATGTGCCAGCAAAATCCAGATGAAAGTCCATGTGAAGTCTTAGTCACAAATAGTAATACAGTGGAGGAAGGAGTGAGTTTAGTAACTTTTCATAAGGCAGAATGAATATAACCATAATGAATATAGAGAATGCTATTATAACTCTGCTCTCTTTTTCAGAAAATACTTCAGGGAGGAAGAAAAACTCCTGGATGTAGTCTATGTGGAAAACTGTTCAACTTAAGACCTACAGTCACTACTCATGAGAAAAGATACACAAGAGAGAAACATTGCATATGTGGTGCATGTGACAAATCTTTCAGTCAGGAAATAGACCTTATGAAGCCTCAGAGCAAATATCCAGAGAATTCCAATGAGTATATCCAGTGTGCAAAATTTACCTCTCAGATGTCAGACCTGAATTTACATTCTCAAACACCAACAGAAGAAAAACTCTATGAATATGAGGAATATAGGCAATTTTCCACCCATAGAAATCACCCCAAAGAGAAACGTAATGAATGTAACAAATGTGAAAAGTCATTCAAAAAGAAGTCACAACTCCTTTTGCATCAGAGAATACACACAGGAGAGAAACCTTATGAATGTATCAAATGTGGAAAGTTGTTCAGACAGAAGACACACCTCACTTTGCATAAGAGAACTCACACAGGAGAGAAACCTTATGAGTGTAAGGAATGTGGAAAGTCTTTCAGACAGAAAAATAGCCTTGTTTTACATCAGAGAAGACACACAGAGGAGAAACTTTTTGAATGTGATAAATGTGGAAAGACTTTCGTGCGGAAGTCACCCTTCATTTTGCATCAGAGAATACACACAGGAGAGAAATGTAATGAATGTAACAAATGTGGGAAGTCATTCAGACACCAGTCAAGACTTCTTTTGCATCAGAGAACACACACAGGAGAGAAACCTTATGAGTGTATCAAATGTGGAAGGTCATTCAGACAGAAGATACACCTTACTTTGCATCAGAGAACTCACACAGGAGAGAAACCTTATGAGTGTAAGGAATGTGGACAGTGTTTCACCTGGAAGTCACAACTTGCTGTTCATCACACTGTACACACAGGAGAGAAACCTTATAAATGTAACACATGTGGAAAATCTTTCGGACAGAAAGAAAACCTTGCTTTACATCAGAGAAGACACACTGGGGAGAAACCTTATGAATGTGATAAATGTGGAAAGGCTTTTGTACGGAAGTCACCCCTCATTTTGCATCAGAGAATACACACAGGAGAGAAACCTTATGAATGTAACAAATGTGGGAAGTTGTTCAGACAGAAGATACACCTCACTTCACATCAGAATATACACCAAAGAGCAACATGAATGCAACAGGTGTGGAAAGTCTTTCATGCAGCAGTCACATGTCACTTCACATCATAGTTTACACAGGAGAGAAACCTTATGAATGCAACAGGTAGAAAGTCACCTACAAGGCAGACCTTACTAAACATCAGAGAAGTCACACGGGAGAGAAACCCTGTGAATGTAAGAATTGTGAAAAGTCCTTTACCCAGAAGTCAAAATTTAATACTCATGTGAAGACACACTCATGAGAAACCCTATGAAAGTAAAAAACTGGACAGACTTTCAGACAGAAGTCATAACTCACTTTGTATCAGAGAACACACACAGTAGAGAAACCTTATGAAAGCAACATATGTAAAGACCTTCAAACAGAGTTCACACCTCAGCAGGCATAACAATTTACATAGGTTAGAAACCTTAGGAATGTAGTATATGTGCAAATCCTTCACCTAGCATTCACACTTTAGCAACTCATGTGAAACCTTTGGACTGTAAGATATGTGGAAAATTTCTCACCTGAAACAAAACTTAGTTTGCATCAAAGAACTCACACAGGAGAGAAGCCTTAAGAATGTAGCCCAGTGTGCAGTCTTTCACCCAGAAGACACTGCTCAGGCTTTATCATTGGACACCCACAAGAGAACTGTTACAAAAGAAACAAATGTGGAAAGTTCCAAACAAGAGTTTCACAAAACTAAGTTCATATCAGAAAACACAGCAGAGATCATATGAATGTAACAGATGTGGAAAATCCTTCATCAAGAAAGCAGGCTGTCATTTTGAAGAGAAACATGAGCACAAATGTAGAAAGTCACCTGGATGACATTCCTATTCATTAGAGAACTGACTCACAGTAGAAAATAGAACTTAACAAATGTGTAATTACTAAATCAGAAGTCAGTCTTCGCTGCATCTGAGAACACATACAGCAGAGAAACAATTGGTATAGCAAATATAGAAAAACATTTAGCCAGAAGTCATACGTCTACATGTAGCAAGGTTCTTTGGTATGCAGAAAAGCTTGTTTTGTGCAATCCCATTTTTCTGGTTTTCCTTTGATTTGTTTCAATTCTGGATCTTTAGGAAGTTTTGACCTGTGCCACAGAGACTTAGTGTTTTCCCTATCCCTTCCTATATTCAGGGTATCTGGTCATCCATTTGATCTAATTGTTACTAATCTGTTGCAGGGTTATATAGAAGGATTTAATTGTTTTCTGCATGTATAGCTAATTGTGCCAGCATCATTGGTTTCTTGTATTTTGAGATTTTTGTCTCCCTTATCAAATATTTGGAGGCTACCCACAAGTCTGTGGGTTCTATTACTAGTAGTAGTAGTAGCAGTAGTAGTAGTAGTATGGCTTTGTTAGAGAGTTTGAGGCTTGGTATTGATATTCTTCCAGCACTGTTTTTCCCCCACTATGGACTGCTTTTGCTATTCAACATCTCCAGTAATTCCATATGCATTTGGGATCATTTCTTCTATGGAATTAAAAAATATTGTTGAGATTTGGAAGGGTATTGTGTTGAATTTGTAAATAGCTTTGTATAGTATTGCCATTTTCATGATGATGATCCTCCCAATGCAGGGGCATAAGTTTTTTCATTTCTTTCAGTGTGCTTTAATTTCCCTTGAGGTTTTAAAAGTTTTCATCATAGAGGCCCTTCACATCTAATTAAGTTCTTAGCTTTTGTTTTTATGAGGCAGTTACAAATGGGGTTGCTTTACTGATTTCAGCCTCACTCTAATCATTGTTGGCACTCAGGAAAGTTACTGAATGTTTTGTGTTAATATTATAGCCTGCTGCTTTGCCAGTTTCCAATCAGCTCAAGTAAGTTGGGAGAGGAATCTGAGTTTCTTTCAATGCAAGATCATGTCATCTGTTCCTGAGAAGAATGTATATTCTTATGCTGCTGGGTGAGATATTCTGTAGATGTCTGTGAAGTCTAGTTGGTCAATGCAGTTCTTTAATACTAAGTTCTCTCTGATTAATTTTTGCTGAGTTGATGTATCTATAGGTGACTTTGGTCTGTTAAAGTCACCAAAAATCAATGTGTTTGGATCTGTGTATATTACGGGATAAGTAGTATCTGTTTGATGAAGGGGGTATTCATTTGGGGTATAGGTATTTAAGATTGTTATATCATCCCATAGGAAAGGTCCATTTATTAGTATGTCATGGCCTTCTTAGTATCTTCTTACTAATTATAATTTGAAGTATATTCTATCTGATATTAGTATTGCTATTCTGACCTGCTTAGGGGGACTATTTCCTTGATAGAATTTATTCTACCCATTCACAGTCAGGATACTTGTTTCTGTTGGCAAGGTGTGCCTCTTGAAGACAGATAGATGGGTCTTGTTTTTTGATTCAACTAATCAATCTGTTTCATTTAATTGGGAGTTAAGTCCTTAAGTATTGACAGGAGTGAAAAGTTTTGGCAATTTCTGCCATGTTACCCACCTTTCTATGGCCTGTGCAGGAAAGCAAAACGTAATACAGTGACAACAGGGGAAAGAACTATAGGGGGAACTATAGGGGGAAGAACATGCAAAAAAATCACAGTATAACAAAGAAAAACTTTGTTAAAAAAAGAAAAGCTGTATCCATGTCTTGGGGCTCATTTCACTTAGCATCTTCTTATCTGTTCATATATATATATAGCTTTTGAGTGTTTCTGCTCTGATGGAGGCATAGAATTCCATTGTGTATGTATGTATATATATATATATATATATATATATATATGTATATACACACAAACACACCATATTTTCTTCATCCATTCATCTACTGAGGGGCATCTGGGTTTGTTCTATATCTTAGCTATGGTGGATAATGCCGCAATAAACATAGTTGTGCTGGTAGCTTTAGTATAGCCTTGTTTGTGATTCTTTGAGAAAATGCCCAAAAGTGGGATTGCTGGGTTATAGCAGAGCTCTATGTGTAGTCTTCGGAACTCTATTTGTAGTCTTCAGGTGATCTTTTTGAATCCTTTTCAGGCTCAGGGCAGTGGAGCATTTGTGGACAGGTCTGGAGGGATTAAGGTGTGCAAGGGAAGTCTTTGGTGCATCCTTTTTCACATTTCAAAAAGAAGCTGGGCTGTGTGGGTCACCCCTTTAATCCTATCACTTTTGGTTAAATCCACTGTTTGAATTAATCTGGAGTGCAACTTCCAACCAAGGTGTAATTGCTGTGGCTCAGAAATCCTATCAGAAGCTACTCTCTGATTGGTTCATATGCGATGCTCTGTGTGAGGTTGGGTTATAAAGATGCCAGTGAGCCATCCTGCTCTCCATGAGCCAGTGCTCCCAGCTCATTCATTTCCTATGGAACCAACGTCTCCATGTCTTCCCTGCAGAACCTCTTGAGCCACACTGGCAGGCTAGGCCATTTGAGATGAGGGCTCTATCCTGCCTCTCTGGAGAGCTACCAATGTTCAGTGTGGGTGGAAGAGCCAGGATGTCTGAGCTTTTCAATTAATTGATCGCTCTAGAACCCCATCATGGCACTTTTGTGGTACATGTGTCCTATGCAAACTCCATCAGGAATCTGGAGTAAATTCAGCCTAAAAAAAACTGGAACAAGATCTTGTTTTTACAACTAAATGGTGGGAGCATACCTCTATGTCTTGGGGCAGTCCTTGACTGTAAATTACTGTGCAAGCAATAAGTTGGTTTACAAAAGAAAGAAATTAAGTAGATGTCATTTCTCAGGTCCAAAAATAACAGAAAGCAAAAAAATAGAGTATTACTTGTGCCTAGAATCCAAGCTACTCAACAAGCTAGAGATCAAAGGATCACAGATCAAAATGAGCTTGAACAGGAAACTCATCCCCAGTGAACCAGAAGAAATCCAGAAGTGGAACTGTGGCTCAAAATGGTAAACCGCTTGAGTAAGACAGCTTAGGGACAACACCCCAGCTCCAAGTTCAAGCCCAGAATTGATCAAGAAAAGAATAAATCATCCCTCAGGTTGGTGACTCACACCTGTTGATGAGATCTGAGAATTACAGTTAAAAGCCAGTCAACCCAAGAATGACAGTTATCTCCAATTACCCAATGAAAAGTTGGAAGTAGAGTCTGTGTGTCACCTGGTAGAGTGCCAGCCTTGAATGGAAAAAGCTGAGGGTGGACAGTGACCAAGCCATGCATTCAAGTCCCATTCCTGGCACACAAAACAGACATACACACAGAAGAAGCAAAAGAGAAACAAAGAAAAATAACCATCTCACTTTCTAAGAGACTGAGAATGTTTATTGACTGAATAAAGAAACAATGTATACATGGGTTCTTCTATGTGCACATGATTTACAATGAGCTAAACTTAAATAGCTTCTTGAGATTAGAACATCAGTAAAATACTATTTCTCATTTTTAAAATCAGATGATGAGCAAATGTCAGCTGTATGCAGTGTAATGAACACCATGGGAACTCTCACAGTCCATGTGAAGGGCAATGCACACCCATCCTAAGTACCAGAAATAACCTAACACATGTAAGTAAAAATATCTAAAGCTACTGATCACAGGAGACTCATGACTATAAACCTGATGTCTGCGGATTGAGCCTTGAAAGCAGCCTCAGAATAAAATTCCATAAGATTCTTATCCCCAAATAATCACCACAAATGTGGGAAGTAGAATTAGAGATGTGTCTCAACTGGTAGAGCAGTAGCCTTGGGAAAAGGAGCTCAGGAACAGCCCTGAGGCAATGAGTTCAAGCCTTAAAATTGGATATTTGTGATGTATAGAAATTAATAGTGTGTAATGTAGATGTGATTTGTCATCCAGTATTAAGTTATTAGTCATTGATTTTTGTGTTAAGTAATAGGAAAGAGGGAAACTGCAGCTTTCATTACAGACTCCTTGACTCCCTGTGGAGTTACAGTAAAACCCTATCTTGCCTCTGGCTAGTGGGTTTCCAGCATTTCTCTTGGGCTTTAATTTGCTAAAGCTGTGCACATATGTTAAAAAAATGAAAAAAATAGATTATTTTAGGGGAGATGTAGGTGTAGAATTATTGCTTATGTCATTTCTTAAGCAGTTAATGCTCTTAATGCTTAAAAGAAGGCTAGCATTGTTTGCACAAAAAGTCGGTGATTCCCTTTCCCAAATAGTAATGAAATTACATCTGTTGAATAAACTTTTTACGTCATCTTATAATAAAAGCTGAAAAAAACCTTTGTTTCTATTTATAAAAAAATGCTTTTCTATATGTATCCTTGATAACAGATTTTGAAGAAATCATGTAAGATGATAAAGCATTTGAATGGTACAGTGGATGTAAAAGAAATTCAGTTTAAAGAACATTTGTTTTTACATTAAATATTTATTTGAAATCAAATGATTTTGTACATAAAGCTCAATAATATAAAAAAGAAATTAATATAGTGTGTATAATTAATATAGTGTGTATACATGTGCAAAATGCACATATGTGTCAGTTGTGGGGCTTGAACTCTGGACCTGAGTCCTGTCCTGCAGCTCTTAAGCTCAAAGCTATTACTCTACCACTTGAGCCACAATGCCACTTGTGATTTTCTGGTGGTTTATAGGAAATAGGATGTCTCACAGAGTTTTCTGTGTTGGCTGGCTTTGAACCATGATCCTCAGATCTCAGCCTCCTGAGTAGGATTATAGGTGTGTGCCACCAGCACCTGGCAAAATTCACTTTTAAGAATTGCTCTTAGGGGCTGGGAAGGTGGCTTGGTGGTAGAGCGCTTGCCTTGCATGCATGAGGCCCTGGGTTCGATTCCTCAGCACCACATAAGCAAAAAGAAAAAAGCCGGAAGGGGTGCTGTGGCTCAAGTGGTAGAGCGCTAGCCTTGAGCTGAAGAGCTGAGGGACAGCGTTCAGGCCCCACGACCAGGCCCCCCCCAAAAAAAAGAATTGCTCTTAGATTTAATAGGGTTGTGGGGGTATTTCATTAAGTCACTATTCATTTGAGGATGGCAGTGAACTCATTTCAAATAACAGTAAAAGAATTGTGATTGGGTAGGCTTATAATTTTAATTTAAGAGGTGAAGTCAGGAAGTTCACTAGTTTGAGAGCAACCCAACCTACATACTAAGATCCTTCCTCCAAACTAAGTTTCTGTTTGTGTGCATATATGGATGTTTATATATATCCACACATTCAAACATGCATGCATACATGTGCACATAGATAAAATACTGCTAGGTTATTGTAAAGAATGCTCATAGCAATGGTGAGCCAGGGAATGTGCTTAGTATCCTCTTTATATATACATACTGGTCCACATAGAAGTAGACATATTTTTGTAAAGCTGAGCACTTGAAATTTCATCTTGTTTTATGCTGCAACAGACATAAAAGTAAAGAAACAGCCAAAGGTGGTGTTTGCCTCTAAGTCTAGATATTCATGAACTGAGATGTGAAGATCAAGGAATAGAGCCACCTGAGACAGAAAAGCCTACAAGGCTAGCTCCAATTAGCCACCAAAAAAGCTGAGTTGTGGGCATGGGATAAGAGGTAGAGAGCTCTGAGCAAGGAAATTCAACAAGCACAAAATCTGAGTTTATGAAACAAGGTAGAAGCTGAGTTTTGGCACAAGGGCTAGAGCACTAGCCTTGAGGAAAAAAAGCTCAGAAAGCCCTCAAGCCCTGAATTCACCTGCAGGCCACACAAATGCACACAAAATTGTTCAACCATATTAAAAACGTTACTGTCCATGACTGGACCCCCTCCCCCAATAAAAGAAACTACCTTGTGAATATATAAACATAATAGTGATACATGCTTAACAATATGAACTTGAAATTTTCAAAGGTATATATTGATGTTATAGCTCATGATTAAAATGAACTGGTTACTGATTTAAAGTGAACTGATTAATGATATATTTGGTTTAGTAGAAATAATACACAAAACTGACTTTTACCCAGGTATCAGTGGCTCATACCTGTAATCCTAGTTGCTCAGAAGGCTGAGATGTCAGAATTGTGACTTAAAGTTAGCCTGGACAGTCAGTGAGACTAATCACCAATTATCTATCAGAAAACTGGAAGTGGCTCTGTGGATCAAAGTGGCAGAGTGCCATCCTTCAATCAAAAAGCTCAGGGAGGGCTGGGAAGGTGACTCAGTGGTAGAGCACTTGCCTTGCATGCATGAGGCCCTGGGTTCAATTCCTCAGCACCATTTAAGCAGAGAAAAAAAAGCTGGAAGTGGCGCTGTGGCTCAAGTAGAGCGCTAGCCCTGAGCTGAAAAGTTGAAGGACAGCGCCCAGGCCCAGATTTCACGCCCCATGACTGACAAAAAACAATCTCAGAATACCTAGGCTATTAAATCCTGGCCATGACTGCAGTGAACTTACATTGCTAAAGCTGGCTAGGTTGCTCGCTTAGCCCCTCCCCTCACACTGTTCACTCCTTTGCCTGTCTACAGAGGACTAGAAAAAAATAAGGTGATTGAAAAGCACCCATAAAATTGGCTTTTCTACTTTTATAGCACATAGACATACTGATAAGACAAAGAGACAGACAGACAGACACACACACCAGTTGGAAGTGGCATATTCTCCCATCTTTTATGAATTGGATGATTTCTTTTTTTTTTTTTTAATTTAATTTTATTTTATTTGAGTACATACTGTACAGAGGGGCTACAATTACATGGGCAGGATAATGCATACATTTCTTACCAAGCATTGCAGCCTCCTCCTTTGTTTACCCTTCCCCGCCTCCCCCCTCCCCATTATACCCCCCTCCCCCCCACACCGACATTATAAAGCTGGTTTTGACATGACATTTTGTACTTCTCATTGTTGCAACAGGTCCACCTGAATCCTTAAACGACTTGTTTGTCCCCATCTCCTCCACATGTTATACTGACATCAAATATAGTGAAAGCGGGGGTTACACTGTGGGGGAGGGACATACAAAGCAACAAAGAAATAATCTTATAAATGCGTTAGAAACATATGCATGAAAGAAATGAAAACATTAAAATACATATTTAAGGGTTCATTTTCCTAACATCACATTATCTGACCTTTTCCGCTTGACTCATACCTATACTATATATTGCAAATAAGGGAAACCATGGGACCTATGCTTCTTTGGGCCTGGCTTACTTCACTTAATATATTTTTTTTAAACCTTTTCATTTCCTAACAAATGGGGAAATGTCATTCTTTCTGATGGAGGCATAGAATTCCATTGTGTATATATACCACATTTTCTTGATCCATTCATCTACTGAGGGGCATCTGGGTTGGTTCCATATCTTAGCTATGGTAAATAATGCTGCAATGAACATTGTTGTGCTGGTAGCTTTAGTGTGGTCTTGTTTGGAAACATTTGGGTAAATGCCCAAAAGTGGGATTGCTGGATCATAGGGGAGATCTATGTGAAGTCTTTTGAGGAACCTCCATACTGCTTTCCAAAGTGGTTGAACAAGTTTACATTCCCACCAACAATGAAGTAAGGTTCCTTTCTGTCCACATCCCCTCCAGCATCTGTTGTTGTTAGAGTTCTTGATTTTTGCTATTCTAACTGGAGTAAGGTGATATCTCAATGTTGTTTTGATTTGCATTTCTTTTATGGCTAGGGATGTTGAACATTTCTTCATGTGTCTATTGGCCATCCTTCTTTCTTCTTCAGAGAAGCTTCTCTTTAAGTCTTTCGCCCACTTATTTATTGGGCAGTTGTTTCTTTGAGGATTTGTTGTTGGGTGGTTTAATTTTTTGAGTTCCAAGTATATTTTAGATATGAGACCCTTGTCCGTTGTATGGCTAGTAAAGATCTTCTCCCAATCGGTGGGCTTTCTATTGATCTTGCCAGCTATGTCATTTGCCCTGCAGAAGCTCTGCAATCTTATGCAATCCCATTTGTCCAACCTTTCTTTGATTTGTTGTGCTTTCGGGTCTCTATTCAGAAAATTTCGGCCTGAGCCAAGGAGACCTAGGGTTTCTCCTATTCCATCCTGTAATGTTTTCAGAGTGTCTGCTTTGAGTTCAAGGTCTTTGATCCATTTGGAGTTGATTCTGGTGCAGGGTGATATATAAGGATCTAGCTTTAGTTTTCTACATGTAGTTTACCAATTTTGCCAGCACCATTTACTGAAGAGGCTGTCTTTCTTCCATTCTATTGTTTTAGCTTCCTTATCAAAGATTAGATGGCTATAGGTCTGTAGGTTCATTTCTGGGTTTTCAATTCTATTCCATTGGTCCTGAGGTCTGTTCTTATGCCAATACCAAGCTGTTTTGATTACTATGGCTTTATAGTAGAGTTTGAAATTTGGTATTGATATTCCTCCAGCAGTTGAACTGGATGATTTCTGAGAAGGGATGGTTCACAGACTTCTGTTCCCCTACCTAGTCCTGTCACATACCTGAGTTCAAACAGGTCCTGAGTTCAAACCCTACAACCAAAACTTGAAAAAAAAACACACTGATTTCTTCCTTTTTGTCTTTGTTCCTCTATGTTTCTTTCACTCAATACCTTTTTTCCTTATCTACCTGTAACTGAATACTTTATGTCATTCCATTTTCTACCTTCTTCCTTTTCACTGTTGGGTATTGAACTATGGAATGTAGATACTATAGACCAGACTATTCTTTCTTCTTTTAACATAAAAAGTCTGCTTATTTAAGTTACTCAATGTTTTCCCTACAATTCAAAATCTTACAAGTGACTTTAGTTCACTTTCAATAGCACTGTGCAGGGGACGCTCACTTCCTCTGCTGTCCCTTATAAATTTTCTGCTGTACATTTCACCTGTCCATAAACTAGCACTAAGAAACATTTCTGCCCTTATTTTGAACACAATGGGATTTGTTAGGCTAGGTAATGATAAGTGAAGGAAACCTTTTCTTTTCACTTACTTATTGTGATTGTACCCATGACATGCTATATATTTAAGTTTCTCACTGTTGTAGTATCAGTTCTCTCTGAACTACTTTTCAGTTTGTTTTCTTTATAGCACCTAGGTGACACTATTGATGATGAATTTGTAGCTTTGCACTTGATACAAAGATGCCTTAAATTGGAGCATTACCCATAGCCCCCAAATGTTTTTATTTACTTAGACCTTTTTGCAAACTAGGTAAAATTAGATAAATCTCAAGGGATGTTTCAGAGATTACACTCCTTTTTCTTCGGCCTATGTAACTAGAAATACACACACACACACACGCACACACACACACACACACACACACACGATATCTCACTAATTCAAGGTAAACCAGATTTGCAAAATATTTAATTTTTGCTTCCTGGGCATCCCTCCTCCCTCCCTCCCTCCCCCAGGTAGTGGGTGAAGAATCTTGCAATTTTTCTTGAGGTTTTTCAGTCAGTGATGGTATTCTACTTTTGAAGGCCCAGCTCCAGTTTTGCCTGTTTAGTAATTAAAGGTGAAGTCTGAAGTATTGCCTGACTTTACTGCAATGTTGATTTTGAACTGTGATCCTCAGCTCAGACTGCACAATATTTTTCAACATTTTAGAAAGTTTCCATTGCCCCTTTACTTTAAAGGATAATGTAAAAAGCTACAAATCTAATGATTGGAAAGGTTTTGGTCAACATTAAGATATTTAGTTCTGAGTTGTACCCAAAGTCAGAGGACTAGCCTTAGTAAAGATGGTGGGGGACAGTCCCAGACCCTGAGAAAAAAGGAATGAAGGAAGAGAGGGATGGAGGGATAAACAGTATTCAAAAGAAGAATGTCTGATACCTGGTGAAACAATTATTCTTTTAGAAGTAGGACTCAAGAAAAATGGCTTTTACAAAAAGCAAACTCTTGAATCGTTTAGAAAATAATGTAAACAAAGGCTTTATTTTTGTAGACTGTTGGAATAACTCCACTAATATACTGTCTTCATTTACATAGACACACAAAAGTTGACCTAAGTTTAGAATTCCTAGAGCCATGTTACATGCCAGTATATAGTAAAAGTAAATATGTCCTGTAGGCATTTGGAAATATGTCTGTATTTCCCCAGGAAGTGCTTAATTAGTAAACAAAGACCAGGACTCCAAATCCTATATAACCCAGTCATTCTTCATAAGGTCTGAACTGTTTGCTTAAATTAAAAGCACTTACATAAAGAAAATTTTGTGTGCTTTTCTGGGGTTTTGTACTCCAGACTTGAGTGCCATCCTTGACCTTTTATCTTCTTTTAACCAATGCTATCCGTCTACCAGTTGAGCCCCAGCAACAATTCATGGTTAATTGCAGATATTTCTACTGACTTTCCTGCCAGGGCTGGCTTCAAAGGAGATTCTGTGATCTTGGTTTCCAGAAAACCTAGGAATAAAAACATGAGCCCTTTGTGCTGTCCTGAAGAAATCTTTTCTCTCTGGGAAATAGAGGCTTCATCCAGAGTCTCATTTCAGGTTTCCTAGTCCTTCCACAATTCTAGTATTTATTTTGTTCAAACAGGGCCATTTAGTCCTGACCATGAGTATATTTACAAGATGAAGACAGTGAAATTACACTTCAAGTGTTTTCTGCTCACAATGTTCATCCCTTTGCTTGACTGCAAAGGCTTAGAAAAAAATATTGAAAATGTAAGAAAATAGAAAAATTGGGACGCACCTGTTTTTCTACCTTTTATGCCACGTAGACACACACGTACACACACACACGCACACACACACACACACACACACACACACACACATACACATGCACATACACACATACATATACAAGCTAGTTGGAAGTGGCTCATTGGCCCACCTTTTATAAACTGGATGCTTTCTGAGAAGGGATGGTTTTCAGACTATAGTTCTAACTAGGCCTCTCATATTGCTGGAATTAACACGCATGAACCGCAAGATCCAATTCATTCAAGATAGATCTGTTGGTAATGTATTCTATGCAAGGTAATTAAGATGAATTTAGATTGGTGTGTTTGAGGGAGGTGGGGATAATAATAAAGGGTGACAGTGACCCAGATGCAGTATACTCACAAAGCTGTGGAATGGAAACCCTTTATACAAATTCTTAAAGATAATAGGAGGAATGGGAAGGGGAAACAAAGGAGGAGGCAACAATGCTTGATAAGAAATGTACTCATTACCTTGACCATGTAATTGTAACCCCTCTGTTCGGTATTTTCACAATAAAAAAAAGATAATAGGAGAAAATGTTTTTGAATAAAACAGTTATGTAGGGTAAACACTATTGCAAAGAATTTTTTTTCCTAAACAAAAGAAGGATGGCTGAGCACTGATGGCTCATACCTTTAATTCTATCTGCTGAGGAGGCTGAGATCTGAGGATGTTGGTTTAAAGCCAGCCTGGGCAGTATGGCCTTGAGCTACTTATGTCCAAATAACTACCAAAAAAATCCAGAAGTGGAACTGTAGACCCAGTGATACAGGGCTAGCAGTGAACAAAAAGCTCAAGACAGTGTCCCGGCCATGAAATCAGGCAGCACAACTTTCACAGAAAAAGTAGGATAGAACAAAATGCTACAATATAACTTACTAAGTCTTAAAACAAATATATGGAGCTTATACCATTTTTGTGTTGTTAAAGCATAATTCAAAAGTTATCTAAATGATTTTCTATATAACATCTCATTCTCTTTTTCTGTAGTAACAAGGCTATCTTAAGAATATTGCTCTGAAAAAAAAAAAGAAGATTGCTCTGCTGTTAATAAATATTTTCTTTTTCTTTTTTTGTTGGTTGTGGGCCTGAACTCTGGGCCTTGGCATTGTCCCTCAGCTCTTCAGCTCAAGGCTAGCACTCTACCACTTGAGCCACAGCACCACTTCCAGCTTTTTCTGCTTATGTGGTGCTGAGGAATCAAACCCAAGGGCCTCATGCATGCAAGGCAAGCACTCTACCACTGAGCCACCTTCCCAGCCCCAATAAATATTTTTTTAAGGAAGAGATTTTTTTTCCTTTTAAGCCAAATACCTGCTATATTTTATAGCAGAGTAAACAAACTATTATTTTAAGTGATTCTAACATACTCTGTGCTCTGTATTTGTAAAGTGATATTCTAAGTATTGATGGCTCACTTGTATGTTAAATATATTTGTTTCCCAAGTTAATATAAGGCTTCTATGATGGAATAAAGAAAATGCTTTAAAAAGCTAGCATCCTCGAAGTTATTCAGGTTAATAAGCCTAGCTACTTAAAAGCTTCTGTCCATGTGTTCATTATTTTAAATTAACTGATATACATAAGCAGTGGGCGAAGGGGGGGGGGGGAGTATTCATGGATACTTCCTATGTAGGTAAAAAATGTGTTCCAGTTAACCTTCCTCTTACCCAACCCAACAACAGGAGGATAAAAAACAACCTTAACTAACTTCAAGACCAGTTTCAGAAACATTCCTCCTAAGCTAATTTCTCCCAATTTGATCCTAAAAGGTCTTTTTAGTACTGAATCCCTTCTCAACTGTCATTTCATGCCAACTTGGGATAACAACGACTAGGACATCTCTTCCAGGCAACAAAAAAGGTTTCTACGGACAAACTTTATTCCAGCAATGAGGGACCATTCAGATTCTAATACTAGAGAAGTAAATTGTTAAGATAAGTGGGCATGTTGGCAGAGTCTAAATGGAGTTATTTGTGTCATCCATTTAAACATTAATTAATCCAAGAGATTCTAAATAAATGGTTCATAAGAATGGTTTTCTGAAGCTAAAGCTTGCCTACTTTTCAAGGAGATGAGAATCAGAACTTTAACTTTTCTATCATCCAGTCTTTCCATGAGTTTAAGAAATCCAGCTACCCTACCTAGTTATAGATACACTTCATTTCTGAATGACAGGACAGTCCTATGAATACCTCTGTTAATATGCTTCAGGATTGCATAAGGCATAGGGACAGAAATGGAAAATATAATTTCTTCCCCTTTGATTTATAAAAGCCTGTCACTTCCAGCACTTTCGAGGCAAGTTTTACCTACGAGAAATAGGAAGTTTTTACATAATAAAGTAATTTGCTTTTAAAAAACAAAAAAGAAGTCAGACAAAAAAAAAAAAAAACAGTTTTCACCATTTTCTTCAAGCACATTTAACTTCCATAGCCAATATGTCACACTGGTATACTTTTAACTTTTTGGCAGTGAAAGTAATAAGCCTTCCATCTTTTCAGAGAGGATGAGGATGGATGCAGCCCACAATTTCATCTTGGAAGTAACAGAGAGTAGAACAGTAACTGTCCATGAGTTTGGTTTTGTTTTGTTGTTTAGTTGTGGGGCTTGAACTCAGGGTCCGAGCACTGTCACTGAGCCTTTTTTGTCCAAGGCTAGCACTCATGAGCAGCTTTTAATGATAGTGTCAGGACCCAGATTATGTACTAATAAAATCCTGAGTTGCAAAATGAGCTCTACCTCAGTATCTGATTCAGTAATTCCTTGGATGTGTCTGAGACCTTAGTAGTAGCTCTTATTGATTGGAATCAATGTCTACATTCACTTCAATTAAAAATGATGCTGAGACCTGTGCAGCACTGTTCACAATAGCCAAGATTTGGAAACAACGCAGATGCCCCACTACTGATGAGTGGATCCAAAAATTGTGGAATATTATGCAGCTATTAGAAAGGACAAAATGATGGCATTTCCAGAGAAATGGAATGAACTAGAACAAATTATTTTGAGCAAGGTAAGCCAAGAGCAAAGAGAGAAATGGCACATGGTCTCTCTGATATGTGGATGCTAAAGCCAAAATGCAAGGAGATATGACAAAGTAAACAGGACTTGAGAAACAAAGGACAGCCACTCATTTTGTTGTATCTTTACTAAATGACTCCATGTTCTTGACCATATATATGGTGGATATATGCATGCAAAGGAGGGAAGCCAAGAGGAGGACACAGAATAAGTAGGAAATGGAACAACATACAACAAAAGGCCCATCAGCTGCACTGGACACAGATGAAAATGAACTGAGCAACCCAAAGACAGTGATGGGAAGGGAGGAATGAGAGGAAAAGAGGGAACAGCTTGGTCTGGGAAGGTGGCTTAGTGGAAGAGTGCTTGTCTTGCATGCATGAGGCCCTGGGTTCAATTCCTCGGCACCACATAAGCAGAAAAAGCCAGAAATGGCGCTATGGCTCAAGTGGTAGAGCACTAGCTTTGAGCAAGAGCTGAAGGACAGTGCCCAGGCCCAGAGTTCAGGCCCCACAACTGCAAAAAAAAAAAAAAAAAAAAAAAAAAAAAAAGAGGGAACAGCTTACACTAAGCAAAAGGAAAGAAATGTAAACATCACCTGATGTGGAAGAAGTAATTTGTATTGTCAAAGCTCATAGAATTCACAAACTTTATAGACCATCATAATGACAATTTGCTTTGTGAAGGTTTTAATGTGTTTTTGACTTTAAGTATCACTATTCCACAATACTGTGAAATATGAGAAATTTATGTAATCATCTAATCTCAATTTGAAAGAAAAGTAAGAGAAGGGATGGGTTAGGAGCAATGGGTGACAATGTTGTCAGACACCTTGTCTTCATATACTGTTTTGTAGAATGGGAAGTTCTTTGTACAACTACTTAATAATAATAATAATAAATGTTTAAAAATGGTGCTGAGGTCTTTGATATGTGAAATAATTTTCACAATAAAACACTCCCAGTGACCAGCCTTCTCATCATTTGAAGGCTACTGGAATAAGACTGAGTTGCAAGACACTTAAATCAGGCAGGTTCTAGGCCTGCTATGGGAGACAGAAGCTACAAATTCAGCTACAAAATGAGGTGGGACCAGAGGGTGTGCTTGGGTGTATGTAAAGAAAATGCAAAAACAAGGGTAGAAGCTGAGAAGGACAGGGAATTTATGTGCTGGAGGCCCCACCTGAGGTACTGGATTTAACCTTCTGTCAATGACATGAAGGATCTATGCAAGCTTGTTGTAGTGTGACAGGAAGATACGCTGGTGTTCTTCACCTAGTGAGGTAGAGATGCATGAGTTGTGATAAGGGAAAATGTGAGAGATATTGAATCCCCTGTAGTACTTGATAGAAATGCTTCTGCCAGGGAATGTTGAAGTGAGATGATCTTCTAAAGGGCCTTGTGCACAGAGTTTTCAACTGAGCAATACAAGTGTGCTGTCCAGGAACAGCTGGTCCTACAGATCAGGACCAAGTGAAGGATACAGGTAAAGAAGTTTGATAGAGTCAGGAAATGTAGGACCATGAAGTGATAGAGCACATTGACGTGGTTTAATTACAGAAACCAGCCAAGTGTCATATAGCAAATAAGAGCCAAGGCACCTTTCATTTGGAGGGAGACAAAGTCAATGAATCAAACAACAACAGGAAAAATCATGCCACCAACTAATGAGAGCTGACTCTGTGTGGACACTGAGAGCCAAACCCGTGATCAAGTTTCCTGCAAAGACCAACTTGTGCTGTTCAGCCATTCCTTAGTATAGTGTTCACCTTCTTACTCATTGACATTGGCTGCTCTGATGAAAAGCCCATTGATAAAAAGCAGGAAGAAAAGGGCCAATCAATATATTTTTCCTTATAACATTTTATTATTCATTGAGCATAAATGCATAAGGAATCATGTAAACTTAAACATTACAAATAATTTTATGCCATCCTTGTTTACTCTTGGAAATATTTCAGTTTCATCATGCTGAACTCTTTTTGACTAACATTTATGTAAATTTTCTTCTTCTCAGGAGAATGTAAAAAATCAATAACTTTATGTTGAGTTGATATAATTAAAAACCACATCAGTCACTTTCATGAAATGAAAGATCACAAATAATCTTACTAATATATGACTGATAATAAGAAGTTTGGCTTCAAACATTGAGAATTGTTAGTGGGATTTCATGACTGTGACTACACATGACAAATTTCTGATCTATTTTCAAAATATACATTTTATTATGCCTATGATTAAGAATCTGTTGAACACATAACAATCCGTTGAACGACGTAGGCTCCAAGAATAATCTGGTGCAAGTATAGATATAATTTTCAAAATATTTAATCCTTAACTAAGCGAATTTGTCATAGAAAATTGCATATTTTGGAGGACTACTATATGATATTTTCATATTACAAAAAACCTTTGGGTGGTTATGTATGAAGAGAACTCACAGAAAATTCAAGCATCTATTTTCTTTTTTTGTTTGTTTGTTTGTTTCCAGTAGTGGGCCTAAACTCTGGGCCTGGGCACTGTCCCTCAGCTCTTCAGCTCAAAACTAGTGCTCTACCACTTGAACCACAGCACCACTTCTGGCTTTTTCTGATTATGTAGTGCTGAGGAATCAAACTCAGGGCCTCATGCATGCAAGGCAAGCATTCTACTACTGAGCCACTTTCTCAACCCCTCAAGCATTTATTTTCAAGGGCTTGCTAAAACAAATCAGTTGAAAAATAGATACATTTAGAAATAATTGTGAAAAAAATATAAAATTCTGAAATTAATTGATTCAATATAAATCCATAAAGACAACACATTATGTGACATAAGAACCAAGGGAACCCATGTCAATGATTATACACTGGAATGTTAATTACAGCTTAACCAGTCAATATTACCTCATGTAAGAATCTTACTGTTAATTAGATTTCCAGGACTTACTCATCGTATATCACTGAAACTTTGCTTCCTTTGACCTAGAGTTGCCCATCTTCCAAATTAGCTACAACTATGCTCCTCTTTGCTTCCTAGAGTTCAATTTCCTTAGATGTGACAAGTGAGACCGTGTAATATTTCTTGCTGTGTCTTTTCTGCTTCACTTAAATACAATGTCCTCTAATAAAATTCTATCAAAGAACAGTATTATTTCTTTTGACGAATGAGTAATACCTGTATATACCATGCTGCACATATTTTTATCACTGAATCTACTTTTTAAAAAATCACTAGGGAAAATCAAAGTTTCAATAATCAGAATTTATTCCTAAATATATTTCTACAAATAATATGGGTAAGAAAGAACAATCCTTTAGGATTCAGGTCTGGGGTAAAGCTTCACGTCTGACATTAAACACACCTTGGTCAATGAGTTGTAGTTTAGGTTCACATGAACTTTATGGGAAGGTCTGGGATCTACAGGACTTAAAATCAATATCAGCTAATTAGGAATCAGCTGCCATAGGGAAATCTGATTTCTTTCAAGAAATGAACTGAGAAGAAGTAAATCTGAAATCTAATGACTCAAACACTAATATGAAAGGATGAATAATTCCTGTAACTGTAATGAAGACTGATTTACTGGAAAAATAAAGTCCAATAATTCAGAAAGGAAATAATTTTTTTAGATAAAGAAAATATGTAGTTTCTCAAAGTTTTACAGATCAGTACCAATTTAGGAGAAAGACAACAGGTCTAGAAATAGCTGCTGTTTCCTTCTAAGACAGGCCTCACACAAGGGAACAACAAGCAGGAGCAGAGGCCCAATAGAGAAGGACTCATGTAGAGGTGAAGAGAGAGAAAGCTTGGGGTAAAGAATGGGGGGAGGTAAAAAAAAATAACATCTTTGTGAGCATTGTACAGACACATTAGAAAGAAACTCTGCTTGGACGGAAAACTTGCTGAAAATGTTGCACTTATAAAAAATTCCTACAAACAAATTTCATACAAAAGTGAGCAAAAGGGTCTGCAAAGGTGGCTCAGTGGTAGAGCGCTTGCCTTATATGCATGAGGCCCTGGGTTTCATTCCTCAGCACAACATTAGCAGAAAAAAACAAAAGTGGCACTGTGGCTCAAGTGGTAGAGCACTAGCCTTGAGCTGAAGAGCTGAGGAACAGTGCCCAGCCCCAGAGTTCAGGCCCCACAACTGACAAAAAAAAATTGAGCAAAAGAAGAGAATTAATTCCAGTTCCATACAAGGGTCCTTTGATGAAAAACAGAATAAGGACAAAGTAATACCCTGAAGGAAATGAAAGTGGTCAGTCTTGAAAATTATCTACAGGGCAAGGAAAATTAGGAAAAAGTAAGAAAAAAAGTCATATCAAGCTTGGATGATCCCAAAAGTACACAGAGAAACACAGAATAAGGAAACTCTATTCAAGAGATAATAAATGTCACTGGGAAATCATTAAAGCCAGGAATTGCAAAGTAGAGAAGGACTGTGACAAGGCTAAGAAGAGGAAAGGGAAATAATTATTTTCAAAAGGCATTTGGAGCCTTTGTCTCATGCTTATAATCTTAGTTACTTTAGAGGCAAAGCTCTGTGGATCACAGTTATATATTAGCTGAAACAGAAAAGTTTGAGAGACAGGGGCTGGGAAGTTGGCTCAGTGGTAGAGTGCTTGCATTGCATGCCTGAGACCCTGGGTTCGATTCCTCAGCACCACATAAGCAAAAAGAAAAAAAACCCGGAAGTGGTGCTGTGACTCAAGTGGTAGAGCACTAGCCTTGAACTGAAGAGCTGAGGGACAGTGCCCAGGTCCAGAGTTCTGGCCCCACGACTGGACCCCAAAAAAAGAAAAGTTTGAGAGACTTTGTCTCCAATGTCTCCAAGTAGCTGCCCAAAGAAACTCTACTAGAGGTATAGTTCAAGTGATAAAGCACCAGCTTGAAGTAAAAAGGTCAAATGAGTGTGTTGGATTCCCTAATGAAGAGACACAGTCCCATCACTAGCAGAACAACAACAACAAAAAGAAGAAAAAGACATTTATAAAAGGTAGTAAACATCTGAGAAATGCACACCCTTTATGTTATAAAACTCCTGATGAATAAATGAATGCAGAGCTTGAAAAAGAAAAGGAAATACCTAAGTAAAGACACAAAAGAAAGATTAAATATTGTATCTCAAATTATCAGCCTGTATTTCGAGCACTTAGAAGGCTGAGGACAGAAGATCACTAGTCAAGGCCTTGGCTTCAACACAACACCCAATGTTGTTACACACCCCACAAAATCCAAATCATGCCTTAATAAAATATAATATTTCTAACTTTTTTGGGGGGTCCGGTCATGGGGCTTGAACTCTGGGCCTGGGCGCTGTCCCTCAGCTCTTCAGCTCAAGGCTAGTGCTCTACCACTTGAGGCACAGTGCCACTTCCGGCTTTTTTCTTTTGGCTTCTGTGGTGCTGAGGAATCAAACCCAGGGCCTCATGCATGCAAGGCAAGCGCTCTACCACTGAGCCACCTTCCCAGCCCCTATTTCTAACTTTTATAGAAAATAGGAGAATATAAAGTGGCTGAAGATAGAGATTAGAGGCTAAGCATGTTAAAGCTCCTATATTTGATCCATGACAATCAAATGGACAGAGGGTGAGAAATACAGAGAGAGACAGACAAGAGACAGAGAAAGAGACACACAGAGAGAAGTAAGAAGAGAGAGGAAGAGAGATATACCAACAGAAGTAAGAGAGCTGGGCACCAGTGGCTCATGCCTGTAATCCTAGCTACTCAGGAGGCTGAGATCTGAGGATCGTGGTTCAAAGCCAGCCCAGGCAGGAAAGTCCCACGAGACTCTTATCTCCAATAAACCACTAGAAAACCGGAAATGGTGCTGGGGCTCAAGTGGTAGAGTGCTCGCCTTGAGCTGAAGAGCACAAGGACAGCGCCCAAGCCCAGAGTTCAAGCACCACACCAACAAAAAACAAAACAAAACAAAAAACCCAACAGAAGTAAGAAAGCATGTTAAAGCTCATAGATCACTAACAATCAAATGGACAGAGAGAGAAAGAAAGGAGAGAGAGAGAAAGAGAGAGACAGACAGAGAGAGAGAAGGTGTACATGTGAGAGAATGTCCTGGACTAAAAAATGGATTTGAAAGTAGAAAAATCCTTAAGAAAAAGGACAGGTCTTTCTGGAACCACAAAATCTCTCCAGCCTTTAATAATGAAGTATTATTTGCCTAAGAGAAATGGAATGGCACTGTGAAGATTCTAAGAAAAAGGCATGGGAAGCATGCATTTGATAGTAGCAGAGAGTGGGGCTATTAGGTATAAAGGCCTGACATCCAAGTCATTCTGGAAGACCTCAGTAATCCTGTTCCTATCATCACACCAATGGGAGGAACAAAGAGGAACAAACAGATTTCATCCAACAAAATCCCCAGAGGAGCAGTGACAAATAGATTGCTAACTTTATTGATGCTGAGTTTCCTTGAGACTGAATGATGAAATAGAAAAAGAGTTATGGGGGCTGGGAAGGTGGCTCAGTGGTAGAGTGCTTGCCTTGCATGCATGAGGCCCTAGGTTCCATTCCTCAGCACCACATAAGCAGAAAAAGCCAGAAGTGGTGCTGTGGCTCAAGTAGTAGAGTGCCCAGGCCCAGAGCTCAGGCCCCATGACTGGCAAAAAAAAAAAAAAAAAAGAAAAGGAGTTATGGGAGGGACAATCATTAGGGTGAATTTTATATTCCATGTTACTCTTCAGTTTAGGATTTTCCTAACAAGACTTTCCTTTTGTAGGAAAAAAAAAACTTTAAGCAACTAATTGCAAGGGACCTAATCAGTAACATTTAATGGACATTATTTAAACCAATCTTTATCTTTTACATTATATTACTAAACTATAGGTGATGTAGGGCACAGATAGCTATATTCAATACCATACTAAACAAAATATGTTGTTCATACAATCCAATAAGTACCTAACAAATAAATTAGCAAAAGTAAGTAAAAAACTAACAAAATTTCAGGATGTGCAGAGATGTAGGTCAAATTTGAGGTCTCTATGTGTGCTTCCAGTTTCTCTTAAGACTTCATTTACACTGTGTCCCCACAATCCACTTTGCTGTTGGGGAAGGGGACAGAGCAGAAATGTGGAACACAGATACAGGTTCAGGGTCACTGGGGAGACCAGATGAGGGAGGAGAACTTATTGGGGGCAGGACAAAGAAGGCTCCTCAGATCCTAAAGGTCACCTGGGGTGGGGCTTGGGTCCATGGGCTCTAAGACCTGCCTTCTCCTCTGGGCTGAAGGTGAGCACAGGGATTACAAATGTTCTCCAGAAGCATTCACCTGGGCAGACTGCAGAGCAAGATACCTTCCCTCCCAGAGAAGAAAGGTGTTTGTTATGTCCTGGGAAGGAAAGGCTGATCACACACTGCTGGACCCCATGTTTTCCCACCCACCATATCTCCCCCTGGGAGGCAACACAGTGCCCTGTGTTAATTATGGACAGCTGCCTGGACTTCTCCTCCATTATCCTTCAAACTGTAGAACATATTTAACACTACTCACACTGTTCTAACATGTCCTAATTTAAACCAGTCCTTTGTTGTTTCTATCACTTTAGAAAATTACATAATGTGAAGTATTTCAGAAAGCAATGTTTTCTAAACATGAAGTAAAATCTGTTACATTTGTATCATTGGAGAAAACTTCACAAATGAATTCAAGGAATGCATAAAACGTAAGATTCAGTGTCCTTTAACTTCTCCATGTGAGCATTGTATTGCAATGTGGCATACAAAGCCACACTTAGAGATAGGATGATTACAAAGCTCAGGTAGAGACATAGTACCCTCAGGTGACTCCAGGTTCCCAGAGGGCTCCAGAACTGTTGGAAAAAAGAGATTGGACAAATACGAGTCAGTCTGGGATCCAGTAATTTCCTCGCTGAATATCAGGACCTGCTGAATGCTCCCAGGGGGGCACAGCTGGGTTGGGTGGCCTGGAAGCAGGAGCCCACTCCTGTCTGCAGCCAAAGGTACTTGGGCTGCTTCTCTCAATGCTGTATTTCCCAGGGGCCTTAAATATTGCAAACATCTAGGGAATCTTTTGTCTTCCTGCTGTTGACTTTGGTGAGTATGGAAGGTAGGGAAGTCCAGAGTGAGAGCTGAACCACACTCTTGTCATCTCCACCAATGACACGTGAGATGACTCCTCCTAACACCAGTTCATGGCAGCCTTGCCAGTTCCCACAGGCTCTCCTTGTAATTCAACCTGCTGAAGGGGCAGGCATTCAGCATGACAGGAAAATGGAAGTGATAAAATAGACTTCTCATCCTGGAACCATCTTGACTGCCTGCAGATTGTTACTTCTCTTATTTTCCTGTGTACTCACACACACACACACACACACCAGCTGCCAGTCTGGTCTCTAATTAGTTTTCCTGTATTCCTTCTGTGTGTGAGGAGGTGGAGATCGGGGTTTATGTGCCTGTCATACAGCTTAAATTCATCACCTGGGCACTGATTCTGAGCTCTTTTTGCTCCAGGCTACTGCTCTACTCATTGAGTCACTGGCTTTTTATTTTTATTTTTAGTAGTTAGAGATGAGTCTCCTGAATTTTCTTGACCCAGCTGGCTTCAGAGCACAGTCCTCATATCTCAGCCTCCTGAGTAACTAGAATTACAGATGTGAGCCCACCAGTAGCCACTATATTTCTTGAAAGAAAATTATGCAAGCCATCTATGTCCTTACTTCTAAAAATGTCTCCTCTGGCCCACTAAACACATCGTTTTCTTCCCCTTCCTTATCACTGAAGATGTGACTCTTCAAAAGGAATCCTGAGGAGTGAGAAGATGCTGATACCTGAAAGGTGCAGAAACACTGTCCATCTCTAGGTACACCTGAATATTTCTGAGTAAGCTGCTCTCAGCAAAACCTGGTTTTCTTGGGACCCCTCCAGCAGATGTCATTCTATTCATCAAACCCTGCCTGCCAGGAATGAAAGTTTGCACAGTTCAATTCATTGGTGCATTCTGGGAGCAGAAAACAGAGCAATTCTAAATAATAGGTGGGCAGGAAAAACTTCATAGTTCTTGTAGACATAGCTACACTGAAGTTTCACACATGATATTTGTGTAATCGTGGACTGTGAGGACAATGATAAACATGTGTGTGTGGCCCAGTGAGGTCTTGACCACCTCTATCTTCTTAAACACATTTATGGGATTTGCATATTAAGAACAATCACTTAAGGACCCATTTGTCAAGAACTGTTCCATCCTTCTCTATCATGAGATGGTGTGACAACTTGCCTGCACAAGATCAGGTCTTTGAGGAATATGACCTTCGCCACATCTATTTGGTATAAAGGGCAGGTGAGATGATGTAACAAGAATACCTAGAATTTGAGCCTGGGAATAACAAATCCTTTTTGAGATCATGATAATCTCACCATTTCCTGAAAGTGGTTCCTAGGAATAGCCAGGAAGTTGGGCTAGGAATTCACAAGCTGATAATTGTTTCCAATTTCCATATTGTGCAATAAGCTAAAAAGGACTCAGTCATTTGTTCACACTCCTAGGTAAAACTGTCAATAACTACATACTAATCAGGGCTCACTCACTGTCTGTGGGATTGCTCTGAGGACATTTCCACCAATGTTGCCCACAGTGCCTAGGCCAAAGCCTCTCATAAAGGCCTAAAACCAACCTCCCAAGGCTCAGTCTCTGGGTGAGTTAATCATCATTGAGAAACTACGTTGCACAGTCTGTGAGCTATTCCCTTAGTAAGGATATGTATATGATGGTCCAAGTACAAAACAAGCTCCCAAACAGGAAGGTAACAGAATGTAGAACATCTACTAGGACAAAGGAAACCTGTTGTTTGGTGCACATAATGTTTTAACCTGTATAGTAAGTTAACAGGAAAGAAAGCCACACCAACAAACCCTGATACAAAGAGTCAAAAGGGCTGAGGAGAAAGGAATCCCATGTTCAGGAATCTAAATGGATTTTACAAGCCCTGCAGGCTCTGACTTTCTAAATTGAATGTAAGGTACCAGATAGCCTGAGTTTCTAAGAGCTCAGTGTCTATGCTATTTGGCTCTTTGAGTCTTCTTTTCACTTCTATATCTGAGAGCAGCAGTTAGTACAGTGCATTTGTCTCCCAGGAGCTCCCTTTCTCTTCATACAGGGCTTAAAGTAGGCAATAGGTACAAGCTGCCATAAAATCAAACCAGTATGTGGGCTGGGAAGGTAGCTCAGTGGTAGAGTGCATGCCTTGCAAGCAGGAGGCCCTGGGTTCGATTCCTCAGCACCACATAAACAGAGAAAGCCGGAAGTGGTGCTGTGGCTCCAGTGGTAGAGCGCTAGCCTTGAGCTGAAGAGCTGAGGGACAGCACCCAGACCCAGAGTTCAGGCCCCATGACCGGCAAAAAAAAAAAAAAAAATCAAACCAGTATGAAATAACACCATGTTCCCCCTGCAGTCCTAGATATATGAAGTTCCCAATTCTGAACAAAAAGTATTAATAGGTGAGTTCTAACAACCTTCACTGAATGGTGAACTCAGAGCACTTTTCCTAAAGCAAGTACCATCCAGTACAATAGCTGCTACCTATTATCCTAGTTATTAGGATGGCTGAGATCTACTGGACCAATCAACTTACAGGCCATGCAGGACAAATAGTGTAAGATACTGGGTCTCAATAGAAGAACCTGGGCCAAGTAGAGACAATTCACCATTGTTGGAAAAGGATGTGTCCTTAACTAGGAAAATGTATTTCTGTACACAAACCTGGGTAGTAATTGCAACAAAGTGCTTGAATTGTGGCTCATAGGTAGAGAGACTATCAGGTCAAACCTTACTAAAGCCAATAATAAAGCATATACAAATATAAAAACTGTATTTGGATTTCAGTACTAATATCTCTTTTAATATGTGTGTGTATGTTGGTGGTGTTGGTGTGTGTATGGGATAGTATTGGTTCTTAAGATCATTGTATTTGCACTATCCTTCAGTATCCTTTAAGTTTCTCATTTAAGTATGGTAGTGTTGTAGCTCTACTGCTTGAAACACAAAATTCTGGCTTTCTGACAGTTAACTGATGGTGAATGTCTACCATTAGACATTTGTCAATCTGGGTTGGTTTCAAATTATGATCTTCAGATCTCATTCTCTGCAGTAAAGAAGGTTATAAGAGTGAGCCACTATGCTCAGCCAGCATTCCCCAAAAGTCACTTAATCTTTCTGATCCTCAGCTCCTTTCTGTGGAAAGAGAAAAGAATTACTTTGTGGACCTTAGAATCTGGTGTGAGCTATGACTGGGTGCAGGAAGTATAAGTGTCATGTATGTGTGAGCAAAGCCTGATGCTTGCATAAAGCTGCTGATTTTTATATTGAAATGAATTCCAGAAAATGGAAACAAGAGGAATTTTTTTGTCTTGTTTGTTTATTTATCCATATGTTTTTTTTTCTTTTTGGGTCCAGTCATAGGCCTGAACTCTGGGCCTGGGTGCTGTCCCTCAGCTCTTCAACTCAAGGCTAGCACTCTACCACTTGAGCCACAGCACCACTGCTGGCTTTTTTTCTGCTTATGTGGTGCTGAGGAATTGAACTCAGAGCCTCATGCAAGCAAGGCAAGGGCTCTACCACTGAGCCACCTTCCCAGCCCCGATTTATCCATATATTTGAGGGAGAGGAAGAGGACACAGAAATTGAGGGAAAATGGAGAAACACAAGCAGCAGTGGTACCCAGTAGATATGATGTTGACAACTTGTGAACAAGAACAGGGGGGAAAACTGGAAGAGAAAAAAGGAAGTGGTGACATTGTCCAACAAGAAATGTATACTTTACCTAACTTACAAAATGGTGACCCATTTGTACATTACCTTTACAAAAACAATTTTTAAAACTTTCCAATTCTCTTTAGAGGCTCTCAAGACTAATGCCAACCTATGGAGTGTAAAGGTCAACTTATATGATAAATACAGCCAGAATCTTGAAGAAATTTTGTAACATATATTCCATTCTAAGTACCCAGTTTTCATTAGGGGTGGAGCTGGCACTGGCCCTGAGCCTCTCTGTGCTCAAGGCTAGTACTCTAGCACTTTAGCTACAGGACCACTTCCAGACTTTTCTATTTACGTGGTACTGAGGAATGGAATGTAGGGTTTCATGCATGCTAGTCAAGTACTCTACCACTAAGCCACATTCCCAGCCCACAAAGCTGTTTCCTTTACTTTTTGTTTTCTACCACTTGTCTGGTCATGAAATCCTTCTTAAAGCTGTGGGACAAAGGTCTGTGATATCTTGGCACCCTGTCCCTAGGT
This sequence comes from Dipodomys merriami, assembly GCF_024711535.1. Taxonomy (NCBI): domain Eukaryota; kingdom Metazoa; phylum Chordata; class Mammalia; order Rodentia; family Heteromyidae; genus Dipodomys; species Dipodomys merriami. The sequence goes on from NW_027206165.1 coordinate 29,560, forward strand.
AAAATCATAATCAATCTTTGAAATTAATATACTTTATTGTGAGTGTTATTGTTGTGCATGGGTTTGTCAAGCATTTGGCAAATATATTCATTTGCCAGTAGACATATTCAGAATTTTAAATTATCTGATATTTTTAATTCATAAAACTTTTATCACTGTAACCATGAATCACTTGGCACAGCAGGTATAAACAAGGTGAGGGAGTACTTTAAAATAAAACTACAAAACCGATTTTAAGATTTAGGTGCTAAGTGTGTCTAGGTGTTATTACATTTTAAAAAAGTACAATTCAAAATGGTTTTTCTTCATGGCTATAGAGTATTTTCTAAACCCATGTTATTTGAGTTCAAAGGTCTTATGAGTTATTTCAAAATACAAATTAAAGAGGAAAATCACGGAGGAGGTAAATAAATACATATATGTTAATTTTTTAAAGGGAAAATGAAAATCCTAGATGGCAGACTAGAGATAAAGCAATATCAGAGCCCTATATGCTTCAACAAGAACTAAGAAGCTTTAATTGTAAGATCAAGCCAGAAAGTGGATAACAGGCAAAGGCAAGCAGAGTCTACCGCCAACTAAGAAACATCGCAATGTGCAATGACTGAGAGGCTTGATGGTGGTGGCCAAAGCTGCCAAGGCAGCAATGGCTGCAAGAGGTCTGGGGTTTTCACCTCATGTGTGTTGGCCTCCACTGCTCCAGTCTGGTATGTAAACAGTGCTGAATAGGATTCTGGGTGCCATTTTCCATTTCTGCAACTGGTCGTTGCCCCGAGTTTGGCCCCTCCTCAAGAGGTGGCGCTCACACAACACTCTGTTTTATCCAGTGAGTACTGATGAAAATACCTGTTAAAGACCAAGATTAGATTGCTTTATTCACCAAGTGAAAAAGTTGCTGCAATGTTGGTAGCTTACTTGGATTCCCATTACAGCTGACCACAATGCCCATGGTGATTTCTGCTTGTAATGGAACATGAAATGTGGCCTCTTGAGGAGAGGTATTTTTGAACTCTTCATCTTGTGAACTGACAGGTTCTGGATCTCAGAACAACATGCTGAAAATGGGTAATAAATCTCCTAATGGAATAAGTGACTATCCAAAGATCAGTGGCAGTTACATGAGATCAGCCCTGTAGAGTCCGGCCTTCCTTTGGTTTTACTTTGAATTCAGAAGACTATGATAGAACAGCAATTGGTTGGGGCCACAGCAGGGGCAATTCAGAGAGTTGCATAACATGGAAACCTCAAGAACAGGATATAACAGATATTTCTGAAGAGGGTAGCAAGGGTGTGAGGTGTCCCCATTGTTTTGGAGAGGAGGTGAGAAATCACAGAAACAGAACTGACCAAATGTTTATGAGTATTATACAGAGGCTAAATTCTAGAAATATTGGGTAAAAATGATGACTTCATTCTTGGAAATTGTTTAAAGTGCCTATGAAACATGCAAGAACACTTCTATCGTAGGCACTTGGATACATGTGATGGGAGTTTTGAGAAGTTAGTGACACCCTTTTGAATTTTCTCCATAGGTTATTTATTTATTTATTATTTATGTTTATTTTGTCAGTCATGGGGCTTGAACTCTGGGCCTGGGTGCTCTCCCTGTACTCTTCAGTTCAAGGCTAGCGCTCTACCACTTGAGCCACAGTGTTACTTCCTTCTTTTTCTGTTTCTGTGGTGCTGATGAATCAAACCCAGGGCCTCATGCATGCCAGGCAAGCACTTTACCACTGATCCACCTTCCCAGCCCTCCGTGGATTATTTAAATCAAAGAAACTGATATGATCATTCAGAGAAAGATGTAAGAAGGGAAAAGAGATGGACAAAACCATCAGCATTATGGCAGGAACAAGAAGGAATAATCTCCAGCGGAGACTGTCATGCAAAGAAGAATTATGGTAGTTGTCCAGGAAGGCAAGATCAGCTAGGGTACTCAAAAAGAAGAAGGAAATAACAGGAAAGGCCATGAAACTCTTATCTCCAATAAAAAAAATACCAGAAAACAGGAAGTAGCACTATGGCTCAAATGGTAGAGCGTTAGCCTTGAGCTGAAGAGCTGAGGGACAGCCCTCAGGACCAGAGTTCAAGCCCTATGTCCAACAAAAAAGAAAAGAAAAGATCACTGTAAGACCTGAAAATGACAATAAAAGAGGGCATCCGGCTGTACGTGACCTATCAGAAGTATCAGCCTGACTCTGCCTGGAAGCAATGTCTTTTTTTTTTTTTTTGGTCGGTCGTGGGGCTTGAACTCTGGGCTTGGGCACTGTCCCTGTGCTCTTCAGCTCAAGGTGAGCACTCTACTTCTTGAGCCATAGTGCCACTTCTGGTTTTCTAGTGGTTTATTGGAGATTAGAGTCTCATGGACTTTCCTCAAGCTGGGCGCTGGTGGCTCACGCCTGTAATCCTAGCTACTCAGGAGGCTGAGATCTGAGGATCAGGGTTCAAAGCCAGCCCGGGCAGGAAAGACTGTGAGACTCCTATCTCCAATAAAACCACCAGAAAACCGGAAGTGGCATTGTAGCTCAAGTGGTAGAGCACTCACCTTGAGCTGAAGAGCTGAGGGGCAGCGCCTAGGCCCAGAGTTTAAGCCCCACGACTGACCAAAAAAAAAAAAAGAGTCTCATGGACTTTCCTGCCCTGGCTGGCTTTGGACCACAATCCTCATATCTCAGCCTCCTGAGTGGCTAGGATTACAGGTGTGAGCCACCAGTGCCCAGCTTGGAAGCAATGTCTTATTTAGGAGGAAAATAGTAGTAGTTGAGGCCAAGAAAAAGAATTTCTTAGACAAAGAGAAGGACAGAAGAACAGATGATCTTGAACTTATTGAAGACCTGGAAAAGAAAATCAATAATGCCCTAGACCATGGCCCACAGGATGAGATCCTCAGTAGTGCTTTCAAATTGAGAATTACTGAGGGAGATATCCAAACCTTAAAAAACTTGTTCACTGATGAGGTCACTAATTTTTACATGAATCTCCTAATGGAAAGAAATAAAAGCAAGGCTATCCAGTACTTTCATGCATTCATTACTTTCTTCTATCCTGACCTAAGTCTGGGGCTTACCAAGCAATGAAACGATGGACCAAAGGGGCAAACCACTTTGAACAAGAACTTATTCTGTGTCTATTCATTGGAAGTTACATTGGATCCTGGTGGTGACAGATCTAAGATAAAAATATCTTAAGTATCTGGACTTTATGGGACAAAAGGGAAGCAAGATGGGCTGGGAAGCTGGCTCAGTGATAGAGCACTTGCCTTGCATGCCTGAGGCCCTGGGTTCGATTCCTCAGCACCACATAAGCAACAAAAGAAAAAAGCCGGAAGTGGCACTGTGGCTCAAGTGGTAGAGTGCTAGCCTTGAGCCGAAGAGCTGAGGGACAGCGCCCAGGCCCAGAGTTCAGGCCCACGACTGGACCCAAAAAGGAAGCAAAACTGTGAAATTTTCCATCAGTATTTACAGGATGAAAGTAAGATGAAAAGAAATGTTGATCTAATTCTTTTAGAGTGGACACACTACAGTATGAAGTCACATGAGATTCTTCAACTGTTGAATGGGAGCGATTGTGGAATGTTTACTTCCAAATATTCAAATTCTATATTTCTAGGGACAAACCTATCACATTTATGCAGGAACAGATGCTTCTCTTTCAGTAGAAGACAGTAGAGATCCTCCCTCAGCAGTTGCTGTGACCGTGCGCTGCTAGGTCCTTTTGCTGCTGGTGTTTCTTTATGGGCATTTCCTCATGCATCACAGGATACAGTGTCTCTACTCCATTTCTGTTTGCCCAGGTACTGAGCTGTAAAAGTGCATGCAGGCCCTCTGCGTCCAAATCCTGACAGGGTGGAGGAAGCTTCCAACCTCTGGAAGGCTGTGTCTGCTCAACCCATACAAGAACAAACATTGATTGATTTCTTTTTTTGGTCGGTTGTGGGGCTTGAACTCTGGGCCTTGGCACTTTCCCTCAGCTCTTCAGCTCATGGCAAGTGCTCTACCACTTGATCCACAGCGCCACTTCTGGTTTTCTGAGTAATTTATTGGAGATATGAGTCTCATGGACTTTGCTGCCTGCCTTGGGTTTGAACCTCAATCCTTAGATCTCAGCCTCCTGAGTAGCTAGGATTATAGGTCTGAGCCACAGGTGCCCAGCTGATATTTTTTGTTTCTTTCAAAGAGTTATTTCCTTACAAATGTGGGAAATACAGGATTTATGCTATGAATTGTTTTGTTTTGTTTTTACCATGTGTTTGTTCAGTTATATTCTTTTTCTCATTTATTTGCAATCATAAGACTGTGGCCATTTTCCACTGTTCTTTTATACTTAAGTTATTTGAACTATTTATTTCTGAAAGAAGTGTTAATCAGACTTCCACTCCTTGCTGAAGATTGAAAAGGAAAAAAAAAGAGAAAATAAATCCTTTAAAGGAAAGACAAAATTCAGAAATAACGAAACACTCCTTAAGATTTCATAGATGGAGTTTGGGAGTTTCTGGGAAATTGTTAGATTTTGAGAAATCTAAATTGACACAAGATTATAGCAATCCTGATACTTTTTCCAGGGTATAAATTAGAGCAGTGGAAAATGGTCCAAGTTTAATGGCTGTGAATACCTTTTTAAAGTGAGAGGGGAGATATTCAGAAATTTTAGGCAATCCAGGCGCTGGAATTCTAGCTGCTCAGGAGGCTGAGATCTAAAGATCATGGTTGAAAGCCAGGAAAGTCTGTGATACTCTTATTTCCAATTAGCCACCACAAAACCAGTGCTGTGTCTCAAGTGGTAGAGCACTGCCGTAAGCAGAAGAGCTTAGGGACAGCACCGAGGCCCAGAGTTCAAGCTCCAGGACTGACAAAAAAAATGTAAGTCAAAACAGAGACATAATTTACATTCAACAAAATGTATCCATTAAATAAAAAATTTAAATGTATTCTCATAACCTCAAGTACATTATTAGAAGTAAGAATTTTAAAAAACAACTTATCTAATGCTCCTAAGACATTTCCATCTTCTGGTTGGTCTTAGAGTATTTCAGGAGGCAAATAATGTTTTTCAAAAAAAAATCCAACTCAGCTCCCACAGCTGGAAGAGAAAGGTCCCCATTCATTTATGCCCTCCATGGACCTAGGGTCTAGCACTGGTCAAACTCATGTAAGATCCCACTTCCTCCAGCATGGCACAGAGCATTGTGGAAGTTGTAGTCTCCATTTGAACACAAATCCTTTGAAAGTATGGGTTTTTTTTTGTTGTTGTTCTTTTGTTTCTATTTTTGGAAAATATCCCACCCTGAAATCTATAACACTCCGTTTCAAGCAGTGTGAATATGGACAACTTTGTCTATAGTAAAACCTTCTAAGTTTTGTAAACATTCTTGTGTTGTAGAAAATTCAATACTGATATGCAAACATTGCTTTTTAATAACTCATATTGTCATTCCAAACAAAACAACAAAAAACTTTGAAATCTACAGAGTAGATTTCATTTCGTACATCACTGTAATGCTCATGTTATTTTATATTAAAAGTTTACATTCTATGTAATTGTGTAAAAAAACACATGTGGATAAGAGCATTAAGTTTTATGGATCTACATTTTAGGGTGTCCTCAGCTTGATATTTCGTTTCAGTAACATAGAAGACTTTAATCTTCTGGTTCATTGGCTCAGGATGGGGTTGGATTGTGTCAATCCTATGACCAGTATTTTATGTTGCATTTTTATGAGGTTCTATATCTCTAGCAGGATGGCCAAGGTTCTTCATGTGACCATTTAGGAAAGTGAGTATTAGGGACTTCTCAAACCTGTGTTTACATCATCTTTGCTGATGCTCCTTTGGCCAAAGCAGGTTAAATGACAAATTGCAAGTCATTGTACAAAGGTGCTCTCAGTATTTGGATACAAAAAATGTGCCATTTCAAAACCATTATGGAAACGTAATGCAAGAAATATATATTGTATACATTTTTCCTGTATAACTTTGGGTGAAAAAAAACTGAATTACAACAGACATCACTACCACGGTGTTTAAATATGTAAATGAATGAAGTAGAGTACAAATGCTGAGTTAAGTTCTAGGATATCTTTGCATTAAGAGAAAAGTAGTTCATACATCCCTAAGTGTACTTCACTAATAACTAGTTTTAGTGAAGATGTGATATGTTTATTGTTTTAATTATCCAATTATTTTGTGGGAATAGTAGTTTTAACTATATGTGTGTGTGTATGTGTGTGTGTGTGTATACATACATATGGTAACCTAGAAATGAATTGCTTTTATACTATCTAGCTACTGACTAATGGACTGTGGTTTCATCTTTAGTGGATAGTTTAATGTTCTATTTGAGACAGAAAACATTATTTTTTCATAAAAAAGCTTTATACTTTTCCAGCCCATGTATGATGTTTTGAGAAGAAAAATCTGGGGCACAATCACACAGGTTCTTTCCTGACTACCTCATTTGCCTTCTCTACCAGCCATGTTTCCAGTATCTCCTGTTCATTGTCAAAGGCAAGAAAGAATGCAAGGATTTCTGGTGAGTTACTTTTTATTTCTCACTTTATTTTACATTCCATTTTGGGAACCTAAGAGTGTCCAAGATTGAAGAACAGAAAAGCAGATTCTGCTTCAGGAACATGTTCCTAAATAGATAAAGATTGATCATAGATTTAGCAAAATATAAAATCTTATATTCTGTGTAAGTTGAGTGATGATTTGCTTCAGTTTACTTCTAGTTTTTCTGATGTAGAAAAAATAGTCACACTTGTAATGTGATTCACTGACAGCAAGGAGATGACATCCTCTGGAAGGTGACTGTTCATTAGTCCAGTATCACATCCCCATGAGTAACATTAAACTATATTAATGAAGTTTGATGGGAGATGCTGAAATAGTGTGGTCACGTACACTTCAAATGCTGTAGAGGACGGAGTAAGCTATGGGTACTTAAATTACTCTCTATACATGCTTCTTGGAATGCTTTGTGGTCTTTGTCTTACTTAAAACTTAAGACTATATTTGATGGTATAGTCTACGGTGTTTCTTGAAATCCCTATTTTTTTCTAAAGTGTCCTCACAGTATTGTTTTTGGCTCTATTTTCTCTCTTCATTCCATTTCCTACTCATTAGCTTTTTAAAAATTTCTCTTTCTCTCGGGGCTAGGAAGGTGGCTTAGTGGTAGAGTGCTTGCCCTGCATGCATGAGACCCTGGGTTCAATTCCTCAGTACCACATATGCAGAAAAAAAAAAGCCAGAAGTCTTGCTGAGGCTTGAGTAGTAGAGTGCTAGCCTTGAGCTGAAGAGCTGAGGGACAGTGCCCAGGCCCAGAATTCAGGCCCCATGAGTGACCCCCCCCTCAATTTTTTTCTCTTCCTCTCTCTTCAGGTCTATTTTTTCTTTCTGTCTCTTTTCCTCTTTCTTTCTCTCATCTCTCTTTCATATACCTCTCATTATTTTTCTTTTCTTCAAATTATCTTTCTGTGAACCAGTTTTTCTTACTGTTCAACTTGCCTATGCTAATGTAGCTAACATGTGTGGCAAAATATCCTTAGGAACCTACTGGGAGAAATGATTCATGAATATGTGACACATTTGAATTGTAGTCAGTGAAAAATATACAAAAAACAAACAGCAAGATGCATAGATTATAATAATGTGTGTCTTTTGTTAATGTGTTTGTTATTAATGTTATTTCTAATGTGTGTTTCCAACTAAAATCTGTTTTAACATGTTTTCAAACACTTTCAATTCACTTGCTATTTCACTATTATCACTGATAAAATTCAGAATCCAAAATTTGAATTTTCCATATTCCTTTTGAAGACAGGTCTTGCTAGTCCAGGAAACAATTGAACTTGTTATGTAGCCTAGGTAGGTAGGCTAATCCTTCTTGAATTTCCCAAGTTCCAGAAGTATAGGTATTTGGCTACTAAACCACTCTTAAATGTATAATTCATTGAAATTGCACTTGGCCTCATTGTGTGACCATCCCTTCCATCCGGGTACAGCATTTTTTATCGTCCATGTATGAAGCTGTATAATCATTAAGTATACAGCTCCTATTCCTCTCTCTGTCCCAGTCTCTGGAATCATCATACTTTTTGCCTCTATAAGTTTGTTCATCCTTGAAAGTTCAATAAGGGGAATAATACCATGGTTGCTCCTTTATGACTGGTGTATTTTATTTAGCTTATTGTATTCAAGGTTCATGCTGTTGTAAAATGTAATCAAATTGCCTTCCTTTTCAATGCATTTATCTATTGTTTTACGTGCTTTTATCTTTTGGTTATTGTGAGTCATTTTAGTGAAGTGATTCTCCAAATATTTGTTCTAGTCCCTGCTTTCTGTCTGTTGGGTACAAATCTAGAAATAGAAGTGCTGCACCATATTCCTAATTCTCTATATAGTTATTTTTGGGAGTCTCCATACCATCTTTGTTTTACATTCCTGCCAGAGATGCACCAAAGTTCATATTTTCACATCCTTTTCAGCAGTTGTTAGACTTTGGATTTTTGTTGTTGTTGTTACTTAAAAATTTGAACATATTAACAGTGTGAAGTATCTATTTCATTGTAATTTTGATTTGAATTTTTCTCATTAATATTGATATTGAACTTCTTTTCATATTTTAATCAACTATATATATATATTCTTTTTAGTCTTTTTTCCCATTTCAAAATCAGATTGGTGTTGGGGGTTAATTATAGGACTTCATTTTATATTTTCTAATTCTTTTCATTTAGTAATCTATTTAAAGGTATATGCAAATATTTTCTCATATACCATGTTTTTTCTTCTTTGTTGATCATGCCTTTTGGTGCACAAAATTTCAATTGTATGTACTTAGTCTTGTTTGGCTTTGGATCAATCACTTTTGGTGTCCTATCTAAGGAGTCAAATGTAATCTCATGATCCTGTCTTACCATCTTGTCTTCTTGTCCTCCTTTCCCTTTCTTTTTCTCTCCTCGCCACTCCTCTCTTGTCTCCTCTTCTTCCTTCTTTTCCTTATCCTTTTGCTTCCCTTCTCCCCCCCCCCCCCCGCCTTCACCCATTTTCTTTTCTCTGTATGTCTGAGATGAGCACTTGCTGTGTTACCATAATTGGTGTCTAATTTCAAAACTCATGTGACACACCTACCTCAGCCTCACCATGCCTTTCTTGTGCTAGGACTGAAGCTTGTACTCACAGGCCTCATTCACTATTGGTACTGTCACTTGAGCCTTGCTTCCAGCCTGTTTATTAGCTGATTAATTTGTCTACTCAGGCTGGCTTCCAGACCTCAGCCTCCTTAGTAGCTAGGGTAGGATAACAGTTTTGAGCCAGAAATACTTATTTTACTTTGTTTTCTCTTACCTGACTATTTAACACTAACAGTGAATTGGATACTACAATAAAACAAGATTATTGTTATTAGTTTATGTAGAATTTATATTCAACCTAAATTCAAAATATTTCTTGTTTCAAATTAAGTGTTTTATTTTATTTCTAATTATTGTAACTGTTCTTGTAACTATGGTAGATTTTCTTCAGTAAGCAAATAGTTTAGGCTAACACAACTCCATGGAGAATTGTTTTCTAAATAATTTAATTTATTATAGAGGAGATGTACAGAGAGATTACAATTACATGAGTCAGGTAATGAGGACATTTCCTTTTGTTCAATGTCTTATGTTCACTCTCTCCCAAGCACTTTCCACCATTTCTACTCACAAGTTATATAGTTTATTTTCATCAGTGTTGAATGACCTCCACTGATGCACTTTTTCATCCTGTTTGCACCCATTTCTTTGGCTTTCCCCCACTCTTCAGAAAATACCCTTGTGAATATAACATACATAATTAAAAACATATGTTTTTATTTCAAAGATGAAGTAAGAAAATGGCTACCTTTAATATTGTATAAATTTCAATGGTAGGAAACATTTCGCCGATGTCCATTGTACTTTCCCTGTTGTTTATTTCACTGAGATTATTAGATATAGATTATTTAACTGTAATGTATTTATCACAGCTTTATTTCTCATATTGATTTCTAGAAAGTTTGTCCTGGGACTTAGTTTCAATGTGTCTCTCTTGGTAAATGTAACACCAAGTACTTTATAAATAGCATTTAGGTTAAGATAATGCCATCCATTTATGTGTTCCTGTTCACTTTTTTTTTGTCAGTCATGGCCTTGAACTCTGGGCTTGGTCCTGTCCCTGCACTCTTCAGCTCAAGGCAAGCACTCTACCGCTTGAGCCACAGCACCACTTCCGGTTTTCTAGTGGTTTATTGGAGATATGAGTCTCACGGACTTTCCTGCCCGGGCTGGCTTTGAACCGCAATCCTCAGATCTCAGCCTCCTGAGTAGCTAGGATTACAGGTGTGAGCCACCGGCACCCGGCTCCTACTCACTTTTTGTCTGGCTGTTCTATCAGTACAAGGTAGTAGTAGTAAAGGTAGTAGTAAAGGTAGATTAAAAAAAAATTGTGTGGCCTTTTAAACGTGTCCTTGGAGACTTTGCTTTTCAGCATACAACTATTGAGATATATGATCTGTTAATTATCAATGGTCTGTGGTGCAGTCATACAATTTCTGCTGATGTTTATTCCATTTCATATTATCATTACTTGCATTGTTCATTACTGATTTTGCTTATGTTATCTTTGTATTTATTTATTTTTATTTCTCTATACTTAGTGTATGTCTCTTTTGATACATATCATAGGGAAACCATATTATTAATGACTAAGTTAAAATAGAAACAAACATTTCTACTTTGATTTTTCCTTCTCCCATTCTATAGATAACAACACAGCAAGCTCCAGATATTTTATGTAAAACAAAAGCATATATACAGGAAAATGAAATTCCAGTCTTGGTGTTCTCATGATTACTTGATGTAAATGTACCCTTACAAAAGCTGTTGTCATTAGATGATGTAGCTGTGGACTTCAGCTGGGAGGACCTGACATTGGTCAGAGTACCTGATATGGGGATATAATGCTGGAGACCTACAGTAACCTGGTGTTCTTGGGTGATCAAAATCACATTAACTTGCTAGGGCCAAATGGTTCATTTTTAGTATATATGTGAATATTTATCAAACTTTCAATTCTATTAGACATGAGTCCAGTCTGTAAGAAGTTTAATTTCTTTTTAAAGACAACTTCAACTTGATGATATAACTCCTGAGGCAATTTTATTCTCATTCTTCAAGAATCCAAACCAGCAGGTTGACAAAAGTTCCAAACTATGTTCCACGGACAGGAGACTGTCTTCCCAAACCTGAGGTAATTTTTGTATGTTGATTCCAATCTAGGACAAGAATGTATATCACTATTGGAAGTACGCTCTGTAAATCATCAATTTAAAGTGGGTATTTATAATCCAAACCTGTCACTGGGTACAGTTTTTCATACTTGTAATCCTAGCTATTTAGGAGGCTGAAATCTGAGGATTTTGGTTTGAAGCCAGCAATGGCCAAAAATTCCACATAAGACTCTTATCTCCAATTAACTATTCAAAAACTAGAAGTGGGCCAAGTGCCAGTGGCTCATGGCTGTAATCCTAGCTACTCAGGAGACTGAGATCTGAGGTTTGTGGTTCAAAGCCAGCCTGGGCAGGAACGTCTGTGAAATTCTCATTTCCAATAAACTGCTATAAAACCAGAAGCAGTGCTGTGGCTCAAGTGAGAGAGCACTAGCCTTGAGCTGAACCACTGAGGGAGAATGCCCAGGCCCAGAGTACAAGACTCACAACCGACAAAAGAAAAAAACAAAACTGGAGTAGAACTGGGACTCAAAACCAGTAGAATGCTAGCCTTGAATGAAAGAGCTGATTTCAAGCCACACAACCAGCAAAATAGATCCAAGCCTGGGAGCCAAGGAGCCAGTGAACAATGAGAAATATGATTTAGGAACAACATTCTGAACAGGATATCTGAGATCTTAGACCAATGATTACCCAGTATGAGCAACAGTTCTCCTCTACTTCTTATTATCATGGCACTGTGTTCCTAAGCCTAAACTGATTGTCATTTGGAGCAAGGTGCAGAACCATGGTTAGGAGTAGCCTCAGAGAAGAATTTCACAGGTGAGTTAATTCATCTGGGATAGTGATGTTGGAGCCTGAACCCAGTTGATAAGTTGATCTTGTGCTGTACTGAGCAATAATGTTCCTAATTCCCCTGAGTCCTGTTTGTGGGAGAGAACTAGGTGATCCTTTGTCTCAAACACTTATGAATTAATAATTTGTATGGAGACATACTGTAGAGTTCAAGTTAGGAATTCTCTTTTTGTGGAAATCATACTGAAACAAAAGAAAGAAAATTCAAATGTATAATATGAGATTTCATTTTGTTTGAAGCTAGGACTATGCAGGTGTAGGAATTGAGTACACCAGAGCTGCTCTCATATGATAAGGAAAGTAGCAATTGGTGATGCACTGAGACTGAGAGTTAGACCAATGCTTTTAGTCTACAGAGAATGATTGAGTAGGAGGTGAGCTGGAATATTTTTGGTCTTCCATGGTTGTGAGGGGATGGAATGCCAGAAAAGGAAATCTGAAGAGACTTTGTCTAAGATGGGGAGAAATGAATTTTAAAATTCCCACAGATACCCAAAGTAATTCTTAGTGAGAATTTAGAATTGAAGAGATGTAATTATAAATCCTTGCTCTCAGGAAACATTACTGCTTAAGCAAAAGCTAAAAGGGATGACTAAAACATCCTATGTTCTCCAAATCTACAAAATCATCCTGTTCATCACCTACTGATTGAGAAGCAAAGCAGTAGAATATATAAATTATTTCAATAATATAAAAGAGAACAATGCATTTATTCCCCTGTGATAAAAAAATTGAAAAATCCCAAGAATACAAAAGGCATATGGTAAGTACTCAGCTTAAAACTCTACCATTATGTAGTTGAGTAGTTTGAGTAAATATTTCCTATGATATAAAAAGAAGAAAAAACAGAAACAGAAAAAAATTCTTTTCCCTTGCAAAATATCACTATTACTTTGTTAATATATTAGAGAGCAAAGCACATATTTCTCATAAATCAATTCTTATTTTGATATTTCAAAATCTCTAACAGGATGGGAGAAATGTTATTGTCTTTATAAAAAGGAATTTGGATCTCTGTTTTTGTCTATTTTTTTCTATGACTCATTTTAGAGTCTAAGAAATGGAAGACATGCTTAAGACCTTCCAGGAAAGTCCAGATGAATGTCTGTATGAAGTAGCAATCACAAATTCTACCACAGTGGAGGAAAGCGTGAGATTAGTAACAACTTTGTTTGCGCTCCACACATGTACCAGAGCTTATTAGGATTAAGGAGAACTCTTTAGGCATGAGGGCTGAAGATTTCATTGAGTGTCAGAACATGCTTCGCTATAGTGAGCCTGAGGAGATGCATGCTGACGATAGGCCTGGTGTGTTTCGTGTAGTTGAAGAATCCATCAGGTATTTGGGGAGTCCAAATGAGCTGCCATATTTTGAATATGGTGGAGAAGAGAAAGTACTAAATTCATAGACTGTATTCTTTAAATGTAATTGGGTTTTGTAGGAGAACCCTCCTATAACCATAACAAAGAAATTCTTCAGGGTGGAAGGAATATACCTGAATGTACTGCATGTGAAAAGGCATTCTACTTAAGACCTACAGTCACTACATATCACAAAATACACACTAGACAGCATCTCTATATATGTAGTAAATGGGGAAATTTTTTTGTAAGGAATTAAACCCTACGGAAGCTCAGAGCAATTATTCAGAGAAGTCCAATGAGCATAAACAATGTACAAAAGCTACCTCTCAGAAGTCAGACCTGACTTTCCAACCTCAAACACCCACAGAATAGAAACCCTATGAAAATGAGGAATGTAAGAAATTTTCCACCCATAAGTCAGCTCTCAGCACGCATCAGAGAACTGACACAGAAGAGAAACCTCGGAATGTGGCTTAGATACTTGGCCAAGCTTTCTGGGGCCCTGAAGCCCCCACACAGTCCCGGTGGCCTGAACAGCAGAATCTAAGCCTCTGGATTGGTCACTCACCTGGGTAGGAATGAATTAGCCAGTGTTGGATGGGCAGAAGTTACAGCACTTGATTAGGAGAAAGTTACCTTGGTGGTCCTCTGGCGACTCCATTGTAGGACCATGGGCTAAGGCCTGGAGCAGCTGGTCAGTACCCTGTCTGAAGTGGAGGGGGAGCATATCTACTGGGGAACCTATCCCAGGTTTTGTGCACCAAATGTAAGAATCTGTCATGACCATCACAGGGGACCATGGGGGGGGCAGGCACAGGAGAAAGAATATTATAAGGTTTATTAGAGGGGCTATATCTGTTGTAAGTAAATCATCCAAAAGCCACATTTTAAAATATAGAGTATTGGAGTCTTTATTATACAGTGAACAGGCTACAGGCCACCAGTTGTTACAAAGGCCTACAGCACGCAAATACACATAACCCAGCTAGGAAACATGCTAAAGAGGAAAGTAATAGCAAGAACAATACCAACAAGCCAATTCAGCTCCAATGGAGAGCTGAATTGGGGCTCCATGATGACTGGAGATAAGCCAGGAGATGGGACACATGACAGGATCAGAGACACATGACAGGATCAGAGACACAAGTGGCATGGAGTCCAGCGGCTAGGCTGGTCCAGGCCTAAAATATGTTGGCACAGAGGGCAGATCCTCAGAAAATTCCCAGTCCCTGATTCAGTAACCTATCAGCCAAGTGCCTGCCCATGCCTCCAGGGGTCTGCGCATGCCTATTACTTGCTAGGCAGGCAATGGGGGTGGGCCAGGGGTCCTTCCCCCAGCATGAAGATAATATGCCAGACCCTACCATCCACCATGTGGCCCATATGGCGCTGGCCAGACGTGGCCTCCTTACTTCTTATCTCCTCAGGAAAGAGAGCAGTTGGCATATACTCCTATCCAGGTTGAAGGAGCATCTAGGGGAGAAAGTGAGAGCTGAAGTGAGTGAGGTAAGTGCTTGCTAGGTAGGTCTGAGTGAAGGGATGGAGTGGCCAGCTGTTTTGAAGGAATTCAAGGGCAGGAAGTGAAGTGGATTCTGAGATGGGGCCCAAACTGGTATGATTCCATTTTGAGCTTTGCCTTTGTTTTAGGAATTTTAGACTTGATAGGCCTAGTTCCTGTGTAGTAGGAAGACCCCCTACTCAGGCAGGCAAGCCCACCTAGTCATCCAGAGTGACAGAGCCCACCGCAACAAAGTTGATATTAAAGAAGCAACTTTATTGAGAAGGTTCCTTCACTGACCAGCCAGGGCCGCAGCACAGGCTCGGGAGCTGATACTGCGACCCCGAATGGCCCACGTGCTTAGGTTTTTAAAGGCAAAAATCAGAAGGTGAAGCCTGGTCACATAGGCGACCAATGAGATTTTCACACACCCCAAAGACTGCACAGTCATACCAGACCACACGCAGGTGGCCAGTGAGGTTACACTTTGTCACATAATGGCTGTTTAAACCAGCCTATCACTTTTGGTTTAAATGACTCGCGAATTCAATTGTAAAGCGGAGCTTAAGGTAAACATACACAAGGGAGTTTAGTGGAGTTTAACATAAGCATGTGAAAAAGGTAGAGTTTATAGTAAACTCGCGATGTCACCAGCATGCCAGCCAGCATGCCAGCATGAGCCAGATTACTGGCTACCTGTTTAATCAGTCAGTCTTTTTTTTTTTTTGGTCAGCCGTGGGGCTTGAACTCTGGGCCTGGGCGCTGTCCCTCAGCTCTTCAGCTCAAGGTGAGCACTCTACCACTTGAACTACGGTGCCACTTCCAGTTTTCTGGTGGTTTATTGGAGATAGGAGTCTCAAGGTCTCTTCTGCATGGGCTGGCTTTGAACCGCGATCCTCAGATCTCAGCCTCCTGAGTAGCTAGGATTACAGGTGTGAGCCACCAGCGCCCGGCTAATCGGTCAGTCTTTAACAAAACAATGAAGGTGGGATAAGTTAAGGGGAGGGGGACCTAGAAGCATTCTTTTCATTTCAAGAACTTGGCTGCTTGGAGCCAAGGTTTTTGTTTTTTTCTATAATCCCTAAAACAAAAACAAAACCTGTAAAGTAGCAGGGCCTAGTTCACCTGGAATGAAGAAAATTCATCTGGTCCCTCTCCCCTTAACAACCTAACCCACTCTTGATTGTTCAGTTAAAGACTGACCCATAAGGGGCTGGGAAGGTGGCTCAGTGGTAGAGCACTTGCCTTGCATGCCTGAGGCCCTGGGTTCGATTCCTCAGTACCACATAAGCAAAAAGAAAAAAGCTGGAAGTGGCACTGTGGTTCAAGTGGTGGAGCGATAGCCTTGAGCTGAAGAGCTGAGGGACAGTGCCCAGGCCCAGAGTTCAGGTCTCACGACCGGACCAAAAAAAAAAAAAAAAAAACACTGACCCATAAAACAGGTTGTAATCTGGCTCCAACTGGCAATATCATATGCTTATGGTAAACCCTTACTTTTGCACATGCTTACAGTAAACTCTGCCTATTGGCCACCAGTGTGTGGTCTGGTATGTTTGTACAATCCTTTGTGTGTGTTACGATCCCATTGGTCAGCTGCTTGTGACCAGGCTCACCCTCATGGATTTTGCCTTTAAAACCCAAAGAATGGGGGCCGCTTGGGGTTGCAGTATCAGCTCCCGCAGTTGCTTGGGCCCTGACTGGTCTGTGTAGGAACCTTCTCAATAAAGTTGCTTCTTTGTTAACAACTTCGTTGTGGTGGGCTCTGTCACTTTGGACGATTAGGTGGGCTTGCCTGCCTGAGTAGGCCTCCTACTATAGGAGGCCCCGGGTCTAGGTTGAGCTGAGGACCAAATGTGTGGATAATACTAACAGATACCAGTTATACATTTTCCTGAATTGTTAGTGGCAAGAGATATTTTTGCCAAGCTTACTCCTGCAGATGACTAAGATTTCAGACAAACTTTTAAGCAAATTACCTTAGCTTGGCAACATTTTTCCAGGGTCAGCTGCTCTTGACCAGGCTCAACCTCATATTAGCATATTAAATACTTCTATTGAAGAATGCTGGGTGGGGATTCCCTGGAGCCCACCCAGTAACTGACTTTACTTTTTGTCCCAATTGTCTAGAGCATTTTACATATCAATTGACCTTTGAATACCTTCAGTTGGATGGGGCTACTCTGTCTACTCACCTGGCAGCCTGACTTTCTTTTGCCAATTTTAGTTGGGAGCACTTTACAATTTTTAAACTGCTAAGATTAGCTAGTTGTTTTGAACCAGGTCCTCAGCTTCCTGCACACTCTCAGAGTATGCAGAGTAGGACACAGCACATAGCAGGATCTGGTTTCCCCCATAGAGAAGACACAAGACCAAATAGAAGAGGTTCAAGACCAAGACAAACACACAAAAAAGCCAGCTAAGGTCAGGCAGACCCCAACACAACCATATCCAGAATTCTCTTCTGTATGAGAGCACTTTTGGTGGGAGTTGATCCACAGATCTTCCCGCTAGAGGTTGCAGAATTCTCCACAGTATGAGAGTCTGCTGAGTGAGTGACTCCCACTCAGGGCCACCAAAACCTCTCAGCACCCTCCAATGGGAGAGCACATGTCCCTTTACCACTTCAATTTACAGATGGACTGTGTAGTCTCAGGTTTCAGAAAAATACATAAACAAAATATAGGACAAAGAAACAGTTCCAGAAGATTTCTTTTTTAATTTTTTTTTGTTTGGGATTTGGTCGTGGGTCCTGAACTCTGGGCCTGGGCGCTGTCCTTCAGCTCTTCAGCTCAAGGCTAGCGCTCTAGCACTTGAGCCACAGCACCACTTCTGGCTTTTTTCTTTTTGCTTATGTGGTGCTGAGGAATCAAACCCAGGGCCTCATGCATGCAAGACAAGCGCTCTACCACTGAGCCACCTTCCCAGCCCCTTCCAGAAGATTTCTAAGCCACTCCAAAAAGATGTTTGGATGAAATTTCAAGCATTGATGAGTTGGCTGTCAGAGTGGCGCAAAGACTACTGGGCCCTGGAACTTCACAGGGGTGGCATACCTCTCCTGTATGGGTTTCCTTCCCTTGGCAGCCGGCCCACCAAGACCATCCACCAGTGGCTTCAAGGAGCCCCGATGCCCTCCTTGGCACTGGGATCCCCAATGAGACCACATCTGTTGTAAGGTGAAATGATCCCAGAAGGCACATTTTGGAAGATGGGATATTGGAGTCTTTATTACACCACTAGCAGTCAGCAGGCAGCCCATTGTTATGAATGCCTACAGGCCCCAAAATACACATAATATGGCTAGGAAATAGGCCAGAGAGAAATGAAAAAAAAAACAAAAACAATACCAACAAACCAATTCACCTCCCATGGAGAGCTGAATTGGGACACCATGATACCTGGAGATGAGCCAGGAGACAGGACAAAGGACACAATCATGGAGACACAGGTGGTATGGACTAAAGAAGGTTCTAACGGGGGTGGGGGGTGGGGGGTGGGGTGGGGGTGGGGGGGCAGGCCCAACGGAAATTCTTAGTCCCAGGCTGACAGGTTCAGTAATCTATACCTATCAGCCAAGTGCCTGCCCCTGCCTCCAAGGATCACCTGGACAAGCCTACTCACGGGAGATGGGGCATTTCCAAAAACAGAGAATAATAGTGTCTCAAGGTGTAGAGTGAAGGACTAAGCTAATTCCATTCTAAAAGCAAGCCATGATTTCCTGTAAAACTGGCCTCAGGTTGAACTTAAGGGACAAAACAGTTATTGGAAAAACCAGTCCTCGAAAGTGTTAGGTTTTTAAAAAGAGGTGACCGAGTAAGAACTGAAACTGCACCACGCACGTGGTATTCAGGTAAGGGGTTTATTCAGTAGACCTGCTGGGACCAGGCAAGGTTGGCACTCCACGCGGCTGGCAAAGGAAAAAAAGAGGGCGGTCTGGCGGCGGTTTAGGCCTTATATAGGGTAGGGGGCGGGGAAGGGTGTGTCCAGGTAAAGGGAAGTGGGATCAGGTGGGAGAAAGGTGTGGCCACATCAGGTTAGGATGTGACCTCAGCAGATGCGGACGTGACCTCTTCCAGGTATCCCAGTTGCCTAGGTAACGCAGGTACTGGGCAAGGTCTGTTCGTCGTCCAGGAATGGACCTTACATTCCAGCCTTTTGATAATTATGAAAAAGGGCGAAGACTCTCTCTGGCTACTTCCTGCTGGCAAGGGGCGTCGTAGGGGTAAAAGGCTGGGATGTGGTCCATGCTGGGAGAAGGCAGCAGGCTGCAGCTGTCACTTGGGTGTTGATTCCTCGATGAAGTCTGGAGGAGGCGAGTCTGTTGGACGGGAGTCTGGAGAAGTTTCATGAGGCATTGACGGAAACCTGAACAAATGGAAACTCTGACAATTTTTAAACCTAGAATGGCTAGCCTTTGAGAGGGAACCTAGAGGGGGGGTCCCCGGGACCCAGCCTGCGTCACACTCTTCAGGGCACAAGCCAAAAAGTAGAGTCAGTCTGGTGAGTGAAGAAGAGCTGACCAGGCAGAAGCGGCATCCCGACTTCCCCCAGAGCCCTCTAGAGAGAAATGGCCAAGCCCCCAAAGCCAAGCGTCCTCGGCTTCAGAGGTGACCACCTTTCAGCTAAAGGCCGTAGGAGCTCTCTGGCGTGGCGCCACGTCTGGACAGAGACTGAGTGACAGAGAGCCGTAGAGTAGTTTCACTCACCAGAGTAGAGAAGTGGTGTGGACGTGGATGTGAAGGCCAGAAATGGTATTGGTGAAAAATCTTGCATGGTGTCAAGGCACTTTGGTTCACACAAAAGGGGTAGTTAGGTGGTTAGGAAATTCTAGGTTTTATTGGGTAGGTGAAAAGAACACCATGCGCTATTCAGGCAGGAAAAGAAGTTACTGAACTGTAGCCCCACCCAGCATGGTGGAGAAGCATGGCTGAAAAAGGAAAGGGGGGGAAGAGAGGTGACCTAGTAGGAGGTGACTGCTTCCAGGTCTGCCAGTTCCATGATATCTGCAAGAAGCGAGTCTCTTCGATGAAGTCTGGAAGAAGTCTTCTCAGGCAGGGGGCTGAACAAAGATGAAAAGCAAATATATTACTGGAAAGAAAAGATTGGATGTCCATGGCTTGGAGGTGACCTAAGGGATGAGGTAGTGAGGTCCTTGGGGAGGAGAGCAGTTAGCTCAGTGTTACTCACCCGGATCTTCAGGGATGCGAGATAGCCTTACCTTGGTAGGCCCAAGGGGGGAACAGGTGTACCTCGAAGTCAGTGTTGGCATAGAAGGGGCAGGAGCAGGAGACCTTTTTATTCTTGACAGGTGAATCCACTGTGGCTGTCCCTTGAGCTTGACTGCTGTGGGGGTGGTCAGCAGAACCTGGTGAGGGCCTGTCCACTTAGGGTGTAAACCAGATGGATTAAGGGTCTTGAGAAACACTTGATCACCAGGCAAAATTGGGGGAGTGGGAAAGGGGCCTTGATGATGCTGAGGGAGACACTGGTCAGCATGTTGGCGCAGGATGTGCCTAAGAAAGGTTAGGACGGGAAGGTAGTCTATTAGTGGAGTTTTGGTATTGTCAGTAGGGAAATTACCTAGGAGAAAAGGTCTTCCATACATTAACTCAAAGGGGCTGAGGAAAGTAGGGCTGCGGGGAGAAACACGTAAGCGGGTGAGCGCCAGGGGTAACAGTTCTGGCCAGGATTGCTGGAGCTCTAGAGAAAGTTTAGTAAGTTGTGTCTTAAGGAGCGCATTAGCTCTTTCAACCTTTCCAGAAGACTGAGGCCTATAAGGAATGTGAAGATTCCACTGGATGTTTAGAGAGGATGCCACCTGTTGGGTCACTTTGGAGATGAAAGCAGGTCCATTGTCAGATTGAAGTGACCTGGGTAAGCCAAACCTAGGAATAATTTCTTTAATAAGGACAGAGGCAACAGTGTCAGCTGTCTCCGACGTTGTGGGATAGGCTTCAATCCATCCTGAAAAGGTATCAACCATAGTTAGAAGGTATTTCAGCCGCTTACATCTGGGCATGTGAGTGAAGTCTATCTGCCAGTCTTCCCCTGGGGTGTGTCCCCATGCTTGGTGTGTGGGGAATGCAGCTGGTCGGAGACCACCCTGTGAGGAAGTAAGAGAACACGTGGGGCAGGCTTGGGTAATAGCCTTTAGTCGAGTAGTTAGGCTAGGGCAATGGATTAAAGGTTTAAGAAGGTGGGAGAGAGGCTTGTATCCAATATGCAGCGCCTGGTGAACCTGGGAAAGAAAGCTGTCTGCTTGTGTCTCAGGAAGAACAACTCGTCCTTCCAGAGACCACCATCCCTGTGCTTCCTGGGAGGCTCCCTGGTGCATAAGTTCCTCGATCTCCTGTGGGGTATAAGAGGGTTGAATTGAAGGCAATACCAGAAGCAAGGGAGCTGGAAGTTGTCCCTGGAGTTGTCTCTGGGCTGCTAGCTTTGCCTCCCGGTCTGCTTTTGAATTGCCGACTGTAATGGCATCCAATCCTGTCTGGTGTCCTCTGCAGTGGATGAACGCAACCTGTTGGGGAAGGGAAGCAGCTTCTAATAGTTTAAGAATAAGTGAGGCATTAGTTATGGGAGTCCCTTTGGTGGTCAGGAAGCCACGTTCCTTCCAGATTGCTGCATGAGAATGGAGAATATGATAGGCATATTTTGAGTCTGTATAAATATTGATCTTCCGGCCCTTGGCTAGAATTAAGGCCCTAGTTAAAGCTATAAGTTCTGCCTTTTGTGAGGTAGTGCTAGGGGGCAGAGGGCTGCTTTCAAGAATGGCATAGCCCACCACTCGGCTTCCTGAAGAGGTAGATGTGGAACTGCCATCGATGTACCAGGTGTCTTCTGGGTCAGGAAGAGGAGTTTCTGAGATACCTGTAAAATGGGGTGTGAATTCCTCCAAGATCTCTGTACAGGAATGGGAAAGAGGGTTAGAATTGGATGGAAGCAAGGTGGCTGGATTGAGCGGGGAGCAGCTTTCCAGTGAAAAGTCAGGGTTTTGAATAAAAGTAACATGAAACAGCTGTAGGCGGGAAGGGGAAAGGGAAGACAGGGATTTATGAGACAAAAGGTCCTTTAGTCTGTGGGGAGAGCGAATGGTAGTGGGTTGGCCAAAAGTGAGTTTTGTGCTCTCCTGTGCCAAGGTGGCTGCTGCGGCCAAAGCTCGAAGACATGCTGGCCAGCCTTTTACTGTTGGGTCTAGCTGCTTTGAGAGGTAGGCCACAGGTCTAAATGAGGGGCCTGACATTTGTCCAAGAACCCCAAGGCCAATTCCCCACTTCTCAGTGACATAGAGTATAAAGGGTTCCTTGAGGTTAGGTAGAGCCAGTGCTGGAGCCCGAAGAAGCGCTTGCTTCAGAACTTTAAATGGGGTGTCAATGGGCTTTGTGGGGTCTGGCGGCTCCAGTAGGGAACCTTTGGATGCCTCATAAAGAGGTTTGGCCAATGTAGCAAAACCGGGTATCCAAATACGAAGGAAGCCTGCAAGTCCCAGGAAAGACAGAATGTCCTCCTTGGTCTGTGGGACAGAGAGAGACTCAATGTAGGCTTTTCTATCAAGGGTAATTCTTCTCTCTGTGGGAGTTATGGACAAACCCAAGTATGTTACCTCTGACTTCGCTATCTGGGCCTTTGAAGGAGAGACTCTATATCCTTTTGTCAACAGGAAGTTGAGGAGGTCAGCTGTATGTTGGCGAGCCAACTCAAAGGAAGGGCTGCAAAGCAAAAGATCATCCACATACTGGAGAACAATGCTAGGAGACACCTGAAGAGAGAGGAGATCCTTTGATAAAGCCTGTCCAAAGAAATGGGGACTGTCTCGAAACCCTTGAGGGAGGACCGTCCAGGTCAGCTGTTGTGCCCTTGAAGTGTCTGGGTCCACCCAAGTAAAAGCAAAGAAATCTTGGCAGTCAGGATGCAGGGGGATTGTGAAGAATGCATCCTTGAGGTCCAGCACCGAGAAGTGGGTGGTACCAGGAGGTATCTGTGAAAGGAGAGTATATGGGTTAGGCACAACAGGATGAATGGGAAGGACTGCAGCATTAATAGTGCGCAGGTCCTGGACTAGGCGATAGGTCCCATCAGGTTTAACTACTGGCAGGATAGGGGTGTTAAAGGGGGAGTTAGTGGGTCTGAGAAGTCCTTGTTTAAGAAGGCGAAGGATGATGGGTTTTAAACCTTGCCTGTGCCTAAGGGAAATGGGGTATTGGGAAGTACCAGGGAAATGGGTAGGGTCTTTAAGTTTAATGAGGACAGGAGTATGGTGTCTAGCCATAGTAGGAGTGGAAGTATCCCAGATAAGAGGGTTGACAAGATCTGGAGGTAAAGGGAAAGGATTTAGTTGGGAAGTTACAGGTGGAGGTTCATCTAAAGATAAAAGTAGAACAGGTGTGGGCTGTTTGGGGATATGGAATGAAAGGGAGACTTGAAATTTAGAGAGCAAGTCCCTTCCTAGGAGTGGGGTAGGACAGTGAGGTAGGATTAGGAAGGAGTGTGAAAAAGGAAAGTCTTCTATTTTACATGATACTGGTCCCGTAGTTGGGGGACAGGTAGGTAGGCCATCTACACCCACCACCGAGATCTGGGAGGGAAAAGTCTTGCCTGTATATTGACATAGCACCGAGTAAGTAAGTCGCTCCCGTATCCAAGAGAAAAGATATTAACTTACCCGCTACATAGAAACACACCCTGGGCTCCGTCATTGTGATGGTCTGGTTGTTGGGAGCAGGTGGCCCTGGGCACCTTCATTCTGTAGCCAAGCAGAAAATCTCCGACCGGTCTGGCTCCGCCTGCCTGGGTGGGCGGGGTGGGGGAGGGGCTGGCCTACCTTGTGGAGGTGAGGAGGGGCAATCGTCTCCCCAATGTCCTTGTTGTCCACACCTTGGGCAGGGTCCAGGTGGAGGTCGTGGTGAGGGACAGAATTTCGCCCAGTGGCCCTCTTGCCCACACTTGAAGCATGCTCCAGGTGGTGTTTGTTGGGTGCGTCTCCTCAGAGGAGGCCGGATGGCAGCAGCCAGGATTTGATAGTTTTCCCTCTCACGGGCTGTCTTATCGGCAATCTCCTGTTCCTCTCGATTATTGAAAACTTTAAATGCCATACTCACCAGATCTCGTTGAGGGGTCTGAGGACCGTTCTCAGCCTTTTTTAACTTTTTTCTAATATCGGGGGCTGATTGGGCAATAAAATGAGTATTGAGAACCACCTTAGCCTCTGGTGACTCTGGGTCCAGCCTTGTATAGCGCTGGAGCGCTACTGTAAGGCGTTCAAGAAATTCCGCCGGGTTTTCATTGGGCCTTTGAGTAATGTGGTTTAATTTGTCGTAATTAACAGGAAGATAGGCTGCCTTTTGAAGGCCAGCCACTAAGCAAGTTATCATCCTATTTCTGCTTTCCCGCCCAGGAGCATTATGTTGATAATTCCAATTGGGCTCTTCCCTAGGCACAGCTGTTGCTCCCACTGGAAAGTTAATATCTAGGCGGTGAGCTTCATCGGCATGTGCCTGGGCTGCAGTCCACAACCTTTCTTTTTCCTCAGCAGTAAGGGTAGAGGATAGCATTAGATATATGTCCTGCCAAGTAAGGTCATAGGTCTGAGCCAGGTTCTTAAACTGCTTGACATAATTATTAGAATCTTGGGCATAAGATCCCAGCCGCTTCTCAATCTGAGCAATATCAAACATTGAGAATGGCGCATGCACCCTAATTACACATTCAGCCCCTGCCACCTCTCGCAAAGGGCACAGGGGCTCTGGTGGAGGTTGTGTGCCACCAGTGCGAGACCGGGTGTGAGCTGCAGGGGGGGAAGAGATAGAGGGTGAAGGAGAGGAGAGTGAAGAAGGTGGGGAAGGCACCAGATGCTCAGCAGGAAGAGGGGCAGAGTCAAAAAGAGGGTCAGGCACATCAGGCTCCGGAGGGAGCCCTGCGCTAGAGTTGGGTTCTCCACATGCCAGGAGGAGTGGAAAGGCCGGGCATGATTGGCATAGGGCCGGGTTGTCCCGGAGAGCAAAGAATGGCTGAATATGAATGACCTCAGACCATTTACCATTACGACGGCAAAAATCGTCTAAATCTCTGAGAATGACATAGTCCAAAGTCCCATTTCTGGGCCATCGAGAACGATTATCCAGTTGGTACTGTGGCCAAACTTGAGTGCAATAATAAATCAGGCGTTTCTTGTCGATGCAGTCAATAGACAAGACATCCAGGGAACGCAGGAGGCATTTCAATGGAGTTTCCTCCTTTGGGCGTGACTTACAACAACCCATTAGAAATGCAAAAGAGAAAAACGTAGGGGGAAAAATTTAGTGAGTGAAGGAGGGCTTACTGAATGGAAGCGGTGTCCCAATTTACCACCGAGCCCTCTAGAGAGAAGTGACGAACAACCGGAGTCAAGTAAAGGCCTAGTAGGTTCTCCGGCGTGGTATCTGTAAAGAGACTGAACGACAGAGACCCCTTAGGGAGCAGGTCACTCACCAAAATGTAGAAGTGTCGAGGAAGATGCAGAGGCCAGCAATAGAATTGATGCACTGTGTCCGCAGCAGATAGACGGGTTCATAAAAGGCCGTCAGAACTGTGGGTATTCCTCAGAGCAAAAAGGGAAAAACAAAAATGAAAAAAAGAAAAAAAACAGAGAGGAATCTCGGCTGTCCTGACTTTAAGCCCTTTATCCGAGTCACGGCACCATTTATGTTAGGTTTTTAAAAAGAGGTGACCGAGTAAGAACTGAAACTGCACCACACACGTGGTATTCAGGTAAGGGGTTTATTCAGTAGACCTGCTGGGACCAGGCAAGGTTGGCACTCCACGAGGCTGGCAAAGGAAAAAAAGAGGGCGGTCTGGCGGCGGTTTAGGCATTATATAGGGTAGGGGGCGGGGAAGGGTGTGTCCAGGTAAAGGGAAGTGGGATCAGGTGGGAGAAAGGTGTGGCCACATCAGGTTAGGATGTGACCTCAGCAGATGCGGACGTGACCTCTTCCAGGTATCCCAGTTGCCTAGGTAACGCAGGTACTGGGCGAGGTCTGTTCGTCGTCCAGGAATGGACCTTACAGAAAGGTTATCAGAAAGCCTGCAATCGAAACTGCAATTATACCCCTAGCAACCATCAGTTAGACAAGGGTTGAGAAACATAACCCCAGTTACTGGAAAATGGGCGGGATGGTCATATTCCTCGTAGAAGAGGCTGTAGAGTCAGGGCCACCTAACCCAACCACAGGAGCTGCCTTAAACAGTAAACTCCTGGCCACAACTGATAAACAGTTTAAAAATATATTGTTGCCTGCATTCCTGTGGTCAGTCTTATGTATCCCAACTAATGATCTGCTTGCTATGTATGACTTAACCAATCCTGTAACTACTAAGTTGGAAAGCCCCTACCTTTACTGGAAATGATTATGCCCCTAACCAATGAGCCTACCCTGAAATTTGCTCTCGAAATGCTGACCAATTATGTAGAAACTCACGAACCTTAAACTCCCTCCTATATGCTGGAAACCCTATAACAACCCTGCTGAACATGTGGTCGGGGCTCACAACTCTGACCCACTGCATTGGTGACAATTGTGAATCCAGGCTCAAGTTTGCAAATAAAGAACTCTTTTGCTGTTTGCATTGGTCGTGGTCTCTGGGGGTTGCTTGGGGGTCTTGAGTTCGAGTCTAATATAGAGTAGTACCACTGTTGAGTGGAAAATATCAAGGAGAGACCTCAAATCCTGAGTTCAATCCCCAGTATTGGCAATAATAACAATAACAATAACAACAACAACAACAACAACAATAATAATAATAAATGTGTTACCAGCTGAACTCCTTTGAATAAATGGGATGTTGTGATTCATACATATAATTCCAGCTATATGAGAGGCCTAGTAGGAGTACTTCAGTATGTGAACCAGCCCTTTTTTATAGAACACAGTTTATAGAAGACAGATGGGAAAGTGAATGACTCCCAAATGGCCATGTGTGTGTTTATGTGTGTATTTTTGCCTGTGTCTATGTGTATGTTTCTGTGTCTGTCAGTATGGTGTAAAAATAGAAGAGCCAAGGCTACATGTGACTGCCAATCTCCCTATTTTTTGCTAAGGTTCTATAGAAGAGGCAGTGGAGTGAACAGGGTGACTGGTAGGAATAAGCAAGCAATAGCAAATCCACTGTAAATCCACTGTCTTTTTCTTATAGATGTATACATGGCCAGAACTTAATGACTCTGTTGGAAAAAAAAATATTGGAATTATGGTAGACCTAGGAAGCCTGAGGTGAGACTCTGAGTGAAACCTCTTTTTCCTAAAGAGAAAAGATTCCTTCAGCTTGCCCCTGAGGGCTCATGTTTTTATTCTTAGCTTCTCCAGAGGCCAAGATTTGAGAATCTTGGTTTGAAGCTAGCCTTGGCAGAAAAGTTAGTACATATATTTCCAATTGACCACCTAAAAATTGTGAAGTCGAGCTGTAGCTCAAGTGGTACTAGTGTTAGTTTAAAAAAATAGCTGGAAGCTGGGCACCGGTGGCTCACACCTGTAATCCTAGCTACTCAGGAGGCTGAGATCTGAGGATTGCAGTTCAAAGCCTGCTGGGGTAGGAAAGTCAGTGAAACTCTTCTCTCTAATAAACCACCAGAAAAACCGGAAGTGGCACTGTAGCTCAAGTGGTAGAGCATTAGCCTTGAGCTAAAGAGCTGAGGGACAGTGCTCAGGCCCAGAGTTCAAGGCCCATGGCTGGCAAAAAATAAAAAAATATCCAGGGGGGGCTGAGAAGGTGGCTCAGTGGTAAAGCCCTTCCCTTTCATGAATGAGGCCCTGGATTCTATTCCTCAGCACCACATAAGAGGGAAAAAAAGCCAGACATGGAGCTTTGGCTCAAGTAGTAGAGCGCTAGCCTTGAGCTAAAGAGCTGAGGGACAGCGCCCAGGCCCAAATTTTAGGCCCCACAAACGGACCCCCCCCAAAAAAAAATAGCTGGATGCCGGGGGCTCAAGCCTATAATCCTACCTACTCAGGAGGCTGACATCTAAAGATCATGGTTCAAAGCCAGCCTACAACAAACCACTAGAAAACTGGAAGTAGTGCAGTGGCTCATGTAGTAAAGCACTGGCTTTGAGCTGAAGAGTCCAGGGACAGTATTCAAGCCCAGAGTTCAAGCCCTATGACCATCACCACCACCAACAAAAAAGATAAAAGGTCAAGGATGACACTCAGGTCCTGAGTTCAAGACCTAGGTTTGGCAAAAGAAAAAAAGAGTTCTTCATAAACAACTTCTTTTAATTCAAGCAAACAGTTCAGGCCTTATTAGGGATGACTGGGTTATATAGGATTTGGATTCCTGGTCTTGGTTTACTAAGCACTTCCTGAGATAACACAAACATGTTTTTAAACTCCTACAGGATGTATTTAATTACTTAGCCATATAATGGCATCCATGTTGGTTCTAGGAATTCCAAACATAGTTAATATTTCTGTGTATATATAGATGGAAATGCTTTATTCTAACATTCCATAAAATATCTGATCCTCTACATTATTTTCAAAAGGGTTAAAAAAGTTCCTTCTTTTTCTTTTTTCTGGTCATGGGGCTTGAACTCTGGACCTCGGCACTGTACTTCAGCTCTTCATCTCAAGGCAAGTGCTCTACCACTTGAGCCACAGCACCACCTTCAGTTTTCTGGTGGTTAATTGGAGATAAGAGTCTCACAAACCTTTGTGTCTAGGCTGGCTTTGAACCATGATCCTCAGATCTCAGCCTCATGAGTAGCTAGGATTACAGGCATGAACTATTGGTCCCCGACAGTATTTTATTTTGTAAAAGCCATTTTTCATGAGCCCAACCTCTAAAAGTATTATTCTTTGATTCACCAAAAATAAGAATTCTAACTGTGTACTGTGCAGCATTAAAGCCATCCTCTGAGACATTTACAATTTTTTAAACAAAAATGGATAAAGTGTAATAGTATGTGGTGAGATCTTCTGGGTAGCGAATTTTCCCTTTTTTATCTTCTGAATTTGATTTTTTAAAGTAGTATGGGCATGCTCCACAATGCCCTGTCCTTGTGGATTATAGGGGATACCCATGGTAAGAGTAATATGTAGTTGTGAGCACAATGTTTTAAAGGATTGAGAAATACAAGTAGGACCATTATGTTTTAATTTGTAGGGGCAAATCCATAAAGGCAATAGCTCAAATAAATGTTTAGTAACATCTCTATAAGCCTTTCCTGTGTGATAGGAGGCAAGAAGTAATCTAGAATAAGTATCTAAAGAAACATGAATATAGGACAAGTAGCCAAAAGAGGGAACATGAGTCACATCCATTTGCCATAGCTGCCCCTGCAGAAGACCCTGTGGGTTAACTAACCCCAATGGTGTGGGAAGCATTTGCCAGTGGATAACAGGCACATTGGCAAACTATTGCACAGGCTTGTTTATGAGTTAATCTAAACTGCTTACAAAGGGCAGCTGCATTTTGATGAAATTTTTGATGGGCCTCAAGTGCTGCATCAACAGGGGATTGAATAAGTATCACCAACTGAGTTAATTTATCAGCAAGGGCATTGCCAAATGTTAAAGATCCAGGTAAAAGAGAATGAGAGCATACATGGCAAATAAATACAGGAGTTGTATACTATAAAAGTTGCTGTTGGAGTGTAGTAAAAAGATGTAACAGTTCCTCATTTGAGATGAGAATAATGGCATCACAAATGTGTTGTATAACAGAAACAACATACTGACAATCTGAGTACAAATTTATAGCAAAAGGGTACTGTTGTAAAGCCAAAGTATCAGAAAATACCTCCACCCTTTGTGCAAAAGTGTTATTATATTGTACCTGGATGGTGGAAGTGTGATGTGGGGATTCCAATACGAGCTCCACCTTTTTATTTTTAGACCCACCAATAAACATATTGGGGACATTAGCAATGGGCTTAGAATAAATAAAGGAAGGGCTGGGGAAATGGCTCAGTGGTAGAGTGCTTGACTTGCATGCATGAGGCTCTGGTTCAATTCTTCAGCACCACATAAGCAGAAAAAGTTGGAAGTGGCACTGTGGCTTAAGTGGTAGAGCACTAACCTGGAGCTGAAGAGCTGAGGAACAGTGCTCAGGCCCAAGTTTGGCCCCATGACAGACAAAAAGAAAGAATAAATAAAGGAGCAGGCAGTAATAAAATGATCTCCCCAAAATGTAATGGTGATGTAGGCAAGTGAAAAAGTACTTGCCCAGAAAAATTGGCCATAGCCATTTGTCATTTTAAGGAGGTCTGTAATAGGCTATTAAACTCCATTCTAGTTATGTGCAGGCCCAAGGCATTAGGCTCATGCCCAGTCAATTGAATAAAATGCCTATGTCCCTTAGAAATAAGTAAGGAAATTGAAGCAATTAAAGGGTTAATAAAATTTTTGGAATGCAAGGCCAAAAATATCCATTTAATGGGAGTATCCTGCCAAAGGACAGCAATAGGGAATTTACTAGGATTTAAAATATATAAAACAATTGTTTGGATCTATGTGGACAAGTGGGCCTCACCAATTTGTACATTTAACAACTTTTTAAAAAAGTTGGGTGTGGTATTTGAACTCTTTCTGGGTGCTGTCCCTGAGCTCTTCAGCTCAAAGCTAGTGCTTGAGCCACAGCGACACTTCCAGCTTTTTTTTTGCTTATGTGGTGCTGAGGAATCAAACCCAGGGCCTCATGAATGCAAGGCAAGCACTCTACCACTGAGCCACATTCCCAACCCCCATTTAACAACTTTTAGGGCTTTCACAACTTTAGGCATTGGGGAGGCTGAGTTAGAGTCATCCTGTAAAATCTGAAAAAGAGATTGTAACTGCTTTGAATTAATTCGTAATGAGGGGAGAATCCAATTGATGTCTCCCAATAACTTTTGAAAATCACTTAGTAGCCAGGTGCTGGTGGCTCACGCCTGTAATCCTGGCTACTCAGGAGGCTGAGATCTGAGGATCACGGTTCAAAGCCAGCCTGGGCAGGAGAGACCATGAGACTCTTATCTCTAATAAACCACCAGAAAATCGGAAGTGGCGCTGTAGCTCAAGTGGTAGAGCATTCACCTTGAGCTGAAGAGCTGAGGGACAGCACCCAGGCCCAGAGTTCAAGCCCCACGACCGACAAAAAAAAAAAAAAAAAAAATCACTCAGTGTTTGTAATTGCTCAGTCCTTATTTTTAGTTTTTGGAGAGTAACTTTGCTGTGGAAGATGTGATAATGTAGATATGAAAGAGGATGTTGTCTCTGAACTTTTCAGGGGGCATAATCAGGTCATACAGCCATAAAGACTGTTGAATATATTAAAAAATTAGATCAACTTGTTTTTTATTTGACACTCCAATCAGGATATCATACATGTAATGGATTATATAGGCAGAGGGGTACTTTTTACATGGGCTGTATGGCTTTGTCCACAAAGGGTTGGCATTCCATGGGGCTGTTGGCCATTTTCTGAGGCAGCACTGTCCATTTATATTTGTCATAGGGCTTAATCATATTGATGCTGAGAACAGAAAAAGCAAATATTTTCCCATTCCCTGTATAAAGAAGTATGGTTAAAAAAATAACAACAACAATCCTTTCACTCCAATACCATAGAGAAAAAGATAATGGAATAGCTGTTGGTGAGGGCAAGCCAGGTTGCAAGGCACCTATAGAAAACAGCTTTATTATTCTCTCACAAGTCCTGAAGAAGTCTCCATTTCCTTGGTTTTTTAAAAAATAATAAAGACAGGGATGTTTCAGGAACTAGTGGAAGGTTTAATGGGGCCTTGTGACAACTGTTTATGAACTAGACCCTTGGCAGCTTTAAGTTTTTTAGTTTTTTAAGGCAAGGGCCACTCAATGACCCATAGAGGTGTTGAGGTCTTTCAACGTATAGGTTTTGTATGTAGAGCTGCCATTATCAGTATGGCCCTGTGGAAAACCTAAGCCCTGTCTGTCTGAATTTGCAACAGGCTGGTGAGGTTCGAACCTTCCTTTCCCTTGTGGAACATTTTATCATACCCTTGATTAAGTATTTGTTGAGTAACAACTGGACTGGGACTGTTGATGGAAGCACCCATCAGAGACAACTCGTTCTTGCCCCACAGATTTACTGGAAGATCAGGCAAAACAAAGGGTTGAAAGACACCCAGATGACCTTCCTTGGTCAGCCATCACAGCATGGCAGAACCTTTTTGAGTAACTTTGGACATGCCTGTACCCTGCAGCAGGGTGAGGGTATCTTCTTTTGGTCAGGAGGGAGGCCATTGTAGGCCAGGTATAATAGAAACATTAGCTCCAGTGCCAATTAGGCCTGTAAAAAGCTTCCTTCCTATGTAGAGTTCTAACTTAAGTTGCTCTTGTCCAATTTTTGAAGTGAAAGGCCTTATCTGTGGAGCCAAAGCCTCTATCTTCCCTGTTAGGTTGAAGAGACTTATCAGAAGGAGAAACTAAAGAAAGCAAATCAATTGAGCAATGGGAATATGAGCAGGAACAAGCAAGGTTCCTTTTTTTAAGCCATCCATAATTTTAATCTCTCTGATATAATCATTATCAATACTCCAGGGTAAACAATCAGTCCTTTTATAGTCCAGCTAGACTTGCTCAACACCTGTCCCAGGTAGCAAAGTTCCCAGACCCCTGTAGGAATGGCAACTGGAGTTCTCCCCCCAATACAGCCTCTGTTGTTTGTCTCCATCTTGTAAAACAGGAAAATGTTGGAAATCCCCAGTATCCTCCCACCACATCTTAAGCAGTCAGAATAGATGATTGTACTGCAGACATAGGAGTCTGAATTAAGATCAGGTGGTAATTG
Source organism: Dipodomys merriami (assembly GCF_024711535.1). Taxonomy (NCBI): domain Eukaryota; kingdom Metazoa; phylum Chordata; class Mammalia; order Rodentia; family Heteromyidae; genus Dipodomys; species Dipodomys merriami. The sequence continues at coordinate 62,297 of NW_027206165.1, forward strand.
CCTTCCCTTATATCATAGGGAAAGTAGCTCTCCCAGGGATAGGCATAGGAGTGGCTGTGGCCTTGGAGGGTTTTTGTCTTTTTTTGTAGGTTGTGGGTCTTGAACTCTGGGTTTGGGCACTATCTCTGTGCTCTTCAGCTCAAGGTGAGCACTCTACCACTGGAGCCAAAGCACCACTTCTGGTTTTCTAGTAGTTTATTGGAGATAAGAGTCTCACAGATTTTCCTGCCCAGGCTGGCTTTGAACCATGATCCTCAGATCTCAGCCTCCTGAGTAGCTAGGATTATAGGTGTGAGCCACTGGCACCCAGCTCTTTGTCTTCTTTACAGAGTGTCAAAATTCTGACACAGATTTCTAATGTTTCTAACACTCCCACAGTAGGGCTGACAATCCTCTCTCTCCACATCTGATGTACAAAGGAGGGACTCTTTATTCTTCCCCTCAGACAAGGATTTTATAGAAATAATTTCAATCTGGTGATTGGGACCAAGACTCTCTCGAATTATATTGCAAACAGAAAATGTCTGAGGAGAGATAGCCATGTTATCCTCTGATTTTTATATGATTTTTAAAATTCGTGATCTACCTTTTGCCATATAGCCAAATCCACTGTTCCCTCTTTGGGGAACCATGGGCAGAGATCCTCCACAACCTCAAAAGATTCCTCTAGCCCATTTGAACTAATCTTGCAGCCTTTTTGCCTCACACGGGCCAAGAAGGCCATCACAGTCACCTTTCTTTGCTGTGTTTCATGGACTTTCCTGCCCAGGCTGGCTTTGAAGTGGGATCTTCAGGTCTCAGCCTCCTGAGCAGTTATGATTACAGGCGTGAGCCACACTGCCCAGCTTTGTTTTGCTTTCTAATTTTTTTTATTGTAAATGTGATGTTCAGAGTAGTCATAGTTACATAGTCATGCAGTGTACATTTCTTTTTGAACTGTGCTATTATTTTTTTTATTTATTTTAGGTGTGCAAATTAGTTTCATTTAGCACTTTCAAAATATATGTATTTACTTTAATCAGATTAACTCATTCTGGGGTCATCTCTTCACTTGTTCACACCCTCCTTCCTCACTTCTATCATTCAACTAATTTCAGTGAGTTCCTGTATGCAGTCTTCTACTTTAGAATCCTGTATATCAGTGTTATTCAGTATCTGTCATTCCTGTTCCTTCTATTACTCCACCTTGGCATCCTGAGATAGATTGGATATTATAATTTTGGGTTAAGGATGTGATTATACATACATACATACATACACACACACACACAGGAATGTATATGTATATTTTTAGGACTCCATTCCATATTTTTTTTGGTTGTGGGGCTTGAACTCTGGGCCTGGGTGCTGTAGCTGAACTCTTCACCTCAAGGCAAGCACTCTACCACTTGAGCCACAGTGCCACTTCTGGTTTTCTGGTGCTTACTTGGAATAAGAGTCTCAAGGAAGCTAGGCATATGTGGCTCACACCTGTAATCTTATCTACTCAGGAGGCTGAGATCTGAGGATTGCAGTTCAAATCCAGTTCTGGCAGGAAAGACCATGAGACTCTTATCTCCAATAAACCACTCAGAAAACTGAAGTGGCATTGTGGCTCAAGTGGTAGAGTGCTAGCCTTAAGCTGAAGAGCTGAGGGAGAGGTCCCAAGTCCAGAGTTCAAACCCAGGAAAGACAAAAAAATGTCCCAAAGACTTTACTGCCCCGGCTAGTTTTGAACTGCAATCCTCAGATCTCAGCTTCCTGAGTAGCTAGGATTACAGGCATAAGCCACCAACACCCAGCTTCCATTCCATATTATATGAGAGCTAGATTTTGATCAAATAACAAGTTTATATAGTTACATTGGATCCCTGGCTGCATTTTCCTCTTCTTCTCTTCATTTGTCTACCACTTTCCCCTTAATCCCACTTCACCCCTTTCAAATACCCACTTTCTGGTGAAAATTTTGCAAATCTACTTTTCAGCCACCCTCTCTTTTTTGTCATTTAGTCCTTCTGCCTACCAGGATGAAGTATCATAATGCCCTAATACAGAGATGGAAGATGAGTTGTAGTTCTTAGATTAAACGGACACAAGCAGAGATAACCTGAGTGTGTAACCTAAGTGTGTAACTCCTCAAGATGTGGGACAGATTCCTGAATTCCAGTCGTAGAACAAACACACCACTGATGGTTTGGAATTTTGTGAAATATTTTAGAGTTCTGAGTCATTTCCACTTTCTTTCATGTCTAAGCCACATTTTCTTTGTCTATTCATTCACTCTAGTGCTTCTAGACTGCTTCCACAGCTTGGCTATTGGGAACAGTGCTGCAATAAAGATGGGTGTGAACATGGCTCTATTCTATCCTGAAATGAATTCCTTCAGATGTATGCCCATGGGTAGTATTGTTGGATCCTGTGGTACTTCTATTTTTTAGCTTTTTGAGAAATATCTATACCATTTTCCCCTAGTTATTACACTAATTTAAACTCAAACATCCTCACTAGCAGTTATCTATAGTGTACTTGATGTCCACTCTGATTGGAATGAGATGAAATTTAAATGTCATTTCAATTTGCATTTTCTTTATGGCCAAGGATGCTAAGCATTGCTTCATCTACAGATGTTCTCAGTTGTACTTTTTTTTTCATTTTTGGTCAGTCATGGGGCTTGAACTCTGGGCCTGAGCACTATCCCTGAGCTCTATAGCTCAAGGCGTGTGCTTTACAACTTGAGCCATAGTGCCACTTCTGGTTTTCTATTGGTTAATTGGAGATAAGTGTCCCATGGACTTTCCTGCCTGGGCTGGCTTTGAACCACAATTCTCAGACTCCTGAGTATCTAGGATTACGGCATGAGCCACTGGTGCCCAGTTCTCAGTTGTACATCTTTGGGAGCTAAGTTCACTTTTTTTTTTTGTCAGTCATGGGTCTTAAACTATGGGTCTGGGTGCTGTCCCTGAGCTCTTCAGCTCAAGGCGAGCGCTCTACCGCTTGAGCTACAGTACCACTTCTGGTTTTCTAGTGGTTTATTGGAGGTAAGAGTCTCATAGACTTTTCTGCCCTGGCTGGCTTAGAACCGTGTCCTCAGATCTCAGTCTCCTGAGTAGATAGGATTACAGGTGTGAGCCACTGGCGCCCGGCAAGTTCACTCTTGTCCTGTCAATTCATTTATGTATTTATTAAATGGATTATTGGTTCTTTGGGAGTTTAGATATTTGAGCTCTCTTTATGTTAGTCATTAGTCTGTTTTTGTTGAGAAATGTTTTCCCATGCTGCAGTCTATTATACTGTTGTTTTAATTATACTTAGTAAAATCTGTGATCTGTTGAGAATGTGGCTTAGTGGAAAATTGCTTGCTTAGCATGCGTGAAACTCTTGGGTTTGATTCCTCAGTACCACATAAATAGAAAAAGCTGGAAGTGGCACTGTGGCTCAAGTGGTAGAGCGCTAGCCTTGGGCTGAAGAGCTGAGGGACAGTGCCCAGGCCCCAGAGTTCAAGCCCCAGACTGACAAAAAAATAGAATCTTTCATAAAATTATTCAAATAATTAAAGGCCATACTGTTACTTAATACACATGTGCTGAAGAATTTCTATGATATTAAAACCTATATGTTCCTTATTCTCCAGATATCTGATTTTCCTTTTATTTTTTTTGTTACAACTCAGCAAAATAAAATTCCGGGTTGATTGTTGTACAACATTGTTTCACACATACATCAAACAGGCCAAAAAAATAAATGAACAGCAACTTCATAGACAAAAAAAGGAAAAAAAAAAGAAACCTTTTTATCTTTGGCCTTTTTAACCATCTCATACAAACCAACTACTGTACTTATAGTACAGCTAAGTGCAAATACAGAAAATGTTACTGGAATGCTCGGAATAAGATTTTATTGTTTTTGCTTTTTTTTGTACAAGTTATTTTTTCTCCTTTGAGATTATAATGAACATGATTACACCACAAGTAGTCAGAAGGACAGAATGCTCTGAGGGTCATCGAAGATCATTAAAAATGGATGACCCCTAACAATATGTACAAAACTATAAAATGTAACTAAAAATAGAAACAAAATTTCCTTTTTAAAGTACTTTTAAGAAAAAAAGAAGGGCCTTGGAAGTTTTGGTATTTCCCCTCCCTGTTGCAAATTCCAGTTGTGGATTTGGTGGGGTGGTGGCAGGCTTCCCTACTTCCACATTTAGATTCTGAGAGAGGAAGTAGAGGGTGAATAGGTCACGTGGCCTTTTTATAATGTTTTAGTTTTTGCTGTCTAGCCATCCTCATCAGTCTTGTCTTCTTCCCTCTCCTCCTCCTCTTCTTCTTCCTCTTCTTCCTTTCTTCCTTTCTTTCTTTCTTTCTTTTTCTTCTTCTTCTTCTTCTTCTTCTTCTTCTTCTTCTTCTTCTTCTTCTTCTTCTTCTTCTTCTTCTTCTTCTTCTTCTTCTTCTTCTCCTTCTCCTTCTCCTTCTTCTTCTTCCACCTCATTATCAGTCTCCTGCTCTCCATTTTCCTCATTAGCATTCCTGTTGGCCGGGGTGTCTCTTCCATTCTCTGCCTCCTCTACAACTTCCTTCTTCTCCTTCAAGTCCTTGGTGGGTCTCTCGGAGCTGGTGTCCACAGAGAGTCTGACATGGGTGTGGAGGTGGGGGGGGGAGGAGGAGTACACCTGTGATCCAATGCAGCAAGGGAAAAAAGAAAGCAGGAGTTTGGAGAGTCAGGCGAGAAAGCTACCAGAGTCTTTGGTGGCTGAGCAGGCATGGTAGAGGAAGCTGCAGTGAGCTGGATCTGTGAACAATGCAAAGATGGCTTCAGAGCAGCCAGTGGGGGGGGCCAGAGATCGGATTTTTACATAATTGGCTAATGCCTGTCTCTTTTTTTTGCCAGTACCTGAGCTAGAACTCAGGTTTGTGCTTCTTCAGTTTCCTCTTTCATAGCTGTCTCTCTACTCCGAGCCATGCCTCCCACTCAGCTTTTTGCTGGTTAATTGAAGCTAAATTCTTTGTAGTCTTTTTGATCTTTCAGATCAAAATCTTTCCACATTTGTAATATTTTAAAGATTTCTCCCCTGTGTGTCCTATGAACTTGGATCCATGAATATTTGGTAAAGAAGGACTTTCCACATTTGTTACATTAGTATTTTCTTGTCTGTGTCTGTTCTCTGATGCTGTGTCTTCCAGTTGAAGGACTCCACATCCTTATATCTTAAGGTTTCTATCTTGTGTGGATTCTGTATTGCAATCTCAATTTTCTTCCAGATGAAAGACTTTCCCCATTTGGACTTTCCTAAGTTATTACATTTATGTGAATCAACTTATGTGTGTTCAGCTGTGAGCTCCATGTCTTTCCACATTTGTTACATTCATAAGGTTTCTCTCCTATGTGTATTCTCTGGTGGAGAGTAAGCTTTGGCTTGTTAATGAAAGAATTTCCACATGTTACATTCATAAATTTTCTCACCTGTGTGTTTTCTGGTGGAGAGTAAGGTGAAGCTTCTGGGTGAAAGACTTTCCACACATATTACATTCATAAGGTTTCTCTCCCGTGTGTGTTGCTGGTGGCCATTAAGCTTTGACTTCTGTGTGAAAGAGTTTCCACACAAGTTAAATTCATAAAGTTTCTCTCCTGTGCGTGTTTTCTAGTGGATAGTAAGTTTGACATCTGGGTGACAGAATTTCCACACATGTTACATTCATAATGTTTCACTCTTGTGTGTGTTCTCTGGTAGACTGTAAGGTTTTATTTCCAGGTGAAAGACATTTCACACCTGTTACATTTGTAAGGTTTCTTTCCTGTGTGTTGTCTGATGGACAGTGAAGTTTGAATTCCAGGTGAAATATTTTCCACACATGTTATATTCATAAGATTTTTCTCTTGTGTGTGTTCTCTGGTGGCCAGCAAGGTTAGCCTTTGAGGTGAAAGACTTTCCACAGGTGTTACATTCATAAGGTTTATCTCCTGTGTGTGTTCTCTGGTGTTTAGTAAGGATTGACTTCCAAGTGAAAGACTTTCCACATGTGTTACATTCATAAGGTTTCTCTGGTGGACTGTAAGGTTTGACTTCTGTCTGAAATACTTTCCACACGTTACATTCATAAGGTTTCTCTCTTGTGTGTGTTCTCTGGTGGACAGTAAGGTTTGATTTCTGGGTGAAAGACTTTCCACACACATTACATTCATAAGGTTTCTTTCCTGTATGTGCTTTCTGGTGGACAATAAGGTTTGACTTCCAGGCAAAAGATATTGCACACATGTTACATTCATAAGGTTTCTCTCTTGTGTGTCTTCTCCGGTGGACAGTAAGATTTGACTTATGAGTGAAAGACTTTACACACAAATTACATTCATAAGGTCTCTCTGCTGTGTGTGTTCTCTGGTGGGGAGTAAGGCGTTCCTTCCTGGTGAATGACTTTCCACACACGTTACATTCATATGGTTTGTTTCCTGTGTGTATTCTCTGGTGGACAGTAAGGGATGACTTCCAGGTGAAAGATTTTCCACACATGCTACATTTATAAGGTTTCTCTCCTGTATGTATTCCCTGGTGGACAGTAAGGTTTGACTTCTGTGTGAAAGACTTTCTACACACGTTACATTCATAAGGCTTCTTTTCTGTGTGTGTTCTCTGGTGGACAGTAAGTTGTACCTTCTTAGGGAAAGACTTTCCACACACGTTACATTCTTATGGTTTCTTTCCTGTTTGTTTATTCTGGTGGACAGTAAGCTTTGCTTTCTTGGTGAAAGATTTTCCACACATGTTATATTCATAAGGTATCTCTCCTGTGTATGTTCTCTGAGGGACAGTAAGGTGTGTCCTCTGGGTATGGGTAAAAGAGTTTTCACATTGTCTACATTCTTCAACAACAGGAGTCACACCAGGACTATATGCAGCATACATCTTACCAGGTTCACTGTAGACACCCATGTTCTGACACCCAGTGATCTTTTTTGTTCTTATCCCTAAGGACTTCCCATTATTCTTAATCAGTTCTGACTTCTGTTTTGAGCTCAAATTAAAAGTTTTTATAAATCTCACTTGTTCCTCCCCTGTGTTACTATTCATGACTGCTACTTCAGAGAGATATTCACTGTAATTTTCCTCTATTTCTTGGACATCTAAAATGAATTACAGAAAAATAGACAAAAACATAAATGAGAACCATAAATTCCTTAATGTAAAGATATTTTCTCCCATTCTGGTGTGAGATTTTTAAATATCAAAGCATTGTTTTATGCAGAATATGTAGTTTTCTCCACAATGTGGTAATTAAGAAAGTAGTACTAACATTTTAAAATGGAAATCAATGTTTTTCTGTATTTCAGATTTTTCCCTTTCTCTCAAGGAAATATTTATTCAATTTATACATCTACATACTCTTAATGCTTGGATTCTGAATCTCACTCTGTGCCCAGCACCACTGACAAGAAATAGTCCTCATCAGAAGATAGCATACTCCTATTTTCCTCCTACCTGCATAGTACTAGTTTAAAAGAAAATGAGACCTCCTTTCCTACATTTCTCATTGTCTTTTTCTCTTTAAAAATGACTAAAGACAAAGAGAATTGTTAACATTAACTATACTAGCACACCAAATTCACTTTGTCTCCACATTAATTCTGGATTGACAATTCCTTGAGACAAAGGATCACCTAGGTCGCTGCCAGACATGACTCAGGGGCACTAGAAATGCTATTGCTCGATACAGCTGAAGATAAACATACCAACTGGGCTGTGAACCCAACACCACCATTCAAGATGATTTATCTCACCTGTGAAATTCATGTCTGAGGCTTCTCTTGTCCATGGTTCTGCACCTTGCTCCAGCTTGACAATCAATTTAGGTTTAGGAACACAGGGCCCTGTGATTAAGAAATAGTGGAGAACTATTTCTCTTGCTGGGTCATCATTGCTGTAAGATCTCAGGCATCCTATTCACGAGGTTGCTCCTAAATCTTCTTTCTCAATTATTCACAACTCCATGGTGGACTTTCCCCCAGCTTTGGGTATATTTTGCCAATTGGGTGGCTTGAACTCAGCTCTTTTGCTCAAAGCTAGCATTCTACTAGTTTGAGTCTTGGCTACATTTCTAGTTTTTGAATGGTTAATTGGAGATTAGAGTCTCATGTTCATTTTTCTGCAATTGCTGGTTTCAAACCAAAATCTTCAGATTTTAGGTTCCAGAGTATCTAGGATTCCAAGCTTGAAGCACTGCACCCTATGTCAGGTTTGGCTTACAAATACACACTTTCAACTACTGATTTCCAGATCATACTTGCAGTAGTAATGTATGTTCTACTGTAGACTGTAGATCAACATATAATAATCACTTCAAGTTTGGGAAGTCAGTCTCCTATTAGTGGAACATAGTTTAGAAATTTTGTCTAACTACTGATTTTCCTTCTTAAAGAATGAGAATAAAATTAGCTCTTGAGTTACATATAATAAAATTGAAGTTTCCCTTAGAAATAAATGACATTTCCCTTGGACTGGAAACTTATACCTAAATAACATATGTAGTCTAATGTCTAGGAAAATAAAACCACTTGATCTTCCAAGTAAAAATGACCTTTGCTCACCCAAGGACATTAGGTTGCTATAGGTCTCCAGCAGTACATCTCTATGAAGGGCCCTCTGACCAGGATCCAGCTCCTGCCACTCCTTCCAGGTGAAGTTCACAGCCACATCGTTAAATGATATCAGCTTCTGTAATGGTACATTTCCTTCAAGAAATTAGACCTGTGTCATGAGAATTCCAAACTGCAATTTCATTATGCTGCATGTATGCTTTTGTGTTACATAAAATGTTTGTAGCTTGCTGTGTTATCTATTCACTGGGAGGATTAAATAGCAAATTAAAAATATTTGACAATATATAAACCCGGTCATTAAAATACAAAGATTTGCAGTGGGCTTGTGGCTTATGCCTGTAGTCCTAGCTACTCAGGAGGCTGAGGTCTGAGGTTTGTGGTTCAAAGCCAAGCCAGGCAGGAAAGTCCATGAGACTCTTATCTCCAATAAACCACCAGAAAACTGAAAGTAGCACCTTGACTTAAGGGGTTGAACACTCACCTCGACCTGAAGAGCTGAGGGACAGAAGCCAGGCCAAGAATTTAAGCCCCAAGACTGTGAAAAATTTAGTTTCTGTAATCATGCAAACACATTTCTGCTGCTAGCAATAGAGACAAGATAAAAATTCTAAGGAGATAATAATCTGGCATGACAACATTAATTTTAAGGGGGTGTCTGAAAGATTATATTACCATATTTTTATAAACTTTTAGGACATATGAGGGTAAAAATAAATTAAACAAATATTTTTTCCTGCATTTACATATTCTGCATAACCTAAACCCTATTTACATCTTCAGTTAACAAGCTCTCTCATCAGCAAGCATAACACATTCAGGACATCACATGGAATACATAGCACATTAGTAGATCTATGAAAAGTACAGTGTCCACAGGAATGTTAAAAACAGTAACAGTACTCCAGAAAGTAGCTAATGATTTTTTTGGCCCTTAATAGTTTTTAGTTCCTACATAAAAATATCATAGGCGAATCATGTTGGATTTAAATACAAAATATTGAAATGTGGTCATAGATACCTGATATTAACTTCCTACGTAAAAAAGACCTGCTACCATGAAGTTTTGTAAACTTTGCCTACACTCTACTATATACAATATAGGTGGGAGGGGAATAAAATGTTCCTTGAGAAGATTTTCATTTTAATAGGCCTTCATGGAAGGTGGAGGCAAATGTATAAAGGCTCAAGGAACACTCAAGATGACAAAAATGATAAATATAACCAAATGATCAAATGTGGCACCTATTCCTCAGTCATTTCTCCAGTAGATCCCTAAGGATATACTTCTACTTGTGTTAGTTAATAGCAAAATTCCTCAGAGATCAAAATCAATTACTGAGCAAACATCTGTGACATTTTACAACAAGTGATATTTCTAATAGAGAAAACTTAGTCACTGTATTATTATTATTATTATTATTTTTTTTAATCAAAACCAGTTCCTATCTTATACTGGCAGTGAATGAAAATACTCAAAAGTAGTGGGATGGAAAAACAAAACTGAATACCACATCAAGTGAACTTAGACCAAAGATAACAGAATCAGGAGAAATCAAATTTTCTTATATTGTAACATTTGGGGGAAGGAAGAACTTTTCTGTAGGGAACTCTGAAGTTGAGCTGAAGGGGTAAAGGTTTGAGAGGTTGGAATTCCAGCCTGACAGCACTGAGAGCATTGAGAGCTGGCTGCAGAAGTGTTAAAAGAGAATTCTGGAGATGATTAAGAGACTGCAGCCTTTTCCTTACTGTTGGAAAGATAGCATCTGAAACTGAGCTGCTGTTCACCTTGAAGGCTAGGTAAGGTGAACTTCATGTCTGCATTTTTTCTGGGCAGCACTCTTTTGTCTCAGGTGAATAAGGAAACATGTATCTCTCACAAAAAGTTGTGGCTCTGATTGTAATAATAATATAGATACTTCATTATTGCATGTTATCAATGGTAACCTTCCCTGTGTGAACTTAAACAACTGTGCTTGCTTGCTGGCACCCAGGGACCAAGTGTCAGAGAGCCTCTGGACCCCTGCTTTACCCTATCTGTTTATGTTTTTGTGTTTCTCTAATCATCTTTATTTCTGGAATCCTGAGAATTCTATAGGAAACAATTTTTCCTATGTAATGGGAAAGAAAAACGTCAATCATAAGAACGACTTCAGCAAAGTAAAACTGATCACAAAGAATAACTAGTTCCCAGATAGATCATTTGAAGAAAAGAAACAACTGAGAGACACATGGCAGAAAGAGGGAATGGGAAAAGTAAGAAAAAAATTATAGAAAGATAGATACAAAGAGAAAGAGAAAAATAACCAATACTATTGGGTAGAAAATCAAGAAATAGTAGGAAATCAAGAATTAAAGAGAGAAAATAGAGCAAAAAAAAATCTTCTGAGTGTACTTTAGAAAACAAACAGAAATTTGTAGAAAGACCATAAAGTTCAGCATCAAATATAGCCTAAGCTTCAAGTAAGGCCAAGACCATGAAGTAGTCCAAGAACTGTATATGGAGAGTAATATAAGTACATATAGGTTAATCATTCCTTAAGAACACATGCAGCAGTGAGTGACCACACTATTTCAGCAATTCCAGGAAAATTTCATTGAGATAGTTTAATTTTACTCATGAAGATGTGATCTGGTTCCAATATATCCTTCACCTTCCATGAAATGTTCCTGCTTGGTGTCATTACATCACATAACAAGATTGACTACATTTTCTAACAACACAAAACCTAGACATCTGAAGCAAAGCTGCATTCAACTTAGAAAGAATATAAGCATTTAACCTGCTAAATCTACAAGCAATATTTATCTGCTAAATCTACAAGCCATCTTTGTCTGATTTATGAATATGTTCCTGAGGCTGAATCTGTGTGGTTGTATTGTTTTTAATTCTTGGACATCTCTAGGTTCATATGATGGAATGCAAAACAAATGAGAAATATAAAAACAACTCACCAGAGATCCATTCATTCTTTCTTGCTGCTGACAATGAACAGAAGATTGTGGAAGCATGGCTGGAATATAAGGCAAATGATGTTTTCAGAAAAGAATGTGTGGGATATTTGCCCCAGAATTTTCTCTTGCAAATATGATATGTGGGCTGGAAAAGCATAAAGCCTTCTTATGATAAGAATTTTTAATGTTTCAAGCAGAGCATGAAAGTCTCCAATAAACATAAATCCAGTCCATTTCCTGGTAGATAGATATTAGTAAAGCAAATAATTTCTATTTTTATATACATAATACATTCGTAAAAATGAATGTTCCCACAAAAACCATAGAATAATTGAAAGCAAAAATATATCACATTTCCACTAAAAGTAGTTATTGCTTAATATACTTCAGGATGTAGGAACTGCTTTTTTTAATGCAAAGGTATCCTAGAAATCCATTGGATTTTGTGTTCTACCTCATTCATTTACATACTTAAACAGCAGAGAAAGCGTGTATGATGTAACTCAGTAGTTTTCCCCCAAAGTTATAGAGAAAAATATATACAGAATATATTTCTTGTGTTATAATATTTAAATAACGGTTGTCAAATGGCACATTTCACTGTACCCATTGCACACCTATGCAATGACTTGCAATTTGCCATTTAACATGCTTTGGACAAAGGGACATGAGTAAAGATGAGGTAAACCCAGGTTTTAAAAGTCCCTAATGCTCACTTTCTTAAACAGTCATGGGAAGAACCTGGGCCATCCTAAAGATACAACATAAAATATTCAATATAGGAGAGACACACCTGAATATAGGTGACATCTACAAAGCATACAACCTTGAGTAAGACATATTACCTCAAGTTTTCTCCTGTGATTGTTCTTTTTTTGTTGTTGTTGTTGGTTGTGGGGCTTGAACTCTGGGCCTGGGCGCTGTCCCTCAGCTCTTCAGCTCAAGGCGAGCGCTCTACCACTTGAGCTACAGCGCCACTTCCGGTTTTCTGGTGGTTTATTGGAGATAGGATTCTCATGGTCTCTCCTGTCCGGGCTGGCTTTGAACCGCGATCCTCAGATCACAGCCTCCTGAGTAGCTAGGATTACAGGCGTGAGCCACCAGCGCCCGGCTGTGATTTTTCTTATAAGGTCAATTGTCCCTGAACTACCAGAGCTAGCATTAGCAAATCCATACATGGGACATTTAAGATAAGAATGCATGATTACATACTAAAAATCATAGTGGTAACAGTCTGAATAAATTAGCAAGAAGAGGATTAGGGTCTAGTACATGAATAGATACTTTCAGTCATAACAATTACACCACCATCGCAAACCACAGCCTCAGGTACACTTTGAAATCTAGGCTCTGGCTTATTCCCAAAGCCAGCTCATCACGAGTCCTATAAATTAGTTTCAATCTTGCAACAACACAAAGTGATTGAGAGTGGTGTAGGAAAGAGTACCACGTGAATCTGGTGCTCAGGGAAGTAGCACCAATTTTTGCATAAGGCAAGGGAAGCTAGCAACATCTTCCCATTCCTTTGCTTTTCTGCTTCTGTTCTTCAGGGCTTCTCAGAATTGAAAAGGTCTGTCCATTTAGGATGGAGATTCCTATTCATAAGTACTCTTCTTTGAAAATTGCTAGGCTTTATTCCTAAAAATACAGGACCAGCACTCACTACTCCAATATCCCATGTACAACTGTCTCTAGAAACAGGGTCATGTACAAACACCTGTGAACTCAAGCCAGGAGACTAAAAACTCAAGCCAAACAGATTAAAATGTCTCTAGGAGAAACAACACAGAAGCCCCAAATACAACTGCAATATAAGAGGACTCAAGGCAGGCACACACCTCACAATTTCACTAGAATTCTTCCTGTACTCCTCTTATACCTGGGCAAAGCAAATAAAGTCACATGGGTTAACAGAAGAATCCCTTGGTCTTGGAGTACAAAAGGAAATCTCTTGGGCTCTCCTCATCTGGACAATCACCCAGCTTGTTCTCAGACATTTGGGAACCAGGTTCTTGCATCTGAAGGCCCAGACACTAATGGCAGCACAAACTCCTGAACCTCTAGCAAATTATCACCCCAGACTGGAGAAAAGCATGTAGGGGGAAGTAGGCGCTTTGGCTCAAGTGTAAAGCTCTCCCTCTGAGCTGAGGAGCTCAGGAATGGTGCTTGCAGGCCCAGAGTTCAAGCCCCACGACCAACCAAAAAAACAGAAACAGAAAAAGAAAAACAAAACCGTGGAGAGTAGACTCCCACAGCAATCGCACACTTCCTACCTGACATCAGTTCCAAAGCCTGAGATTTCTTCAAGTTACAGCTCCAAAGATCCACTGCACAGAGCTGGGGGCTGGCCTCTTGGTTCCCACTATGGAAGGCCAAACTGTACTTGAGGGTACTTTGAGCAGCACGGAAAGGGAAAGAAAATAGGGAACAGGTCAACTTAAAACACCTGTGGTGGGCGGGGAGACGCATGCGCAACAGGAACTGCTGCTCCACCTATGCCCAACAACAACAAAAAACCCCAGTATTTTCAAACAAAATGTCCTCCATAGAGACTACAATTCCCACAATGCTCAGCGCACCCTGCTACACCCCTGATCACAAGAGTCCTTGGATACATTGGGACTTTTGTCTCCTTGCTGTGGGAACTAAGCTGAGTTTCTTCTTGATAACCACTGTTTCCTCTTGAATATTTTTTTTTGGTGGTGTCTGGTCGTGGGGTCTGAACTCTGGGCCTGGGCGCTGTCCCTCAGCTCTTCAGCTCAAGGCTAGCACTCTACCACTTGAGCCACAGTGCCACTTTCGGCGTTTTTCTTATATGGTGCTGAGGAATCGAACCCAGGGCCTCGAGCATGCAAGGTAAGTGCTCTACCACTGAGCCACCTTCCCAGCCCCATGTTTCCTCTTGAATATTTAAGACCAACCAAAAAATGGAAATATAGGGGGAGAATTGGATACATTGGCTTTTTGATTCTTAGTTCTAATAATGAAATTGAGTTTATGAGACTGCCTTGCTTATACCTTTCTTTTTGTTCAATGCTTGCGTTCTGCTGAATGTAAATTATATTTCTGTTTTGTTTTACATTGTTTAATACCTCCCCTTTCATCTTTCAAAGGTACTCACAGACACTGAACTTATACCTGGTTCATTTCTCATTGCTCTAATGTATACACTGGCATAAGATAGAAATATTGTTAGGTAGATATGCAGCATAATCCTTGTTGATTTGGATTTCGCAAAATCAAACAATTAATTTTCCAGAAACTCCCCAATTCTATCTATTAAATCAAAGTTTTTGGTTGTTTCTGAATTTTGCATTTCACTTAAGGGTTTTATGTTTTTTTTCTTTTTGCTGTTAGTCCTGTGGCTTGAACTCAGAGCTTGGGCACTGTCTGTGAGCAGTGCTGTGCTCTATTTGCATTTCCTTTAAAAATTTCTTCAGGTAAGTGGTGCAAAGTTTCCTCACAGGGATTCTTAAGAACATGGCACATCACCTCCGTTTCCCTTCAAAGAGATGGTTTGGGGGGTCAGGCTGAATGCAGGTGAGATAGAAGGGTGAAGTTTAGGGTAGGTCTATGTTGATGTGAAACTTGATGACTTGCAAACCAGTATGCATTTGTCTTTTCATTTTGCATGTGAAAAACTCTTTAGAATTCTTACCTCTTCTCTGATCCTGAAAGTTCCTCTCAATAGCTTTAGGCTACATATCTTGGGGACCTCAGACTTGTCTTCTCAGACCTTATCCATTAAACTGTGGAATAAATCTTTTGTCTCCTGCCTCAGTCCCATCAAAGCACAAGCAAAGCTCAGAGGGCCGACGGGATGATAATGAAGGAGACAGAGAAATGGCTGATGGTACAATTCTGTTTATTCTAGCAAAAGCTCAGCAACATACACTTTCTAATTTCTCTGTTTTTTTTGGGAGGGGGGATCCAGTCGTGGGGCCTGAACTCTGAGCCTGGGCGCAGTCCCAGCTCTTCAGCTCAAGGCTAGCGCTCTACCACTTGAGCCACAGCGCCACTTCCAGCTACTTTCTATATTTCTCAAATGCTTGTATAATATTAGTCTAGATCCACTGTGCCAAAAAGTGCAAACAGCACATATCTTTCCTCACTCTATTTCAATCCATCTTTTCCAACAAAGCCTCCCTTCAGTTAAAGCCCCAGGCCAAACACTACAGCACACACTTCCTCAAACCAAGAAAGGGCAAGGACTTGCAATCCTGAGGTTAGGAGTCAATGGCCCTGAGGCATTTGCTCACATTTTGCCTGCTCCTGGCAGGCACCCCAGGGTCTGCAACAGTCTCCCTCTCTCTTATCAGAGAACCTGCACTTGTCTCTTAGGAGTTTATTGTGATTTTTGGTGATCCTTTACATACATCATAATTGGGAAGGATTGATTGGAAAGTTTCACGCCTGATTTTAATTCTCCAGTATTATGGGTTTTCCATGTCTCTTTTGTGGACCTGAACTATTCCTCATGAAAATGGGAATCAAAGGGCATATTTGGATGTATAGACTTCTACTTAAAAAGCACCTCTAACAATATACAGAGAAAATAATTTCGTTCTGTAAAAGTAAATTCCTGAGACAAGGAGATAAGAATCAGGTAAAAACTGAGGTGCTTCCAAGACTACCTGTGAAATGTAATTTTCATTGTTCAAGCCTACATTTGTGATGAATTTCTTTATTCTTTTATCCTTTTCTTTTTTCTTTTTTTCTTTTTTTTGGTCATGCCACTTAAACTGTGAGCTTGGGAGCCATTCCTCAGCTCTTCAGCTCAAGTCAAGTGCTCTACATTGTGAGCCACAGCACCACTTCTGGTTTTCTGGTGGTCACAGACATTGCTGCCCAGGCTGACTTTGGACCTCGATCCTTAGGTTTCAGCCTTTTGAACAGCTAGGATTAAAGACATGAGGCATGAGCCAGAGCTTGCATTTCTTTTGTTTTATGTCCCAACCCTGGGGCTTGAACTCAGTGCCTAGACACTGTCCCTGAATTTTTGCTCAAGACTAGCACCCTACTACTTGAGCCACAATTCCACATTCTGCTTTTTCTGTGTATGTGGTACTGAGGACTTGAACCCAGGGCTTCAGGTATGTTAGGTAAGCACTCTACCACTGCTGTGAGCCAGCCACAACACCAGCAGTGATCCGGAAGAACAAGAGGATGATAATGGAAAAGACAGAGAGAAGGCCAATAATGAATCTCTTTTTATTCCAGGAACAGCCTTAGCTATAGACACTTTCTTATCTGTCCAGTGCTTGCGTCACATTGTTCCAGGACTCCATGGGCCCACAACTGCAGGTCATATGCATCCTTCCTCATTCTAGTTCAACCTTTGTCCACCAAACTCCTACAGGTAAGGCCTCCAGGCCCAGAAGCTAAAAGGAACACACTCTCCTATGAAAAGGGCAAGTACTTATAGTCCTGAAGGTTGGAGTCAGTGGTTGTGGAACTTTGGCTCACACCTTGCCAGCTCCTGGCACCTCTGGGTCTGCAACAGGTCCACCTTTTTATTTTGTAAATTGAGCAAGTGTCTATTAGCCTGAATCTGGAAAAAGCTGCAGATCTGGAAGAATGGAAGAAAAAGGAATACCAAAACAAGAAAATGCCTAAGAAATGGTAAAAAGGAGTGCTATTTCCCAGGTTGAATCCCTGCAGGTAATGGAGAACTGACGCAGCTAATTCTGCAGGGCGTGCTACCTATAGGGTGGAGTGACCAATATCAGATTTCTGACCCTGAAGCTGCATAATGTCTAAGCTTAAATTATCAAAGGAACAGATTCCTCCAATATGTCAATGGATATTGGTCCAAGTCATATTTCCATCTTATTTAAGAGGGATAACACAGATGTACTAACCAGTAGCATGACACATCAGTTTTAACTGGGTCTTTACCAGGTCTACCTGATTATCAACATACATCATTGCTGTTTCCTAATCATGAAACATATCACAATCTTTTTATCTACAACCACCTTCATCCACGGGCACCAGAAACATATCAAGCTAAAGTATTAACATGTTGTGCTGTATATATGGTTTGGATAAGGTTCACAGCAGAATCAGTAGCTCTAGAAAGAACATTAAGGGTAGCAATAGTGGTAGCAACCAATATTCCCAAAAATCTGCAGCTATGGTTAACAGCCCTCTAAATATCAATAGCAAAAGAGACCCAAACTTATTATACCATCATGGTTCTATCAACTGAACAGGCAACATAAGTTAAGGTGATTGCGTAGTAATCTCAGAGTATTTATGCAGTTAGTGAGAACAAAACTGTTCTCTGCAAGAGGCATCAAAAACCACCCCACCCTTGAAAACCATACCCAGCCCAACTACCATCATGTATGCATACATAACACAAGCCCGCACAATAAATGATACAAAACCATGAAACAGGACAAGTCTCTGAAACAGAGGTATGGGTTGGAGAGAGACATTAGTCCAAATAGGCCTCAGCAGCAGCCAGTTGCAGATGTCAGGGTAAGCTTTTCCAAACAGGCTGACAAACATGAGGGCCAGCAAGGTACCACTGATCCTGTCACTCCTCTAAGCCCAGTCCCGCAGTGCATATTGGGAGACTTCCACCACCAGAACAGTGGACAAGATGTGAAATCCGCAGGCTCTCCATAATCCACAGGCCCTCCATGGTGATGGATCAGAGCAACAACAGGAATCACTGGGCATAGTGGAACCCAAGGGTGGTGCACCACATCCCCTGCCAAAGGAATTCTACAAGTGTTAAGCATAAGCTCCATCTTTTTCCATTCGTTCAACTTTTGCTCCAGAGGAAGTCAGAGCCATAATCTATCCCTGAATACCTTATCATACTTGTACCTTCTACCTCAGGACTTGCAACAGTCAATCATTGAAATGAATGAAGGTTATAATATTTGTATAACAAATAGAGACTTACATCCGTGAGCAATGAACGATTCAAAAATAATGTAGGAAGTAAATTCTATTTATACGAGTACGATGAACTTAATACTTAGAAATGAATGTTTGAAAAATGTACCCATGAACAATGAAAACTATGCAACACAGCTAGTCCTGGAAGAACTCATTTTTAAATGATCCTTATCTCCTTGCCTCTCAGGAACTTATTTTTAACTTTTACAGAAAGAATGGATTATTTTTCCTTCATATTATAGGTGCTCCAAAGTTGACGTCTATACATGGAAATGTGTCTCACGATTTCCATTTTCATGAGGAATAGCTCACATCCACTAAAAGAGGCATGGAGAACCCATGCACTGGAGGACTGAATATCAGGCATGAATATTTCCTACACAATCCTTCCCAGTCATGATGTGGGGAAAGGATCATCAACAATCAAATCAAATCCTTAAGAGACAAGCTTAGGATGTCTGATATGAGGGAGGGAGACAAAAGTTTTATGCCACAGTGTAATGGACACAGTCTGAGGACCCGTAGATACGTAGACTAGAGTTGCTGGCAGAAACTTCTAGGGTCAGAGAAGAGGTAGAAAATCAAAACAAAACAGGATATGCAAAACAGAAAAGTAAAAGCAGACTGGTTTGGGGCAAGTGATCAAACTTCACATGAACATAGACCTGCCCTAAACTCTACCTCCACCCACATTCACCCTGATCACCCTAGACAAACATTTTTTGCAGCGTCTTGGAGGAGGAGTACCTTTTTCTAAGAAACCCTGGGAGCAAACTTTTCACTAGTTTCCTGAAGCAATTAACAAAAGA
Source organism: Dipodomys merriami (assembly GCF_024711535.1). Lineage (NCBI taxonomy): Eukaryota > Metazoa > Chordata > Mammalia > Rodentia > Heteromyidae > Dipodomys > Dipodomys merriami. The sequence goes on from NW_027206165.1 coordinate 81,538, forward strand.
AAGGCAAGTAGAGCACCACAAATGCTCACAGACAGTGCCCATGCCCTGAGTTCAAGCCACAGGACCAACAACAAAAGGAGGAAAAAAAATTTTGAAGGATAGGCAAATTTCAGACACAGAAAACCAAAAACGTCTTAAAATTTCATAGATGGAATTTGGGAGTTTCTGGGAAAGTAAAGAGGAGAGTATGACAAATCAATTTAATTCAAAGTTTATAAAGTATGTCTTCCTTAAAATTCTGCTAATTTTATTCCAGTATATATATACATATATATGTACATGTACATTTGTGTATGTATATATATATATATATATATATATACTTGTATATATGTGTGTGTGTGTATATTTATATATATATATATATATATGAAAAAGAGGAAATGATCCCAGAATCAATCAGTTAAGTATCTGTAAATATCTGATCATGTGGTTTGAACTCTGGGCCTGAGCACTATCCCTGAGTTCTTCCCCTCAAGGTGAGCTCTCCACAACTTGAGCCACAAGGCCACTCCCATTTTTCTGGTGGTTAATTGCAGATAAAGCTCATGAACTTTCCTGCCCGAGCTGGCTTTGGACCAGCATCCTCAGATCTCTGCCTCCTGAGTACCTAGGATTACAGGCATGAGCCACTGGCACCCAGCTGCAAATACCTTTTTAAAGTGACGGAGGAGATATTCAATTTTTTTTTTTTCAGGTAAGGGGTAGGTTTATTCAGTAGACCTGCTGGGACCAGGCAAGGTTGGCATCCACGTGGCTGGGAAAGGCCTGGGAAAGAGAGAGAGCTGGGAAAGAGAGGAAAGAGCTAGAAAAAAGCTAGAAAAAAGCAGAGAGCGAGAGGAGAGAGCAGAGAGAGCTAGAAAAGAGCAGAGAGAGAGAGCAGAGAGCAGAGAGAGAGCTGAGAGCAGAGAAAAAGAAAAAAGAGGAAAAAAAACCAGAGAGTAATCCCAGCTATCCTGACTTTAAGCCCCTTATCCGAGTCACGGCACGTGGTATTCAGGTAAGGGATAGGTTTATTCAGTAGACCTGCTGGGACCAGGCAAGGTTGGCATTCCACGTGGCTGGGAAAGGCCTGGGAAAGAGAGAGAGTTGGGAAAGAGAGATGAAAGAGCTAGAAAAAAGCAGAGAGAGAGCAGAGAGAGCTAGAAAAGAGCAGAGAGAGAGCAGAGAGAGAAGCGAGAGAGCCGAGAGAGCTAGAAAAGAACAGAGAGGAGATATTCAAATTTTTAAGGCAAAACAGAGACATAATTTATATTCAGAGGAACATACTCTTTGAATAAAAACATAGTCAATAACCATGGAGTCTCATAACCTCAATTACATTAATAAAACTAAGAATTAAAAAGCCAAATTAATGCTCCTAATACATTTCTTTGTTTTGGTTGATCTCACAATGTTTCAGGAGGTAAACTGATTTTTCAAGAAGAAACTCACCTTAGTTCCTGCAGCTGGGAGAGAAAGGTCCCCATGCATCCATGCACACTTAGGACCAAGTGTCTGGTGCCAGTCCAAACCCTGTAACAAGCCCACTTCCTCTAGTTGAATGCATGGTATTATGGGAATTGTAGTTTCTATTGGGGCACAGATCCTTTGAAAGCTTGGAGGGGGGCCGGGGTAAGGCATCTGAGCCTCCTTGGCCACTGTTTATTTTTTAGTTTGCAAATTTGGGTTTCTTTCCTTTTGCCTTGCTGCTGGAAGTGCAGCTTTGCACTCCATAGTCAGAACCAAAAGGTAGCAGCACAGTGCCTCTTCTTCAGGGGAACTTGGGAGCTGTAACTTGAAGCGATCTGACTCACCAGCCAGAGTCTGCCCTTAGCATCTTTCCCCAGTCTGGGGTTGAGGATATTTTATGAGCTCATGTGTTTGTGCTGCCATTAGCACTTGTTCCTCCAGGTGCCAGAAACTGGCTCACAAACCTCTGGTTCTCTAGACAAGGAGAGTCAGGAGTTGTACGTTTTATACTCCTGAACCTAGAGATTCTGCTACTCATCCATGTGATTTTATAAACTTGCTTCTTGTGAATTGAAGCCAATGTATGGTAAACATTCCTTGAAAATGTCTTATATAAACATAGTGATCTTCTTTTCACCCTCTGCACTTCCTATGGCTTTTGAAACTTTCAAAATGCTGCTGGCTCAGATATACTCCAATTAATGTATCTGTTCTTGACAAATTACAATTTCTCCACTAATATAATTAGCCTATTTTATATCACTTAAAATGAGAGAGATTGGTGGGGTAGGTGGTTCAGTGGTAGAGTGCTTGCCTTGCATGAATAAGTCCCTGGGTTTGATTCCTCAGAACTACTAAGTAGAAAAAGCTGGCAGTGCACAGTGGCTCAAGTGGTAGAGTGCTAGCTTTGAGTTTAGGAGCTAAGGAACAGTTCCCAGGCTCAGAGTTCAGGCCCCATGACCAACAAAAAAGAGAGAGAGAGAGAGACTTCCTATATATGTATTCCAAATCAATTGATAAAATATAATTTGAATACAATACAGTGCCCTTGATATGTGTGTGCTTGTCCTGATTCTTAAACTCAGTGTCTGGAAACTGAGCATGAAATTATATGGTTCAATGATAATGCACCACTTAAGCCACATCTCCACTTCCAGCTACTTTGGCTAATTTATTGGAGATAAGTTTCTCAGACATTCTTGTGCTCATGAGTTCAATTTGCTATCCTTGTAGGGATCCTTTATTTCCATCCCAGGGGACCACAAGCAGGCACAGGAGAAAGATTATTATAAGGTTTATTAGAAGGACAATATTCCAAGGAGAGGGAGCACATGCATTTGTCTCTCTTCAAGTAGCAATAGGAGCTGGGGAGCAGGAATTTAGGTAGGTGCATGCTCAGGTAGATGTGGGTAGAGAGAGGGAGTGGTCAGCAGTATGGAGGGAACTGTAGGTTCTGGGAGGAGCCCAGGTCTGGGTGGAGCTGAGGAGCAAAGGTGGGGATAATACTAACTTTCCTCAGATCTCAGCCTTCTGAGTAACTAAGATTACAGCCATTAGACATGAGAGCCTAGTTAGTTACAATATCCTCTTTTAAATTCAGATTATATTCTAATAAAATAATATGAAATAGAAAACTTGACAATGTTAAGGCAGGACGTTCAGTCACTAATGTGGATGAGGACGGTCCAAATCCCAAAACAAAAAAAGATACCCCACTTTGAAATTTGTAACACTCCTCATCTTAAGTATTGTTTTTTTTTTTTTAATCGGTCATGGGGCTGGACGCTGTTCCTGAGCGATTCAGCGCAAGGCTAGTGCTCTTGAGCCATAGTGCCACTTCCAGCTTTTTCTGATTATGTGGTACTAAGGAATGGAACCCAGGGCCTCATGCATGCAAGGCAAGCACTGTACCACTGAGCCACCTTCTCAGCTCCTCTCATCTTAAGTATTGTGAATGTGAACACTTAGCCTATAATAAATTTACTTTAAGTTTTTCAAAGTAAGAAAACATTCCTGTGATGTAGAAAAACCCAGTACTAATGTGCAAACACTGCTTTTAAATGATTCATATTGTCTTTCCTATCAAAAACAACCTCACTGAAGTAAACAGAATAGATATTCTCTTCTTCTAAATGTCACTGCAAAGTTCATGTATTTTATATTAACAATTACCATGGTGGATAAGAGGGGAAAAAAAAACCAGAATGCTGGATAATAGAATTTCCTGTGTCATCAACCAACAAGTATAAGCAAAAACACATACTTATATAAGTAGTTTCTTTTACATTTTATGGATCTACATTTTGGGGTGTATTTTCTGTTAATATTGTTTAGTAACACATAAGATTTTACTCTTCTGTGGATTTGTCTTTAGTGGATACTTTAATGCTCTACTTGATTCAGGAATGTTTCTTCTCCCATAAGAAGGCTTTATGCTTTTCCAGCCCACATATCATGTTCTGAGCAGGAACTTCTAGGGTAAAATCACACAGGTTCTTTTCTGACTCTCTCATTTGGCTTCTCTCCAATGACACTTAGGAGGTAACTTCTCATGGAAGGTAAAGGTTGGCTAGAATCTGGTCAGACATCACATCCTCATACATAACTAATGTTATGTATCCTAATGAAGTTTTACTGGATTTGCTGAAATAGTGTCGTCAAACATAACTTTGGCTGATGTACAGGACTGAGTGTGTTATAAGTACTTCAATTAGTCTCTGTAAATACTCTTGGACTGCTTTTTGGTATTAGCCTTTCTTGAAACTTAGGCTGTATTTTTGATGGAATTTATAGAAATCTCTGTTTTTCTCTAAGATACGTACAAGTGTAGAAGTGCTGGACCATATTTCCATGTAATTCTATACTAAGTTCTTTTTAGGACTCTTTGTCCCATCTTTGATAGTTTTACATACCAGAGAGAAATGCACCAAGGTTCACATTGTTGTCACATCTTTCCTAGCTTTTGTTAGGAATTTTGTTGTTTTGTTTAAAACTATGGCCATACTAACATGTGTAAAATAGTTATTTTATTGTAATTTTGATTGAATTTTTCTCATGATTATTGATACATCTTTCATATTTTAATCAGCTATTTGTGTATGTCCTTTTTAGAAAAGCCTTTTTAATCTTTTTCCCATTTTAAAATTAGATTTTATGGTGTGGGGGTTACATGGAGCATTTTCTTTATATTTTCGAATTCATATTTGTTAAGAATCTATTTGAAGAATATGCAAATATTTTCTCCTACCATGCTTTTGCTTCTTTGTTGATAGTTCTTTTCAGTATAAAAGGTTTTCATTGTATGCACTTAATCTGGTTTGGTATGGTATTTATTTTTTAATTTTTGTTCAGTTATTGATTTATTATCAGTCATGGGGCTTGAACTCTGGGTATGAGCTTGTCCCTCAGCTCTTCAGTTCAAGGCTAGCACTATACTACTTGGGCCATTGCACAACTTCTGGTGTTCTGGTGCTTCATTGGAGATAAGAGTTTCATAGGTTTTTCTGCCAGGCTGGCTTTGAACCATGATCCTCAGATCTCACTCTACTGAGTAGTTAGGATTACAGGTATCAGCCACCAGAGTCTGGCATTTGTTTGTTTGTTTATTTTTTGCATGAGTCACTTTTGGTGTCTTATTTAAGGATTTGCTGTTAAATCTAATGCCATAGGGCTTTCTTCATCTCCTGTCTTCTTCTCCTTTCCCTTTCCCTTTTGTTCCCTTCTTTCCACTAGTCTCTTGTCTCCTCTTCTTCCTTCTTTTCCCTGACCTTTGGCTTCCCTTCTCTCCCTCCTCCACTCAGTTTGTTTTCTCTATATGTCTGAGATGAGACTTGCTAGTATCACTACAATTAGGCTTCTAACTTAGAAACACATGTAATACACATACCTCACACTCCACCATGGCTTTCTTGAGCTACTATTGGAGCTTGAACTCCAGGTCTCACTTTGGCACGATCACTTGAGCCTTACCTCTAACGTGTTTATTAGCTGCTTAATTTGAATTGTTTTTCTAGGCTGGCTTACAGACCTCAGTTTCCTCCTTAGTAGCTAGGCTAAAATGACAGTCTTGAGCCAGAAGTGCTTGTCTTGTTTTGACTTACCTCAACATTTAACATTCACACTTAATTGGATACTACAATGAAAGGATTATTTTTACTGGTTTATGTGGAATTAATATTCAACCTAAACTGAAATAGTTTATCTTTCAAATTAAGTGTTGTATTATATCTCTAATAATTGTAAGTGTTCTTCTTACTGTGGTAGATTTTGATCACCAAGCAAATAGTTTATGCTGGAAATATTGTTTTATTATTAATGTAATTTAATATTATTATGGAGGTAATGCTTATAGAGATTAATAAATACTGTTTTTTCATACAGTGTGTTCCATTCCTTCACTCTCTGCCAATCCCTCCCTCCTATCTCTACTCCTGAATTGTATACTGTATTTTCATCACCCTATTTCCCTCAAATTCTATGGCTCTGCCACACCCTCCAGAAGATTTTCACATGAATACTCCATACATAATTGAAAGCACTTGTTTTTATTTCACAACTGAAGTAAGACAGTGGCTCCCTTTAATATTCTATAAATCATACTAATAGCATACATTTGTTACAGATCCATTCTAGTTCCCATGTGTTTGTTTTACTGAGAGATTATTAGAAACATATTGTTGGATTTTATTGTGTTTATAACATAGCTTTCTTTCTCATACTGATTTCTAGACAATTTGTCTTCAGATCTATTCTCAGTGTGTCTGTCTTGGTAAATATAACAGCATAGTGCTTATTAAACAGCATTTAAGTAAAGATAATGCCTTCCACATGTGTGTTTGTGGTGACCATTTTTCTGGTTGTTCAGTCATTAAGAGGAGTATTAGACACCAGACGTTGGTGGCTCACGCCTGTAATCCTAGCTACTCAAGAGGCTGAGATATGAGCATCATGGTTCAAAGCCAGCCCTGTTAGGAAAGCCATGAGATCCTTATCCCCAATAAAGCACTAGAGAACCAGATGTGGTGCTGTGGCTCAAGAAGTAGATCATTTGCCTTGAGCTCAAGAGCGGAGGTATAGCACCCAAGCCCTGAGTTCAAGCCCCATGGCCGACAAAAAAATAAAAAGAGGAGTATTCGTTCTCCAATCATAATGAGAGATTAAAGAAATTATCATTCTTTGGCCTTTTAACCATGTCTTTGTAGACTTTTCAGAGTAAAATTTTTATTATATAGATTGATGATATACATGTTATTATCAGTGCTCTGTATCTGTGGTAACACAATTTGTGCTGATGTTTATTTCTTCTCATATTATCAGTATCTGTATTTTCATTATTCATTTTTTTTTCAGGTATCATTATATAGAGTTATTTTGATTTCTTGATAATTAATGTATATTTCTTTGGATGGCTTATTGAGTTTTGTGAGTATATTTTCTTCAGTTCAAATCAGACAGTACCTGATATATTTACTATTTTTATATTACAATATAAATATGGTTTCATTTTAGTAATTACTTTGCTATTTATTATGTTTGTCTCCTCTGATACTTATTTCTTAGTTTGCTTTCATGTAATCTGCACACAGCCTTCTATACAGTGAAAATCACCTGTAATACAATTCCTGGCAATCTTCTATACACTGTAAATCACCTCTGATGCCTATTACATTTTAAATCCTACTAAATAGTTGTTATCCTGCATTGGTCATAGGATAATGCCAGGTTTTGCAAAGACTACATGATGACTATAGGTGCCATACTTTTTCAAATATTTTGGATCTATGGTTTGTTGAATCTGTGAAACAAACAAATATGCAAGGCATAATATACTCCTATGAAAATGCTACTACAGGGGCTGTGAAGGTGGCTCAGTGGTAGAGTGCTTGCTTTGCATGCATGAGGCCCTGGGTTCAGTTCCTCAGCACCACATAAACAGAACAAGCTGGAAGTGGTGCTGTGGCTCAAGTGGTAGAGCCCTAGCCTTGAGCTGAAGAGCTGAGAGACAGAGCCCAGGCCCAGAGATCAAGCCCCGTGACTGATGAAAAGAAAAAAAAATGCTGTTATGCAGTAGCTATACCCTAATCTGGTAGTCTGACTGTTTCTTTAATAAAGAAGTAACCACAAATTTTATGTACAGAATAAAGACCATCCTTAGGCTGAAGCACAGAACTTCTAAAGACGTAAAACATGTATCATAATTGTTGCTATTCTATAGAACTGCAAGAAAGTAAATTTCCCAAACAGTCTGATTTTTCTTATGGCAGACATAGGTAATTAAGTTGCTGGAGGTACTGCAGTTCATTATTAATAGGTACTCTAGTAGTTTACAGTATTCTCACAATACTCGCCTATGACATCATATAATATAGTTACTTTTCAATGAGATAATTCCATTTAAAATCTGAATCAATTACACTTTTTAATTTTTTGTTGGTATTCTTTGAACACAGGTCCTAACATTTGTCAGCAAGTTCAATATTAATTGATCCATATTACTAATCCGCATACTTTGGTTTAATTACACTTATATATTTATATATTGAATCTTCATGCTTTATGAATCATGAATATGGTGCTGTGTTCTCCCTTCACAAATCATTTTAGACAACTTACATAAAATATATGTTCTATACATTCCTTTATATTACCTAAACATTTGCAATTTTCAGGTGTATTTTCATGTTGACATCTTTCTTATTGTCTTGAAGCAGGATAATTTCTTGTAAGACTCTGCAGCTGGAGATGTGTTATTAATTAATTACCTTTCCTGAAAATACCCATAATCTGCATTTTTTAAAAGTGTGAATTGACTAAGAAAGAAAAACTTAAACACAGAAAAATATTATTTTCAATTGTAAAATATCAGTATTACTTTCATAATACCTTAGGGAGAAAGACATACAGTTCTCATAAATCCATTCCTACTTTGATATTTTAAAATCTTAAATTTTAAAAGATAATGTGTTACCTTCACAATAAAGAGTTTTTGGATATCAATTAAGTTTTTGTATTTTTTCCTATGACTCATTTTAGAGGTCCAAAAACATAGATGTTGTGATTAAGTCTTTCCAGGATGAATCTCTGTGTCAAATAGCAGTCACAACTAATGATACAGTTGAGGGAAGAGTGTGATTAGGAACACATTTAATTTTGAGCTCAAAATATAAGGCAGAGCTGATGAGAACTAATGGGAACCCTGAAGGATGAGGACTGAGGATTTCAATGAACCTGATGAAATGCATGCCCCGGGTGTCTGCTGAAGTTGAAGAACCCCACAGTTATTCTGAGCATTTTTATGCAAAATTATGAAAGTCCAAATGAGCTGCAGCATTTGAATATGGTAGAGAAGGGAAGGTAGTACAATAAGAGACCATATTTTTTAGACAGTATTGGAGGACACTCCAGTATCCATAATGAATATAGAGAAGAGTGTGATAATTCTGCTGTCCTTGCCCAAGAAATACTTGCTATTTATTATGTTTATCTCACCTGATGTGTATTTCTTTATTTGCTTTCATGTAACCTGCACACATCCTTCTATACAGTGCAAATCACCTCTAATATAATCTCCAGGGTATCTTCTATACACTGTAAATCACCTCTGATACATATTACTACTAAATAGTTGTTACAATATATTGTTCATAGGATAATGCCAGTTTTTTCAAAGACTGCATGTTTACTATAGGTACATACTTTTTCAAGTATTTTGGTTCTATGGTTTGTTGAACCTGTGCAACTAACAAATATGTAAGGCCTAATATATTCCTTTGAAAATGCTACTGTAGGTGCTGGAAAGGTGGCTCAGTGGAGAGTGTTTGCCTTGCATACATGAGGCCCTGGTTTAGGTTGCTCAGCACCACATAAACTGAAGAAGCTGGAAGTGGTGCTGTGGGTCCAGTAGTAGAGCAGTAGCCTTGAGCTGAAGAGCTGAGGGACAGAGCCCAGGCCCAGAGATCAAGCCGTGTGAATGATGAAAAGAAAAAACATATCACAAAATAACATAGTGCATATAATAATATTTAAAGGTGCTGGACACAAGTGTCTCATGGTGGTAAACCTGAGACCTGAGGATTGCGCTTTCATCCAGCCCTTTCAGAAAAGTCAATGAAACTCTTATCTACAGTTAATCACCTAAAAATCCAGGAGCAAAAACTAATGGATGGCTCAAGTTATAGATCCTTAAGATAAAATGATCAGGTACAGCACCCAGACAATGAGATCAATACCTAATATTGGTATATTTTCTGTGATATATGGAAATAAATGCTACTTTTAAAAATGGAGTGGAATTGTGCAAAAATGCATACTGTTCAATTAGTAATGAAATCAATTAAATCAACCATGTAATCAAGTAATGAAATCAATACCTGGCTTATGTAACTTTGACGTACATATATATATGTATATATACACATATTTATATATACATATATATACACATATATGTGTATATATAGATATACATATATATGTATGTATATATATATATATATATCACCTTCACAATAATTCTTGTAAGAATGCAAGAACAACAGAAACATAGAATAAGTTCTCCTATGGATGTAGGTAGCATTTGGAGCAGGGAGGGTAAGCAGACATGGTAAAGGAGGTGAATATGGTTAAAAAAGAAGTGTGTGTGTCTGTGTGTGTGATGTTTATCAATGAAACTTGCTGACATTGGGTTTTTTGTTTTCATTTGCTCATTTTTTGTTGTTGTTGTTGTTTGACATTCCTGGAGCTTGAACTCAGGTCATGAGAACTGTTTCTGAATTTCATTATGCTGAAGGCTACCACTCTACCACTTGAGCTACAGCACCAGTGCTTCTTAGGGGTGTTTGGTGGTTGTTGTTGTTTATTAGGTACTGAGAAATCAAACCCAGTGCTCCATGTATACTAGGTAAGCACTTTATCACTAACCCACATTGCCATCCCCAACCACACTGTTTTTTTCTTTAAATGTCAAAAATGTGCTTATTAATAACTGTCTATAAAACCCAGCAGCATTGTCCTTGTCAACATGATCAGAGTTTCCCAATCAGAGAGAGTAAGAGAGAGAGGCCAAGCACTGGGAACTAGGCTGGGTGTCAGGCACTTGACAGGCCTCATATCAAACACTAAGCACCCTGAGGCTGTGCTGAGTGGGACTGGGGAGGCCTGGATCCACCAGGAAGGCCCCTCCCTGCCTCACAACCACACTGTTTTAAAAAAGGAGGCAGAGCTGGGAGTGTGGCTCAGTGGTAGAGTGCTTGCCTTGCATACATGAGGCACTGGGTTCCATTCCTCAGCACCACATCAGCAGAAAGTTCATTGTGACTTATCACCAATTAAATGCCAGAAAACTAGAAGTGACATTCTGGCTGGAAGTGGTGGCATGGTAGCCTTTAGTAAAAAGCTTAGGGAATATGCCAGGCCCTCCCTGAGTTTAAAACTCACAACCAACAATTAAAAGAAAAAAGATACAATCATGAACAAACAAAAACCTAAATACTTGCTCATTGCCTTTGTTCTTCTATTTTTCTTTGTTCTTGAAACTGTATACTTCCTGTCATTCTATTTTCTACTTTCTTCCTTTCACCTTGGGGGATTGAACCTTGGGATTTTCACATCGAAGGTGGATACTACATACCAACCTATTCTTTCTTCTTTTAACATAAAAATTCTGCTTATAGGACAGGCAAGGTAGCTAAGTGGTACAGTGCTTGCATTGCATGAATGAGGAGCTGGGTTCTATTCCTCAGGTCCACATGCACAGAAAAATCTGCAAGTGGTGCTGTGGCTCAAGTGGTAGAATGCTACACTTTAGCAAAAGCAGCTCAGGGACAGCACCTGGCCTCTGAGGTCAAGCCTAAGGACCAGCAAAACAAAATGTCTGCTCATTTAGGCAATACTTCCCCTGCAATTTAAATGACAAACTTACAAGTGACTTTAGTTCACTTTCAATACTACTGTCCTCCTTTCCAGTGAGTGCAGGGGCCGCACACAGAAGAGACTCTATGCCTCTGCTGTCACTTGTAAACTAGCTGTTGTACAACAGTAAGCATCAACACATATATTTCTGTTCTTATTATTTTGAACACAATGGGATTTGTAAGGGTTGGTAAAAATAACTGAAGGAAACCTTTCCTTTTCACTTATTGGTTGTGATTGTAATGGATCGATCTATCTTGCTGAGGACTTAAGTCTGACACTCTTGTCATTTGAGTTCTCTCTGAACTACCTTTCAATTTGTTTTCTTCTTAGGACACACACACACACACACACACACACACACACAAATATCCTGAAGAATTTTAACTAGTTCATCAGACAATAGTTTTAGTACCAATTCTTCTTATCCACAGCAATTGTATCATCTACATTAGGCCACTGGCTTAACTTGACTAACAGGTCCCTGTGTCAACAGTCAGCCCTCCTGAAACCTGTGCACACCATGTCCCATGCTAGATTTGCCATGTGGTCCTGGTGGTGTACTGATGGGTAGCACAGGCCCTGTTCTGGGCTCCTCACTCTTGTCCCAAGGTGCTTGCCAGGCTTGCATATTGCATGAAGACTTTGGCACTGCGCTCCTCTCCTTGGCTGGCTCCTCACCAATCTTTTCTTTCCTGTACCTTCCATTTGAGTTCTGGCCTAAACTATGAGCCCAGCCAACTTCCAACACACCTGATGAAGTCTCCACATCAAACTATTGGTAACAAACATTTAATTTAGAATGCATGTATAAAGATTTGGCGTGGTTTTGCTCAGACCCCATGGACAAGTGAAGAAAAGATGGTTGGTTGTGGATGCCCCAGGTAGTGATCTTCTCAAAGTACTGAAAACTCTATAACAGGGACTTCATACAAGGATGTTTCTAATCCAGAAACCGACCAAAAAAAATTTAAAAGAACTTCACCATTTATTGGGGAAATAGGAAAGAGAGGTTAGGGTAAGATATTTCTCAAAGGAGCAGGAAAAATGTAAACTTAATACTATGCTAATTATGGGACAAAAATGACCTAGAGGTGGACAACAATAAAGATATAAGTGCTCAAGGTAATGGAAGGAGACCTTGTGTTATCCCTGAGGTTCTAGTGAAAATCCTATGATAGCCTTGTTCAGTACCCACTGTGCTCAGTATCCCAGCTTCTTTCCCTTCCAGTCACTCTGAGATGCATCATTCCAGGTTAACCTCAGGAAGAAACAAGGATTCATCTAAAATCCTGTTCTCTCACTGGGGTCAAGATTGCTTGGAACTGGAGGTTTTTGGTTAAATACTTAGATCTGGAGAGGACTCTTCAGGGTCATGACTTTGAGTCAAATGAATTGCCCCTGCTGATGATATCACAAAGTTCTGTAACTTAGATGTGACTGTGTTTGTATACTTTATCCAGTAATATTCAATGAATGGCTATTGAAAATAATCTAATTTAGGGTTGAAATCTTTGAACAAAGGCAGAACTCTTCTAAAGCCTAACTTTGGATATTGCTACAGGATGAACCTTGTGGTAGGACCGTTAACATTCTGAAAAATTATACAACTTAACCCACTCTTAGTGATTAGGTCTAGGGTGGATATGTACCCAAGTCATGGTTCACCACTTCTCTTCTCAGGACATAGGAGCTTTTAGAATGAGCTGAAAATAAACAACCTGTCATTCACCCCTGGGAATGGCCTTGAAATAAAGTGCCATCCATAAGGGAAGAACAACAAAAGTGCTTCTACACATCTGGACAGAACAGACTGAAAAGAGTATATCTCTAACATCTGTGTGCACACAGTGGAAGAGCATTGTCTTCTTGTTCAAATATATTGGTATTCTGGGATCTTAAATGATCACTATTGACTCCTTCTTTTCTTATGATACTGTTTCAAGTATACTGAAATATTTGGCCGCATTTTATATGTTGAGATCTCTCTTGGAATGTCTAATTCCACACCTTACAGGTGTGGATCGCATTGTCTACATAGTAACTTGAACCTCTGCAAGGACCTATGAACTAGTCAGAAACATTAAGGTATATCCATGTGCATTCACTTGAAAAGATACCCCACTATTTGTGACAATTTATCATTACCATTATAAGACATTTCAATATATACTTCAATTGAGGGACAATGACTATCCCTATGGAGTATTTTAGGTTTCTACAAGAATGGAAACTTTCCTTCACGAAGGCCAAAGAACCCATTTTTACAAAATATCTTCCTTGGCCTTGGAGTTCTTTCTACTCAGGGCCTGGGTACTGTCCCTGAACTTTTGTAATGAAGGAACAAAAGTGATGACAGACTATCAACTTGATTCACAGCACTACTTGTGGGAAATTTGGTGATAATTGGCTATAACAGTCTCACAGCATTTCCTACCTAGTTGGCCTTTCAATTGTGATTTTAAACCTCATACTCTTGAGCAACTAAGAATTCCGATATGAAGCACCAGGGCCCTGTTAGATCAGGAGATCTTAACTACTTGATCTAAGCAGGACTCATGGTTTCCACAGAATAGGATATAAAATTCATAACATCATATAGACATATGCAAAGGTCCTTTTACAATCTCAATAAAGGACTGTTTACCTATCATTCTGTAAACCACATCCAAATTCTTCCACTAATCATTTGGAAGAATGCATTGTTTGCACAGATCATATTAGTGATCCTCAGTTTGAATTCAGGGGCAAAAATCTGTGAGGCTTACTTTACCTTCTATACCAGATTCCCTTTTGTATCACTGATTTTTCACCTTAGCGTCTTGCTTCTTTGTCTGGGCCTTACAACACACTAATTTTTTTTTTTTTTGTCAGTTGTGGGGCTTGAACTCTGGGCTTGAGCGCTGTCCCTCAGCTCTTCAGCTCAAGGCGAGCGCTCTACCACTTGAGCTACAGTGCCACTTCCGGTTTTCTGGTGGTTTTATTGGAGATAGGAGTCTCACGGTCTCTCCTGCCCAGGCTGGCTTTGAACCGCGATCCTCAGATCTCAGCCTCCTGAGTAGCTAGGATTACAAGTGTGAGCCACCAGCACCCAGCCACACTATTTTTTTTTTAATTTAATTTTATTTTATTTGTGAACATACTGTACAGAGGAGTTACAATTACATGGGAAGGATAATGCGTACATTTCTTACCAAGCATTGCAGCCTCCTCCTGTGTTTACCCTTCACATCCCTTCCCAGCCTCCCCCCTCCCCCCAATCCCAATCCTTCTCCTTCCCCCCCCCCACACCGACGTTGTAAAGCTCGTTTTGGACATGACAACTTGTACTTCTCATTGTTGCAACAGGTCCACCTGTATCCTTAAACAACTGGTTTTTCCCCATCTCCTCCACAAGTTATACTGACATCAAATATAGTGAAAGCAGGGGTTATACTGTGGGGGAGGGACATACAAAGCAACAAAGAGATAATCTTATAAATGTGTTAGAAACACATGCATGAAAGAAAAAACATTAAAATACATATCTAAGGGTTCATTTTCCTGACCTCACATTATCTGACCTTTTCTGCTTGACTCATACATATACTAGATATTGCAAATAAGGGAAACCATGGGACCTATGTTTCTTTGGGCCTGGCTTACCCACACTAATTATTTTTAATGCCTCCAGGATATCTTTTTTTTTTTTTTTTGGGTCCAGTTGTGGGGCCTGAACTCTGGGCTTGGGCACTGTCCTTCAGCATTTCAGCTCAGGGCTAGTGCTCTACCACTTGAGCCACAGCACCACTTCCGGCTTTTTTCTTTTTGCTTATGTGGTGCTGAGGAATCGAACCCAGGGCCTCAGGCATGCAAGGCAAGCACTCTACCACTGAGTCACCTTCCCATCCCTCTCCAGGATATCTTTAATTACATAACTATACAGTGGCATCTATCTTGGTTCTAGAAATTCTAAATTTAAAAAGTTCAACCTTTGTGTTTCTGTAAAAGAAGACAGTATATTTGTTGGAAACCAAATTTTGGGAGATGGAATACTGGAGTCCTTATTACACAGCTAGCCATCTGCAAGCAGCCTTATGTAATAAAGACTTGTCCACAAATACATTTAGACAGCTTAGAAACAGGACAGAAAGGAAAAAAAAAAAAGAATAAAAACAACAGTAAGAAACCAATGCCAGGCTGGTAAGGTGGCTCAGTGGTAGAGCACGTGCTTCGCATTCATGAGGCCCTGGGTTCGATTCCTCAGAACCACATAAGCAAAAAGAGAAAAAAAGCCAGAAGTGGTGCTGTGGCTCAAGTGGTAGAGTGCTAGCCTGAAGAGCTGAGGAACAGCACCCAGGCCCAGAGTTCAGGCGCATGACCAGACCAAAAAAAAAAAAAAGAAAAGAAACCAATGTAGTGCTAAGAGAGTAATGAATTGGCACATTAGGATGACCAGAGACAAGCCAAGAGACTGGACACAGGACATGATCACAGAGACATGTACCATGGCATCTAGTGCCACTGCTGGTCCAGCCTAAATAAGGCCTAAGCAGGAGGCAGGTCTACAGGAAATTCCAGTCCCAGGCACTGAACTAACAGATGGAGTAAAATATCAGCCAAATGCTCACCACTGCTTCCAGGGAACCAGCCACACCCATCAGTTGGGTGGCAAGTGATGGATGGGGGCATCTCCTTTCCCCTTCATGAAGACAAGATGCCAGACCCCACCATCCACCAGGTGGCCAATAGGGCACCAGTCACACCTGACCTCCTTACTTAATATTACTGAATTATTAAGTCAATTTATAAAATGTTACAGCCTCCTTATCATTTTGTAAACAGTTCAAGAATTTCCTGTTTGTAAAAGCCATTTGTCCTGAGCCCCAACCTCTGAAAGAATAATTCTAACATTCACCAAAAATTAAACATTGTTCTTTTGAATAGTTTATTTCTTCCTTTTTCCTCATTCCTTCCCTTCCTCTTTCCCTCTCTCACTTCCCTTCCTTCCTTCCTTCCTTCCTTCCTCTCTCAGGGCCTAGAACTGATGCTGTAGCTCAAGTGGCATATGATTTTACTTTTTTGTTACCTTCAATTTTTGTGAGAGATTGATCAATATCTTTGTGTGCTTGATTATTTCCCCTAATGTCCTATCCACTTTGGCCCTCTATGAGATAACACACGTGAGACACATCATCCACACTGGTGTTTTGTAATAGCTCACTCAGCAGAACAACTAAATGGGCTAAGAGTGAATCAATCACAAGTTGCTCATCACCAGTGATTAATTAAAGAAAAGAGCAAGCACTGAAGACACTTTGGGGTTCTCCCCCAAGGCAAAATGCAGAGATTCTAGTCTTTATTAATCCATCATATTTTTTTAAAATATGTATTTTATTTGTAAAGATACTGTATAGATTGTTTATACCATTATATGAGTTAGGTCATGAATACATTTCCTATTGAGCATTGTTACCCCTCCGAGAAAGACTTCAGTACTATATATGTACTGCAATAAGGACTAATATCTTCCATTAGATCTTCCATTCAAAAACTGAACTGGAGTAAGTAAGTCATCTGTACTATAAGGCATGGATCACACATACAGAAGGTGACTTAAGAGAACAGTAGAAAAATGGTTGTTCTCATGTTCTTGCCTCCTATCATAACACTCTTTACTCGACTACTGTTCCCCTAACTATGTTGGAGATGATCTCAATCCAGTCCCAAAGGGCCAGAACTCATATTTCCAAGAAAAGTTTATCAAATAACTCTTATACACCATTCCTTAGTATAAAAGACACAAGTTAATAACTTCAATCTCTGAATTACCTGTTGAGACTGCTTGTTTCTACATGCTTTGGATAATATTGAAGGACACCATCCCCACTCAACACGATGAGAAATGTTGGCTCAAAGAGAGCTGAAGAGTGAAGAATGGTTTCCCATCACACCTAACTTACCTCTGCCATGAAGAATGTCTCTGTATAATTGACAGAGGTTTTCTGACAATGATTTTCCTACATTGGGTTTCTTTCCGGAGTGAATGTTTTAATAATTGCTGAAGGTTGGCTTCTGGTTGAAAGACTTCCTCTCATGTTTATATTGAGAGAAATTCTGTCATGTGGCCAGGTCTCTGATACCTGTACAGATGTGACTTCTGGCAAAATGTTTTCTATACTCATAGTTTCTCTCCTGTGTATGATCACACATATGCTGAGGACTCAATTCTGATTGAAATTCATTTCAAATAGGTTCTATTTACTACTTTATTTTCTCCTATGTGAGTCAGTCCTCTGATGAACACTGAGGTATTCTTTTCAGATCGTAGGATTTCCACATTTGTAATATTTTTAACATTTCTCCACTGCATGTTCTATGAACTTGGATACATGAATACTTGGTAAAGGACTTTCCACATTTCTTATATTTGTATTTTCTCATCTGTGTCTGTTCTCTGATGCAAACTGAGTTATGACTTTTCTAGAAAACCTTTACATTTTTCCTACAGATGATTTCTCTCCTCTTTGTGTATGTGCGTCTTGTGAGAAAGAGAGTGTGTGTGTCTGTGTCTGTGTGTTCTGTTAACCCAGAGCTGTGTCTTCTATTTGAAGGACTCCACATCTGCTATATCACAAGGTCTCTATCCTGTATTAGTTCTGTATTGCAATTTCAGTTTTCTTACAGATCAAAGGTTTTCCCCATTTGGTACAGTCCTAAGTTATTTCATTTGTGTGAATCAACTTATGTGTGTTAAGCTGTGACCTCCAGGTCTTTCCACACTGGTTGCATTCATAAGGTTTCTCTCCTTGTGTCTGTGGTGGATGTTAAGTTGTGCCTTCCAGGTGAAGGAATTTCCATGCCTGCTACATACATAGCATTTCTCTCTGGTGGATTTTTCCTGATGTACAGAAAGGTGTATTTTCTGGGTGAAAGACTTTCCACATAGCTTACATTCATAAAATTTCTCTCCTGTGTGTGCTCTCTGGTGGACAGTAAGTTGTAGTTTCTGGCTGACAATCCTTCCACACATATAACATTGATAAGGTTTCTTTCCTGTGTGTTTTCTGATGGACAGTGAGGTTTGACTTCTGGGTGAAAGACTTTCCACATAGCTTACATTCATAAAATTTCTCTCCTGTGTGTGTTCTCTGGTGGACAGTAAGGTGTATCTTCTTGGTGAAAGATTTTCTACATATGTTACATTCATAAGGTTTCTCTCCTGTGTGTGTTCTCTGGTGGACAGTAAGGGTTGACTTCTTGGCGAAAGACTTTCCACACACGTTACATTCATGAGGTTTCTCTCCTGTGTGTGTTCTCTGGTGGACAGTAAGTTGTGACTTCTGGGTGAAAGACTTTCCACACAAGTTACACTCATAAGGTTTCTCTCCTGTGTGTGTTCTCTGATGGACAGTGAGAGTTGACTTCCTGGTGAAGGACTTTCCACACAAGTTACATTCATAAATTTTCTCTCTGTGTGTTCTCTGGTGTCTAGTAAGATATGCCTTGCAGGTTAAAGACTTTCCGCAAATGTTACATTCAAAAGGTTTCTCTGTTTTGTGTGTTCTCTGGTGCCTAGTAAGCTTTGATTTCTGGGTGAAAGACTTTCGACACACGTTACATTCATAAGGTTTCTCTCCTGTGTGTGTTCTCTGAGGGACAACAGGGTGTGTCTTCTCAGTGAAAGACTTTTCACATTGTTTATATTCTTCAACTACAGAAGACACATGAGGACTGTATGCAGCACACATCTTAACAGGTTCACTGAAAACACCCATGTTCTGACAGCCAGTGAACTTTTCTGTCCTCATCCCTAAGGAGTTCGCATTATTCTTAATCAGTTCTGACTTCTGTATGGAGCTCAAATGAAAACTTCTTACAAGTCTCACTTTTTCCTCCCCTGAGTTACTATTCATGATTGCTACTTCAGAGAGATATTTATTGTGACTTTCCTGACAGGTGCTAATCACATCCTCCATTTCAGGGGCATCTAAAATGAGTAATAGAAAGATAGACAAAAACATAAATGAGATCTATAAATTCCTTAATGTAAAGATATTTTCTCCCATCTGTTACAAGATTTTCAAATATCAAAGCATTGCTTTATGCAGAAATATACTTTTCTCTGCAATGTAGTAATTAAGAAAGTAGTACTGACATTTTACAATGGAAAATAATGTTTTTCTGTGTTTAAGATTTTGCTATTTTTCTCAAGGAAATATTTACTGAAAGTATTCATCTATGTACTCTTAATGCTTTGATTCTGAATCTCCCTCCATGCCTAGCACGACTGATAAGAAATTGTCCGGATCAGAGGATAGCAGCCCTAGCATACACCTATTTTCTTCCTACCTGCATAATACTAGTTTAAAAGAAAATGAGATCTCCTTTCTACATTTCTTATTGTCCTTTAAGAATGACTTCTCTACAGACAAAGAGAATTGCTAACATTAAGTACACTGGCACACCAAATTCAGTTTGTCTCCACGTGAATTCTGGATTGACAATACCTTGATACAAAGGATCACCTAGTTCTCTCCCACATATGACTCAGGGGCTCTAGGAATACTATCACTCTGTAAAGCTCAAGATAAAGAGATCAACTGGACTCTGGATTTATCATCACCATTCAAGATGCTTTAACTCACCTGTGAAATTCTTGTCTGAGGCTTCTCTTACCCATGGTTCTGCCCCTTGCTCCAGCTTCACAATTAATTTAGGTTTAGGAACACAGTGCCCTGTGATTAAGAAATAGTGGAGAACTGCTGTTCTTGCTGGGTCATCATTAATGTAAGGTCGCAGACATCCTGTTCACAAGGTTGCTCCTAAATCTGGTGTCTTAATTGTTTTTGTAGGGGGTGGGTCCAGTTGTGGGGCCTGAACTCTGGGCCTGGGAGCTGTCTCTCAGCTCTTAAGCACAAGGCTAGCACTCTATCACTTCAGCCACAATGGCAATTCCAGCTTTTTTTTTCTGATTATGTGGTGCTGAGGAATCGAACACAGGGCCTCAAGCATGCAAGGCAATCACTCTACCACTGATCCATCTTGCCAGCCCATGGTTTCTCAATTCTTAACAGCTCCATGGTGGAGTTTCCCCCAGCTTTTAGTTTATTGTGCCAATTGTGTGGCTTGAACTCAGCTCTTTTGCTAAAAGCTAGCATTCTACCACTTTGTGTCTTGGCTACATTTATAGTTTTTGAATTGTTAATTGGAGATAAGAGTCTCATGGTCATTTTTCTACAGTTGCTGGCTTCAAACTAAAATCTTCAGATTTCAGCCTCCAAAGTATCTAGGATTCCAAGCTTGAAGCACTAAACCCTGTGTCAAGTTTGGCTTACAAATGCACACTTTCAACTACTGATTTCCAGATCATACTGTCAGTAATAATGTATATTCTCTCTAGACTGTAGATCCACCTATAATAATCACCCCAAGGCTGGGAACTCAGTCTCCTATTAGTGGATCATAGTTTAGAACTTTTGCCAACTACTGATTTGCCTTCTTAAAGAATGAGAATAAAATTAGCTCTTGAGTTACATATAATGAAGGTGAAGTTTCCCTTACAAAGAAATGACACTTCCCGTGAAGTGGAATGTTTTTTTTTTTTAAGAAATGTAATGATGCAAAGGCTTATACCTGTAACCCTTCAATTAGGAGGTGAGATCAGAAGAGGCAGGCTTGAAACCAACCTGGGCATGGAAACCCAGAATATACCCCAAAACAAAAGCCAAAATGGAGATGTGGCTCATGCAGTACTATGAAAGGCAAACAACACAAAGCTCCCACTAGCAGTTTTTTACCTGGGAATGGACTGGAATCTTATACTTAAATATCATAAATAGTCAAATATCTACAAAATAAAAGCACTTGATATTCCAATTAAAAGCGACCTTTGCTTACCCAAGGACATTAGGTTGCTATAGGTCTCCAGCATTACATCTCTGTGAAGGGTTCGCTGACTAGTATCCAGATCCCGCCACTCCTTCCAGGTGAAGTCCACAGCCACATCATCAAATGACATCAGCTTCTGTAATGGCATATTTACATGAAGAAATCAGACCTGGGTCATGAGAATTCCAATCTGGAATTTCATTATGCTGCAGGTATGCTTTTGTCTTATGTAAAATGTTTGCAGCTTGCTGTGTTCTCTATTCACTGGCGAAATTAAATAGCAAATTAGAAATATTTGACAACATATAAACCTGGTCATTAAAATGCACAGATTGGCAGGGCACTGGTGGCTAATGCCTGTAATCAAGGTTCAAGGCCAGCCCAGGCAGGAAAGTCCCTGAGACTCTTATGTCCAATAAACCACCAGAAAACTCAAAGTAGCACTGTGACTCAAGTGGTAGAGCACTTACCTTGACCTGAAGACCTGAGGGACAATAACCAGGCCCATAATTCAAGCCCTGAGTCCAATAAAAAATTACAGTTTCTCTAATGCATGCAATCATATTTCTGCTGCTGGCAATAGAGACAAGATAAAAATTCTAAGGACACATGGCATGACAACATTAAATCTAAGGAGGTGTCTTAAAAATTATATTATCATTTTTTCATAAAATTTTAGTACATATCAGTTTGACAGTGAATTAATCTAATATTTTTTTCTGCATTTACATATACTGCTCCACCATAAATCCTAATTAGACCTTCTATTAACAAGTACTCTCATAAGCAAGCAGCGCACATTCAGGGTATCACGTGGAATACAGAACATAGAACATTACTAGATCTATGAGAAGCAGTGTCCACATGAATGTTAAAAAGCACTAATAGTACTCCAGAAAATAGCTAATGATTTATTTGGCCCTGATAAGTTTTGATTGAGTTCCCACATAAAAATATCCTAGGTTAACCATGTTTGGTTTAAATATTAAATATTGAAATGTGGTCATAGATACTCTGATATTAAAATCCTATGTAAAAAAGAACTGCTACCATGAAGTTTTGTAAACTTTGCCTACATTCTACAATACAAAATATAGATGAGAGGGGAATAAAATACTCCTTTAAAAGATTTTCATTTTAATAGGCTTCATGGAAGGTGGAGGAAAATGTATAGAGGCTCAAGGAACACTCAAGATGACAAAAATGATAAATATGACCAAATGCTCAAATGTGTCACATATTCCTGAGTCATTTCTCCAGTAGATCCCTAAGGATATATTTCCACTTGTGCTAGTTAACAGCAAAATTCCTCAGAGATCAAAATCAATTCCTCAGCAATCATCTGTGAGAGTTCGCAACAAGTGATATTTCTAATAGAGAACACCTTGTCACTGTATTTTTTAAAAATCAAAACCAGTTCCTATCATAAACTGTCAGTGAATGAAAATATTCAAAAGTAGCGGGAAGGAAAAACAAAACAGAATACAACATCAAATGAAGTTAGACCAAAGATAACAGAATCAGGAGAAAACTGATTTTCTTGTACTGTATAAATTGGGGGAAGTAAGTACTTTTCTGTAGGGAACTCTGAAATTGAGCTGAAGGGGAAAAGGTTTGAGAGGTTGGAATTCCAGCCTGACAGCATTGAGAGCACTGAGAGCTGGTCACAGAAGGCTTAAAAGAGAATTCTGGAGAGGGTTATGAGACTGGAGTACAGGCCTTTGCCTTACTGTTGAAAAGATAGCATCTGAAACTGAGGTGCTGTTGACCTTGAAGGCTAGGTAAGGTGAACTTCATGTCTGCATTTTCTCTGGGAGCCAGTCTTCTGTCTCAGGAGAATGAGGAAACATGTTTCCCTCACAGACTGTTGTGGCTCTGATTGTACTATAAATATAGATACTTCATTTTTGCATGTTATCAATAGTAATCTTCCTTGTGTGCACTCAAGGAACTATGCTTGCTTGCTGGTACCCAGGGACCAAGTACCAGAGAGTCTCGGGACCCCTGGTTTCTCCTACGTCTATTCATTTATGTTATTTCTCTAATTTTCTTTGTTTCTGGAATCCTGTAGAACTCTCTACGCAACATTTTTCCTATACAATGGGTAAGAAAAATGTCAATGCTAAGAGCAATGTCAGCAAAATAAGATCATTAAGAAAAGCTATTTCAGCCGGGCGCTGGTGGCTCATGCCTGTAATCCTAGCTACTCAGGAGGCTGAGATCTGAGGATCGTGGTTCAAAGCCAGCCCGGGCAGGAGAGACCGTGAGACTCCTATCTCCAATAAACCTCCAGAAAACGGGAAGTGGCGCTGTAGCTCAAGTGGTAGAGCGCTAGCCTTGAGCTGAAGAGCTGAAGGACAGCGCCCAGGCCCAGAGTTCAAGCCCCACGACCGACAAAAAAAAAAAAAAAAAAAAAAAAAAAAAAAAAAGAAAAGCTATTTCTCGGATAGATCATTTGAAGAAAAGAAACAACTGAGACACATATGGAGGAAAGAGGGAATGAGAAAAGTAAGAAAAATGATAGAAAGATAGATACAAAGATAAAGAGAAAAATAACCAACACTAGTGAGTAGAAAATCAAAAATAGAGAGAGAAAATAAAGGAAAGAAATCTTGTGAGGATACTTTAGAAAACAAACAGGAATTTGTAGAAAGACCCTAAAGTTTAGCAACAAACATAGCCTAAGTTTCAAGTAAGACCAAGACCATGAAGTCGTCCAACAAGTATATATAGAGAGTAATTTAACTACATATAGGTTAATCATTCCTTAAACACATGAATGTGTGTGTGTGTGACCACAACACTATTTCAGCAACTCCAGGAAAATTTCATTGAGATAGTTTAATGGTACTCATGAGGATGTGATCTGGTTGTGATCTATCCTTCACCTTCCATGAGATGTAACCTGCTCGGTGTCATTACATCACATAACAGATTTGATTACATTTTATGACAAGACGAAATCTAGACATTCTGAAGGCAATCTGCATTCAACTTAGAAAGAATATAACCATTTAATCTGCTAAACCTACAAGCAATCTTTATCTGGTAATCTATAAGCCATCTTTATCTGATTTATGAATGTGCCCCTGAGGCTGAATCTGTGTGGTTGGTAATGTTTTAAATTCTTGGATATCTTTTGGTCCCTATAATGGGATGGAAAACTAATGAGAAATAAAAAAACAACTCACCAGAGATCCATTCATTCTGTCTTGCTGCTGACAATGAGCAGAAGATTCTGGAAGCATGGCTGGGATATAAGACAAATGATCTATTCAGAAATGAATCTGTGAGATTTTGGGGCCCAGAATTTCCTCTTGCAAACATAATACATGGGCTGGAAAACGGTAAAGTCATGTTATAAGAAAAGAATCTTTAATGTCTCAGGCAAAGCATTCAAGTCTCCAATAAACACAAATCCAGTCCATTTCCTGGTAGATAGATATTATTAAACCAAGTAATTTCTATATTTATATACATACTACATTTGTAAAAGTGAATGTTCCTACAAAAATTATTGATTAACTGAAAGCAAAAACATATCACATTGCCACTAAAAGTAGTTATTACTGAATATACTTCAGGATGTATGAACTACTTTTTTTAATGTAAAGGTATCCTAAGAATCCATTGGAATTTGTGTTCTAACTCATTCATTTACATATTTAAACACCATGGAAGACATGTATGATGTAACTCAGTAGTTTTCACCCAAAGTTATAGAGAAAAATATATACAGAATATATTTCTTGTGTTATAATATTTCAATCAGGGTTGTCAAATGGCACATTTCACTATACCCATTGCAAACCTATGCAATGACTTGCAATTTGCCATTTAACATGGTTTGGCCAAAGGGACATGAGTAAAGATGAGGTAAACCCAGGTTTGAGAAGTCCCTAATGTTCAGTTCCCTAAACAGTCATGGGAAGATCCTTGGCCATCCTAAAGATACAACATAAAATAGTCCATATAGGAGTGACACACCTGAAGATAAGCATCACCTACAAAGCATACAACCTTGAGTAAGACATATTACCTCAAGTTTTCTTCTGTGATTTTTCCTTAAGGCCATATGTCCCCGACCAACACTTTCTGCACTACCAGGCACAACCAACCGATTAGAGCTAGCATTAGCAAATCCATAGATGAGACATTTAAGATAATCTTGCATGATTACATACTAAAAATCATAGTGGTAACAGTCTGAATAAATTAGCAAGAAAAGGATTAGGGACTAGTACATGAATAGATACTTTCAGTCATAACAATTATGCCACCATCGCAAACCACAGCCTCAGGTATCCTCTGATATCTAGGCTCTGGTTTATTCCTCAAGCCAGCTGATCATGACTTCTATGAATTAGTTACAATCCTGAAACAACACAAAATGACTGAGAGTGGTGTAGGAAAGAATACCACGTGAATCTGGTGCTCAGTGAAGTAGCAACAATTTTTGCATAAGGCAAGGGAAGCTAGCAACATCTTCCCCTTCCTGTGCTTTTTTGTTCTTCCCTTTAGGGCTTCTCAGAATTGACAAGGTCTGTCCATTTAGGATGGAGATTCCTATTCATAGGGTACTCTGCTTCAAACATTGCTAAACTTCATTCCTAAAAATACAGGACTAGCACTCACTGCTCCAATATCCTGTGTAAAACTGTTTCTAGAAACAGGGTCATGTACAAACACCTATGAACTCAAGCCAGGAGATTAAAACCTCAAGCCAAACAGATTAAAATATCTCTAGGAGAAAGAACACAGAAGCCCCAAATACAACTGCAATGTAAGAAGACTCAAGGCAGGCACACACCTCACAATTTCACCAGAATTCTTCCTGTACTCCTCTTACACCTGGGCAAAGCAAATAAAATCACATATGTTAATAGAAGAATCCCTTGGTCTTGGAGTCCAAATGCACAGCTCTTGGGCTCTCCTTGTCTGCAGAATCACCAAGCTTGGTCTCAGACATTTGGGAATCAGGTTCTTGCAGCCCAGAAGCTAATGGCAGCACAAACACCTGAACCTCAAGCAAATTATCAACCCCAGACTGGAGAAAAGTGTGGAGGGGAAAGCGGGTGCTTTGGCTCAAGTGTAAAGCTCTCCTTGTGAGCTGAGGAGCTCAGGAACGGTGCTTGCAGGCCCAGAATTCAAGCCCCACCAATGACCAAAAAAAACAGAAACAGAAAAAGAAAAAGAAACCCGTGGAGGACAGACTCCGGCAGCAATCGCACAGTTCCTACCTGACATTAGTTCCAAAGCTTGAGATTCCTTCAAGTTACACCTCCCAAGCTCCACTGCACAGAGCTGGGTGCCTGCCTCCTGGCTCCCACCTAAGGAAGGCCAAACTGTACCTCAGGGCACTGCCAGCAGCAAGGCAAAGGAAAGAATCCAGAAGGGGCAGATTTGAAACGCCCATGGGGGGCGGGGAGATGCATGCGCAAAAGGATCTCTCCTCCACTTCCGCCCTCCAAAAAACAAAAACAACTCAGGACTTTCAAACCAAAAGTTTTCCAAGGAGACTACAATTCCCACAATGCTCTGCGCCATCTTGCCACACTTCTGGTCACAAGAGTGCGTGGATGCATTGCGATTTTTCTCTCCCTGCTGTGGAAGCTGAGTTTCTTTTTCAAAACCAATGTTTCCTTCATGAAATATTGTAAGGCCAACCAGAAAATGGATATATATGGGGAGAATTGGATGCATTGACTTTTTGGTACTTAGTTCTAATAATGAAATTGAGGTTATGAGACTGTGTTTCTCATCCATTTTTTTGTTCTATGCCTGTGTTCTGCTGAATGTAAATTATATCTCTGTTTAGCTTTACATTGTTTAATACCTCCCCTCTCATCTTACAAAGCTACTCATAGACACTGAACTTATACCGGGTCATTTTCCATTGCTGTAATGTACACACAGGCATAGAATAGGAAGATGGTTATGTGGATATGCACCATAATCCTTGTGTTGATTTGGATTTCGCAAAAATCTAACAATTAATTTTCCAGAAAATCCCCAATTCTATCTATTAAATGAAAATGAGTTTTTGGCTGTTTCTGAATTTTGCTTTTCATTTAAGGGGTTTATGTTTTTTCCTTTTTGCTGTTGGTCCTGAGGCTTCAACCCAGAGTTTGGGCAATGTCTGTGAGCATTTGCTGTGCTCTACTTGGATTTCCTTTAGTAATTTCTTCAGATAACTAGTGAAAAATTTCCTCACAGGGATTCTTAAGAGCATGGCACATTTCCCCGATTTTCCTACAAAGAGAGTGGTTTGGGGGTCAGAATGAATGCAGGTGAGTAGAAGAGTGAAGTTTAGTGTAGGTCTATATTGATGTGAATCTTAATCATTTACAAACCACTCTGCTCTTGTCTTCTCATTTTGCATGTGAAAATCTTTAGAATTCTTACCTCTTCTCTGATCCTAAAAGTTCCTCTCAGTAGCTTTAGGCTACATATCTAGGGGACCTCTGACTTGTCCTCTCAGACCTTATCCATTAAGCTGTGGAATAAATCTTTGTCTTCTGCCACAGTCCCATCAAAGCCCAAGCAAGATTTCTGTGGACCAATGGGTTAATAATTAAGGATACAGAGAGATGGCTGATGGCACAATTCTGCTATATTTCTCAAATGCTTGTGTAATATTGGTCTAGGCCCACTCTGCCAAAAAGTGCAAACAGCACACATCTTTCTTCATTCTATTTCAATCTATCTTTTCCACCAAAGCCTCCCTTCACTTAAAGCCCCAGGCCAAACAGCTAGAACACACACTTCCTCAAACCAAGAAAGGGCAAGGACTTGCAGTCCTGAGGGTGGGAGTCAATGGCTGTGAATCCTTTGCTCACAGTTTGCCTGCTCCTGGCAGGCACCCCAGGGTCTGCATCAGTCTCCCTCTCTCATAATCAGAGATCCTATACTTGTCTCTTAAGGGTTTATTGTGATTTTTGGTGAACCTTTACATACACTATAATTGTGATGGTTTGGATTAGAAACTGTCACAACTGATTTTAGTGCTCCAGTGTATGTGTTTTCCATGTCTCTTTTGTGGACCTGAACTATTCCTCATGAAAATGGGAATCAAAGGGCATATTTGGATGTGTAGACTTCAACTTAAAAGCACCTCTATTAATATAAAGAAAACCTAATTTCATCCTGTAAAAGTAAATTTTTGAGATGTGAGGAGAAAAGGATCAGAAAGAACTTTAGTGCTTCCAAGACAACATGTGAAGGGTAGTTTTCATTGTTCAAGCCTATATTTCTGATGCATTTATTTATTCTTTTATCCTTTTTTTTGTTTTTTGGTCGGTCATGGCACTTGTACTCTGAGCCTGGGAACCATGTCTGAGCTCAAGTGCTCTACCATGTGAGCCACAACACACTTCTGGATTTCTAGTGGTCACTGGAGATAAGTGTTTCACACATGTTGGTGGCCAGGCTGACTTTGAACTGGGATCCTCAGGTTTCAGCCTATTGAACAGTGAGGATTACAGACATGAGGTACCAGCACCCAGCTTGCATTTCTTGTGTTTTATGTCCCAACGCTGGGGCTTGAACTCTGTCACTGAACTTCTTTTGCTCAAGACTAGCACCCTACTACTTAAGTGACAATACCACATTTTGCTTTTCTGTGTATGTGGTAGTGAGGACTTGAACCCAGGGCTTCATGCATGCTAGGTAAAGCATACTACCACTGCTGGGGCCAGCCACAACTCCAGCAGTGCTCCAGAAGAACAAGGGAATAATAATGGAAGAGACAGAGACAAGGCCAATGATGAATCTCTCTTATTTCAGCAATATCATTAGCTATAGACATTTTCTATATCTGTCCAGTTCTTGCATCACATTGTTCTAGGACTCAATGTGGCAACAACTGCAGATCATGTGCATCCTTCCTCAGTCTAGTTCAACCTTTGTCCACCAAACTCCTACAGGTAAGGCCCCAGGCCCAGAAGCTAGAAGGAACACACCCTCCTATGAAAAGGGCAAGTACTTATAACCCTGAAGGTTGCAGTCCATGGTTGTGGAGCTTTTGCTTACACCTTGCCAGCTCCTGGCACCTCCGGGTCTGTAACAAGTCCTCCTTTTTATTTTGTAAATTGAGCAAGTGTCTATCAGCCTGAACCTGGCAAAAGCAGCAGATCATACAGCTCAGGAAGAACGGAACAAAAAGGAATACCAAAACAAGAAACAGGAAAATGCCTAAGAAATGGTAAAAGGAGTGCTATTTCCCAGGTTGAATCCCTGCAGGAAATGGAGAACTGATGCAGCTAAGTCTTCAGGGTGTGCTACCTATAGGGTGGAGTGACCAATATCAGATTTCTGACCCTGAACCTGCATAACGTCTAAGCTTAATTTATCAAAGGAGGGTTGGGAAGGTGGCTCAGTAGAAGAGCGCTTGCCTTGCATGCATGAGGTCCTGAGTTTGAATCCTCAGCACCACATAAGCAAAAAGAAAAAAGCCAGAAGTGGCACTGTGGCTCAAGTGGTAGCCCGCTAGCCTTGAGGAGAAGAGCTGAAGGACAGCACCCAGGCACAGAGTTCAGGCTCCATGACCGGACGCAAAAAAAAAACTTATCAAAGGACTAGATTGCTCAAATATGTCACTGGATATTGGCCCAAATCATATTTCCATCCTATTTAAGAGGAATAACACAGATGTACTAACCATTAGCATGGCACATCATTTTTAACTGGGTCTTTAGCACATCTACCTGATTATCAACATACATCATTGCTGTTTCCAAATCATAAAACATATCACAATCTTTTTATCTAAGCCCACCTGCATCCCAGGGAACCAGAAACATATCAAGCCAAAGTATTAACATGTTGTGCTGTATATATGGTTTGGATAAGGTTCACAGCAGAAGCAGTAGCACTAGCAAGAACATTTAGGGTAGCAAAAATGCAGGCAACCAATATTCCCAAAAATCTGCACCAATGGCTAAGCACCCTCTAAACCTCAATAGCAAACAGAGACCCAAACTTTTTATACCATAATGGTTCTATCAACTAAACAGGCAACATAAGTTAAGGTGATTGCATAGTAATCTCGGAGTATTTATGCAGTTAGTGAGAACACAATTGTTCCTGCTAGAGGCATCAAAAACCACCCCACCCTTGAAAACCATACCTAGCTCAACTACCAGCATGTATGGATACATAATACAACCTTGCACAGTAAATGATACAAAACCATGAAACAGGACAGGTCTCTGATACAGAGGTATGGGATGAAGAGAGGCATCATTCCAAGAAGCATCAGCAGCAGCCAGTTGCAAATGTCAGGGTGAGCTTGTCCAAACAGGCTGACAAACATGAGGGCCAGCAAGGTACCACTGATAATGTTACTCCTCTGAGCCCAGTCGTGCAGTGCATATTGGGAGACTTCCACCACCACAACAGTAGGCAAGATGTGAAATCCACAGGCTCTCCATAATCCACAGGCCCTCCATGGTGGTGGATCAGATTAACCACAGGAATCTCTGGGCATAGTGGAACCCATGAGGGGTGCACCACATCTCCTGCCAAAGGAATTCTACAAGTGTTATGCATGAGCTCCATGTTTTCCATTCATTCACCTTTTCCTCCATAAGAAGTCAGAGCCATAATCTATCCCTGAGTACCTTACCATACTTGTACATGCTACCTCAGGATCTGCAACAGACAATCATTGAGATGAATGAAGGAAGAGGATATAATCTTGGTATAACAAATAATTAGACTTATTCTGTGAGCAATGAACAATTCAAAAATAATGTAGGAAGTAAATTCTATTTATACTAGTGCCGCGGACGGGCTCTGTTGGGACGATGGAAGACACCTAGTGGAGGAACTGGAATAGGTGGGGAGATGGCAAACAGACAACTCACACACAAGAAGAGTGAATGCTGAGTGCGATTTATTGCAGAGGATAACAAGCTTTTATAGCAAAAGTCTCCATGAGAAAGGGCAAAAGGTTACACAATCTTGCTGCAAGGCTTCGTTCTTGGATGGTCACCAGCTGGTCACCTGATCTTGTTTTTTTGGATGACGAGCTATGACAATAGGCACTTGTTTTCAGCTTTACCTCTATTTTTAAGAAATACAATTGGTTTCGATGTTTATCACCTATTAACCATTAACCAGAGCACATGGGCAAGGTGCTGAACAGAAAGGCATGAACTCTAGTACTTCATAGTTACTTTTGTTTAGTTTTGTACTTTATGTGTTTCAAATCTTTTCTAAGCAACTGTGCTTCTTTGCCATTCTTTAGAGGGTCCCTAATTTGTGGCCCAAATCATGATATTTAGTATACTTAGTTAAATCTGGCCATATATCAAATTTAGTCTCATAGTGTCTTCTCGGTAACCCTTTCACATAATCGATTACTCTTCTCCATAAAGGCCTTAACTGTCTCATAAGATCTTCCTTGTTCCTTCTTTTTTGATAGTAAGCACCAAGGAGGCCTAATTCTAGCAAGTCTCTCAGTAAATGAAAGAGAGTAATAGGAAGTTCTTTCTCCTAAGTAATTTACCCAATGGTTGCCATCCTTTGTTTGTTTGTTTTTTTGGGTCCAGTCATGGGGCCTGAACTCTGGGCCTGGGCACTGTCCCTCAGCTCTTCAGCTCAAGGCTAGCACTCTACCACTTGAGCCACTTCTGGCTTTTTTCTTTTTGCTTATGTGGTGCTGAGGAATTGAACCCAGGGCCTCTGGCATGCAAGGCATGCGCTCTACCACTGAGCCACCTTCTCAGCCCCAACGGTTGCCTTCCTTATCATACACACCTGTAAAAGGCTATGGATCTGGGGGAAGTCTTGGGGTCCTCTAGATAATGGAGGATCCCACCATTTTCCTCTGATAAGCCATTGCCACCTTCCATCTACCAACCTTTTAGGAATCTTATTTAGCTTTTGGTCTAAATATCCCTCTACATCTTTCTTATCTACAGGATATCTATATGAGTCTATTGTATATGCTTCAGGATTAAAGGAAAGTCTCCAATAGCCATACAGTCTTTCTGCTCTAGCCATGCCTACGGCTTCTTGTATATTTCTTACAAACAATTCCTTCTGCTGAAGTGACGTCATGAAACCCCCAATACTTTTATTTTCATTTATGACTTGTCTAATAGCCTCCATAAGAGGGGCTTTTAGGGTAGCACTTAACTCTGGTGAGTTAGTCATATTCTCAGAACACTCATCAGACGTTGGAGTCGTCATCACTTCCAAGAAAGAGCCTTGAATAAGGGAACATTGAGCATGAGTAAATAGAACAAGCAGCAGGAACAGTAAAAGATTAATGGGCACTCTTATACAGTGAAGAAAAGAGAAACAGGAACAGTAACACATCTTTCCCAGGGGCTTGCCAGCCTTTCCAGGAGGTAGGCTTCTTTCAAGCCCCATTCTCAGATCTGATAGCAGGTGTTCCATGCTAAGCAGACTCCCGTGGCACACATGTAGTATATTAAAATATAAAAGTAGTTTAATATCAGTAGTCATGAGAAAAATTCAAATAAAAATTCTGATAAAATAACTATTTTATACATGCTAGTATGGACATAGTTTTAAATAAAAAAAAAGTAGAAACAAACTGAAGCATATCTGCACTTAACTTAGAATGTCAGATTTTATAATCTGCTAAATCTCCAAGCCATCTTTAGCTTTTTTTTTTTTTTTTTTTTTTTTTTTTTTTTTGTCGGTCATGGGGCTTGAACTCTGTGTTTGGGCGCTGACTCTGTTCTCTTCAGCTCAAGGCGAGTGCTCTACCACTTGAGCCACAGTGCCACTTCTGGTTTTCTAGTGGTTTGAGATAAGACTCTCACAGATTTTCCTGCCCGGGCTGGCTCTGAACCCTGATCCTCAGCTCTCGGCCTCCTGAGGAGCTAGGATTACAGGTATGAGCCACCGGCGCCCAGCTACATCATTAGCTTTTTTAGAAACATGTTTCTGAAGCTGAATCTTTTTTTTTTCTCTTCTTCAATCTTGGACACCCTTAGGTTCATAATGGAATGTCAAACAAAGTGAGAAATAAAAGAATCTCACTGGAGAGCCTTTCATTCTTTCTTGCTGTTGACAATGAATGAAGATTCTGGAACCATGGGTAGGAGCGAAGGCAAATAAGGGAGTCAGAAAAGAACCTGTGTGATTTTACCCTAGATGTTCTTGCTCAAAACATGACATGTGGGCTGGAAAAGCATAAAGCCTTCTTATGGGAGAAGAATCATTCCTGTCTTAATAAGAGCATAAAACTGTCCACTAAAGACATATGCACAGGGGCTTGGAAGGTGGCTCAATGGTAGAGCACTTGCCTTGCATGCCTGAGGTCCTGGGTTCAATTCCTCAGCACCACATAAGCAAAAAGAAAAAAGCTGGAAGTGGTGCTGTGCTCAAGTGGTAGAGCGCTAGCCTTGAGCTGAAGAGCTAAGGGACAGTGCCCAGGCCCAGAGTTCAGGCCCCATGACCGGACCCCCACCCCTAAAGAAAAGACATACACATGGTCCATTAGAAGATAGATCTACAGTATAAAAGCAATTCATATCTAGGTTAATATGCTTAAAGATCGAATAAAAACTAAAGCTCGTACAAAATATTGTTGAAAAATTGAAACCAAAAAAGGAAAACATGCCACCTGTTCACTAAAAGTTATCACTGAAATACACTTAGGGATATATAAACTATTTTTCTATTAATGTAACTTAAAGATATCTTAGGACTCCATTGAGTATTTGTAGTCTACCTCATTTATTTACATATGCAAACACATGTATGTTATGAACAGCATTTTCACACAAAGTTATAGAGATAAAATATATACAACATGTATTTTTGTTTTATAATATTTCAATAATGGTTGTCAAATGGCACGTTTCCCTTTATCCAAATCATTAGCATACCTTGTACAGTGACTTGCAATTTGAGTTTGAAACTGCTTTGGCCAAAGGTACATCAGTAATGATGAAATAAACACAGATTGAGAAGTCCCTCACTTTCCTAAGTAGTCATATTAAGAACCATGTCCATTCTGCTGGAGATACAGGGCCTCAGAAAGATGCAACCTAAAATGCTGGTCAGAAGAGTGACAAAATCCCAGTCAACCATCCCCAGCCAAGGCACCAGAAGATTGAAGTCTTATGTGTTACTAAACAATATTAACAGAAAATATACCCCCAAATGTAGAACCATCAAAATTAAAACCAACAAATTATATCACAATGTGCTTTTGCTTGTACTTCTTGGTTGATTACACAGGATATTCTATTATCCAGAGTATTGGTGTAGTTTTACAATTATGTAGAATGGTAAATGTTAATATAAAATATATGACCTTTACAGTGACATATACAAAAATTGAAAATATATACTGTATACATCATTGAGGTTGTTTTTGCTCAGAAAGACAATAAGAATCCTTTAAAAGCAATACTTGCACATTACTACTGGGTTTTTCTGTCACAAGAATGTTTCTTACTTTGAAAAACTTAAAAGAATTTATTATAGACTAAGTGTTCACATTCACAATACTTAAGATCAGGAGTGTTACAGATTTCAAGGTGGGGCATTTTCTGTGTGTTTTGGGATTTGGACTGTCCTCATACACATTACTGACTGAACATCCTGCCTTAAAATTTTCAAGTCTTCTATTTCATATTATTTCATTAGAATATAAACTGAATTTTAAAAAAAGCATTGTAACTGGGCTATCATGTCTAATAGCTGTAATCTTAGGTATTGAGAAGGCTGAGATCTGAGGAAAGTTAGTATTATCCTCACCTTAAGTCCTCAGCTCCACCCAGACCTGAGCTTCTCCCAGACCTAGAGTTCCCTCCATATACCTGGTCACTCCCTCTGTCATCTCAGACACACCTGAGCATGTACTTACTCACTTCCTGCCCCCCAGATCCTGTTGCAAGCAGAAGAGGGACAAATGCTAATAAACCTTATAATAATCTATCTCCTGTGCCTGCTTGTGTTCCCCTGGGATAGACATGAAGGAACACTACAAGGATCACAGATTGAAGCCAGGGGGATATAAAAGTCTGAGAGACTTATCTCCAATAAACTACCAAAGTAATGGGAAGTGCAAATGCGGCTTAAGTGGCAGAAAATTTACATTGAACCAAATAAATTCAAGGTCATATTCCAGACCTTGATTCAAGAATCAGGACAGGCAGACACATATCTAGGGCATTGTATTGTATTCAAATTGTATTTTAACAATTTTTTTTGGTGTACAGTTATAGGCAATCTCTCTCATTTTTTTTTGTCGGTGTGTGGCCTGAACTCTGAGCCTGGGCACTGTCCCTGTGACCTTCAGTTCAAAGCTAGCACTCTACTACTTGAGCCACAGTACACTGCTGGCTTTTTCTGCTTATGAGGTTCTGAGGAATCAAACCCAGGGCTTCATTTACACAAGGCAAGAACTCTACCACTGAACCACCTGCCCAGCCATTCTCTCTCATTTTAAGTGATGTAAAATAGGCTAACTATATTAGTGGAGAAATTATAATGTGTCAGAACAGACACATCAATTGGAGTATATCAGTGCCAGCAGCATTTTGAAAATTTCAAAAGCCATAGGAAGTGCAGAGGATGAAAAGAGGATCAATATGTTTATATAAGACATTTTCAAGGAATGTTTACCATTGATTGGCTTCAATTCACAAAACGCAAGTTTATAAAGTCACATGGCTGAGTACCAGAATCGCTAGGTTCAGGAGGATAAATGCACAAATCCTGACTCTCCTTGTCTCAAAAATCAGAGGTTTGTGAGCCACTTTCTGGCACCTGGAGGAACAAGCCGTAATGGCAGCACAGACTGGGGAAAGATGGGAAGGGCAGACTCTGGCTAGGAGCCTCAGATTGCTCCATGTTACAGCTCCCAAGTTCCCCTGAAAAAGAGAAGGTGGGCTTCTACCTCTTGGCTCTGACTATGGAGTGCGAAGCTGCATTTCAGAGCACTTCCAGCAGCAAGGGAAAAGCAAAGTAACCCGAATTTGCAAACTAAAAACACCAACAGTGGGCAAGGAGGCATTGGCCCCTCTTCTACCTCCTCCCCAGATTCCCTCTCCCCATCCCTCCCTCACCCACACACACTTTCAAAGGATCTATGCCTCCATAGAAACTACAATTCTCAGAATGTGATTCACAATTCACCTAGAGGAAGTGGGCTTGTTACAGGGTTTTGACTGGCACAAGACACTTGCTCCTAAGTGTGCAAGGATGCATGGGAAACTTTCTGTCCCAGCTGCGGGAACATAGGTGAGTTTCTTCTTGAAAATTCAGTTTACCAACATAAATATTGTGAGACCAATTAAAAACACAAATGTATTAGGAGCATGGCATAATTTGGCTTTTTAATTATTAGTTCATTTAATATAATTGAGGTTATGAAACTATGTAGTTTTTATTTTTGTTTTTGTTCATGAAGTACGTTCTGCTGAATGTAAATTATGTCTCTGTTTTTCCTTAAATTTTTGAATATCTTCCCTCTCACTTTACAAAGGTATTTGCAGCTGGGTGCCAATGGCTCATGCCTGTAATCCTAGGTACTAAGGAAGCTGAGATATGAGGATCCCAGTTCAAATCCAGCCTGGGCAGGAAAGTTCATAAGTCTTATCTCCAACTAACTACCAAAAAAATGGAAGTGGCCTTGTGGCTCAAGTGGTAGAGAGCTTACTTTGTGCTGAAAAACGCAGGGACACTGCTCAGTCTGGGTTCAAGCCACAAGATCGACCAAAAAAAAAAAAAAAGTACTTTAAGACAGTAAACTGATTGATTCTGGCATCATCTTCCCCTGCTCTAATATATATACTGGCATAAAATAAACAGAATTTAAAGACAGATATACTTTATAATCTATGAATTAAATTGATTTGTCAAATTCTACTCATTACTTTCCCAGAAACTCCCAAATTCCATCTATGAAGTTTTAAGGAGTTTTTGGTTATTTGTGTCTGAAATTTGCCTTTCCTTATAAAGTTTTTCCCTCGTTTTGTTGTTGGTCCTGTGGCTTGAACTCAGAGCTTGGGCACTGTCTGTGAGCATTTGCTGTGCTGTACTTGCCTTTCTTTTATTAATTGCTTCAGGGGACTAGTGAAAAGTGTCCTCCCTGGGGTTTCTTAGAAAATGGTACTCCTCCTCCAAGACTCTTCAAAAAAAATGGTTGTCTAGGTAGATCAGGATCAATGTGGGAGGAGGTAGAGTTCAGGGCAAGTCCATGTTCATGTGAAGCTTGATTACTTGCTCCAAACCAGTCTGTTTTTACTTTTCTGTTTTTCATATCCTGTTTTGTTTTGATTGTCTACCTCTTCTCTGAACCTAGAAGTTCCTGTCAGCAAGTCTAGGCAACATATCTAGGGGACCTAAGACTTGTCTTCCCAGACTGTATCCATTACACTGTGGAATAAATCTTTTGCCTCCGTCCCTCATATCAGACATCAAGCTTGTCTCTTAAGGGTTTGTTGTGGTTGTTGATGATCCTTTCCCCACATCATGATTGGGAAGGATTGTGTAGAAAATTTTCATGCCTGATATTCAGTCCTCCAGTGTAAGGGTTTTCCATCCCTCTTTTAGTGAACCTTAGCTATTCCTCATGAAAATGGAGATCGTGAGGTACATTTGGATGTATACATGGCAACATTGGAGCACCTATAAAATACGAAGGAAAAAGAATTCTTTCTTTCTGTAAAAGTTAAAAGTAAGTTCCTGAGAAGCAAGGAGATAAGGATCAGGTAAAAATGGGTGCTTCCTAGGCTAGCTGTGTCCCATAGTTGTCCTTGTTCTTGGTTACATTTTTCAAACATTCATTTCTAAGTAGTATGTTTATTGTAGTAGTATAAATAGAATTTACTTCCTACATTATCTTTGAATTGTTCATTGCTCACAGATGTGTAAGTGTCATTATACAAATATTATATCCTCTTATTTCATTGATCACAGTTATTGACTATTGCAGATCCTGAGGTAGAAGGTACAAGTATGGTAAGGTATTCCGGGATATATTATGGTTCTGACTTCCTCTGGAGGAAAAGGTGAACCAATAGAAAAAGATGGAGCTTATGCATAACACTTGTAGAATTCCTTTGATAGGAGATGTAGTGCATCCATCTTGGATTCCACTATGCCCAGCCATTCCCATTGTTGCGATGATCCATCGATCTGCAGGACCTGTGGATTTCACATCTTGTTCACTGTTCTGGTGGTAGGAGTCTCTCAGTATGTAAGGCAGGACTGGTCTCAGAGGAGTGACATGATCAGTGGTACCTTGCTGGCTCCCATGTTTGTCAGTTTGTGTGGACAAGCTCACCCTGACATCTTGAGCCTGGTTGCTGCCATGAGGCCTATTTGAACTAATGCCTCTCACCATCCCATACCTCTCTTTCAGAGACATGTCCTGTTTCATAGTTTTGTATCATTTACTGTGCAAACTTGTGTTATATATACATAGATGCTAGTAGTTGGGCTGGGTATGGTTTTCAAGGGTGGAGTGGTGTTTCATGCCTCTTGCAGGAACAATTGTGTTCTTACTAACTGCATGAGTAATCCTAGCTTACTATGCAATCCTCTTGACTTACATTGCATGTTCACTTGATAGAACCATGGTATAATAAGTTTGGGTCTCTGTTTGCTATTGAGGTTCAGTGGACTCTTAGCCATTGCTGCAGATTTTGGGGGAATATTGGTTGCCCACATTATTGCTACCCAGACTCTTATTGCTAGCACTACTGCTTCTCCTGTGATCCTTGTAGAACCATATATACAGCACAACAGGTTAATACTTTAGTTTGAAATGTTTCTGGTACCCTTGATATTCAGGTGGGAGTAGATAAAATGATTGTGATATGTTTTATGATTTGGAAACAGCAATTATGTATGTTGATGATCACATAGACCTTTTAAAGACCCAGTTAAAAATGATGTGTCATGCTAATTGTCAGTACATCTGTGTTATCCCTCTTAAATATGATTGAAATATGACTTGTACCAATATCCAGTGACATATTTGAGGAATCTGGCCCTCTGATAATTTAAGCTTAGGCATTATGCAGCTTCAGGGTCAGATATCTGGTATTGGTCACTCCACCACGCAGGCTTAGCTGTATCAGTTCTCCATTACCTGCAGGGATTCACCAGGGGAAATAGCACTCTTTTTGCTATTTCTTAGGCATGTTCCTGTTTATTGGTTTGGTATTGCCTTTTTTCTTCCATTCTTCCTGAGGTGTATGATCCGCTGATTTTCCAGGTTTAGGCTGATAGACATTTGCTCAATTTACAAAATGAAAAAGGTGAAAGTGGTGCAGACCCTGAGGTACCAGGAGCTGGCAAGGTGTGAGCAAAAGCTCCACAACCATGGACTCCAACCTTCAGGGGTATAAGTAGTTGCCATTTTTGTAGGAGGGTGTGTTCCTTTTAGCTTCTGGGCCTGGGGGCATACCTCTAGAGGTTTGGTGGACAAAGGTTGAAATAGAATGTGGAAAGATGCATATGGTCTGCACTTGTTGGCAAAGTGACTCCTAGAATAATGTGATGCAAGCATTGGACAGATCTAGAAAGTGTCTATAGCTAAGGTTATTGCTGGAATAAAGAGAGATTCATCATTGGCCTTCTCTCAGTCTGTTCCATTATCATCGTATTGCCCTTCCAGAGCACTGTTGGTGTTGTGGCTGTCCTGAAACAGTGGTAGAGTGCTTATCTAAAATGCATGAAGCTCAGGTTCAAGTCCTCAGTACCACATACGTAGAAAAAGCCAAATGTGGAATTGTGGCTCCAGGAGTAGGGTGCTAGTTTGGAGCAAAAACTTAGGGACAGTGTCCATGCATTGAGTTCAAGCCCCAGGGCTGGGACATAAAAGAAAAAGAATGCAAGCTGGGTGCTGGTACCTCATGTCTTTAATCCTAGCTATTCAAAAGGCTGAAACCTGAGGATTGCAGTCCAAAGTCAGCCTGGGCAGCAATGTTTGTGAGACACCTATCTCCAATAAAAAACAGAAAACCAGAATTGGTGCTTTAGCTCACAATGTAGAGCACTTGACTTGAGCTGAAGGGCTAAGGGATGGTTCCTAGGCTCACAGTTCAAGTGGCATGACCAAAAACAAAACAAAACAAAACAAAACAAAACACAAGGATAAAAGAATCAAGAAATTCATCACAAATGTAGGCTTGAAAAATGAAAACTAGATTTCAGGGATGGGAAGTTGGTTCAGTGGTAGAGTGCTTGCCTTACATGCGTAAGGCCCTGGGTTCGATTCCTCAGCACCACATAAGGAGAATGAGCCAGAAGTGGCACTGTGGCTCAAGTGGTAGAGCACTAGCCTTGAGCTGAAGAGCCAAGGACCAGTACCTAGGCCCAGACTTCAGGCCCCATGACTAACAGAAAAAAAAAAGAGGGCTGGGAAGGTGGCTCAATGGTAGAGCGCTTGCCTTGCATGCATGAGGCCCTGGGTTTGATTCCTCAGCACCACGTAAGCACAAAAGAAAAGTCAGCAGTGGTGCTGTGGCTCAAGTGGTGGAGCACCAGCCTTGAGATGAAGAGCTGAGGGACAGCGCCCAGGACCAGAGTTCAGCCCCATGACTGGAACCCCTACCTCCAAAAAAAAAAGAAAAACAAAAGAAAACTACATTTCACAGGTACTCTTGGGAGCACCCAGTTTTTACCTGATCCTTATCTCTTTGTGTCTCAGGAATTTAGTTTTAGGGAGGATTTTTTTTTTTTTTTGGTTGTGGGTCTTGAACTCTGGGCCTGAGCACTTGTCCCTCAGTTCTTCAGCTCAAGGCAAGCACTCTACCTCTTGAGCTACAGTGCCACTTCCCAGAAATTTAGTTATAAAGAATGAAATCATTTTTTCTTTATATTGTTAGAGGTGCTTTTAAGTTGAAGTCTATACATTCAAATATGCTCTTTGATTTCCATTTTCATGAGGAATAGTTCTGGTCCACAATAGAGACATGGAGAACCCATACACTGGAGAATAAAATCATACATGAAAGTTTCCAATCCAATCATTCCCAATTATTTTTTATGGAAGGGATTACAAAAAATCACAATAAACATCTAAGAGACAAGTGTATGTTCTTTGATAAGATAGAGGGAGACTGTAGCAGACCCTGGGGTGCCTGCCAGGAGCAGACAAAATGGGAGCAAAGGCTTCAGGGACATTGACTCTCACCCTCAGGACTGCAAGTCCTTGCCCATTATTGGTTTGAGGAAGTGTGTGTTCTAGCTGTTTGGCCTGGGTCTTTAACTGTCTGGAGGCTTGGGTGGAAAAGATGTATTGAAATAGAATGAGAAAAGATGTGTGCTGTTTGCACTTTTGGGCACAGTGGGTCTTGACCAATATTAGGCAAGAATTTGAGAAATAGAGCAGAATTGTGCCATCAGCCATCTCTGTGTCTCCTTAATTATCATCCCATTGGCTCTCAGAGCCTTGCTTGTGCTCTGATGGGATTGTGGCAGGAGACAAAAGATTTATTCCACAGTTTAATGGAGAAGGTCTGAGAAGACAAGTATGAGGTCCCCTAGATATGTAGCCTAAAGCTACTGAGAGGAACTGTTAGGATTAGAGAAGAGCTAAGAATTCTAAAGAGATTTTCACATGCAAAATGGAAAGACAAAAGCAGACTGATTTGCAAATGATTAAGCTTCACATCAACATAGCCTAGCCTAAACTTCACTCTTCTATCTCTCCTGCATTTATCCCTGAACCCCCTAACCACTATCTCTTTGAAGGGAAATGGAGGTGATGTGCCATGTTCATAAGAATCCCTGTGAGGAAACTTTTCACTAGTTACCTGAAGAAATTATTAAAGGAAATGCAAATAGAGCACAGCAAATGCTCACAGACAGTGCCCAAGCTCTGAGTTCAAGCCATAGGACCAACAACAATACAAAACATAAAATACTTAAATGAAATGCAAAATTCAGAAAAAAACAAAAACTCATTTGATTAAATAGATAGAATTGGGGAGTTTCTGGAAAATTAATTGTTAGATTTTGTGAAATCCAAATCACCAGAAGTATTATGCTGCATATTTACCTAACAATCTCACTATTTTATGCCAGTTTATACATTACAGCAATGGGAAATGACCCAGGTATAAGTTTAGCGGCTGCAAGTACGTTTGTAAAGTAAGAGGGGATGTATTAAAAAAATTTAAGACAAAACAGAGATGTAATTTACATTCAGCAGAAGGCAGGCATTGAATAAACAGAAAGGTATAAGCAACGCAGTCTCATAACCTCAATTTCATTATTAGAACTAAGAATCAAAAAGCCAATGCATCCAATTCTCCCCATATATATCCATTTTCTGGTTGGTCTTACAATATTTCACAAAGGAAACAGTGGTTTTGAAGAAGAAACTGAGCTTAACTCCCACAGCAGGGAGAGAAAAGTCCCAATGCACACAAGCACACTTGTTCCCAGATGTGTAGCAGGGTGGCACCGAGCATTGTGGGAATTGTAGTCTCCATGGAGGGCTTTTGGTTTGAAAGTCATGAGTTGTTTTTGTTTTTGGAGGGCGGAAGTGGCTCAGAGATCCATTTGCGCATGCATCTCCCTGCCCACCTTGGGCATTTTCATTCTGCCCCTTCTGGATTCTTTCCCTTTGCCTTGATGCTGAAAGTGTCCTGAAGTAGTTTGGCCTTCCATAGGTGGGAGCCAGGAGGCAGGCGCCCTGCTCTGTGCAGTGGACCTTGGGAGCTGTAACTTGAAGGAATTTCAAGCTTTGGAACTGATGTCAGGTAGGAACTGTGGGATTGCTGCTCGAGTCTC
The DNA here is from genome assembly GCF_024711535.1 of Dipodomys merriami. NCBI lineage: Eukaryota > Metazoa > Chordata > Mammalia > Rodentia > Heteromyidae > Dipodomys > Dipodomys merriami. The sequence goes on from NW_027206165.1 coordinate 124,513, forward strand.
CCCTCCATGGGTTTCTTTTTCTTTTTCTGGGTCTGTTTTTTTTTTTGGTCGTTTGTAGGGCTTGAACTCTGGGCCTGCAAGCAACGTTCTTGAGCTGGTCAGCTCATAAGGAGCTTTACACTTGAGCCAAAGCACCGGCTTTCCCCTCCACACTTTTCTCCAATCTGGGGTTGATAATATGCTTGAGGTTCAGGAGTTTGTGCTGCCATTAGCTTCAGGGCCCTGAGGTGCAAGAACCTGGTTCCCAAATGTCTGAGAGCAAGCTTGGTGATTCTGCAGACAAGGAGAGCCCAAGAGCTGTGCATTTGTACTCCAAGACCAAGGGATTCTTCTATTAATGCATGTGACTTTATTAGCTTTCCCCAGATGGAAGAGGAGTACAGGAAGAATTCTAGTGAAATTGTGATGTGTGTGCCTGCCTTGAGTCCTGTTACATTGCAGTTGTATTTGGAGCTTCTGTTTTGTTTCTCCTACAGATATTTTAATTTTTTTGGGTTGAGGTTTTAGTCTCCTGGCTTGAGTTCACAGATGTTTGTTCATGACCCTGTTTCTAGAGACAGTTGTACATGGGATATTGGAGTAGTGAGTGCTGGTCCTGTATTTTTAGGAATGAAGCCTAGCAATGTTAGAAGCAGAGCACCCTATGAATAGGAATCTCCATCCTAAATGGACACACCTTGTCAATTCTGAGAAGCCCTAAAGGGAAGAAGCAGAAAAGCACAGAAAGGGGAAGATGTTGCTAACTTCCCTTGCCTTATGCAAAAATTGTTGCTATTTCCCTGAGCACCAGATTCATGTGGTAGTCTTTCCTACACCACTCTCAATCACTTTGTGTTGTTCCAAGTTTTAAACTAATTTCTAGGAATCGTGATGAGCCTGCTTGATGAATAAGCCAGAGCATAGTTATCAGAGGGTACCTGAGGCTGTGGTTTGTGATGGTGGGGTAATTGTTATGACTGAAAGTATCTATTCATGTACTAATCCCTAATGCTCTTCCTGCTAATTTATTCAGCCTGGGTTACCACTAGGTATTTTAGTATGAAATCAGTGAAACTTATCTTAAATATTCCGTCTATAGATTTGCTAATGCTAGCTCTAATCAGTTGGTTGAGCCTGGTAGTGCAGAAAGTGTTGGTCGGGGACTTATGGCCTTCAAAGGAAAATCATAGAAGAAAAGTTGAGGTAATATGTCTTACTGAAGGTTGTATGATTTGTAGGTGTTGCTTATCTTCAGGTGTGTCACTCCTATATGGAGTATTTTATGTTGTATTTTTAGAATGGCCAAAGATCCTCCCTTGACTGTTTAGGGAAATGTACATTAGGGACTTCTCAAACCTGGGTTTACCTCATCTTTACTCATGTCCCTTTGGCCAAAACATGTTAAATGGCAAAATGCAAGTCATTGCACAGATGTGCAATGGGTACAATGAAATGTGCCATTTGACACATTATTGAAATATTATAACACAAGAAATATATTCTGTATATGTTTTCCTCTATAACTTTGGGTGAAAACTACTGAGTTACATCATACATGCTTTCCATGGTGTTTAAATATGTAAATGATGTTCAAACACAAATTCCAATCGTTGGTTGAAAACTACTGAGTTACATCATACATGCTTTCCATGGTGTTTAAATATGTAAATGATGTTAGAACACGAATTCCAATGAATTCCTAGTATACCTTTACATTAAAAAAAGCAGTTCATACATCCTGAAGTATATTCAGTAATAACTACTTTTTGTGGAAATGTAATATGTTTTTGCTTTCAGTCATTCAATATTTTTTGTGGGAACATTCAGTTTTACAAATGTCGTTTGTACATAAACATAGAAATTAGTTGGTTTAATAATATCTATCTACCAGGAAATGGACTGGATTTGTGTTTATCGGAGACTTTAATGCTTTGCCTGAGACATTAAAGATTCTTCTAAGATGGCTTTACCATTTTCCAGCCTATGTATTATGTTTGCAAGAGGAAATTCTGGGCCCAAAATCTCACAGATTCAATTCTGAATACATCATTTGTCTTATATCCCAGCCATGCTTCCAGAATCCTCTGCTCATTGTCAGCAGCAAGACCAAATGAATGGATCTCTGGTGAGTTGGTTTTTTATTTCTCATTTGTTTTCCATTCCATTATATGAACCTAAAGATGTCCTAAAGATCAGGTTCAGATGCTGTCTTTCTATCTTTCCAACAGTAAGGAAAAGGCCTGCCCTCCAGTCTCTTAACCCTCTCAAGAATTCCCTTTTAGGCCTTCGGGGCCAGCTCTCAGTGTTCTCATTGCAGTCAGGCTGCAATTCCAGCCTCTCATACGTTTTCCCTCTTCAGCTCAACTTCAGAGTTCACTACAGAAAAGTACTTTCTTCCCCCAATTGATACACTACAAGAAAATCACTTTTCTCCTGATTATGTTATCTTTGGTCTAACTTCATTTGATGTGATATTCTGTTTTGTTTTTCCTTCCCGCTACTTTTGGATATTTTATTTCACTGCCAATATATGATAGGAACTGGTTTTAATAAAAAAAAATAGAGTGACAAGGTGTTCTCTATTAGAAATATCACTTGTTGCAAAATCTCACAGATGTTTGCTCAGGAATTGATTTTGATCTCTGAGGATTTTCGCTATTAACTAAAACAAGTGGGAATATATCCTTAGCAGTGTACTGGAGAAATAACTCAGGAATATGTGACACATTTGAGCATTTGGTCATATTTATCATTCTTTTCATCTTGAGTTTTCCTTGAACTTCTATACATTTTCCTCCACCTTCCATGAAGCCTATTAAAATGAAAATCTTATAAAGTAATATTTTATTCCCCTCCCACCTATATTTTGTATTGTAGAATGCAGGCAAAGTTTACAAAACTTCGTGGTAACAGTTCATTTTTGCATAGGATGGAATTATCAGGTTATCTGTGACCACATTTCAATATTTAGTATTTAAACCAAACATGGTTAACCTAGGATATTTTTATATGGGAACTAAATCAAATGTTATATGGGCCAAATAAATCATTAGCTACTTTCTGGAGTACTGTTACTCTTTTTTAACATTCATGTGGACACTGCTTATCATAGATCTAGTAATGTTCTATGTTCTGTATTCCATGTGATATCCTGAATGTGTTCTTCTTCCTTATGAGAGTACATGTTAATAGAAAGTCTAAATAGGATTTATGGTGAAGTAGTATATATAAATGCAGAAAAAAATATTTCTGTAATTCATTGTTACCCTAATATATACTAAAATTTTATCAAAAATGATAATATAATTTTTCAGACACCTCCTTAGACTTACTGTAGTCATGCCACATTATTGTTTCCTTGGAGTTTTTATCTTGTCTCCATTGCTAGCAGCAGAAATGTGTTTGCATTCATTAGGGAAACTGTAATTTTTTATTGGTGTTGGGGCTTGAATTCTGGGCCTGGTTGTGGTCCCTCAGCAATTCAGGTCAAGGTGAGTGCTCTACCACTTGAGTCTCAGTACTACTTTCAGTTTTCTGGTGGTTTATTGGAGATAAGGGTCTCATGGACTTTTCTACCTGGGCTGGCCTTGAACCTTGATCCTCAGACCTCAGCCTCCTGAATAGCTAGGATTACAGGTATAAGCCACCAGTGCCTTCCAATCTGTGTATTTTAATGAACAGGTTTATATATTGTCAAATATTTTTAATTTGCTATTTAATTCTTCCAGTGAATATATAACACAGTAAGCTGCAAACATTTTTTGTAAGACAAAACCATACCTGCTGTATAATGAAATTCCAGATTGGAATTCTCATGACCTATGTCTGATTTCTTTTTTTTTTTTTTAATTTTATTTTATTTTTATTTTATTTGTGAACATACTGTACAGAGGGGTTACAATTACATGGGCAGGATAATGCGTACATTTCTTACCAAGCATTGCAGTCTCCTCCTTTTGTTTACCCTTCACATCCCTTCCCAGCCTCCCCCCTCCCCCCAATCCCAATCCTTCTCTTTCCCCCCTTCCCCACCCCCCCCCCCGCACCGACGTTGTAAAGCTCGTTTTGGACATGACAACTTGTACCTCACATTGTTGCAACAGGTCCACCTGTATCCTTAAACAACTGTTTTTTCCCCATCTCCTCTTCAAGTTATACAGACATCAAATATAGTGAAAGCAGAGGTTATACTGTGGGGGAGGGACATGCAGAGCAACAAAGAGATAATCTTATAAATGCGTTAGAAACACATGCATGAAAGAAAAAACATTAAAATACATATCTAAGGGTTCGTTTTCCTGACATCACATTATCTGACCTTTTCCGCTTGACTCATACATATACTAGATATTACAAATAAGGGAAACCATGGGACCTATGTTTCTTTGGGCCTGGCTTACTTCACTTAATATAATTTTTTCCAAGTTTTTCCATTTCCTAACAAATGGGGCAATGTCATTCTTTCTGATGGAGGCATAGAATTCCATTGTGTATATATACCACATTTTCTTGATCCATTCATCTACTGAGGGGCATCTGGATTGGTTCCATATCTTAGCTATGGTAAATAATGCTGCAATAAACATTGTTGTGCTGGTAGCTTTAGTGTGGTCTTGTTTGTAGACATTTGGGTAAATGCCGAAAAGTGGGATTGCTGGGTCATAGGGGAGTTCTATGTTAAGTCTTTTGAGGAACCTCCATACTGCTTTCCAAAGTGGTTGAACAAGTTTACATTCCCACCAACAATGAAGTAAGGTTCCTATCTGTCCACATCCCCTCCAGCATCTGTTGTTGTTAGAGTTCTCGATTTTTGCCGTTCTAACTGGAGTGAGGTGATATCTCAATGTTGTTTTGATTTGCATTTCTTTTATGGCTAGGGATGTTGAACATTTCTTCATGTGTCTATTGGCCATCCTTCTTTCTTCTTCAGAGAAGTTTCTCTTTAAGTCTTTCGCCCACTTATTTATTGGGCAGTTGTTTCTTTGAGGATTTGTTGTTGGGGGGTTTAATTTTTTGAGTTCCAAGTATATTTTAGATATGATACCCTTGTCTGTTGTATGGCTAGTAAAGATCTTCTCCCAATCCGTGGGCTTTCTATTGATCTTGCTAGCTATGTCATTTGCCCTGCAGAAGCTCTGCAACTTTATGCAATCCCATTTATCCAACCTTTCTTTGATTTGTTGTGTTTCCGGGTCTCTATTCAGAAAATTTCGGCCTGAGCCAAGGAGACCTAGGGTTTCTCCTATTCCATCCTGTAATGTTTTCAGAGTGTCTGCTTTGAGTTCAAGGTCTTTGATCCATTTGGAGTTGATTCTGGTGCAGGGTGATATATAAGGATCTAGCTTTAGTTTTCTACATGTAGTTAACCAATTTTGCCAGCACCATTTACTGAAGAGGTTGTCTTTCTTCCATTCTATTGTTTTAGCTCCCTTATTGAAGATTAGATGGCTATAGGTCTGTAGGTTCATTTCTGGGTTTTCAATTCTATTCCATTGGTCCTGAGGTCTGTTCTTATGCCAATACCAAGCTGTTTTGATTACTATGGCTTTATAGTAGAGTTTGAAGTTTGGTATTGATATTCCTCCAGCAGTGTTCTTTCCATTGAGGAGCGTTTTTGCTATTCGGGGTCTTTTATTGTTCCATATGAATTTTTGGATTGCCTCTTCTATTTCCTTGAAGAATGAGGTTGGAATTTTGATAGGCATTGCGTTGAATTTGTAGATAGCCTTGGGAAGTATTGCCATTTTCACGATGTTAATCTTTCCAATCCAGGAGCATGGAAGGTTTTGCCATTTTTTAAGTTCTGTGTTGATTTCCTTTTTCAAGATTTTAAAGTTTTCATCATAGAGGTCCTTCACTTCTTTAGTTAAGGTGATTCCTAGGTATTTTATTTTTTGTGGGGCTATTACAAATGGAGTTGCTTTCCTAATTTCAGCCACACTTTTCTCATTGTTGGCATACAGAAAAGCCATTGATTTTGGGGGGTTAATTTTATACCCTGCTACTTTGCCAAAGTTTTGAATCAGCTTGAGTAATTTGGGAGTGGAGTCTATGGGATTCTTTAAATACAAGATCATGTCATCTGCAAAGAGGGAGAGTTTTATTTCTTCTTTCCCTATTTGGATCCCCTTTATGTTTGCATCTTGTCTTATTGCTGTAGCTAGGCATTCTAATACTAGATTGAAGAGGAGTGGAGAGAGTGGGCATCCTTGTCTTGTTCCTGAGTTAAGAGGAAATGGCTTTAGTTTTTCACCGTTGAGTATAATGCTGGCTGTAGGTTTGTCATATACAGCCTTTATTGTATTGAGGAATGTTCCATGGATTCCTAATTTTTCCAAAACCTTCATCATAAAGGGGTGTTGGATCTTGTCGAATGCTTTTTCTGCATCTATTGAGATAACCATGTGGTTCTTATTCTTGCTCCTGTTGATGTGATGAATAATATTAATTGATTTGCGTATATTGAACCAGCTTTGCATCCCTGAAATGAATCCTGTTTGATCGTAGTGTATGATTTTTTGGATGAATTGTTGAAGTTGATTGGCCAAAATTTTGTTGAGAAGTTTTGCATCAATATTCATCAAAGAAATAGGTCTATAGTTCTCTTTCTTTGATGAGTCCCTGCCTGGTTTTGGGATGAGGTTTATGATGGCTTCATAGAATGTGTTTGGTAGTGAGCTTTCTCTTTCAATTTCATTGAAGAGTTGGAGGAGTATTGGTGTGAGCTCTGCTTTGAAGGCCTTGTAAAATTCCGCTGTAAAACCATCTGGTCCTGGACTTTTCTTAGCTGGGAAGTCTCTTATTGCTGTTTCTATTTCAATGCTTGATATGGGCCTGTTAAGCTGGTTTAACTCATCTTGGTTTAGTTTTGGCATGTCAATATTTGCTAGGAAAAGGTCCATTTCTGTCAAGTTCTCAAACTTATTAGCATAAAGTTTTGAGAAGTATTCCCTTATAATGTTCTGAATCTTGGTTGTTTCTGTGGTGATGTTTCCATTCTCATCTCTGAGTTTATTAATTTGGGTGTGCTCTCTTCTTTTTCTGGTAAGATTTGCTAAGGGTCTGTCAATTTTGTTAAGTTTTTCGAAGAACCAACTCTTTGTTTTGTTGATTCTTTCTATAGTTTTTTTGGATTCTAATTCATTTAATTCTGATTTAATTTTGATTATTTCTTTCCGTCTACTGGATTGGGGTTTATCTTGCTGCTCTTTTTCAAGGAGGTTTAGATGTGTCATTAAATTGCTAGTTTCAGATCTCTCCAATTTGTTGATGTAGGAGCTCAGAGCTATAAACTTGCCTCTGAGTACTGCCTTTGCTGTGTCCCAGAGGAGCTGGTAATTTGTGTGTTCATTTTTGTTGAATAGCATGAACATTTGAATTTCCTTTCTAATCTCTTCCATGACCCACTCATGATTCAGCAGTGTGTTGTTCAGCCTCCATGTGATACCGGACTTTCTTTGGTGGCTTTAGGTGTTGAGTTCTAATTTTATTCCCTTGTGGTCAGAGAGAATGCAAGGTATAACTTCAATGTTTCTGAATTTAGACAAGTTTGCTTTGTGGCCTAAAATGTGGTCTATTTTAGAAAACGTTCCATGTGCTGCTGAGAAAAACGTGTATTCTGATGCTGCTGGGTGAAATGTTCGGTAGATGTCTGTTAGTTGATCTATGCAGCTGTTTAGATCTGCGGTTTCTCTGTTGAGTTTTTGCCAAGTTGATCTATCTAGTGGGGAGAGTGGTGTGTTAAAATCCCCAACAATTAATGTCTTTGGATCTATATAGGATTTGAGGGAAAGTAGTATTTCTTTGATAAATTTGGGTGCTCCATTGTTTGGCGAATAGATATTTAGAATTGTAATATCCTCCTGAAGGAGAGATCCTTTAATTAGTATGTAGCGACCTTCTTTATCTCTTCACACGAATTTTAATTTGAAGTCTATTTTATCTGATATTAGGATTGCAACTCCCGCCTGTTTATGGGGGCCGTTTGCTTGGTAGATTTTGTTCCAGCCTTTAACATTGAAAATGTGTTTGTTTTTACGGGCAAGATGTGACTCCTGCAGGCAGCAGATAGAAGGGTCTTGTTTTTTAATCCAACTAGACAGTCTATGTCGCTTAATTGGAGAGTTCAGTCCGTTAACGTTAAGAGATAGGACTGAGAGGTATTTGGGAGTTCCTGCCATGTTATCCACCGTCTTGGGGGCTGCAAAAACTGGGTTCTTCCTATGGTTCTTGGATTCTCAGTTTGGGTGCAGTTTCTTGGCCTTTGTTGTGGTCTTGTTGGTTTTCTATGTGTAGGACATCTTTAAGAATTTTTTGTAGGGCTGGTTTGGTGGAGATGTATTGTTTCAATTTTTCTTTGCTGTGGAAGGTTTTTATTTGGCCTTCAGTTATGAAGGAGAGTTTAGCTGGGTACAGTATTCTTGGTTGATAGTTGTTTGTTTTTAGGGCATGGCATACATCATTCCAGGCTCTTCTTGCTTTGATTGTCTCTGCTGAGAAATCTGAGGTGATTCTAATTGGTTTCCCTTTATAGGTGATTACCCTTTTCTCCTTGACAGCTTTAAGGATCTTTTCCTTGGTCTGAGTTGATCCTGTGTGGATTATAATGTGACGGTGGGATGGCCTATTCTGATCTGGTCTATTTGGGGTTCTAAAAGCTTCTTGTATCTGAATAGGCCTATCTTTTTGCATGTTGGAGAAGTTCTCTGCTGGGATCCTGTTAAACAAATTTCCTAGACCATTAACTTCTGTTTCTAGGTGCTCTTCTACACCCATTATCCTTAGATTAGGCCTTCTGATGTTGTCTTCCAAGTGTTGGGTAGATCTATCATATTTCTTGGACTTGTCTTGGATGGTTGTATGTTCTTTCTCTATAATAGCTAGGCTATCTTCAATTCCCAAGATTCGATCTTCTGCATGGTCTAACCTGCTCTCAAGACTTTCTACTTTGTTTTTTATTTCTTTTCCTTCTAATTGGTCAGCCTTGTTTTAGATCTTGTGTGGACTTCTTTACTTTCTTAATTTGGTATTCAGTGTTTATTCTCAAATCACTTAGTTGATTGGTTATGGTTTCCTTGGACTCCCATTCCTTCTGTTGGGTTCCATTCAGCATTCCCTTTGTGGTCTCCCTGACTTCCTTCAGCTCTTTGTTAATGGATCCCATGAATGCCTTTAGTGATCTTTGTGTATTCTCATACTGCTCTCTCAATTCCTGTATTACTCTTTGCTTAGCTTCCTCCCGTTCATGCCATTCTTGTAGTTCTCTTTGAGTGTTCTCAGCCTGTTCATGCCATTCCTGCCTTTCTCTTTGAGTATTCTCAAGCTGCTCGTGCAAATCCTGTACCAGTTTTTTAGTAGCTTCCTCATGCTCATGATATTCCTGTATAAACCTTTGGATTGCCTCCTCTCTCTCCCTCTCACGCTCATACAGAGTCCTTTGTAGGTTTTCAATCTTTTCCTGCATTGACCTTTAGTTTGCCTCCTCTCTCTCCCTATCACGCTAATACAGAGTTCTTTGTATGTTTTCAATCTTTTCATTTATCATGTTTGCCAGCAGTGTTTGTAGAGCTATTTGGGAGCTCTCCTCTGGATTATTCATTATCTGTTCTGTCCCCTGATTATCATGAGTGGGAGTGGAGATACCCAGACTTGCCATTTTTCTTGTGGTTTTCTGGCTTACTCTGCCCATTTGGGATGAAAGTAACACCAGTTTTGTGCTAGAACACTAACTTAAGGCAAGCATCAACCAAAGTCTGAATTTGCATAGTCAATAGTCTGCAGATACAATCTAGTTCAACAGATACCTCTATTCAACATCAAACAACTATATATTAATGGGCTATGAACCACAAAGAAGAATTTGGTAAACCAGAAATTATTAGGGTTAGGGAGAGATGTGGGTAAAAAATAGGAATAGAGTGATGTGGGAAGGTACAGGGAGAGTTAACTTAACTAAGTCCTAGTCTCAAAGCAGGAAATAGGTTGGATAGGATGAAAGTAGAGAGAGAGAAATCAAGGAGAAAGAGAAAGGAAAAAAAAAGAGACCAGAAAAAATAGAAAAATAAAAATTAATAATATTCAGATTCGAGAACAAACTATTCAAAGAACGTGAATATATATAATTTAGAGAAGGGGAGGTATATAAAGGAGATGTGAAAAACTTAAAAATAAAAATACTTAAAATATTATATAGGTATAAAGAGGTAGTATTGCAATTAAGGAATTTAAGTCTCAGAAGTTTTGAATTGAGTAATAAATTTGTGGATTAAGTGTGTACACAATGGGGGATAGGGTCTAACAGTCAACTACGGGTTTATCTGAGGCTGGGCAGAACAACAATTTAGTCCCATAAAAAAGAACAAAAGAGAGAAAAGGTGAGAAGGATAAGGAAGAAAGAAAAAAAAGATCAGAAGTTCAGTTGAGCTAAGCAAAAAACAAAAAGAAAAATTTTTTTAAAAGAAGAAAGAAAAAAGAAAGAAAAACGCATACACGCATATATCCCTAAAATAAAGATTATAAGGGGAAAAAAGTTACTAGAAAACAATTTTTTCCAAAAAAGGTAAAAATTAAAAATTTAAAAAAGTTTTAGAAAAGAAAAAAAAATTTTTTTTTGTATTAGGTATAAAAAAAAAGAAGAGAAAAAAAAGTTCTTTGATTTTTTTGGGAGGCTTAGGAAAAATCCTGTATCTCCCTTGTGTTTGTAATCAGCCTCTGGTTGGAGTCTCTGGTCTGCTTCTGGTCCTGTGGCTTGGTTGGTTTCTTAAGTCAGTTTGTTTGGACAGGCAGAAAAATGCTCTGCTTTACCCAGGATTTTGCGAACCTCCTCCCAAGTTAGTTCAATGGGAGGGCGGTGTGCTTTGAGTATCACAAAAGAGGAAGATGGCTTTTTCCTTAAGTTTGGAGATGCTGTGATGAGGCTAGGTTCTTGGTAGAGTTGAGGCCTTTCAGCAAACAGTAGCTTTTCCAGGGGCTAGTTTGTGAGAAACTCACAGAGCCCAGCCTGGAGCCATTCTCAGGGTTTCTGTTTACTGATGTCGAGGCTGCTAAAGGGAGGGGCAGCCTCTGGCTCTGATTACCCGGTGAAGAAAGCCACTCCTAGGGCTGGTGCCCGAACTGGGTGACTTTTCCCTGGGTGGAGCTGAGTCTGGCAGGTCACGCCATTAAGTTCTTGTGACCTGCTAAATGACCCTAGTTTTATTCCAAGGCCTGAGTTGGAGCTGGCAGCTCCACTGCGCTTTGTCGGTATCCAAGATGGAGATTTCCGGTACTGGGGGGGGAGGGGTGGCCTTCCCTCCTCTGCTCCCTGAGGAGGAGTGAGGATGTCAGGCTTCTACTCACACCTGGTCTTGGTTCCTGGGTCGTCTCTGGTCTGCGAACTGCAGGATGAAGATGTCCGCTCCTTGTCAGTTCTTGCTGGTGTTGAGTAGAATCCGCTCGCCCACCACCTCTGGCTCTTTTGTCCCAGACTCTCTCTGTTTCAGGTATGGTGGTACCACGGCCACCACCGCCACTGCCGCCACAGCGGCAGCAGCTGGCAAGAGCTCAGAAGTGTCTCCTTGCCTGGATTTTCCCTCTCTGGCCTAACTCTCTGTCCTGTGATGGCACACTTGGTGTGATTCTCTGGCTTAGGACTGTTCACTGGAACTCTAAAACTGCTTTCTATGCGAGAGCTTGTTTTGCCTCCAGCTTCTCCTCCGCCATCTTCCTGGAACTCTTAAAATTTAAAAAAAAATTTTTTTATTGTGAAAATACTGTACAGAGGGGTTACAATTACATCAGCAATATAGTGAGTACATTTCTTATCAAGCATTGTAGCCTCCTCCTTTGTTTACCCTTTCCATCCCTTCCCATCCTCCCTGCCCCCCCACCAAAACCTCCCCCCCAAGTTGTAAAGTTTGTTTTCGACATGACATCTTGTACTTCTCATTGTTGCAACAGGTCCACTGGTATCCTTATTTAAACAACTTGTTTTTCCTCTTCCCCTCCACAAATTATACCGACATCAAATACAGTGAAAGCAGGGGTTGTACTGTGGGGGAGGGACATACAAAACAACAAAGAAATAGTCTTATAATTGCGTTAGAAACAAATGCATGAAAGAAAAAAAACATTTAAAATACATATTTTAGGGTTCATTTTCCTAACATCACCTTATCTGAACTTTTCTGCGTGACTCATACATATACTAGATATTGCAAATAAGGGAAATCATGGGACCTATGTTTCTTTGGGCTTGGCTTACTTCACTTAATTTTCTTTTTTGCCAGTCCTGAGGCTTGAACTCATGGACTGGGCACTGTCCCTGCGCCTCTCTGTGTTCAAGACCAGCACTCTACCACCTGAGCCATGGTGCCACTTCCAGCTTTTTGCTGTTTATGTGGTACTGAAGAATAGAACCCAGGATTTCATGCATGTGCTAGGCAAGCACTGTACCACTAAACCACATTTGCAGCCCTTAACCTCCAGCCTCTCAGGAGATTAAGAAGCCCAGCCCAGAAGTGTGAGAGAGGGGCATGCCACATACACATAATGGTGAAAGGTAAGCATGTGCGATGCGCATGCACATACATTCTGAGGGACACCCATGTGCGTGCACGTGCACACATAAACACACGCAGACCCGGATGAGCCTGGACTCCAGCAACCACACAGCCACCCAAGAAGGAAGCAGGATGCTCGGAGGCTGCGCTGCATCTTCTCTCAGCTCCGGCCTGAGGCTGCTGGGTTCCAATGCTTCCCCCAACAGTCTCAGGCCCCAGGCCGTGTTCACTGCTATCCTCCCCCAACTGGTGCTGTACCTGCCTTTGGGATGGGAAACCCATGGGTGTCTCCGGCCTGGCTGCGCTGATCTCCATCCTCGTGGTCATGTGACCGCACATGGTGTGAGGCCCTCCCTGGCTCGGGATGGTTCGAGGTAAGTGGGCCACTTCACCCTCCCCACCCCAACCCCCAACCCCCACCCCAGCCGCTGACAGGAAGCATGCGGGAAATGACGGGAAGCTGGGTGAGGGGTCACGCGTGCGCACTTTCAGACCTGGGCCAGCGGTGCCCTAGACACCCACAGAGAATGAAGGTGAGGGTCTCAAAGGCCTGGCTGCCTTCCCTCCCTGATATGGCCCCAGGGTGATCAATTCCACTGTAGTGGGGTAGGGGGGACGGGGGTGGGGTGTGGTGAAGTGGCCCACTTACCTTGAACCAGCCCTAGTCCAGGAGGGCATCAAAGGCATGCGCGGCCACACATTCACATGGACTATGAAGAAGCAGATCCATGAAGCCCAGACAAAGAAATCCCTGGGTTTCCTGGAGCAGTGGCAGGTTCAGCACCAGTTGGGGGAGGATGACAGTGAAAACAGTCCTGAGACTCTCAGTAGATGCAGTGGAACCAAGCAACCTCAGGCCGGAGCTGGGAGACGATGCAGGGCAGACTCTGAGCTTCCCACTTCCTTCTTGGGTGGGCTCTTTGGTCGTGGGTCCAGGCTCATCCAAGTCTGCGTGCATGTGCATGCGTGCATGAGTGTCCCACACCAGGGTGTATGCTCATTTGCATCGCACGTGCATACTCTCACCATGGGTGCGCACCCCTCCTTCACACTTCCAGGCTGGGCTTCTATATCTCCTGAGAGGCTGGAGGACCCACGATCACTGTAACCCAGACCTGAGGTGAGACTTTACCAGTTTCTGCTGGAAGCATCCAGTGAGGGGGGGGTCTACCATGGCACCCTGCTGGCTTGGAGCACTATGTATAAAATAGTTTTTGTACGCCGTTTTCCAGTGAGCTTTGTTGTTGTTTTTGCAATCCTGGGACTTGAACACAGGGCCTTGAGCCTCTCTGTGCTCAAGGCCAGCGCTCTACCACCTGAGCCATAGTGCCACTTCTTGCTTTTTGCTGTTTGTGTGGTACTGAGGAATCAAACCCAGGGTTTCATGCATATGCTAGGCAAGCACTGTACCACTAAGCAACACTCGCAACCCTTTTGTTAATCTCAGCCTCTCGGGAGATTAAGAAACCTGGCCCAGAAATGTGAGGGAGGGGCGCATATGCACACAAAGGTGAGAGTATGTATGTGCAATGCACATAAGCATGCACGCTGCTGAGGGACACGCATGCACACACACACACACTCATGCAGACCTGGATGTGGCTGAACACACACACAACCACAGTGGCCACCCAAGAAGGAAGCAGGAGGCTCGGAGTCTGCCCTGCATCCTCCCTTGGCTCCTGCCTGAGGTTGCTTGGTTCCACTGAATCCACCGACTGTCTCAGGACCCATCTTGTGTTCGCTGCTGTCCTCCCCCCAATTGGTGCTACACCTGCCCCTGCGATGGGAAGTCCAGGGGTGTCTTTGGCCTGGCTGCATGGATCTCCATCATCAGAGACCATGCGGATGTGTGACCACACATGTATTTGATGCCCTCCCAGGCTCCGGCCGGTTCAAGGTAAGTGGGCCACTTCACACACACACACTCTCACACACACACACACACACACACACACACACACACACACACGGGACCAGAAGCGGGGGTCAAGGGACCGGAAACATATGTGAAAACACGGGAAGCTGGGTGAGGGAACTCGCATGCACACTTGCAGAGCTATAGAAACCTGGATGCATGGCGCCTTAGAGCCCTATGGAGAATGAATGGGGGGGGGGGCGTGCCACAGAGGCCTTCTTGCTACCCTTCCCCAGTATGGCCCCGGGGTTGGTCAGTTCCATTGTGTCCTCTGGTGGTCATGGACCTGGAGCCACATTCACTGCTGCCTTTCCCAAACCAGCACTGCACCTGCTACAGTGGCATGGCCGAGCTGACCTCCATTTACCTGTTCTGATGGGTCTTTTTGTGAGTGCCATCACGGGGACTCCCTCATTACCAGGAAGTGCCCCTCCTCTCTCCCCTCTTCCCACAGGGAAGCGATGGTGAGGGCAGGTCCATCATTCCTGTTGATACAAGAAAAGATGGAGACTTGGAGAAAGGAGTTGAGTGTGGGGATGAACTCCAAGAAGCAGATTACTGAACATGTGTCTTTGAAGGAGGTGTAGCACGGAAGTGCTGTATTAAGTGATCTTTGAATGAGCACACATTTCTCAGTCCTCTTTCTGTCTCTTGGAAATTGAGTAGCTTTGTCATGTTCCTCCCAGGCATGATGTTCCATTTTGTCTTTTGTGAACACAGATTATGTTTTTGTAGTTACTTGTTTCTTTGGTGTCCCCGAATACAATATGCTGTTCTTAGTTTGCAGAACTATTCTTTCTCACATCATCTGTATTCCTAGTTAGAAGGCCTACTCTCATAGTGTAACGAAGGCCTGAGGCCTCCTCTAATGGCCTAGCTAGGGCTTGAGGAGTATTCTTTTTTTTTTTTTTTTAGTTTTTATTGTGAAAATACCATACAGAGGGGTTATAAGTACATGGGCAAGGTAATGAGTGCATTTCTTATCAAGCATTGTTGCCTCCTCCTTTGTTTCCCCTTCCCATCTCTTCCCATCTTGTCCCCATTCCCCATCCCCCATCCCTCCCAGTTCTCCCCTCCCCCAGTCTTGTCCCCCCCTGCAAAGTTGTAAAGTTCATTTTTCAACATAACGTCTTGTACATCTCATTGTTGCAATGGGTCCACCTCTATCCCTATTTAAAAATTTCTTTTTTCCCTTCCCCTCCACAAATTATACCAACATCAAATACAGTGAAAACAGGGGTTATACCATGGAGGAGGGACATACAAAGCAACAAAGAAATCATCTTATAAATATATTAGAAACAATAGCAAGAAAGAAAAACCATTTGAGTGCTAATAAAGTTCATTTTTCGATGTAATGACCTGTACATCTCATTGTTGCAATGGATCCACCTGTATCCGTATTTAAAGAGTTTGTTTTTTCCCTTTCCCTCCACCAATTATATCAACATCAAATATTGTGAAGGCAGGGATTATACCATGGGGGAGAGACATACAAAGCAACAATGAAATCATCTTACAAATATGTTGAAAACAATCACAAGAAAGAAAAAAACATATGAATCTTTATCTTGGGGTTCATTTTGCCTAACAGAAACTTATTTGAAATTTTCTGTTTGTCTCAGACTATAATAGTTATTGCAAATACGGGAAACCATGGGACCTAAGTTTCTTTGGGCCTGACTTACTTCACTTCATATAGGTTTTTCCAAGTCTTTCCATTTCCTAACAAATGGGGCAATGTTATTCTTTCTGATGGAGGCATAGAACTCCATTGTGTATATATACATACTTTCTTGATCCATTCATCTACTGAGGGGCATCTGGGTTGGTTCCATATCTTAGCTATGGTAAATAATGCTGCAATAAACATAGTTGTGCTGTTAGCTTTAGTATGGTCTTTTTTGTGATCTTTTGGGTAAATGCCCAAAAGTGGGATTGCTGGATCATATAGGAGCTCTATGTGGAGTCTTTGAGGAACCTCCATACTACATTCCAAAGTGGTTGAACATGTTTACAGTCCCACCAATAATGCAGTAAGGTTCCCTTCTGTCCACATCCCCTCCAGCATCTGTTATTAGAGTTCTTCATTATAGACATTCTAAGTGGGGTGAGGTAATATCTCAAAGTTGTTTTGGTTTGCATTTCTTTTATGGTTAGGGAGGTTGAACATTTCTTCATGTGTCTACTGGCCATGACTAATAGGCATAAGAATATTTTTAAGATTCTTTTTTTTTGGGGGGGGGTCTGGTCCTCGGGCCTGAACTCTGGGCCTGGGCGCTGTCCCTCAGCTCTTCAGCTCAAGGCTAGTGCTCTACCACTTGAGCCACAGCGCCACTTCCGGCTTTTTTCTTTTTTCTTATGTGGTGCTGAGGAATCGAACCCAGGGCCTCAGGCATGCAAGGCAAGCACTCTACCACTGAGCCACCTTCCCAGCCCAAGGTTCAATTCTTTAGAAGAGCAAAAACATGTAACTGTTGTGCATATAAACCTAATTTATTTGAATTAAGAAGTTGATAGCCATTTGTAGACTTTTGACAATAAATGAAAAGTGTCTTTCTTGTTTGTAGCTGAATTAGTCTATACTATGTATGTATGCCACATTTTCTTTTTTGTTTAATTTTCCATATATAGTTGAACAAAAGAGTTGTTATTTAACAAATCAGTTAATGAATACAATATAGTCAATATTCTCACAATCTTTCCTTTATGACCCTTCTCTTATACTTCTTCACTTTGTGAGTTATACATTGGATTCCTCACTGTATTAGCACCACTTTTCTCCTCTTTATTTCTCCACCAATTTCCGTATAACCCCACTTCACCCCTCTTAAGTACTCACTTCTTATTTCCAATCTTCTGTAAATGTAGTCTTCGGTGTCTTTCATTTCGTCCTCCTGCCTACCAGGATGAGAATTACCACTAAACCATAATACCAACACGAAAGTTGAGTTGTGATTCTTTGCATTCAAGTGACCAAGACAAGCAGAGATAGCCTAATCAGGAAATGTGCAACTCCTCAAGTTGTGTCAGAGGTAAGATCTCCAGCACATATACTTTACATTCAGTAATAAAAATCTGCTCATTCATGGAACAAACATACATGGATTGCCTGGAATTTTGTAAAATATTCTAGAGTTCTCAACCATTTCCACTTTTTAAAAATCTTCACATTCATCCCTGCTCACTGTGTAGAGCGCAGTTTCCTGAGACAAATGGACTGTTTTTGTAACTCACTAACACTAGGCTCAGACATATTTCAAAAGTCTTGGTCCCTGATTTCTCTTCTATTTGATGGGAGACACACCGCATACCTCTGTAACCTGGATATTGATAGTTCTGAAAGCATATTATTGTGAGCAGAAGGAATAAGATACAAGATATAAATTACTTGAATGTGTCAGGTCTAAGCCCCATTTTCATTATCTTCTCATCTAGTACTTCCAGTTTGGCTCTTGGGAGTAGGGCAGCAATAGAGATAGGTGTATGAATGCCTCTATTCTATCCTTACATAAATTCTTTCACATGCATGGTTAGTATGGCAGGATCCTCTGAGACTTCTATTTTTTTTGCTTTCTGAGGGACTTCAATACCAGTTTTTTTCCCTAGTGGTTACACTAAATTATAGTCACACAAATAGGAACCTTGTGGTTCCTTTTCCTGCCGTCCTCACTAGCAGTTGTTCTTGTTTACCTGCTGATTGTCACTCTGACTGGAATGAGATGAAATGTCAATGTCCTTTCAATTTCCATATTCTTATGGCCAGGAATGCTGAGCATTGTTTCATTTACAGATGCTCTCATTTGTACTTCTTTTGGAGCTCAATTCACTCTTGTCTCTTCCATTCTTTTGCTGGTTCATTAATTGGATGATTGGTTCTTTGGGAGTTTAGCTATTTGAGCTCTCTTTGTATCTTGGTTATCTTGGTTATTAGTCTGTTTTCAGATATACAACTGGCAAAGATGGTGTCCCATCCTGCAGTCTGTTAGGCCATGTTTTAATCCTACATTTAGTGGAATCTGTCATAACATTCAAATAATTAAAGTCCTTATACTGTTACTGAACACATAAATGCTGGAGAATTTTCATGATACAAAAATCTGTGCAAACTTTCTGTTGCAGATATCTTTTTTTTATTTACTTGGCTTTAATGGTAGATTCTCTCCTCTCTCTCTCTCTCTCTCTCTCTCTCTCTCTCTCTCTCTCTCTCTCTCTCTCTCTCTCTCTCTCTCTCTCTCTCTCTCTCTCTACCAGTTTTGTGTTTGGTGAATTTCCTTGCTCATAACTAGCTCTCTAAGTCTTAAACAATGCCTCCTACTCATATTTTTGCTGGATAATTGGAACTAAAATCTTGTAGTCTTTTCTATCTCAGCTTCCTCTATTCCTTGATCCTCACATGTCAGTTTCATGAGTATCTAGACTTAGAGGCAAAAGCCACTGTTAGCTATCTGTTTCTTTCTTTCATGTGTGTTACCATACAAAATAAGTTTAATTTTCAAATGCTCAGTTTTTTAAAAATACGTCTACTTCTATTTGGACCAATATGTATTGAAAGAGAAAGAAGAAGATAGTAAGCACAATCCTGGTTCACCATGGCTGTGAACATTCTTTTCATGAACCTAGCAGTATATTATTTGTGTATATATGTAAGTATGTATGCTTATATATGTGGATATATATCTATATAAACAAATATATACACACATCCATACACAAACTCAGAGACACACACATATAAAGAGACAGACAAAAGATTCATAGACAGTAGATATAGATAGATAGATAGATAGATAGATAGATAGATAGATAATAGATAGATGATAGATAGATAGATAGATGAAGAATTTGGAGGCAAGACCTTAGTATTTAGCCTGAGTTGCTGTCAAACTAAGGAAATTCTTGTCTTCACCTCGTAAGTTATAATTTATAAGCCTTCTCAAACAAACTTGGCTTACTAAAGTTATTTAAAGTGAGTTCTCTGTTGTCCTCAAATCAAATGAAGTGGAATATTTAGTAAAAGATTTAAAGTGAGAAATACCTACACAGCCCCATCAGAAAAATCTCATTTTTTGCATCTAAGAGCATTTATTAAAAGTGTACCTTTTGCACAACTATGCACACTTACTACAACTGGTATACATGTGCATACATCACAGTTAAATATCCAATATGAGGGATTGAACTCATTCCCTGGGTGCTATTCCTGAGCTTCTTTTCCCATGTTTACTGCTCTATGACTTGAGCCACATCACAAGTTCCATTTCCCACATTTTGATGATTACTTGTTGATAAGTTCGCCTGGGATATTTTGTCCTGGCTGCCTTTAAAGCTCAATGCTCACATAAGAGGTTTACAGGCATAAACCACCTGTGATAACAGCTTTAGATATTTTTATTTACATGTATTGTTTTTTCTGGTACTGGTCCTGAGGCTTGAACTAAAGGCCTATGTGCTAGTCTGAGCTTTTTTGCCCAAGATGAGCACTCTAGCACTTGAACCTCATTTCCTCCTCAGGCATTTTCATGATGAGTTAAAAAATTTATCTCAATGACCTCCCTATCTCAGGCTCACTTTGCACCCTCAGACTCAGAACTCAGCTTCCATAATAGATAGGAGGACAGATTTGAACCATAGGTGTCTGGCCAAATACTATGTCCTGAGGCCTCCTTGAATACTTCACAATGACAGCATTTTTTTCCATTTTGTGGGTTACATATTTGGAGTTTATAAGGGAGGAAGAAGCTGAGTAAGAGAACCAGGGGTCCTTGCTAAGGGTGCTGATATGTCAGAGAAACTATTCACATCAAGGTGAACTGTGTAACTGTTTTTAGTTTTTGAATGAACTAAATTCCTTTCTATTTTGTCCCCTTCTTTGTAGAGATCTTCATTTCTTCGTTTTTCAGTCCCAAATAATTTAATAATCTTACTGATATTCTGTCTTTGGAAATGGATCTCACCACTTTTGTGTTTATGTTTAAGGCCCTGATATAGGCCTTGTGACTGTTCCCTCATGGCTTCTTCTGAGATGAGCTTAGTCAGAAGGGCCAAAACTTGTGCAAAAGCTCTGATAAGTTTACAGGTGTTATGAAGGAGTCTGAGTGAATTCAATTAACTGGATGAGTTTGTATTGATTTGTACATAGCATTGATTTTTATATTTCAAATTATGTAAATGTAATCTTATAGCTAACCCCAAAGCAATATATGTGTGTGTTTATATATATGTGTGTGTATTTGTCTATATATCTGTCTGTCTTTGAAATAACTGCAAACTTTTTACTTTAAAACTATATCAAACTCTGTTGCTGCTGGGTGAAATGTTCGGTAAATGTCTGTTAAGTCTAGTTGATCTATGCAGCTGTTTAGATCTGCGGTTTCTCTGTTGAGTTTTTGCCGAGTTGATCTATCTAGTGGGGAGAGTGGTGTGTTAAAATCCCCAACAATTAATGTCTTTGGATCTATATGGGATTTGAGGGAAAGTAGTGTTTCTTTGATAAATTTGGGTGCTCCATTGTTTGGCGAATAGATATTTAGAATTGTAATATCCTCCTGAAGGAGAGATCCTTTAATTAGTATGTAGCGACCTTCTTTATCTCTTCTCACGAATTTTAGTTTGAAGTCTATTTTATCTGATATTAGGATTGCAACTCCCGCCTGTTTATGAGGGCTGTTTGCTTGGTAGATTTTGTTCCAGCCTTTAACTTTGAAAATATGTTTGTTTTTATGGGCAAGATGTGACTCCTGCAGGCAGCAGATAGAGGGGTCTTGTTTTTTAATCCAACTAGACAGTCTATGTCACTTAATTGGAGAGTTCAGTCCGTTAACGTTAAGAGATAGGACTGAGAGGTATTTGGGGGTTCCTGCCATGTTATCCACCTTCTTGGGGGCTGTGAAAACTGGGTTCTTCCTATGGTTCTTGGATTCTCAGTTTGTGTGCAGTTTCTTGGCCTTTGTTGAGTTCTTGTTGGTTTTCTATGTGTAGGACATCTTTAAGAATCTTTTGCAGGGCTGGTTTGGTGGAGATGTATTGTTTCAATTTTTCTTTGCTATGGAAGGTTTTTATTTGGCCTTCAGTTATGAAGGAGAGTTTAGCTGGGTACAGTATTCTTGGTTGATAGTTGTTTGTTTTTAGGGCATGGCATACGTCATTCCAGGCTCTTCTTGCTTTGATTGTCTCTGCTGAGAAGTCTGAGGTAATTCTAATTGGTTTCCCTTTATAGGTGATTACCCTTTTCTCCTTGACAGCTTTAAGGATCTTTTCCTTGGTCTGGGTTGATCCTGTATGGATTATAATGTGACGGTGGGATGTCCTATTCTGGTCTGGTCTATTTGGGGTTCTAAAAGCTTCTTGTATCTGAATAGGCCTATCTTTTTGTATGTTTGGGAAGTTCTCTGCTAGGATCCTGTTAAACAAATTTCCTAGACCATTAACTTCTGTTTCTAGGTGCTCCTCTACACCCATTATCCTTAGATTGGGCCTTCTGGGCGAAAGACTTAAAGAGAAGCTTCTCTGAAGAAGAAACAAGGATGGCCAATAGACACATGAAGAAATGTTCAACATCCCTAGCCATAAAAGAAATGCAAATCAAAACAACATTGAGATATCACCTCACTCCAGTTAGAACAGCAAAAATCAAGAACTCTAACAACAACAGATGCTGGAGGGGATGTGGACAGAAAGGAACCTTACTTCATTGTTGGTGGGAATGTAAACTCGTTCAACCACTTTGGAAAGCAGTATGGAGGTTCCTCAGAAGACTTCACATAGATCTCCCCTATGATCCAGCAATCCCACTTTTGGGCATTTACCCAAATGTTTACAAACTAGACCACACTAAAGCTACCAGCACAACTATGTTTATTGCAGCATTATTTACCATAGCTAAGATATGGAACCAACCCAGATGCCCCTCAGTAGATGAATGGATCAAGAAAATGTGGTATATATACACAATGGAATTCTATGCCTCCATCAGAAAGAATGACATTTCCCCATTTGTTAGGAAATGGAAAGGTTTGGAAAAAATTATATTAAGTGAAGTAAGCCAGGCCCAAAGAAGCATAGGTCCCATGGTTTCCCTTATTTGCAATATCTAGTATAGGTATGAGTCAAGCGGAAAAGGTCAGATAATGTGATGTTAGGAAAATGAACCCTTAAAGATGTATTTTAATGTTTTCGTTTCTTTCATGCATGTGCTTCTAACGCATTTATAAGATTATTTCTTTGTTGCTTTGTATGTCCCTCCCCCACAGTGTAACCCCCGCTTTCACTATATTTGATGTCAGTATAACATGTGGAGGAGATGGGGACAAACAAGTCGTTTAAGGATTCAGGTGGACCTGTTGCAACAATGAGAAGTACAAAATGTCATGTCAAAACCAGCTTTACAATGTCGGTGTGGGGGGGGGGGAGGGGGGTATAATTGGGTGGGGAGAGGGGGGTAAAATTGGGTGGGGGGAGGGGGGAGGCGGGGAAGGGAAGTGAAGGGTAAACAAAGGAGGAGGCTGCAATGCTTGGTAAGAAATGTATGCATTATCCTGCCCATGTAATTGTAGCCCCCCTGTACAGTATGTTCTCAAATAAAATAAAATACAATTAAAAAAAAAACGATATCAAACTCAAGAATAGTAATTGGTATGGCTGATAATTCAAATAAAAAAAGCAGGTTTTTTTTTTTTTTGCCTCAGATCATCACTCTTTATTGAGCATTTATAGTGTACTAGATACAATATAACATACAGAAAATATTGTCCCTGCTCTGGAAGAACTTACATTTTGTAAGAATAAAAACAGCTTTTAAAAATGGCATTTTTCTTTGGTGTTTCCTGTAAAGAACCGAGGAAATATTCTGTAAGGTGAGATTTAGGTCTAACAGCCTCATCATTAATGAAAGAAGAAAGATTTAAAGGCAAAAATGACAGACAACCCATTCAGGATAGAATTTATAGGAGATACAAAATCACATCAACTAAGGAGACATGTGCCGCAGGAGAGGATGTTGGAAATAGTTTGTGGGAGGCAAGCAAAGGAAGCAAGTGTTCTTAGACAGTGAGTAGAGCCAGAAAGTTCATGTGGCCTTTTCCCAAGTACATGGCCACCAAAGAGGAATGTTTGGTGACAAGACAGAAGGCTACAAAAAGGAAGGTAATCCTATGCACCTGACAAACAGAATGACCAAAATTGAAGGCAAACTGTATCAAGAAATTCTCAAAAACCAAAACAGACTTGGAAGCACAGAATTTACAGTTAATACGCACTGTCATGATGGGTCAAGAACATTGTGCGTTCTTAATTTAGAAAATGCCAGATACTACAATTTTTTTTTGGGTCCGGTTGTGGGGCCTGAACTCTGGGCCTGCGCGCTTGTCCCTCAGCTCTTCAGCTCAAGGCTAGCACTCTACCACTTGAGCCATAGCACCACTTCCGGCTTTTTTCTTTTTTCTTATGTGGTGCTGAGGAATTGAACCCAGGGCCTAGTGCCTGCAAGGCAAGCGCTCTACCACTGAGCCACCTTCCCAGCCCCAGATACTAAAATTTTAACTTGAATATACTACTTTTCCAATCAGTTTTCCCCGCCCCAAAGGGAAAAAAAATGTTTTTGAGTTGGGTGAAGAGTTGGAACATAGGAGGTTGCCAGTAGTTAGATTTTTGTTTTTCTGTTTTTCTGTTATGTTTATGTTATGTTTTGTAGTTATGATAAACTTTGCACTTTAACTTCGTAAAAGTCCAATGTCTGCCAAAAGTGACTAAGGAACAACTTTTTAATAATGTACAATTTCTTTAGAGGAGATTCAAAACCAAAAGATTGTTTATATAAAAAGTTGTAGAGAAAGTAGTTGAAAAAAGTCCATTCAAAATTTTTTTTATTCCACTTACATGAACTTAATGCATGTGTTCTTAACAATTATGCTTGGATTGTTCATGAAAATTTCAAAAAACATTAAACAAAGATAGCCATCAGCTCAAGTTATTTGCCTGTTCACTACTTTTTTTTTTTTTTTTTTTAACAGTACGGGTATTTGAGGCACGTATCAGAAAAGAAAAAAATTACAAAAGCAAAAAAAAAATCGAAAAACCAATTAAATATATAGGATTTTTTGTTTAATGCTCTGCTTGATATACATGAATAATGAATACCAAGGAGTTCATTTTTACTGCACCTTTGTTCCTACATTTGTTCTTAGGTTGGCTAAAACATTTATATACAAATAAAATGTGTAGCAAAAATAATGAGAGCAAACATCAGTTCACTTTACAAATAATGGAATGTGAGCCATTTTTGTCCTTACCTGGAATTAATTGAGTCACAACTTTGTCTCAAAGAGCAGATCTGGTGCTGAAGTCAAAGGTATGAACACTGAGATAAGACTCTTCCACAGAAATACATGATTCCAACATATAATATTCATGGAATATCTGTGAGGCGGGACTAAGACTCTGTCCCTGGATCTCCCAGCTCACAGGCTCCCGCAGCTCTGCAGACATGGGGTTTCCTCCAATACAATTTTATTTTTTTACATGTCACCTATATCCTTAATTTACATTGAAAATTTCATAATCAGTGAAAGTATATTTTGATTGCTGCTCATTTTTTGTCATTTTAAAATGATTGTATAACTAGACATTCTACTAACATGAGATTGTGGGATTCACTTTTTGAAAAAAATACTGTCTATGGAAGTGTGTATGGTATCAGGAGCTCAATCATTCTATGATGACCTCGGACCATGATGATGAGATGATGAATGAAGTTTTGCCTTCTACTCAAACTGTCACTCAGCGCCAAGAGGTTCATATTTGTGAACAGTCGGTACATGCTCAGCTGCATGTCCAAATTCCTGAGAATGGGAAATCTGAGCTATTGGTATGAAAGTATGTTCATACAGATTTTTTGAATGCTGCTTTTACACATGAGATGCTCAATGTTACTTAATCTATATTCCTCATCTTTTAAAAAATTCTGCAACGTTTTACTTATTTTTAAATGTGCAACAAAATTCCATTAAATTACTAAGTTTTTATTTAAGGTTCTGTGATGAAACCATTTTTTAAAACATTTTTATAGGGCTGGGAAGGTGGCTCAATGGTAGAGTGCTTGCCTCACATACATGAAGCCCGGGGTTTGATTCCTCAATGCTACATAAATACAAAAATCCAGAAGTGGTGCTGTGGCTCAGGTATTAGAGCGCTAACTTTGAGATGAACAGCTGAGGGACAAAGCCCAGGCCCAGAGTCCATGCCCCACAATTGACAAAAATGTATACATATATTTTTTCTATTTAAAATGTCATAGTTATTCCAATGTAGTTTTGGTAAACATCTTGGAAGAATAAATATAACAGGGGGCACCCCTTCACTGCCTTTATTAGATAAGGGGACTCATGATACAATATGTGGCATGAGTACAGTGTCAAGCTTGAACATAAAAGCCAAGAATTAAAGCACCATGAGTTTAAAGCTAACTACCAACATAAACAAAAGGAAAGGTAAATATAGTGATAGAATTTCATGAAACCGAAATTATGCATCATCTTTTTATTTATGTTGATGTCCAAATAGAGAATGTTAGCCATGGAAATCCAGAAATTATAGATGGGTTTTCAGAGTACAGTGAGAGAGAAAGAGAGTATTGATAATTTTGTCCCTTTGATTTGGAGGATCCTGGGGAAGTGGTGATAAGGAGTGATGTCATCAGGACAGTGAAGTGGACAGAGTGTGATGAAGGAAAAATAGCTTGTGTGGTTCTCAGTGAGTTAGGGACTGTGGCAGGGACTGGGTCTCTATAAGGTGAAAAGATCCTTCACATTCATCCCAGGGGACCACACATAGGAAGGCAGGCACTGGAGAAAGATTATTATAAGGTTTATTGAAGAAGCCATTCTGTCCTGGGAGATGGAGCACATGGCATCTGTCCCTATCCAGGTAGAAGGTGGGTCTGTGGCAGGAAGTGAGGTAGGTGGGTGCTTAGATGGGTGTGGGCAGAGAGACAGAGGGGGCAGCTGTATGGTGGGAACTTCAGGGTTGGGAGGAACTCAGGTCTGGGTGGAGCTGAGGACCATGGGAAGGCATAATGCTTACATTCCCCAATTTGTTGTTTAATAAAAATAGGGCTACCAGGCTGGGGGTTATGGGTGGAGGTCGTTTATCTTCTAGAGTGTCTTCCTGCTGTAAATGGGCAAAGTAGTAAGGGGTTCCTGCTTTATTGCTTGGCCAAATAATGTCTCCAGTTGCCTGTAGTAACAGGATGGCCTTGACTTGTTCCCAGGTGGTGTGCTCGGTGGGGGCTGTTATCCTGTTAAAAGAGACTTTTGGAAAGATCAGGCAAAAATTGACAAGGTAACAAGTTAACAAGGTAACAAGTTAAACGTTAACACAAATGGCATAGGAGAACATATATTGGCCACGGGCTGGAAAAGTTCCATTTGGAGCATAAGCCCAGTTGTGGCCCATTACAGAGGAGGAGAAATACTCAGGGCAGAAAGGCAGAAAGAGGGTGTCTAAGGTCTTTTGGGAAATCAGGTAGCAGAGAACATAATGGACTGCTTGGGAGTACCAGTCAGAGGCTACTATAAATACAAATGGCAGGGAACAAAGCAAGACTGGAACTTTCTGTCCACTAACAAGTTAGACAGGTATGGACATTAGGTGGGCAAGCAACTATTTCTCTTGATCTCCCTGCTCTGATTAATTTTGAAAGGGCAAGCATAAAATAACTCCATTTAGGAAGTAATCTCCTCTTACTCCTCTCCATAGTTTTCCATTGTCTGGACTAAATTTGTCCTGGGGGGTCTCAATGTCTGTTGCTGGGGTAGGTTGTCCTACTTGGCACTGACTGGGTTTGAACTCAAGGTCTGGGCACTTTTCCTGAGCACTTCTGCTCAAGGCTAATGCTCTACCACCTAAGAGTTCCTTGGAGGTGAGAGTCTCTTGAGCCATGTCTCCAGCCTGGCTCTTGGCTGATTAGCTGGGAAATGGAGTTTTAGAGAGATTCTTTGTGCCCAGGATGGCTTTGAACTGTGGCAAAAGGAATCTTTGTCATAAAAGCCCTTTATATTTCCAATTCAAGAAACAAGGAGATCAATGAGATAGAGGTACCTATAACTTCTTTTTTTTTTAAATTTTTTTATTGTAAAGATACTATACAGAGGGTTACAGTTACATGAGTGAGGTAATGAGTACACTTCCTCTTGAACATTTTTACCCCCTCCATTGTTTTCCCCCTACCATCCCCTCCCTCCCTCCCTTCCCCGAGGTTCTTTTTTTTTTTTTTTGATTGTGATTAAGTGATTACATAATTTCTGGAAATTCACAGTATTGTGGAATAATGATGCTAATTTAAAGTCACAAGTTCATTCTAACTTTCCTGGAGCAAATTGTCTATCACAGTCTGTAATATATAACGGTGCTCACATGTTATATACCATAGATGTGATCAGCAGCATGGGGATATTTGGTAGTGGTTCAACCAGATGAGTGGGAGTTCTTTGTTTCTTAAGTCCTGTTAGTTTTGTCATATCACCT
The DNA here is from genome assembly GCF_024711535.1 of Dipodomys merriami. Lineage (NCBI taxonomy): Eukaryota > Metazoa > Chordata > Mammalia > Rodentia > Heteromyidae > Dipodomys > Dipodomys merriami. Next base: position 152,470 of record NW_027206165.1, read on the forward strand.
AACATTTTGGATTTAGCATCCACTTATCAGGGAGACCATGTACTGTTTGTCTCTTCGTTCTTGGCTTACCTCGCTCAACATGATTCCTTCTAGCTCTAACCATTTCCCTGCAAATGCCATTATTTTGTCATTTCTAATGGCTGCGTAATATTCCATTGTGTATAGATACCACAATTTTTGGATCCATTCATCTGTTGTGGGGCATCTAGGTTGTTTCCATATCCTAGCTATTGCGAACAGTGCTGCAATAAACATGGAGGTGCACGTGTCCTTGTATATTGGTTCCTGCTGTTCAGGGTAGATGCCTAGAAGTGGCTTGACTGGGTCGTAAGGGAGGTCAATCTTTAGCTTTCTAAGGACCCTCCAGACTGCTTTCCAAAGTGGTTGTATAAGTGTACATTCCCACCAGCAGTGTAATAGGGTTCCTCGTTCTCCACATCCCCTCCAGCATTTGTCGTTGGCTGATTTGTGGATGTGGGACATTCTGACTGGGGTAAGGTGGTATCTCAGGGCTGTCTTTATTTGCATTTCCTTCACCACCAGTGATGATGAACATTTCCTCATGTGTTTCTTTGCCATTTTTATTTCTTCATTTGAGAAGTCCCTCTTTAGTTCCCTTGCCCATTTAGTAATTGGTTTGTTAGGTTTGGGAGGGATTAGTTTCTTGAGTTCCCTGTATATGCAGGATGTTAACCCCTTGTCTGATATATTGCTGGTAAATATTTTTTCCCAATTAGTTGGTTGTCTTTCTAGCTTGGTTGCGATAGCTTTATCTGTGCAGAAGCTTTTTATTTTAAGGTAGTCCCATTTGTCGAGTCTCTCTCCAATTTGTTGTGACCCTGGGACTCTGTTCAGGAAGTTCCTTCCTGTGCCTATTAGTTCAAGTGTCTCTCCTACACTGTCCTGCCGTAGTTTCAGAGATTCAGGTTTAATGTTAAGGTCTTTAATCCATTTTGAGTTGATGTTGGTGCGTGGTGATAGGCTGGGGTCCACTTTTAGTTTTCTGCATGTGGCTGCCCAGTTTTCCCAGCACCAGCGGTTGAAGAGGCTGTGTTTCTTCCATTGTATGTCTTTGGCTCCTTTGTCGAATATCAGCTGGCTGTAGGCCTGTGGATTTATTTCTGGATCTTCTATTCTGTTCCATTGGTCTTCGGGTCTGTTTTTGTGCCAGTACCATGCTGTCTTTGTTATTATAGCTCTGTAGTAGAGTTTGAAGTTCGGCATGGATAGCCCTCCCATATTGTCTTTATCCCCTAGAATTGTTTTGGCTATTCTAGGTCTTTTGTTGTTCCATATGAATTTTTGGACTGTTTTCTGTATTTCAGAGATGTACGTCATTGGGATTTTAATAGGAATTGTGTTGAATTTGTATATTAGTTTGGAAGTATTACCATCTTTACTATATTAAGTCGTCCTATCCAGGAGCATGGGAGGTCTTTCCATTTCCTAGTGTCTTCTGCAATTTCTTTCTTTAACTTTTTATAGTTCTCATTAAATAGTTCTTTTACATCTTTGGTTAGGTTAATTCCTAAATATTTTATTTTTCGGGAGGTTATTGTGAATGGGGTTGCTCCCTTTATTTCCCTCTCTTCCTGTACATTATCAGTGTATAGGAAGGCAACTGATTTTTGTGGGTTTATTTTGTATCCTGCTATTTTGCCGAAGTGATTTATGATTTCTAAGAGTTTGGGGATGGAGTTTTTGGGATCGTGGAGGTATAGTATCATGTCGTCTGCAAAAAGGGATAGTTTAACTTCTTCTTTCCCTATGCGGATCCCTTTAATGTCTTTTTCTTGCCTTATTGCCCTGGCTAAGGGTTCTAGGACTATATTGAAGAGGAGTGGAGACAGTGGGCATCCTTGCCTTGTTCCTGATTTTAGGAGAATTGGTTGTAGCTTTTCCCCATTAAGTATAATATTGGCTATTGGTCTGTCATAAGTGGCTTTTATTGTTTTTAGAAATGTTCCTTCTATTCCTATTTTCTCCAGAGCTCTTAGCATGAATGAATGTTGAATTTTGTCAAAGGCCTTTTCTGCATCTGTGGCGATAGTCATGTGATTCTTGACCTTGGCTCTGTTGATATGTTGGATTACATTTATTGACTTACGTATGTTAAACCATCCCTGTGTCTCTGGGATGAAGCCAACCTGGTCATAGTGAATTTTTTTTTTTTATGTTTTTCTGGATTCTGTTAGCTAGAATCTTGTTAAGGATCTTTGCATCTGTGTTCATCAAGGAGATTGGCCTGTAATTCTCCTTTTTGGTTGGGTCTTTGCCTGGTTTGGGGATGAGTGTGATATTGGCTTCGTAGAATGAGTTTGGGATAGCTCCCTCCTTCTCTGTTTCTCTGAAGAGCTTGAGGAGTATGGGTATTAGTTCTTGTTTAAAGGTCTTATAGAATTCTGCTGTGAATCCATCTGGTCCTGGGCTTTTTGTTGTTGGAAGACTTTTGATAGCTTCCTGTATCTCATTATAGGATATTGGCTTATTTAATTGGTTAACTTCTTCCTTGCTCAGTTTGGGCAACTTGTATTTCTCTAAAAATGCATCCATTTCTGCCCGATTTTCTTCCTTTAGAGAGTATAGCTTTTGAAAGTAGTCTGTTAGAATTGTTTGGATATCTTGGGTACATGTTGTGATGTTTCCCATGGCATCCCTAATCCTATTAATATGGGTTTCCTCTCTTCTTTTTTAAATTAATCTAGCCAATGGGCCATCAATTTTGTTTATTTTTTCAAAGAACCAGCTTTTTGTTTGGTTTATTTTGGTTATGGTTTTCTGATTTTCTAATTGGTTAATCTCTGCTTTTAATTTGGTTATCTGGCTTCGTCTAGTAGCTTTAGGTCCGATTTTTTCTTGTTTTTCTAGCTGTTTTAATTGCAACATGAGATTATTTACTTGGTCTGTCTCCATTCTCTTGATGTGGGCACTGAGGGCAATAAATTTGCCCCTCAGGACTGCTTTTGCTGTGTCCCACATGTTTCTTTGTGAGGTGTTTTCATTTTCATTGAGTTGTAGGAAATGCTTTATTTCTTCTCTGATCTCTTCTGTTATCCAGGCATTGTTAAGGAGTGTGCTGTTCAATTTCCATGTATTAGAGAAATTTCTGCGGTATGCTTTGTTATTGAGAGCTAGCTTGATTCCACTGTGGTCAGATAGGATACAGGGTATTATGTCGATCCCTTTGTATTTGCTTAAGTTCCTTGCATGAACTATGATATGGTCTAATTTTGGAGAAAGTTCCGTGAGCTGCTGAGAAGGATGTGTACTGTGTTGTTTTAGGGTGAAATACTCGGTAGATGTCAGTTAATTCCGCTTGAAGTATGGCCTCTCTTAATTCGGTAGCTTCTTTGCCAATCCTCTGGTTGGTAGACCTGTCCTTTGGTGAGAGTGGTGTGTTAAAGTCTCCTAGTATTATCGTATTGGGATCTATTTTATTCTGTAAGTTTGAGAGCATTTGTTTGACATATCTGGGTGCACCAATATTTGGGGCATATAAGTTGATGATGGTTATATCCTCCTCTTGGATTGTTCCCTTTATTAATATGTAGTGTATGTCCTTGTCTTTCTGTACTGATTTTAATGAAAAGTTTATTTTGTCAGATATCAGGATAGCTACACCTGCTTACTGGGGGCATTTGATTGGTAGATCCTTTTCCACCCCTTCACTCTGAGTTTGTTTGTATGTTTGGCTGAGAGGTGGGTCTCCTGAAGGCAACAGATGGATGGGTCTTGTTTACTGATCCAGTCCTCAGTTCATTTTCTTTTAATTGGCGAATTCAGCCCATTTATATTAAGAGAAAGTATAGAGAGATGCATTGTTGTCCCTGCCATTCCGTTTTCCTAGGTTTTTCTTCTTTGCTTTCCTCCTGTGCTTGCTCAGTTAGACTTTGAGTAATGCCTGTTTGGGGCAGGCCCCAGTTCCTGGTTGCTTTCTTCAGGTTGTGTCCCCCCTCTTAGAATTCTTTGTAATGCTGGCTTAATGTTTATGTATTCATTTAGTTTTTCTTTGCTATTAAAAGTTTTCAGTTCTCCATCAAATGTGAATGCTAGCTTTGCCGGGTAGATCAGTCTGGGTTGGCAGTTATTGGCTCTCAGGGCTCGTATGGTGCTTTCCCAGGCTTTTCTTGCATTCATTGTTTGTGTGGAGAGATCTGCAGTGATTCTTATTTTTTTCCCGTTGTAGTATAGCTCCTTCTTCATTTTTGCTGCATGCAGGATTGTTTCCTTATTATTCAGATCTATCATTTTTACTATAATGTGTCTAGAAGTGTTTCTCCTGGGGTCTTGCTTGTTGGGTGTTCGATAAGCTTTTGTGATGTAGTTAAGATGGTCATTTTTGAGGTGGGGAAAATTTTCATTGATTATCTTGTTAAATAGGTGTTGCATTCCCTTGCTCTGGAATTCCTCACCTTCGTTCACTCCGATTATGCGAAGGTTAAATTTTTTAGCATTATCTGCTTGCTCTTGAATTTCCCTTTGGTTTAATTTGAGTGATTTTTCCATATCTGTCACTTTTTGGTCCAGTTGGTGTATTCTGTCTTCTGTATCTGACACTCTACCTTCCATTTCATTCACTGTGTTGACAGTGGCTTCTATTGTGGTTTGCATGGAGGAAATGGATCCCTTTATGGATTCAATGTTGGTTCTCAGAGTACTGATCTCACCTCTCAATGAGGTATGCATTACCTCTAATTTGGCGTTTATCTCACTTCTTACTAAGGTTTGTGCAGCTTCTATTTTTGCATGCATCTCTTGTTTGATACCCTGTATCTCTTTGGATAGTTCATGCTTGTGCTCTTTCAATTTCTGGAGCCTATTTCCAGCTGCTATTCTGACATACTTAGGATTCACATCTCTCTGCTGTAGATTGCTGGCAGTTCCCACCTTTGGAAGGGTTGAGCAGCCTAGACTGCTTGTGTTTGCTCCTACGGGTGCTCTTGTGAAGAACAGATGCTCTGGATGCACTCTCCCAAATACTGGAGTCTGCTATGGGCTCCTGATGTGTTTTTGTTTGTTTGTTTTGGGCTGGTTGTGGACTTGAACTCTAGGTTTGGGTGCTGTCCCTCAGCTCTTCAGCTCAAGGCTGGAACCCTACCATTTGAGCCACAGCACCACTTCTGACCCTTTTTGCTTTTGTGATGCTGAGGAATCAGACCCAGAGCCTCATACATCCAAGACTATCACTCTATTGCTGAGCCGCCTTAACAGTCTGAGCTCCTGCTTACTATCAGGTGCTGGCAGCCTGTGTTGCCCAATTCCCAGTCTAGGGTATATGGGTGGAGTTTTGGTGGGGTTTGGGCTTCTCTTGTCCTGGGCCTCCAGGTCTTTTGTTGTCACAGGTGTGCTTCCCGGGGAGTGTTGTTTCCTGATTTTCTCCCCTCTGTTGAGGCATATGCTCAGCTTTTTACTTCAGTTGGAAGGAGTTGGTCGTGTTCTTCAGGCGCCGGATCCCCGGGCCTGGTTCCGGCCCCAGCCTGGAGCGCGCTCGTTAGGCCTGTGCTGATGTGTATACCACCTAGGTTATGCAGCCTGGAGCACGCTCCTTAGGCCTGTGCTGATGTGTATCCCACCTAGGTTATACAGCCTGGGGGACACAGTTCAAATTTCTTCTACTGTTGGTAGTCTTGACCCAGGGGCGCTGTTCCTGGCTTGGCCATTTTAGCTTCCTTCCAGGGGCGCTCTTGCTCTATCCTGGCCAGCTGAGTGTGCTCCACGGGCTGGTGGAGCTCTCAAACAGTTCCCAGTTTTAGTGGGTCCTGTGGTCCGGGTGTTGGGGTAGGGAGGCTAGGTCAGGGTCTGGGGATTCCCTCCAGCTCTGTTCTCCCTTGAGGGATACACTTCCCCTGTGGGGTACTCACCCTGGAGCTGGTTGTTTCTGTGTGGTGTAGGTCGTCAGTTGTTGTTGCAATCCGAGTTCAGTTGGGGTGGTTGCAGGTTGGGTTGGGCGGTGGTGGCTCTGTGTGATTCTTTTCTGTCTCTGCCTCTGTCGAAGCTGTCGGGTCAAAAGTGTCCACGCTCAGGCAGCTTCTTCGCGGTGCCTCTGGGGCCCGGGCGGCCCCGCCGGGTCATGGCGATCATGATCGGGCGGGTGGTCTGCTGACAGGTCCCTTTGTCGCGCTGCTAGTTCCCAGTGGTTTTGGCGGGATGGAGCCTCTCTGCTCCGGTGGAGAGTGAGGGGTGGGGGTGGGATCCTCGTGGAGACTCCCGGCTGGTAGGTTTCTCTGTTCCTGGTGACCCGCTGTTCTGCAAACCGGTACCTGGTGATCTGCAAGCGGCCCCCTTGTCTCTGGGGCTCTGGAAGTCCCCACCGGGCCGGCTGGCTGGCGGCTTGTCGCACTGCCGCGCGGCCAGTAAATGTTGGGGGAGGGGTCTTCGCTTTTCTCTGTTCTGAAATTCTTCTTTTCCTCTCTTTCTTTTTTTTTTTGTTATTTTCCGCCTCGGGTTTTTCTCTGAGTGTTCATCTTTTTGTTGTTGTCGGTCTCTTGGGGAGATTAAGCGTTGGAACTCGAAATCTCTTTTTGGTTGGAGAGAGCTGTGGCGTTTCCCTACTGCCCCGTCTCCATCTTGGTTGTCCCCCCCCTATAACTTCTTAATAATTGACTAACAATTGCTTGTCAGAATTTTGTAGTAAAACCCAGTACATATTTTAAACTACAACTGATTGTCATTGCCCCTTGCCTCTGGGCAGCCTGTTTAAAGTCATATAACATTTAACTTTTAACAAATGTCAGACCCTTTCTTGGGCTATAGCAGTATATCTTGTTTAACATTTTGGTTTGTAAATGCATTTTTCTGGTTGACTGAGGAGCCTGATCTGTAGTGGTTCCAAAAATGCCTGCCCCTGTAGGCCTTTAGACAAATCTTACTAGGGACCTAATCTCAGGTCACAACCACTTTTCCTTAACGGATAAATTAATGTGGCTGGGCCAGCTCAAAAGTCATTGCCATTTAAGAATTTGAGCAGATACAGAGCGTTTGGGATTTCAATTATCTCTCACATTTTACAACTTTAGCTTTTATAACCCAGTACCATAGATGACTGGCAACTCCCTGCCAAGTCAGACAGACATGGGTATTAGGCATGCCTACAAATTATCTTCCCATGAATTCCAGACTCTGATCAAGCTTTGAACGGCCAAGCAGAAGTGACTCCAGGATCTGATACCATTTCTGCCATCCAAATACCAGTGGCTTACTGCCTCTGCATGTTCCAACATTCGCGGGGTTCCAGGAATGCTTCTCTCCATGGTGGGATAAGTACTTGTTTAGTAGTTTCCTTCATTGCTTGCTGGACTTGAACTCAGGGTTTGAGTATTGTCCCTCAACTCTCCAGATCAAGACTAGCCCTCTGCCACTTGGAACTCCAAACCAACTCTGCTTTTCAGCACTCTGCTGGCACATTAGAGATGACAATCTCACAGGCACCTTTGTCTGCCCAGCCTGTCTTCACACCACTTTTCAGCTTAATGAGTCTTTACTTATGGCCACATTTACTCCAAGTAAAAGCAACAACGATGGGCACTGGAAGGAGATTTAAAAGCATGGTCTTACCTCGAACTTATTCAGGGCCAACATTACATCTGACAAACTTGTCCTCTCTCCTTTATTGTGGGCGTTTAGGAAACTGTTATAAAAAACCTATAATGGCAAAGTAGGTTAAACAATCATTTTGGTAATCCTAATTTTTATTTTCCACATTGAAATCAATCTTTAGGACAATTTGTCCTTTTAAACTTTCTTTTTTCTGGGAGGCCTGCCACTCCCCACAACGTGACAAATTTCTGACAATGGGGAGGCCATTTTTAAATCTTTTTGAAAAGTCATTTTACTTTGCATTTAAATTCTTCATTGAAACACTGGGCAACACCCTTTACCTCTTGGCTGAAGTTTTAAACTGGCTATTTTTTCCTCCAGTATGAGTTACATTTAGCAAATTAGCATTTTATTTTAATGCAGTAGCTCTGTACCAAGAATCTAGACTTAGTATCTCTTGCCCTTGAGAGAAAAGTCAACTTAGATTTTTTGCTCATACACCCCTCATGGTCTAACATGGTGGTGATTAACATTACAGAAACAAATATCTTTTCTTTTTTTGATCCAGAAACAAATATCTTAACTGGCTTGTTTTTTATTCTCTTTTTACTACAAATTCACAGGCTTTTCATCATGTGTGATTCAGCAAGGCTGGAGTCTAGGCAAGGATGTGGCATCTCCCAGTGTATATGGACTGTCGCATCTCTTGCTGGTTACCTGCAAAATTCTATATGCCCTGGTTAAAGACCACTGGTGAAAGACCACACTGGCTTTTGCAGGCTGGTGTCACTGGTTTAGGCAGCTGCTTTGTTCTATTACGTGGGTATTTCCCATGCATAGGAGCAAACTGCATCTTGACGCACTGTGGTCCCTTGATTATAAAGGGAGTTGATCAGTGCACAGGGGAGGAAACAGAGAATTAAAACCTCAGCCTTAGTTTACCAGTCATGGTCAGAGGTACAATATTTAATCTTAACATAGATAGACATAAGAAATAACATAAATCACAGCCAACTTAGTTACCAATTTCATTGACTTTGGAAAGGAAACCATCTTTTCTAACTCCTTTCCCATGGCCTTTTAAAAGTGCCTGTTTTTTTTTATTTGCCTTGTAGTCAGGTCACAAAGCAATTCAGATTAAAAGACAGCTTCCACTGACTAAGATTTTTAGCAAGCAGAATACTTGGTAACTTTGGAACCATTACTATTTACATATTTTACATATAGACAGAGATGTTTGTACACAGATTATAGAGCACACTTTAATGCTAAAATTGACCATTTAAAGTTTTTGGAATTATAGCAGTAATACTTTGCCTAATCATGGTAGAACCACATAGTCAGTGCAAAACAAAAACCTGCCAACAAGAAGAAACTTTTTAGTAAAGAGGAGTCAAGACATGAACAGATATATAGCATGATGTAATGACCCCTATCCTGGTCAGGTAAGGGGGGGGAGTTTATAGGACCCCAAAAAACATCCAAGGAAAATTATTTTGAAAGCCACCTTCATGCCCTCCCCTTCTTCACTGGGCTTCCCTCAGAGCACCTGGACCAATTCCTTCCACCCAGGCACCCCTGTCATGTGACACAAGGCAGCCCACAAGAATCATCTTCACCTGTATTTTACCCTGCCAAATATCTAGCACAGTCCTACCTCTTTCTGCTTATCTCTATAATCGCATGGATATCTGTAAGTATTCTAGCTAGCTTTTGTCCATCATTTTTTCCATGGGTCTAGTTTTTTTAAATTGCTACAGAATTAAATTTAGCAAAACCATAACTTATAATTTGTTGTAGAACTAGAAATTTGTAACTTGAAAAAGCAATATTCTCCTCTTGAGAAATTCACTTTCACCCTCCATAACAGTGAGAAAACACAGACTCTCCACAATATCCACAATAGTGTTTTATTACTCAGAAGAACAATAGCATGGTCTACAAGTAAAAATTTACAACAGACTCATCAGTAGTAAATAGAAAACAGCATGTAGTAAAATCATTTTGGCATTACTCATCCAAACCCAAATGCTTAAGAATCATGTCTTCATTTTTCCACCAAAGAAACTAGAAATGGAACTGTGATTCTAGTGCTAGAGTTTAGCCTTGAGAAAAAGTAGTTAAGAAAAGTGGCTAGACTTTGAGTTCAATCTACAAGACTAGTACCCACACACAAAGAAAATGTATTCTTTCAGGTTTTCTGAATGTTTCATGAACTTGGGGATGAAAGATGATGAGACAGATTTTATTCTTGTGCACATTTTGTAATAAACAAGGAGTATTATCTTCTACCAGACCTTCTATTAAAAAATGAATTGGAATAGTAATAGTGTTATAATGCATACATAGACCACACATATAGTGGAAGACTTTTGGGGAGCAGTGGAGAAATTGATGCTCTCATGTCCTTGGAATAAAGCATGATAGTCCTTCCCCATCTATCACTACCAAACCACTATGGATGATTTGAGTTCAATCTCAAAGGTCCAGAGCTCCTATTTCTGAAAAGTGTTTATTAAATTACTTGACCATCCATTCCTCAATATAAAAGACACAAGTCAACAATTTCACTATCTTAATTCTTTGTCAAGCCTGGAAATCCAACCCCTGAATAACATGAAGGGGAATCATCCCTACTCTACACAATGAGAGGATGAGAAATGTTGGTTCAGTGAGTGGTTTTCCCTTACACCTAGCTTAATTCTGCCACGAAGGATTTCTCTATAATTTAGAGAGGTTTCTGCCAAAGGTTTCCCTATGTTGGGTTTCATTTTTTGTGTGAGTGCTCTAATGCTGGCTGAAGGTTCATTTCTGCTTGAAAGATGTCCTCTAATGTTCACTCGACATTCTGTCTTGTCTCTAGGTCTCTGAAATATGTAGAGAAACCTGTGAAACTTCTGGCTAAATATTTGTCTACATTTATTATACTCACATTTTCTCTCCTTATTATGTTCTTGGATGTACTGAGGACTGACTTCTATTAAAAATTGCATATTTGTTAGACCTGTTAATTTTCTTTTCTCCTATGTGATTCAGTTCTCTGCTGAACACTGTGCTATGCTGTCGATGTGGTATTTTCTACATTGGTATTATTCATACCTTGTCTTTCTTGTCTGTGCTCTATAAACACTCATCCATGCATGATTACTAAGTGAAGGACTTTTTTGATACTTGTTTCATTCATAATGTTTTTCTCCTGTGTGTTTTCTGATGAAAATTTAACTATGACTTCTCAAAAACTTTCCACATTTTTTTTCATTCATAAGATTTTTCTCCTGTGTGCATTCAATTTGGAACCATGAGGCATGCCTTCTGGCTAAAAGGCTCCACATTTGCTACATTCACAAGGCTTCTATCAGGTTTTGGTTCTATCATGCAAACTTATTTTTCATCCAGGTGAGACTTTCCATAGTTATCACATTCCTAAGATTTCTCATGTGTGTGGATTCTCTTATGCTTCCTGAGGGATGAACTGCAGATGAAGGACTTTCCACATTTGTTACATTCATAAGGTTTTTCTCCTGTATGTGTTCTCTGATGAACAGTAAGGTGTGACTTACAGGTGAAAGACTTTTCACACACATTACATTCATAAGGTTTCTCCCCTGTATGTTTTCTCTGATGGACAGTAAGGTCTGATTTAAATCGGAAATACTTTCCACATTTGTTACATTCATAAGGTTTCTGTCCTGTGTGTGTTCTCTGATGAACAGTAAGGTCTGACTTACGGGTGAAAGACTTTTCACACACATTACATTCATAAGGTTTCTCTCCTGTGTGTGTTCTCTGATGGACAATAAGGTGAAACTTCTGTCTGAAATACTTTCCACATTTGTTACATTCATAAGGTTTCTCTCCCGTGTGTGTTCTCTGATGAACAGTAAGGTATGACTTACGGGTGAAAGACTTTTCACACACATTACATTCATAAGGTTTCTCTCCTGTATGAGTTCTCTGATGAACAGTAAGGTCTGACTTCTGTCTGAAATACTTTCCACATTTGTCACATTCATAAGATTTCTCTCCTGTGTGTATTCTCTGATGCAAAGTGATGTATGACTTCATTCTAAATGATTTTCCACATTTTTTGCATTCATCAAACTTCTGTTCTTTGTCAGTTCTGTGATGCCTTCTGAGACCTGACTTTTGGGTGGAAAATTTCCTACATTCTTCGTATTCATAGGGTTTCTCTTCTGGTGTTGTTTTAGGTTGATCAGAACTTAGTTCTGAATTCTTAGAGATAGATTTTGCACATTGCTTATACTCATCAGGATTCTCTGGATATTTCCTCTCAGGTTTTGTAAGGTGTAAATCCTTACTGAATGATTTCTCACATTCACTACTTGTATAAGGATACTCTCCTGTGTCTCTTTTCTGATGCATAGTGACTGGAAACCTCCCTCCCTGACAAAGTTCTTGGGCAAGAAGAGCAGACTTATCATATTCTTCTCTATATTCGTTATGGTTAGAGGCGGGATCTCTGATGCAAACCCAATTATGTGGAAAGAATATCATCTCTGAATTTAATACCTTCTCTCCTCCATATTCAAAATATGGACCATCATCATTTTGACTAAAAGCCTCTGAGTATCGAAGCGATTGTTTAACTACAGGAGAAACACCAGGCATATATGCAGCCGGCATCTTACCAGGCTCACTGTAGTGGAGCATGTTCTGACACTGAATGAACTCATCCGTCGTCATCCTTAAGGAGTTCTCATCATTCCTATTCAGATCTGGCTTCTGTTTTGAGGTCAAGTTAGAAGTTGTCACTAATCTCACTCTTTGCTCTATTGTGTTAATATTTGTGACAGCTACGTCACGCAGACATTCATCTGGACCTTCATGGTAAGTCTTAATCACATGCTCCATTTTTTGAATATCTAAAATGAGTCATATAAAGAAGAAAAAAACATAAATAAGATCCAAATACTCCTTAAAATAAAGATAAAGACATTTTTCCCATCTTAACTGTTACAAATTTTGAAATATTAATGTAGGAATTGATTTATGAGAAATAAATTTCTTTCACCACAATGTATTGATTAAGAAAGTAATACTCTTCCTTACACCGTTTTTTGTCACGGAGCATGAACTCCAGGCCTGGTGTTGTCCTTCACCTCTTCAGCTCAATGGTAGCTCTCTATCATTTGAGCCACAGCACAACTCCCAGTTTTATCTGCTTATATGGTACTGAAGAATCGAACCCAGAGCATTATGCATGCAAGGCAAGCACACTACCACTGAGCTACTATAATCAAGAACTCTAATAACAACAGATGCTGGAGGGGATATGGACAGAAGGGAACACTACTGCATTGTTGTTGGGAGTGTAAACTTGTACAACCACTTTGGAAAACAGAATGGAGGCTCCTCAAAAGACTCCACATAGAGCTCCCTTATGACTCAGCAATCCCACTTCTGGGCATTTACCCAAATGATCACAAACAAGACCATACTAAAGGTACCAGCACAGCTATGTTTATTGCAGCATTGTTTACCATAGGTAACGTAAGGAACAAACACAAATGCCCCTCAGTAGATGAATGGATCAAGAAAATGTGGTATATATACACAATGGAATTCCATGCATTCATCGGAAAGAATTATATGGCTCCATTTGTTAGGAAATGGAAAGACTTGGAAAAATTATATTGAGTGAAGTGTGCCAAGCCCAAAGAAACAGGTCCCATGGTTCTGCTTATTTGCAATAACTAGTATATATCTGAGACAAGCAGAAACGGTCAATAAATTGATGTTAGGCAAATGAACCCCAAGATAAGGACTCATATGTTTTCATTTATTGCTATTGTTTCTAACATATATATATATATATATATATATATATATATATATATATATATGATATTTCTTTATTGCTTTATATGTCCCTCCCCTATGGTATAACCCCTGTTTTTACTGTGTTTGATGTAGGTATAATTTGTGGAGGGAAGGTGGACCCATTGCAACAATGAGATGTACAAGATGTTATGTCGAAAAATGAACTTCCCAACTTTGGCTGGGGCGGGGGGCTGGAGGGGAATGATGGGAGGGGATGGTAACGGAAAACAAAGGAGGAGGCAACAATGCTTGGTAAGAAATGTACTCATTACCTTGCCCATGTAATTGTTAACCCCTCTGTAAATTGTTTTCACAACAACAAAAAAAGAGTAACACTGACAGTTTATGATGGAAAATGTTTTTCTGTATTTCAGGTTTTTCTTCTTTTTCATGTCAGAGGAATTATTTATACAAATTACTAAACTATTTACTGCTAGCTTTTTAACCTGTATAATTTAATATGTAGCATTCTTCATTTTTTCCCAAAAATGTTTTATTTGATCTTAGGGGAATAGATGCTTTGTATTGTTTTACTTTCTTAAAATAATTTATATATTGTGCTACTTTACTTCTCAAACATTAGGAGAACAGTATTTTCTAACTTTGGAGATTGTACCTTTTTTATACAAACCTTTGCTTACACCTGAGAATAAAGTTTTATAACCACATTTCTTCAGTTATAAGTTCTCACTGTGAATTAAGTATCTTTAGAAATTTTAAAATTTGTTTCCCTCCACGTTAGACAGAATCTCATCTGACTTTTAAACCCTCAGACTCATGAACTAAAGCCACATCAGATCACGACCTAGTTAATCATTCTCTCTAGACTGAAAGCTTGGGTTCTGTATCCTGGCCTCTACCCTCCTTATCCTTATCAGAGGATAGCAGCCTTGGCATAGTCATTTGCTATACCTGCCTAGTCCTAGTTTCAAAGAAAAGTAAATCTCACTTTTCACATTTCTAATTTTCTTTTTTCAAAATAATTTCCACCAAGAGAAAGAATTGCTAACTTTACCTTTACTGCCCTACACAGTTCAGTGTGCATCTACATGCATTTTTGATTCACAAGTCTAACACAAAGATCACCTAGTTCTCTGCTACACATGGGACTCAAGGGAATTAGGAATATTATTGGTCAGTACATAGCAAGACGAATTTACCAATTTGGTTCTGGATCCATGATCACTATGCAAGATGCTTTAACTCACCTGAGAAATTCTTGTCTGAGGCTTCTCTCATATATGGCTCTTCATCTTGCTCCAGCTTGACAATCAATTGAGGTTTAGGACCAGTGTGCCCTGTTAATAAGAGTGAAGACTTATTGCTCATGCTGTGTCAAAATTGTTCTAAGATTTCAGATATCCTGTTAACAAGGTTGCTCCCAAATCTTCTTTCATTTCTCACTGTCTCCATGGTTGAATCTCCCTGAGGTTTGAATTAATTTTGCAGGTTGTGTGACTTGAATGCAATTCTTTTTCTCAAGGTTAGCATTCTATTAGTTTGAGTCCTAGCTCCACTTCCAGTGTAAGAGTGGTTATCTTGAGATAAGAGTCGCATGGAGACTTCACTGGCATTTTTTGCTTCAAACTGAAAGCCTCAGATTTCAGACTCCTAAGAATTACAGGCATGAACCACTGCATCTAGTACTAGGTTTGGATTATATATACTCCCTCTAATCTAGTGATTTCCAGTTCTTCCAATAATGATAAATAGGTATGTATGTATGTATGTGTTTTCTAGATTGTATATCTACCCACAATAATCATTTCAAGTTTGGAAATACAGTCTTCTCTTTAGGGAAGACAGTTTGGAACTTTTGTCAAACTGCTGATTTGGATTCTTGAACAATGAAAATAAAATTGCCTCAGAATTTATATAATCTACCTGTATATAATCTACCTTCATTTGAAACAAATGACACTTCCCACAGACTGGAAACTTACATCCAAATAGCATTGAAAGTTCTATAAATATTCACATATCTACTAAAAACAAATCATTTTCCGCCCACCAGTGGTTCACACCTGTCATCCTAGTTACTCAGTAGGCTGAGATCTGAGGATTGCCATACAAAGCCAGCCCTAATAGGAAAGCTGTGAGATACTTATCTCCAATTTAACCACCAGAAAGCTTGAAGAGGCGCTGTTGCTCAAGTGACAGAGTGCTCACCTTGAACAGAAGAGCTGAGGCACTGTACCAATGCCCAGAGGTCAAGCCCCACTTAACTTTTCAAGTTAATGTGATATTTTTGGCTCACCTAAGGACACCAGCATGCTATAGGTTTCCAGCATCACATCTCTATACAGGGTCCTCTGAGAAATATCCAATTCCTGCCACTCCTCCCAGCTGAATTCCACAGCCACATCATCAAATGACACCAGCTTCTGTAAGGGCACATTCCATCAATCCCTGAGTCCTGAGAACACCAAAACTAGAATTTCATTCTTCTACATGTATGCTTTTGTATTACAGAATGTGGTTGGAACTTTCTGTGTTATTTATAAAATGAGAGAATATATAATCAAAGTAGAAATATTTGCCTCCATAGTAACTTGGTAATTACACATACAAAGTTTTTCTAATACATTAGAACCCATTTCTGGTTCCAGCAATAAAGACAAGAAAACAGTTCTAAGAAGCTAATAACCTAGCAAGACAACAATAAGTATAAGTAGGAGTCTGAAAGTGTGTGATAGCTTATTTTGGTAATATTTACTATATATCTGGGTAACAATGAAGTAAATAAATATGTTTTCGGCATTTTCATATTCTGCCTCACTGACAATACTATTTAGAGTTTCTATTAAATAGTTCTCTCATAAACAGTCACAACATGGCCATTACATCATATGCAATACATAACACATTAGTAGATCTATGAAGAGCACAGCATCCAGGTAAATGTTCAAAGGAGTAAATTACTCAAAAAATAGTAAATGAATGATTTGGCTCTCATAAGATTTGACTTAGTTCTCACAATAAAACATCCGATGTTAACTATTTTTGTTATTAAATTTCTATATATAAAAGTATGGTCATAGATAGCCATTTGTTTCTTCATATGTAAAAATGAACTGCCAGCATGAACGTTTGTGAACACTGACTACTTCCTACCACACCAAATACTTACTTATTACCATAAAATGTTTCTTAATCAGCTTTGCATTTTAATAGGCCTTAATTGAAGGATGGATGTAAATGGATAGAGGCTTAAGGAATGCTCAAGATGATCCCCAAAAATGTGAACTATGACCACCACAAGAAGGATAGAGAATAAAACTATGAATTGGGACATGATGTAAAAAATATAGTAGTTTTAAGAATTAGAATAAAATACAGCACTAATTTGTTGTACAGTGTCTAAAAGGAATACAGTCATTCTTGACAATATCAGAGGTGAATGATGACTAACACACAAAAAGAAATATATCTATAAAGTGTTTAAAGAAAATAGACTTCAATACACAATCCATGGGGCAAAGGGCCTCTTCTTACAATTAAGATTGAAGGTATTCCTAGGGAAAGATAATGCATTATTAACACATCTTCATTTTAAGTGCTATAAAAATTATTCTGCGGGGCTGGGAAAGTGACTGGCTCAGCGGTAGAGTGCTTGCCTTGCATGCCTGAGGCCCAGGGTTCGATTCCTCAGCACCACATGAGCAAAAAAGAAAAAAGCCAGAAGTGGCGCTGTGGCTCAAGTGGTAGAGCCCTAGCCTTGAGCTGAAGAGCTGATGGATAGGGCCCAGGGCCAGAGATCAGGCCCGAAAACGGGACCGAAAAAAAAATTATTGTGCATGAAGAGAAAAATAAAAATTGCTAACATAGATGTACACAGAGGAGAAGATTATTAAAAAGGTAAATGTGTAGTTAAAGGAATGGTACATGTGTAGGTAAAAGAATGTATAGAGGGCTGGGAAGGTGGCTCAGTGGTAGAGCGCTTGCCTTGCATGCCTGAGGCCCTGGGTTCGATTCCCAAGCACCACATAAGCAAAAAGAAAAAAGCCGGAAGTGGCGCTGTGGCTCAAGTGGTAGAGCACTAGCCTTGAGCTGAAGAGCTGAGGGACAGCGCCCAAGCCCAGAGTTCAGGCCCCTTGACCGGACCCAAAAAAAAAAAAAAAAAAAAAAAAGAATGTATAGAAAACATTGTATGTAATTTCTCTTGTGAAAAGAAAACTTATAGTACCATATTCATAATTCATAAGGAATGCAAATTCAATATACAAACACATAGGTGTTTTAAAAACAAAGTTTGTGAATCCTGCATATGGATCAATTAATTTTGTACTTGCCTCGCAAATATGGGGGTCTGAGTTCAAAGAATTATTTCTACAAAAATTTAAAAGGAAAATAGAAAGGTTATACATAGGTTATAAATTCCATTCAATTCCATTGAAAAGTAACTATATTATGCTATATGCTACTACTATGATAATATTGTAAAGATTAATGTTCGTAGTAAAAATGCATCCAGCAAGTTAATTTCCTTTGTGTTCCTAACAAAGAATCCCACAGGGTAGAAAGTTCTTTTTCTTGCAGTTCTACAGTATAACAATTTTCCTGCACATTTTACTTCTGCTGAAGCTCTATGCTTCAGCCTGAGAATGGCCTTTGTTCTTTACATGAAATGTCTGCTTATTTCTGTATGAAGAATATTAATAAGACTGTTTTTAAAAAATCTTGCAGTCCTTGCATATTTTGAGTTGCACAAATTCAATGGAACATAGAAACAAACCTTTGAAAAAGTAGGGCACCTGTATTAAGCATGCAGTCTTATTTTTATCCTATGAACAATGGAGTATAACAACTATTTACATCAGATTTAATTTGTAATTGGTATCAGAGGTAATTCACAGTGTACAGGAGAATGCCTGCAGCTTATATGAGAGGTGATTTACAGTGAAGTTGAGGTGTGTGCAGGTTACATAGAAGCAAAATAAGAAATAAATATCAGATGAGACAAACAGATATTAAATAGCAAGATATCCATCAAAATAAGACCATATTTATATTGTAAAATATAGTAAATATATAAGGCACTGTCTGACATGAACAGAAGAAAGAAAACTTAATGAGCAATCCAAAGTCATGGACTAGAGAGAAATAAAAATTAAAAAAAATATACAAAGATACCATGAGCAAAAGTTAATGATGAAAAATACAAATAGTGATAATATGTAGGAAATAAGCATCAGCCCAAAATATATGACCACAGATATAGATCATTGATAATGACAGACAGATTATACATTATGATAGTAAAAATGTATGCTGAAAAGCAAAGGTACAAAGACATGTTTAAAAGACCATGCAGTTTTAATACTGTAATCTACCATTACTATTGTAGAACTAATACTCCTCTTACTAACTGATATAACAACCAGACAAAAAATCAGCACGAACACACACATGGATGCCATTATCTTAAACTTAAAAAAAAATACTATGGTGTTGCATTTATCAAGACACATATTCCAAGATTAATAGCAAATCGGAAGACAAATGGTGTAGAAAACAATATGAAAAATTAAAGTTATGTTATAAATACATGAAAATTAAAAGATATATTTATAGTATTCTATGAGTGAAATAAACACAGGGAAATTACAATGGATCTCAAAGAAATGTATTCCATCATTGTGATTTATAGAATATTAAATATAGCCTCTTTCTTACTTCACCTTTGAAATAAAAACACATAGTTTGGGGCTGGGAATATAGCTAAGTGTTAGAGTACTTGCCTGCCATGCATGAAGCTCTAGGTTCCATTCCTCAGCACTACATAAATAGAAAAATTAGGAAATGGCACTGTGGCTCAGGTGGTAGAGTTGTAGACTTGAGCAAATCAAGATCAGGAATGGTGCCCAGGACAGGCTCCAAATTCAAGCCCCAGGTTTGGCAAAAAAAAAGTTTAAATATATATGGTGTATTCACATGGATCTCTTCTGGAGAGTGGGGGAAGCCAGAGAACTAGAAGGAAATGGGGTAAAAAGCGCATCTGTGGAGGTCATTAGGCACTGATGAAAGTAAGCTATACAAATCATGAGTCAAGATGGCAGGGAAACATTGGGAGAGAGTGAGGGTATGGAAGACACAGCATGAAAGGAAATATATTCAATACCTGGCCCAAGAAATGGTAGTCACTCTATACATCACCACTATAACAATAGATCAATTAAATTTGAAACAATTTCTTCATGGAGTTGTGTGAGCATAAAGTTAGTGAAGAAAATGTAGCACAGTTAGAAAAACAGCTACAATTATTAGAAATAAAGTACATCACTTAATTGAAACATGAAATACTGGAGCTTAGGTTGAATATTAATTTTAAATATGCTGTTAACAATAATCTAACTTTATTGTAGTATCCAATTAATTATTAATGATAAATATTCAAGTAAGTAAAAACAAAACAAGTTCTTCTGGTTCAAGATGCTTATCCTACCCTAGCTATTAAGGAGGCTCGAAGCCAGAAAACTGGGTAGACAACTCAAATTAAGCAGCTAATCAACATATTGGAGGAGGTGTGGCTCAAGAGATAGTGCCAAAAAAGAAATTAAAGCACAACTTAGGAACTGGAAAAACCTACCATGCTCTCAGAATGGGAGGATCAACATTGTGAAAATGACAATACTTCCAAAGGCTATCTACAAATTCAATGCAATACTTATCAATAGTCCGAGTTCTTCAATGAAATATTAAAAACAAGCCAGAAATGTATATGGAACAATAAAAGACCCCAGATAGCAAAAACGATCCATACCAGAAAGAACAATGCTGGTAGAATATCACTACCAAATTTCAAACTGTACTACAAAGCCATAGTAATCAAAACAGATTGGTAATTGCACAAGAACAAACTTGAGGACCAATGGAATAGGACTGAAGTGCCAGAAATGTACACACAGACCTATATCCACCTAAACTTTGAGAAGGGAGCTCAAAAATAGAATGGAGGAAAGACAACTTCGTCAGTAAATGGTGGTGGCAAAGTTGGTTCATTACCTGTAGAAAACTAAAGCTAGATCTGTATATATAACCCTGCACCAGAATCAATTCCAAAATGATCAAAAACCTCACATTCAAAGCAAACACCCTAAACAACATTACAGAAAAGAATAGGAGAAACTCTAGTGGTACTTGGCACCAGCCAAAATTTTCTTAATAGAGACCCAGAAACACAACAAATCAAAGAAAGGTTGGACAAATGGGATTGCATGAAACCGCAGAGCTTCTGCATAGCAAAGGACATTGCTAACAAGATCAATACAAAACCCACAGATTGGCAGAAGATCTTCACTAGGCATAAAATGAACATGGGTCTCATATCTAAAATATACTTAGAACTCAAGAAATTAAATCCCCAACAACAAATCCTCAGAGAAACAACTGCCCAATAAATAAGTGGGCTAAAGACTTAACAAGAATCTAATCTGAAGAGGAAATAAGAATGGCCAAAAGACATATTTAAAAAAAGGCTCAACTTATAAATATGTTAGAAACAATTACAAGAAAGAAAATACATTTGAATCCTTAATGGGGTTCATTTTTGCCTAAAATCAACTTATCTGACCGTTTCTGCTTGTTTCAGACATATACAAGTTATTGCAAATAAGGGAAACCATGGGACCTATGTTTCTTTGGGCCTTTCTTACTTCTCTTAGTATAATTTTTTCCAAGACTTTCCATTTCCTAACAAATGGAGCAATTTCATTCTAAAAAAAACACAAAAATCAAAAAAAAGTCTCAACTTCTCTAGCCAAAAAGAAATGCAGATTAAGACAACCTTGAAATTCCACCTCACCCCAGATAGAATGGCTATAATCAAGAACACGAATAACAACAGATGCTGGAGGGGATGCGAACAGAAAAGGGAACCCTACTGCATTGTTGGTGGGAGTGTAAACTTGTTCAATCACTTTGGAAAGTAGTATGGAGGTTCCTCAAAAGACTCCACATAGTGCTCCCCTTTGACCCAGCAATCACACTTTAGGGTATTTACCCAAAGATCACAAACAAGGGTATACTAAAGCTACCAGCACACCTATGTTTATTGCAGCTTTATTTACCATAGCTAAGATATGGAACCAACCTTGATGCCCCTCAGTAGATGAGTGAAACAAGAAAATATGATATATATATATATATATATATATATATCCATATATACATAATATGTAATTATACATATATGTGTATAGACATACACACACACACACACACACACACACACACACACACACAATGCTTTTCTATGCCTCCATCAGAAATAATGGCATCACCCCATTTATAAGGAAATGTTAAGACTTGGAGAAATGTGTAATAAGTGAAGTAAGCCAGGCCCAAAGAAACATAGGTCCCATGATCTCCCTTATTTGAAATAACTAGTACATGTCTAGGACAAGCAGAAATGGTCAAAAGCTATGTACATATGACCATATCAGATGATATGAAGTGAAATGAGCCCTAAGACAGGAACTCAAGTGTTTTTTCTCTTTCTTGCTATTGTTTTTAATGTACTATGTGACTTTTTGTTCCTTTGGTATGTTCTTCCCCCACGGTATAACCCCTGTTTTCACTGTATGTTTTTGCGGTGCCTTGCATCTTGTATATACACTTTTCTAATTTGGGGATAGGACGGAAAAAAACAAAATGCTTAAAATAGGGATACAGGCTGACTCATTGTAACAATGAGATGTACAAGACACTAGGTTGGGGGCTGGGAAGGTGGATCAGTGGTAGAGCGCTTGCCTTGCATGCGTGAGGCCCAGGGTTCGATTCCTCAGCACCACATAAGCAAAAAGAAAAAAAGCTGGAAGTGGCGCTGTGGCTCAAGTGGAAAGAGCTGAGAGACAATGCCAAGGTCCAGAATTCAGGCCCCACAGCTGGACCCCAAAACAAAAAAAAGACACTAGGTTGAAAACGAACTTTACCATTTGAGTGAGGGAGGGTGGGAGGGGTTGCAGAGGTTAGGAGGAAAGAAATGGTAGAGGAAAAACAAAGGAGCAGGTAACAATGCTCCATAGGAAATATAATCATGTAACTGTAACCCCTCTGTAAACTATTTTACAATGCAAAAAGATTTTTTTTTAAAGACCAAGTAGTGTCAACAGTGAAGGAGGAAGCGGACAGGATGTGAAGCCTGTGAGTTCCTGTTCCAACACTAGCACAAGAAAGACAGTGGAGAATGAGGTAGGTGTGTCCCATTAGTGTTGAATTTAGACACCAAGCATGCAACACAACAAACGTTCATCTCAGACATAAAGAGAAAAGGGGTAAGAGAAATTTCAATTCAAAGAACTATGTCAGCAAAGGAAAATTGATCAGGAAAACAAACAAGTTCCCACATACAGCATTTGAAAAATGGTGAGAGACAGACGGAGAGAAGGGGGACTGAAAGAGATGAAGACACAGGGAGGAAAATATATAAAAAGTGAGAGAAAAAGAGACATGATGAAAGCTTATGATAGGAAACAGAATGAAGAGAGTAAATAGAGAAATAAAATCTTGTGACGACACGTTAGGAAAAATACAAAGGGTTTTCTATGAAGACCACACACTATATCATCAAATATTATCAAGTTTTATGTAGTCAAAGACCAGTAAGCAGTCCAAGAAGTATGTATGGAGAGTAATTTAATTACATGTATCTTACTAAGTAATCTCTCACATTTGAAGGTGTGTGTGTGACCACACTATTTCAGAAACTCCAGTAAAACCTGTTTAACATAATTCAACATTAATCATAAGGAGGTGATCTCTGACAAGTTGTCAGCAAATGTCCACTTTACATGACAAGTGACTCCCTCAATGGCATTGAATCACCAAACAAGTGTGACTACTTTATCTCACATCAGAAAACTCCAAGCAAGTCTGCCCTCAACTAAGACATTCTATAATCTACTCATTCTAAAAACCATCTTACTCTTGTTTAGGAACATGTTCTTGAAACTGAATATTTTTTTTCTGTTTTAAATCTTGGATAAACTTAGCTTCCTAAAATGGAATGTGAAAAATGAGAAATAAAAAACAACTCACCAGAGATCCTCTCATTCTTTCTTCCTGTTGCCAATGAAGAGAAGATTCTGGACGCATGGCTTAGAGAAAAGGCAATTGACATAGTCAGGAAAGAACCTGTGTGATTATGCCTCAGATTTTCCTGCTCAAAACATTATACATGGAGTGAAAAAGCACAAAGCCTTCTTATGGGAGAAGAATCTTTGATGTCTCAAGTAGAGTATTAAATGCTCCACTGAGGATGACTCCACATTCCATTAGTTGGTAGACAAACAGTATTCTAGGTTAATATACATACAGAATTCATAAAAACTAAGGTTCCTAAAAATGATTGAATAAATAAAACAAAAATCCACACCTTGAATACCACTAATTATTAATGAAATACATTTATGGTTGTATGAATTATTTTTCTATTCATTAAAATGGATCCTAGGACGCCATCGAGCTTTTGCACTCTATCTTATTCATTTATACATTTAAACTCCATGGAGAGAATATAGGTTATAACTCAATACTTTTCCCCAAAATTATACAAGAAAATATATACAATACATATTACTTGTATTATAATATTTCAGTAATGGTTTTCAAATGGCACATTTCCCTGCATCCAAATACTTGGAGAACCCTTGAGCAATAACTTGAAATTTGTCATTTAGCCTACTTTACTTAATCAGTAAAGATTATGTAAATACAGTTTTGAGAAGTCCCTAATGCTCACTTTCCTAATCAATCATATGAGAGATAAAGGGCTTAATAAAGATGTAACATGAAATATTAAGCATAGGAGTGACAGAACATCACAGCTAAAGAACCAGAAGATTATAATCTTATGTTGCACAAATAATACTAACACAAAGTTCTAAGCTGAGGACACCCCAAAATGCAGACTTATAAAAATAAAAAATAAATATCTATATGCTTTTTCTTATATTTAGTGCTTGGCTTTTACACAGGAAATGCTACTGTCCAGAATTTTTATTTTTTTTTACACAACTACGTGGATTAGAAACTCTTAATGTAAAATAACATAAATTTTACAGTGATATGTATGAAATACGAAAACCTACTCTGTAAACTTCAGTTAGGTCGTTTGTGCTAAGGAACAATATGAATCACTTAAAAGCAACATTTGCACATTCATTTTGGATTGTTCCACATGACAAGAATGGTTTCTTACTTTTAAAAAGTAACAAAGAAATTTCTGTAGGCTAATTATCCATATTCAAATACTCAAAACCACAATTGTTGTAGATTTCAGGGTGGGATATTTTCTTCTTGTTTTGGGATTTAGACTATCATCCTTTAAATTTCAAGTTTCTATTTCATATTATTTTATTACAAACATAATCTATATTTAAGAGTTTATTTTGTAACTGGGCTCTGGTGGCTCATAGTTGTAATCGTAGCTACTCAGAAGTCTGAGATCTGAGCCCCACAGATTGAAGCCAGCTGGGGCAGGAAAGTCTAAGAGACACTGATCTCCAATAAACTACTAAAATACCTAGAAGTGGAGATATGGCTTAAGTGGTAGAACATTAGGCTGGAACAAACCAAGCTCAGGGTCAATGTCCAGTGCTTGAGCCCAAGAACCAGGTCTAGCACACAAAAAAGAGCATTTTATTGTATTGTATTTAAATTCTATTGAACAATTGTTTTGGAATACATATTTAGGCAGTCTCTCATTTTAAATGATGTAAAATAGGCTCAATAATCTAGTGGAGAAATTGTAAATTGTCAAGAACAGATAAAGTGGAAAACCTCCATGTTAGTAAAATTTTAAGCTAGGAAAATCCATAGGAACTGCAAAGGATAAAAAGGGATCAACGTGTTTCACTAACATATTTTAAATGAATGTTCAAGCTTCATTGACTTCAATTCCAATGAAGATTTTAAGTGAAATAATACTTCTTTGAGCAGATTGAGACAAAATGGAGAACACTACCTAAAACTTCATTATACGTTACATCTCAAAACCATACCACTTTGAGTAAGACACAGTACTTTAATTTCCTTCTGTAACACTCCATGACAAACACTTTCTTAACTGCAGGTAAAAACCAACACTATAAGGCTACTATCAGTATATCCACAGGTGAGACATTTGAGAGATCATGTACAACAATTGATACTGTGAAGAGGCTGAATAAATGAGTAAGAACAGAGATAGATACTTTCAGTTGTGACAATAATTCCTAATCCACAAACCACAGCCCCATGTCCTTTCTGAGAACTAGGCTCTGACTGATTCCTCAGGCAAGTTCATTTCGCCTCCTACTAGTTACTGTTAACCTTCCAACAGCACCTAGTGATTGGGAGTGTTAGAGGAAAGAGTACCACCTGAGTCTTGTGCTCTAATGAGTAGAACCAATCTTTGCTCAAGGCAAGGAAGCTGAAAATATTTTGCCTTTCCTTTGCCTTTCTGCCTCTGCTCTGTAGGGCTTGTCAGAGTTGACAAGGTATCCTTCTTCAAACATTGCTAGGCTTCATTGCTTAACAGAAAGTTAAAAAAAAAAAAAACAGGACCATCACACACTACTGTAATATCTCATGTAGACCTGTTCCTAGTAAAAAGGTCTTGTACAAACACGAGTGAACTAAAGCCAGGAGTACTAAGAAAGCTAACAAGGAAGGAGAAGAGCAGAGACACCTGTAGGAGAAACAACACAGGAACCCAAAAAACAACTGCAATATAAATGGAGTCAAATCAGGCACACCTCACAATTTTGCTACAATTGTTACCATGCTCATCTTACACCTGGGCAAAGATTGTAAGGTCACATGTGTTAACAGCAGAATTTCACCATCATGGAAATATAAATGCACAATTTCTCCTATTCTGGAGAACCACCCAACTTGCTGTCAGAATGTTGCAAGCCAGTTTCTGGCACCTGGAGACACAAGGGCTGTGGCAGCACAAACTCTGGAGCCCTGAACAAATCATCAGCCTCATGCTGGAGGAACATGTGGAGGATCAATTTTGCCTTGTGTTTTGCATCCAGCTCACAGTTCCTACCTGTTATTAGTTCTGCAGCCTGAGATCCCTTCAAGTTACACCTCCCAAGCTCCACTGAAGAGAAAACTTCCAGCAGCAAGGCAACGGGAAAGAAACTGGAATTTGCAGGCTGGAACCACCCACAGTGGGTGGGGAGGCACATGCGCAGAAGGATCTTTGTCCTGCTTTTAAAAAAAGAATAAAAACCTGCACTTTCAAAGTATCTGTGCTGCAAAATAGACTACAATTCCCACAATGCATCGTGCCACTCTGAGAGGAAGTAGGTTTCCACCAGTGCTAGGCCCTTTGTCTTAGGACTGCAGGGATTTATGGGGATGTTTTCTCCTGCTTGCATGAGCATAGGTGAGTTTGGTTTTTTTTTTAATGAAAATCACTGTGTGTCTCCTGAAACATTGTTAGACTATCTGAGAAAAGGACAAGTATTGGAAACATGAAATAAGTTGGCTTTTTAATTCTTAGATCTACTAATGTAATTGAGGTTATGAGACTTTTGTTTCTGTTCGTGTGTAACAGATAAGTTCTGTTGAATGTAAATGATATCTGATTTCTTTACATTTTGGAATAGCTCCCTGTTCAATATAAAAAGGTATTCGCAGGCACTAAACTGATTCTTGGATCATTTTTCATGCTTTAATGTATACACTGCAATAAAGTAGCAGAATTGCTAGATATACAGCATAATCCTTGCACCAATTAAATTTTTTTTAAAAATCTAACAATTTCCCAGAAATGTCCAAATTCCATTTTTGGAATCTTAAGTAGTTTTTGGCTGTTTCCAAATTTTTCCTTTCCTTTAAGGTTCTTTACTTTACTTTTCATTTCTTTTCTTTTATGTTCATTGTTATTCCTGTGGCTTGAACTCATGGTGTTCCCATGATCTTTTCTTTAACAATTTGTTCAGCTAAATAGTGAAAAGCATCCTGTGGGTGGGAGGAGTGGTCTTAGAACAGGCACCTCACCACCATTACTGTTCAAACTAATGGTGGTTTTGGGAGATCGGGGGGAATGTGGGTGAGGTGCAAGTGAAGTGAAGGATAGGTCTCAGTGAAGCTTGATGGCTTGGCCCAAACCAGTGTGTTTTTGTCTTTCCATTTGTATGCCCTATTCCAGTGTGAATTCCTCCCTCTTCTATGATCCTAAAAGTTCCTCTCAGTCACTCTAAGCTACCTCATATTGTCTTCCCAGGTGTTACCCATTAGACTTTGGAATAAATCTTTGTTATCCCAGGTCCTAAGTGTGGGAAGAGTCAGGGCCACTTCTAGAAACCAGGCTTGTGTCCTGACCTCTGGCATTTGCCACAGTCAGGAATAGTCAGGCATCATTTGGGGAAACACAGTTCCTTTACTGATAATGCAGCATCACCAGAGAATTCCTAACTTCTTAGCTCCCTAGGAGCTCTTCTCAAAATAACTGTGTAGGCCTAATCTTTCCAGGCCCAGTGATACAACTATAGTCAAGCAACTTCTAAGCCTGAGTAGGGAGGATCATTCAAGCTCAGGAGATTAAGGCCATTCTAGGTAACATAGAAAGATTGATTTTCAACGAAACACAAGTGTAGCAGTTCTTTACCAGATACCATCGGGGAGGGACATACACAGCAAAAAAGAAATCATCGTACAAATATGTTAGAAACAATAGCAATAAAGAAATATTTGAGACTCATATCTGATAAACCGATCAGAAAACAGGAAGTGGTACTATGGCTCAAGTGGTAGAGCACTAGCTTTGGGCTGAAGAGCTGAGAGACAGTGCCCAGGCCCAGAGTTCAAGCTTCACAACTGATAAACCTATCAGTTTGGGTCTGGCCCTTAACTTCTTGGTGTTCTATTATGCGATTCTGAACTCCCCAGAGAAAGCTTGCTTTCTTGCAAAGACAGGTTTTGATGAGTCATTGCTGAACTTATACATTAAGTAAAGAGGGGTTCAAAGACTGCACGCTAATATAGTAGTTACTGAGAGAAAAGTTGACATTGTAGATATGATAACCAAGGAGATGAAGTGAAAGCAGGAGAAGGAGGGGAAAATTAAATGGCCTTCCAACTTTTGTCTGCCTCATTCTAAAATTTATACACCAGACTATTTGCCATCCATGCTGTCCCACAAATAGTTTGTTTATGATTTATGATGGGTTTATGTTGCTTCTATTTGAATTTCTATATTTCTCAGGGTTTGTTGTTGTTGTTTTGTAATATTAGGGGAATAGATATTGCCTGTTAACATTTAGTGATTTATCTGTTTTCATCTTCAATTGGCCAATATGAAGATGTAGAATTTTTTTTTTTGGGTCCAGTTATGGGGCCTGAACTCTGGGCCTGGGCACTGTCCCTCAGATCTTCAGCTCAAGGCTAGTGCCCTACCACTTGAGTCACAGCACCACTTCTGGCTTTTTTCTTTTTTACTTATGTGGTGCTGAGGAATCGAACCCAGGGCCTCAGGCATGCAAGGCAAGCGCTCTACCACTGAGCCACCTTCCCAGCCCGAAGATGTAGAATTTTTACAAGTTGTAAATGTTTGGCATGTACTTTGGTACATGGTGACTTCACAAGGTCCAGTGTGTGTTAAAACTGCTTCCATGTTGAAGTGAAGAAATCTTCCTACATATTGGTTTGTACTGGTGGGGAATAAAAGGGAAAATTGGTTCCAGGCACAGGTGTAGTTATTCTGGATATTCAAAAATTTTGGAGCACTAGCAGGGCTGTGGTACAGATATTCCATGGCTGTTCCATTCTGGAATCATCTATTTCTGTGGAAGAGTCTATTTCAGTGTGCACACCTTAGACTACAGTACCAGAAGTATTATTTGAGACAAAGTTGTGTCCCAATTAACTCTGGATAAGGGCAGAAATGGTTCACATTCCATTATTTGTAATGTTACCTGCTGCTTGCTCTCATTATTTTTGCTACAGATTTTATTTGTGTTTAACTGTTTTAGACATCCTACAAACAAAAATGTAAAAGTAAAGATGCAGTGAAAACGAACTGTTTGGTAATCATTATTACCGTTTTCTCTACAACTTTTCATGTAAATTATTCTTTTGGTTTTGATATGCCTCAAAAGAAATTGTACATTATTATAACTTTGTTCCTTACTCCCTTTTGGCAGCTACTGGGCTTTTATCAAGTTTAAAGTGCAAAATTTATCACAATAACAAAAATACTAATCTATCAACCAACTACCTCCTACAAACCCAAGTATTTCCTTGGGGAGGGGAAAATTGATTTGAAACATAATGTTCCAGTTAAAATTTTGATATATAGCATTTTATAAATTAGGAAGCCACAACGTTTTTGACCCACCCAGATGAGTGGCGTGCCCGGATCTCTGGAGTCAGGGGTGGGCACTTGGCTGATAGGTTATTGAACCTGTCAGTCCAATGCCTGGGACTTTGAATTTCCTGTGGATCTGCCACCTGAGCCGATCTATTTAGGCCAGATGATGGGCGTGTCCGGATCCCTGGGGTGAGCACTTGGCTGATAGGTTATTGAACCTGTCAGTCCAGTGCCTGGGACTGGGAATTTCCGGTGGATCTGCCAGTGCTCTGATCTTTTTAGGCCCGGATCAGCTTAAGTCTTGCCACGTGTGTCTCCCTAGTCCAGTGCTGGGTCCTGTCTCATCTTTGGTCATCATGCCATTGTAATTCAGATCTCCATGGAAGCTGAATTGCCTTGTTGGTATTGTTTTTATTTCTTTCCTCTTTAGCATGTTTGCTAGCTGTGTTATGTGTATTTGGGGGGCTGTGGGCCTTTGTAGCAATGGGAGGCCTGCAGCCTGTTAACTGTGTAATAAAGACTCCAGTATTTCATATTCCAGAATGTGGCTTCGGGGATAGCTCACAAAACAGCTAGTGCGGTGCAGGGCTTCCGGGCTCTGAAGGGGCTTTTTCAGGCGGTGGTACTGGTGGCCCTGGTCTTCCTGCCCATTGTGGGGCTGTGGGCTTTGTACCAGGAGAGGCAGCTTGGTGGCACCTCTGGGGGGTTCAGAAAAAGTGCTGGTTCTAGCGGCTGGGCAGGTGAGTGCCTCGGTCCGGTGCAGCATGGAATAATGCTTTCCCTCTTCTCCAAATACTTTTCTGCTGCCCCTTCTTGCTCCTCCTTATCCTGTCGGAGTCCTCAGAGGCGGCAGGGGGGAACATTTGCACTTTTCCCCGCTTTTTTTCCCCAGATGGGGCAAATTGAGGATGAAAATGTGTCCACTCAATTGAGTCAGAATTAGAACCCAGGGCCCTTGGTGCCCCAGTCTGGGACTCTTATTTCAAATTTCCATGCTTTACAGTCAGTCCTCCTTTCTGTTGCCCTCTCTCCTCCCCTGACCTCATCCAATGTTCTCTTTCTGGGGAGAACCCTGTGTCCCAGGGTGTGATGCCTTCTGTAGGACTGGTTCCCCCCTCATCTCTGCTCTCCTCCCTCATCCCCCCCCACCTCACCTGATCCTGTTGTTTCTGCTCAGGTCAGTCCCTTTTTCATTTTACCATTTGCACAGGGGCCCCTGGGCCTCCCTGCTCCCCTCTCCCTATTTGGCTTTCCCCATTCCTATTTTTTTCTCAGATCCTGTGGATTCCTTGGGGAGTGAGTGCAGAGATCCTCTTGGAGCTTCAGGTGCGTTGGATAGGGTGAAAGGTGAGTTTCTGGTTCTTGAGGAATTTGCCACCTTATCTCTCCAGGAGTGTGGAGGTGTCCTGGTGGAAGGATCCCCCGAAATGTCCCAAAGCACAATTCCTTGAGGGTAGAATGCCACATGCCTTCCTCCTCTCCTCTGAATTGACGGGACTTGGTATTTTTTCCATTCCAAATTGTGATCATTTTTGTTATTGCCTTTTTGAAACTTAATCATGTACCTGTACCTGTGTACATGCATTAGGCTAAATTTGCATTTCTCTGTGTGTGTGTGTGTGTGTGTGTGTGTGTGTGTGTGTGTGTTCGTGTGTGTTCATGTGTTCAGATCCTGGGACTTGAACTCAGGGCCTGGGTGCTGTCCTTTAGTGTTTTTCACTCATGGCCCGTGCTCTGCCGCCTGATCCACAGCTCCACTTCTGGCTTTTTGGTGGTTCATTGGAGATAAGTGGTACAGATTTCACTGGCTTAGAACAAGGATTCTCATATTTCAGCCTCCTGAGTAGCTGGGATGGCATGTGTGAACCATTGGCACCTGGCTTTGACTGCTCCCTCACATCATTCCAACTCCCTTATCTCCTAGCAAGTCTATGGATACTTAAATTGCTTCCTATAGTAGGGCATTTCAGATTTGCTTATGGGATTTTTCCTGGTCCCATAAGAAGTGGGTAATTTGTATATCAGGATCTGACTTGACTGACTGTTGGCTGGCCTCAAAGGAAGAGGCTGAATTTTTTTTGTTGGGTGGGGGGTCCTGTCAAGGGGCCTGAACTCTGGGCCTGGGTGCTGTCCCTCAGCTCTTCAGCTCAAGGCTAGCACTCTACTACATGATCCACAGCACCTCTTCCAGCTTTTTTCTTTTTGTTTATGTGGTGCTGAGGAATGGAACCCAGGGCCTCATGCATGCAAGACAAGTGCTCTACCACTGAGCCACCTTTCCAGCCCAAGAGGCTGAATTTTTGAGGTTGATGCTTTTCCTTTCTCCTCAGTCTCTGGCTGGTCTCTGGCCATTCTGGTGTCTTGAGTACAGAGGGCTCTTTGTTCTAGGGCTAATCAAATGGAGATTAGCAAATGCTCTAGTTAATACCTTGACGTTAACTTGGCAGCTAAAAGTACATCCTGTAGCAGTTAATTGCCCTTGTCAGTGTTTGAATTGTGTGAGTGAGTTATGTGTCTTCTGTATTTTGCATATGCCAGACCCTCTGCATTTCATACATGTGTCACAGTCAGAAAGACAAAGACATAAATGAAACTGTTGCTTCCTAACAACCACAATGGAACTGGGAATGGAGGGAGCCTCTGTAGCATGTGCAGTAGAGTGGGGAAAGGAGGTGAGCCACAGATAACCTAGCCCGGATCTCTCTTTGAGACCTCTCCTCTTTCCCATCTTCATATGGGAACTGGAGGAAAGCTGGTAACCAGGGTTGCTAACACTAGCCCAGGGCCTGCAGGCAGGGTTAAACTCTCCTCAGCAGGGATGATTAACAGGTCTGGCCTTATCCTGGAGTAATGGAGCTGGCAGCAGGGGAGGTTCTGGAGCCTCTAGAGAAGCTCACCCCCACTTCAGGGTGATGGGTCCTAGGTATGAGCCTAGCTCCAGGGTCTCTCAGTGGGCCCTGGCCTTATGGATTACCAGAGTGTTAGTTAATAAAGGAATATAGTTAGTTATTGGGCACCAGTAGCTCATGCCTGTAATCCTACTTACTCAGTAGGCTGAGAGCTGAGCTCATGATTCAAAGACAGCCTGGGCAGAAAAGTCTATGAAGCTTTCCTCTCCAGTTAACTACCAAAAAGCCACAAAGTGGATCTGTGGCTCAAGTGATAGGAGCACAGAAGCCCAGGGACAGAATCCAGGCCCTGAGTTTAAGCCCTAGGACCAGTCCTCAAAATAAAACAAAACTGAAACACAAAGTTACTCTTGTTGACTTTAAGAGTATTGCGCTATGGCTGGCAATTCTAGGTGCTAGTAGGACTCTCATTCCAGAAACCTGTAAGGAAACTAGGGTTCTGTGGGGCTTGAACTTGTCTAAGAGCTAGATTACCATTGGTCTTCCTGGAA
The DNA here is from genome assembly GCF_024711535.1 of Dipodomys merriami. Lineage (NCBI taxonomy): Eukaryota > Metazoa > Chordata > Mammalia > Rodentia > Heteromyidae > Dipodomys > Dipodomys merriami. Next base: position 185,553 of record NW_027206165.1, read on the forward strand.
TTGTGCCCAAGGCTATCTAATTATTGGGCATGTACAGCCTTTTAATTTAACTTTCATTCTCTTGGAAGTGAGCTGCGGCTAAAGTGGTAGAGCATCAGCCTAGAGAGAAAAGGTTATGAGAGAGCACACAGTCCCAGACTTCAAGCTCCAGCACTGGCACAAATAAATGCACTCTCTTTTCCACCTACATGAGCCATGGAGAGACTGGTGTTGGAGTGAATGCAGTGGGTGCTCTTTTGCTTACTAACTGGTGGGTCTTTCTGTACTTTATAGTGCCAGCTGTGGCTTGAAATTATGCCCTGGGTACTATAAACTGGGCTTTTTTCCTCAGTTCTACCACTTGAGTTACAGCTCTAATTCTAGGTTTTTAGGTGGCTCATTGGAGATAAGAGTCTCATGAACTTTCCTGCCCAGACTGGTTTGAACCATGATTTTCAGATCTTGGCCTCTCCCGAATAGCTAGGATAACAGATGTGGGCCACCAGCACCTGGCTTAGCTGGCTAAAATGCAAACCGCCTGGAGGCAGCCTCAGAGACTTGGATTTAGTTAGTCAGGTTGGGGCTGGCACTGTGCTCTGTGTCTGTGTGTCTGTACATACTTGTGCAGTTGCCTAAACACAGGACCTCATATTCTATTTTGTTGTCGTTGATGCTGGGGCTTGAACTCAGGGCTAGGGACATATCCATGAGAGTCTTTTTCTCAAGGCTACCACTGAGCCACAGCTCTATTTCCAGCTTTTTCTGAGTAATTTACTGAAGATAGAATTTCATGGAGTTTTGTGCCCAGGCTGGCTTTGAACTGTGATCCCCAGCATCCTGAGTAGCAGCAGCAAGGATTACAGATATGAGCCAACAGCACCCAGCTCATATTTATAAAGAAGGATGAGGTAGTGATTATCTTCTATCGTAAAGCTTGCCTCTGGGCATAAATAGTTTGTGTACTACTTGTTGTTGTTATTGTTGTTGTCATGTCAGAGGTGTGGATGGAACTCAGGACCTTGTACTTGTCAGGACAGGCTTCTCCAAGAGCTAAATCCCCAGCCCCACCTCATATTTTTTATTGTTTTTTTCCCCTCACAATTGGTGCTCTACCAGATGAGCCCCATCTCTATTTCTGTTTTCTGTTTTTTATTTTTTTTCTTGTTAATTGGAGGTAAGAGTGTCAGACTTGCCTGCCCAGGCTGGCTTTGAACTGCAATCCTCTCATCTCAACCTCAGGAAGTAGAATGTTGGGTTTCCACAGTCTGGGAAAAGGCATGGATGGGTGTTGCTAATTAATAGGTACCCAATTTCAGTTTGGAATACTGAGAAAGTTCTAGAAGTTGATATCAGTGAGGTTGCTTGAAATGTGACTGTACTTAAAGCCACTGAAGTGTATACTTCTACTTGGTTTGTATAGCATGTTTTATGCTATACTTATTTTCACACAATGAGAGAATAATTAACATTGCAGCCACAGAGGGGCTGGACAAGAAAGGTTGGCAGGAGGTGTAAAGTTCACTCATTCAGTTTCTCACCACCAAATATCTGTTGTTGGACCATTTGTGCTGGGCCTGTGCCAAGTTGGAATAAAGGCAGTGGGTGGTTGCTTGGAACTGGTGCTCTATTACTTGAGCCACACTTACACTTCTGGCTTTTTGCAGGTTAATTGGAGATTAATCTCTCAGATTTAGCTGCCATGGCTGGCTTTGAACTTAATATACTATCTTAAACTCATGAGTGGAACATGCTCTTTTTTGTGTGTGTGTATCAGTCGTGGGGCTTGAACTCTGGGCTTGGGTGTTATCCTTGTGATCTTCAGCTTAAGGCCAGTGCTCTACCCGCTTGAGCCACAGCACCACTTCTGGTTTTCTAGTGGTTTATTGGAGATAAGAGTCTCATGAACTTTCCTTCCCCGGGCTGGCTTTGAACCGTGATCCTCAGATCTCAGCCTCCTGAGTAGCTAGGATTACGGGCGTGAGCCACCAGCTCCCGGACTGCTCTTTTTTTTTTGTTTGTTTTTGGTTATCAGGCTTAAACTCAGTGCCTGGGCACTGACCCTGAGCTCTTCTGCTTAAGGCTAGTTCTCTACCACTTCGAACCACTGTACTTCTTTTGGTTTTCTGGTGATTAATTAGAGCTGAGAGTCTCACAGACTTTGCTGCTCTTTAGCCTTGAACTTCAATCCTCTGATCTCAGCCTCCTGAGTAGTTAGGATTACTGGCAGGAGTCCCTGCACCTTGCTGGAGACCTGCTCTTCTATGAGGGAAGGGGCTCTGATTATCTCCATTTTACAGATGTAGAAACAGAGGCAAAAAAATTAAAATGACTTGTCTATGATGTCACAAGTTAGTAAATGCCAGAGCTGGGGCTTTTATCTTGTAGCAAAGCTCACCCTCAAATAATACTCCATTTGTGTGTGTCCTTTGTCATTCCATCATATTCCTGTACCAAGGAATCAACAACACCCACAGGTGTGATTAAGAACATGGCTCTGTCTGGTGAGGAGAGTGCCTGGATTTGAGCCTCATGTTCACTATTGAATTTCATTGAGACGTTTGTATGGCCAAGATTCAAGTTTTGTGATCTTGTCTCTGGCCAATCATTTGTTCTGTGTTCCAGTGGCCAGGTCTGTAAGACTAGGATAATTTATTACCAAGTTCACCTATTAAAGTCAGCTTTATAGTTCATTTGAGTGAAGATGGCAACCTTGGGTTGAGTGTCTCATTCAGTGGTATTCTGTACATTTTTAGCATGGTGGGAAGGAGGAGGGAGGTGAGGGGAGAGGAAGAAGAACCAAGAGGAAGAGGTAGAGGTAGAAGTGGACGTTGGCCAGGTATCAATGTCTGGAGCCAGTAATCCTAGTTATTCAGGTGGCTAACATCTGAAGATGATAGTTCAAACCAGCCAGTACAGGAAAGTCTGTAAGATTTTTTTTTTTTTGTCGGTCGTGGGGCTTGAACTCTGGGCTTGGGCGCTGTCCCTGCACTCTTGAGCTCAAGGCTAAGTGCTCTACCGCTTGAGCCACAGCGCCACTTCTGGTTTTCTAGTGGCTTATTGGAGGTAAGAGTCTCAAGGACTTACTTACCTGGGCTGGCTTTGAACCATGATCTTCAGTTCTCACCCTCCTGAGTAGCTAGAATCACAGGTGGGAGCCACCGGCACCCACCAAGATTTTTATCTCAAACTACTCAGAAAAACTGGAAGTGGAATTGTGGCTCAAGTGGTAAAACACTAGCCTTTTTTTCTGGGGAGGAGGGCTGGTCCTGGGGCTTGGGCACTGTCCCTTGGGTGCTGTCCCTCAGCTCTTCAGCTCAAGGCTAGCACTCTACCACGTGGGTCCCAGCACCACTTCTGGCTTTTTTCTTTTTTGCTTATGTGGTGCTGAGGAATCGAACCCAGGGCCTCAAGCATGCAAGGCAAGTGCTGTACCACTGAACAACCTTCCCAGCCCCAAAGCACTAGCCTTGATTGAACACAAAGAGGCTCATGGACAGTGCTCAGGCTCTGAGTTCAAGCCTCAAGACTAGCAAAAAAATAAAACAAGAGACAGAAGTAGAAAAGATAGGGTTTTGTGTTAGCAATATAGTTTGTTGTTGCTGTGACAAAATACTTGACAGAAATAACCTAAGGGAAAAAGGATTTATTTTGCTTCATGTCACAGATTTCAGGCAATCTTGGCAAAGCAGAACAACTCATGGTAGCCAGGGAGTTAGGGGAGGGGGTAAGAGTGGGAAAGAGAATGCCTGCATTGCAGTATTCTCTCCCCCACCCCACTTTAATTTCATATGGAAAGCCTGCCTATGGAATGGTGCGACCTATATGCAGGAGAGATTCAGTTAATCTGATATCCAGCCCAACCCCCCCCCCCCACAAAGGTGTGTTTTACTCATCAGCCTGATGCATCTAAAGCAATTGATCTCAATTAAGTTCATCCTCAAGATTTAACCATCACAGATGTCAGCTTCATTTGCCTCCAGATTTACCTTTCTTGTTCTCTGACAACTCACCTATAATTTGTCATTGTTGGGTTTTGTTTTGGTTTGTTGGTTATGGGGCTTGAACTCTGGGCCTGAGCTCCTCTGTCCCTGAGCTCTTCAGCTTAAGGCTGGCACTCTACCACCTGAGCCACAGTGCCACTTCGAGTTTTCTGAGTGGTTTATTGGAGATAGGAGTCTCACAGACTTTCCTGCCTGGGCTGGCTTTGAACTATGATCCTCAGATCTCAGCCTCCTGAGTAGCTAAGATTACAGGCATGAGCCACAAGCACCCAGCTTCATTGTTGGGTTTTTTAAGCACTCTTAAACTACTGTGTGTGTGTGTGTGTGTATGTATGCACCTGCACGCATGTGTACACATGCTGATACTGTGGCTGGAACTCAGCCTCTGTGAGTGAGTTCTTCCTTACCTTTTGTATTCAAGATAAGGCTGATGCTACCACTTGAGCCATGTCTCCATTTCGTTTTTTTTAGGCCAGGTTCAAGTGGCTCACACTCTAATCCTAGCTACTCAAAAGACTTGATATCTGATGTTGAGGTTCAAAGCCAGCCAGAGCAGGGCTTTTATCTCCAATTAGCAATCTACTGTGATTTAAAGTGGTAGACCACCTGCCACCTGTATTTTACCCTACCAAATATCTAGCACAGTCCTACCTCTTTCTGCTTATCTCTATAATCCCATGGATATCTGTAAGTATTCTAGCTAGCTTTTGTCCATCATTTTTTCCATGGGTCTAGTTTTTTTAAATTGCTACAGAATTAAATTTAGCAAAACCATAACTTATAATTTGTTGTAGAACTAGAAATTTGTAACTTGAAAAAGCAATATTCTCCTCTTGAGAAATTCACTTTCACCCTCCATAACAGTGAGAAAACACAGACTCTCCACAATATCCACACTAGTGTTTTATTACTCAGAAGAACAATAGCATGGTCTACAAGTGAAAAATTTACAACAGACTCATCAGTACTAAATAGAAAACAGCATGTAGTAAAATCATTTTGGCATTACTCATCCAAACCCAAATGCTTAAGAATCATGTCTTCATTTTTCCACCAAAGAAACTAGAAATGGAACTGTGATTCTAGTGCTAGAATTTAGCCTTGAGAAAAAGTAGTTAAGGAAAGTGGCTAGGCTTTGAGTTCAATCTACAAGACTAGTACCCACACACAAAGAAAATGTATTCTTTCAGGTTTTCTGAATGTTTCATGAACTTGGGGATGAAAGATGATGAGACAGATTTTATTCTTGTGCACATTTTGTAATAAACAAGGAGTATTATCTTCCACCAGACCTTCCATTAAAAAATAAATTGGAATAGTAATAGTGTTATAATGCATACATAGACCACACATATAGTGGAAGACTTTTGGGGAGCAGTGGAGAAATTGATGCTCTCATGTCCTTGGAATAAAGCATGTTAGTCCTTCCCCATCTATCACTACCAAACCACTATGGATGATTTGAGTTCAATCTCAAAGGTCCAGAGCTCCTATTTCTGAAAAGTGTTTATTAAATTACTTGACCAACCATCCATTCCTCAATATAAAAGACACAAGTCAACAATTTCACTATCTTAATTCTTTGTCAAGCCTGGAAATCCAACCCCTGAATAACATGAAGGGAAATCATCCCTACTCTACACAATGAGAGGATGAGAAATGTTGGTTCAGTGAGTGGTTTTCCCTTACACCTAGCTTAATTCTGCCATGAAGGATTTCTCTATAATTTACAGAGGTTTCTGCCAAAGGTTTCCCTATGTTGGGTTTCATTTTTTGTGTGAGTGCTCTAATGCTGGCTGAAGGTTCATTTCTGCTTGAAAGATGTCCTCTAATGTTCACTCGACATTCTGTCTTGTCTCTAGGTCTCTGAAATATGTAGAGAAATCTGTGAAACTTCTGGCTAAATATTTGTCTACATTTATTATACTCACATTTTCTCTCCTTATTATGCTCTTGGATGTACTGAGGACTGACTTCTATTAAAAATTGCATATTTGTTAGACCTGTTAATTTTCTTTTCTCCTATGTGATTCAGTTCTCTGCTGAACACTGTGCTATGCTGTTGAAGTGGTATTTTTTACATTGGTATTATTCATACCTTGTCTTTCTTGTTTGTGCTCTATAAACATTCATCCATGCATGATTACTAAGTGAAGGACTTTTTTGATACTTGTTTCATTCATAATGTTTTTCTCCTGTGTGTTTTCTGATGAAAATTTAACTATGACTTCTCAAAAACTTTCCACATTTTTTTTCATTCATAAGATTTTTCTCCTGTGTGCATTCAATTTGGAACCATGAGGCATGCCTTCTGGCTAAAAGGCTCCACATTTGCTACATTCACAAGGCTTCTATCAGGTTTTGGTTCTATCATGCAAACTTATTTTTCATCCAGGTGAGACTTTCCATAGTTATCACATTCCTAAGATTTCTCATGTGTGTGGATACTCTTATGATTCCTGAGGGATGAACTCCAGATGAAGGATTTTCCACATTTGTTACATTCATAAGGTTTCTCTCCTGTATGTGTTCTCTCATGGACAGTAAGGCATGATTTAAATCGGAAATACTTTCCACATTTGTTACATTCATAAGGTTTCTCTCCTGTGTGTGTTCTCTGATGAACAGTAAGGTGTGACTTACGGGTGAAAGACTTTTCACACACATTACATTCATAAGGTTTCTCTCCTGTGTGTGTTCTCTGATGGACAATAAGGTGAAACTTCTGTCTGAAATACTTTCCACATTTGTTACATTCATAAGGTTTCTCTCCCGTGTGTGTTCTCTGATGAACACTAAGGTGTGACTTATGGGTGAAAGACTTTTCACACACATTACATTCATAAGGTTTCTCCCCTGTATGTTTTCTCTGATGGACAGTAAGGTGTGATTTTAATATGAAATACTTTCCACATTTGTTACATTCATAAGGTTTCTCTCTCGTGTGTGTTCTCTGATGAACAGTAAGGGGTGACTTACAGGTGAAAGACTTTTCACACACATTACATTCATAAGGTTTCTCTCCTGTGTGTGTTCTCTGATGGACAATAAGGTGAAACTTCTGTCTGAAATACTTTCCACATTTGTTACATTCATAAGGTTTCTCTCCTGTGTGTGTTCTCTGATGGACAATAAGGTGAAACTTCTGTCTGAAATACTTTCCACATTTGTTACATTCATAAGGTTTCTCTCCCGTGTGTGTTCTCTGATGAACAGTAAGGTCTGACTTACGGGTGAAAGACTTTTCACACACATTACATTCATAAGGTTTCTCTCCTGTATGAGTTCTCTGAGGAACAGTAAGGTCTGACTTCTGTCTGAAATACTTTCCACATTTGTCACATTCATAAGATTTCTCTCCTGTGTGTATTCTCTGATGCAAAGTGATGTATGACTTCATTCTAAATGATTTTCCACATTTGTTGCATTCATCAAACTTCTGTTCTTTGTCAGTTCTCTGATGCCTTCTGAGACCTGACTTTTGGGTGGAAATTTTCCTACATTCTTCGTATTCATAGGTTTTCTCTTCTGGTGTTGTTTTAGGTTGATCAGAACTTAGTTCTGAATTCTTAGAGATAGATTTTGCACATTGCTTATACTCATCAGGATTCTCTGGATATTTCCTCTCAGGTTTTGTAAGGTGTAAATCCTTACTGAATGATTTCTCACATTCACTACTTGTATAAGGATTCTCTCCTGTGTCTCTTTTCTGATGCATAGTGCCTGGAAATCTCCCTCCCTGACAAAGTTCTTGGGCAAGAAGAGCAGACTTATCATATTCTTCTCTATATTCGTTATGGTTAGAGGCGGGATCTCTGATGCAAACCCAATTATGTGGAAAGAATATCATCTCTGAATTTAATACCTTCTCTCCTCCATATTCAAAATATGGACCATCATAATTTTGACTAAAAGCCTCTGAATATCTAAGCGATTGTTTAACTACAGGAGAAACACCAGGCATATATGCAGCTGGCATCTTACCAGGATCACTGTAGTGGAGCATGTTCTGACACTGAATGAACTCGTCCGTCGTCATCCTTAAGGAGTTCTCATCATTCCTATTCAGTTCTGGCTTTTGTTTGGAGGTCAAGTTAGAAGTTGTCACTAATCTCACTCTTTGCTCTATTGTGTTAATATTTGTGACAGCTACTTCACGCAGACATTCATCTGGACCTTCCTGGTAAGTCTTAATCACATGCTCCATTTTTAGAATATCTAAAATGAGTCATATAAAGAAGAAAAAAAACATAAATAAGATCCAAATACTCCTTAAAATAAAGGTAAAGACATTTTCCCCATCTTAACTGTTACAAATTTTGAAATATTAATATAGGAAATGATTTATGAGAAATAAATTTCTTTTACCACAATGTATTGATTAAGAAAGTAATACTCTTCCTTACACCTTTTTTTGTCATGGGGCATGAACTCCAGGCCTGGTGTTGTCCTTCAGCTCTTCAGCTCAATGCTAGCTCTCTATCATTTGAGCCACAGCACGACTCCCAGTTTTATCTGCTTATATGGTGCTGAAGAATGGAACCCAGAGCCTTATGCATGCAAGGCAAGCACACTACCACTGAGCTACTATAATCAAGAACTCTAATAACAACAGATGCTGGAGGGGATATGGACAGAAGGGAACACTACTGCATTGTTGTTGGGAGTGTAAACTTGTACAACCACTTTGGAAAACAGAATGGAGGCTCCTCAAAAGACTCCACATAGAGCTCCCTTATGACTCAGCAATCCCACTTCTGGGCATTTACCCAAATGATCACAAACAAGACCATACTAAGGGTACCAGCACAACTATGTTTATTGCAGCATTGTTTACCATAGGTAAGATAAGGAACAAACACAAATGCCCCTCAGTACATGAATGGATCAAGAAAATGTGGTATATATACATAATGGAATTCCATGCATTCATCGAAAAGAATGATATGGCTCCATTTGTTAGGAAATGGAAAGACTTGGAAAAATTATATTGAGTGAAGTATGCCAAGCCCAAGGAAACCGGTCCCATGGTTCTGCTTATTTGCAATAACTAGTATATATCTGAGACAAGCAGAAACGGTCAATAAATTGATGTTAGGCAAAATGAACCCCAAGATAAGGACTCATATGTTTTTATTTATTGCTATTGTATCTAACATATATATATATATATATATATATATATATATGATATTTCTTTATTGCTTTATATGTCCCTCCCCTATGGTATAACCCCTGTTTTTACTTTGTTTGATGTAGGTATAATTTGTGGAGGGAAGGTGGACCCATTGCAACAATGAGATGTACAAGATGTTATGTCAAAAAATGAACTTCCCAACTTTGGCTGGGGCGGGGGGCTGGAGGGGAATGATGGGAGGGGATGGTAACGGAAAACAAAGGAGGAGGCAACAATGCTTGGTAAGAAATGTACTCATTACCTTGCCCATGTAATTGTAACCCCTCTGTGAATTGTTTTCACAACAACAAAAAAGAGTAACACTGACAGTTTATGATGGAAAATGTTTTTCTGTATTTCAGGTTTTTCTTCTTTTTATGTCAGAGGAATTATTTATACAAATTACTAAACCATTTACTGCTAGCTTTTTAACCTGTATAATTTAATATGTAGCATTCTTCATTTTTTCCCAAAAATTGTTTTGTTTGATCTTAGGGGAATAGATGCTTTGTATTGTTTTACTTTCTTAAAATAATTTATATATTGTGCTACTTTACTTCTCAAACATTAGGAGAACAGTATTTTCTAACTTTGGAGATTGTACCTTTTTTATACAAACCTTTGCTTACACCTGAGAATAAAGTTTTATAACCACATTTCTTCAGTTATAAGTTCTCACTGTGAATCAAGTATCTTTAGAAATTTTAAAATTTGTTTCCCTCCACCTTAGACAGAATGTCATCTGACTTTTAAACCCTCAGACTCATGAACTAAAGCCACATCAGATCACGACCTAGTTAATCATTCTCTCTAGACTGAAAGCTTTGGTTCTGTATCCTGGCCTCTACCCTCCTTATCCTTATCAGAGGATAGCAGCCTTGGCATAGTCATTTGCTATACCTGCCTAGTCCTAGTTTCAAAGAAAAGTAAATCTCACTTTTCACATTTCTAATTTTGTTTTTTCAAAATAATTTCCACCAAGAGAAAGAATTGCTAACTTTACCTTTACTGCCCTACACAGTTCAGTGTGCATCTACATGCATTTTTGATTCACAAGTCTAACACAAAGACCACCTAGTTCTCTGCTACACATGGGACTCAAGGGAATTAGGAATATTATTGGTCAGTACATAGCAAGACGAATTTACCAATTTGGTTCTGGATCCATGATCACTATGCAAGATGCTTTAACTCACCTGAGAAATTCTTGTCTGAGGCTTCTCTCATATATGGCTCTTCATCTTGCTCCAGCTTGACAATCAATTGAGGTTTAGGACCAGTGTGCCCTGTTAATAAGAGTGAAGACTTATTGCTCATGCTGTGTCAAAATTGTTCTAAGATTTCAGATATCCTGTTAACAAGGTTGCTCCCAAATCTTCTTTCATTTCTCACTGTCTCCATGGTAGAATCTCCCCGAGGTTTGAATTAATTTTGCAGGTTGTGTGACTTGAATGCAATTCTTTTTCTCAAGGTTAGCATTCTATTAGTTTGAGTCCTAGCTCCACTTCCAGTGTAAGAGTGGTTATCTTGAGATAAGAGTCTCATGGAGACTTCACTGGCATTTTTTGCTTCAAACTGAAAGCCTCAGATTTCAGACTTCTAAGAATTACAGGCATGAACCACTGCATCTAGTACTAGGTTTGGATTATAAATACTCCCTCTAATCTAGTGATTTCCAGTTCTTACTTCCAATAATGATAAATAGGTATGTATGTATGTATGTATATATGTGTTTTCTAGATTGTATATCTACCCACAATAATCACTTCAAGTTTGGGAATACAGTCTTCTCTTTAGGGAAGACAGTTTGGAACTTTTGTCAAACTGCTGATTTGGATTCTTGAACAATGAAAATAAAATTGCCTCAGAATTTATATAATCTACCTGTATATAATCTACCTTCATTTGAAACAAATGACACTTCCCACAGACTGGAAACTTACATCCAAATAGCATTGAAAGTTCTATAAATATTCACATATCTACTAAAAACAAATCATTTTCCGCCCACCAGTGGTTCACACCTGTAATCCTAGTTACTCAGTAGGCTGAGATCTGAGGATTGCCATACAAAGCCAGCCCTAATAGGAAAGCTGTGAGATACTTATCTCCAATTTAACCACCAGAAAGCTTGAAGAGGTGCTGTTGCTCAAGTGATAGAGTGCTCACCTTGAACTGAAGAGCTGAGGCACTGTACCAATGCCCAGAGGTCAAGCCCCACTTAACTTTTCAAGTTAATGTGATATTTTTGGCTCACCTAAGGACACCAGCATGCTATAGGTTTCCAGCATCACATCTCTATACAGGGTCCTCTGAGAAATATCCAATTCCTGCCACTCCTCCCAGCTGAATTCCACAGCCACATCATCAAATGACACCAGCTTCTGTAAGGGCACATTCCATCAATCCCTGAGTCCTGAGAACACCAAAACTAGAATTTCATTCTTCTACATGTATGCTTTTGTATTACAGAATGTGGTTGGAACTTTCTGTGTTATTTATAAAATGAGAGAATATATAATCAAAGTAGAAATATTTGCCTCCATAGTAACTTGGTAATTACACATACAAAGTTTTTCTAATACATTAGAACCCATTTCTGGTTGCAGCAATGAAGACAAGAAAACAGTTCTAAGAAGCTAATAACCTAGCAAGACAACAATAAGTATAAGTAGGAGTCTGAAAGTATGTGTTTATCTTATTTTGGTAATATTTACTATATATCTGGGTAACAATGAAGTAAATAAATATGTTTTCGGCATTTTCATATTCTGCCTCACTGACAATACTATTTAGAGTTTCTATTAAATAGTGCTCTCATAAACAGTCACAACATGGCCATTACATCATATGCAATACATAACACATTAGTAGATCTATGAAAAGCACAGCATCCAGGTAAATGTTCAAAGGAGTAAATTACTCAAAAAATAGTAAACGAATGATTTGGCTCTCATAAGATTTGACTTAGTTCTCACAATAAAACATCCGATGTTAACTATTTTTGTTATTAAATTTCTAGATATAAAAGTATGGTCATAGATAGCCATTTGTTTCTTCATATGTAAAAATGAACTGCCAGCATGAACGTTTGTGAACACTGACTACTTCCTACCACACCAAATACTTACTTATTACCATAGAATGTTTCTTAATCAGCTTTGCATTTTAATAGGCCTTAATTGAAAGATGGATGTAAATGGATAGAGGCTTAAGGAATGCTCAAGATGATCCCCAAATATGTGAACTATGACCACCACAAGAAGGATAGAGAATAAAACTATGAATTGGGACATGATATAAAAAATATAGTAGTTTTAAGAATTAGAATAAAATACAGCACTAATTTGTTGTACAGTGTCTAAAAGGAATACAGTCTTTCTTGACAATATCAGAGGTGAATGATGACTAACACACAAAAAGAAATATATCTATAAAGTGTTTAAAGAAAATAGACTTCAATACACAATCCATGGGGCAAAGGACCTCTTCTTACAATTAAGATTGAAGGTATTCCTAGGGAAAGATAATGCATTATTAACACATCTTCATTTTAAGTGCTATAAAAATTAATCTGCGGGGCTGGGAAGGTGACTGGCTCAGCGGTAGAGCGCTTGCCTTGCATGCCTGAGGCCCAGGGTTCGATTCCTCAGCACCACATGAGCAAAAAAGAAAAAAGCCAGAAGTGGCGCTGTGGCTCAAGTGGTAGAGCCCTAGCCTTGAGCTGAAGAGCTGATGGATAGGGCCCAGAGCCAGAAATCAGGCCTGAAAACCGGACCGAAAAAAAAATTATTGTGCATGAAGAGAAAAATAAAAATTGCTAACATAGATCTACACAGAGGAGAAGATTATTAAAAAGGTAAATGTGTAGTTAAAGGAATGGTACATGTGTAGGTAAAAGAATGTATAGAAAACATTGTATGTAATTTCTCTTGTGAAAAGAAAACTTATAGTACCATATTCATAATTCATAAGGAATGCAAATTCAATATACAAACACATAGGTGTTTTAAAAACAAAGTTTGTGAATCCTGCATATGGATCAATTAATTTTGTACTTGCCTCGCAAATATGGGGGTCTGAGTTCAAAGAATTATTTCTACAAAAATTTAAAAGGAAAATAGAAAGGTTATACATAGGTTATAAATTCCATTCAATTCCATTGAAAAGTAACTATATTATGCTATATGCTACTACTATGATAATATTGTAAAGATTAATGTTCGTAGTAAAAATGCATCCAGCAAGTTAATTTCCTTTGTGTTCCTAACAAAGAATCCCACAGGGTAGAAAGTTCATTTCCTTGCAGTTCTACAGTATAACAATTTTCCTGCACATTTTACTTCTGCTGAAGCTCTATGCGTCAGCCTGAGAATGGCCTTTGTTCTTTACATGAAATGTCTGCTTATTTCTGTATGAAGAATATTAATAAGACTGTTTTTAAAAAATCTTGCAGTCCTTGCATATTTTGAGTTGCACAAATTCAATGGAACATAGAAACAAACCTTTGAAAAAGTAGGGCACCTGTATTAAGCATGCAGTCTTATTTTTATCCTATGAACAATGGAGTATAACAACTATTTACATCAGATTTAATTTGTAATTGGTATCAGAGGTAATTCACAGTGTACAGGAGAATGCCTGCAGCTTATATGAGAGGTGATTTACAGTGAAGTTGAGGTGTGTGCAGGTTACATAGAAGCAAAATAAGAAATAAATATCAGATGAGACAAACAGATATTAAATAGCAAGATATCCATCAAAATAAGACCATATTTATATTGTAAAATATAGTAAATATATAAGGCACTGTCTTTCATGAACAGAAGAAAGAAAACTTAATGAGCAATCCAAAGTCATGGACTAGAGAGAAATAAAAATTAAAAAAAATATACAAAGATACCATGAGCAAAAGTTAATGATGAAAAATACAAATAGTGATAATATGTAGGAAATAAGCATCAGCCCAAAATATATGACCACAGATATAGATCATTGATAATGACAGACAGATTATACATTATGATAGTAAAAATGTATGCTGAAAAGCAAAGGTACAAAGACATGTTTAAAAGACCATGCAGTTTTAATACTTTAATCTACCATTACTATTGTAGAACTAATACTCCTCTTCCTAACTGATATAACAACCAGACAAAAAATCAGCATGGACACACACATGGATGCCATTATCTAAAACTTAAAAAAAAATACTATGGTGTTGCATTTATCAAGACACATATTCCAAGATTAATAGTAAATCGGAAGACAAATGGTGTAGAAAACAATATGAAAAATTAAAGTTATGTTATAAATACATGAAAATTAAAAGATATATTTATAGTATTCTATGAGTGAAATAAACACAGGGAAATTACAATGGATCTCAAAGAAATGTATTCCGTCATTGTGATTTATAGAATATTAAATATAGCCTCTTTCTTCACCTTTGAAATAAAAACACATAGTTTGGGGCTGGGAATATAGCTAAGTGTTAGAGTACTTGCCTGCCATGCATGAAGCTCTAGGTTCCATTCCTCAGCACTACATAAATAGAAAAATTAGGAAATGGCACTGTGGCTCAGGTGGTAGAGTTGTAGACTTGAGCAAATCAAGATCAGGAATGGTGCCCAGGACAGGCTCCAAATTCAAGCCTAGGTTTGGCAATAAAGTTTAAATAGATATGGTGTATTCACATGGATCTCTTCTGGAGAGTGGGGGAAAGCCAGAGAACTAGAAGGAAATGGGGTAAAAAGCGCATCTGTGGAGGTCATTAGGCACTGATGAAAGTAAGCTGTACAAATCATGAGTCAAGATGGCAGGGAAACATTGGGAGAGAGTGAGGGTATGGAAGACACAGCATGAAAGGAAATGTATTCAATACCTGGCCCAAGAAATGGTAGTCTCTCTATACATCACCACTATAACAATAGATCAATTAAATTTGAAACAATTTCTTCATGGAGTTGTGTGAGCATAAAGTTAGTGAAGAAAATGTAGCACAGTTAGAAAAACAGCTACAATTATTAGAAATAAAGTACATCACTTAATTGAAACATGAAATACTGGAGCTTAGGTTGAATATTAATTTTAAATATGCTGTTAACAATCATCTAACTTTATTGTAGTATCCAATTAATTATTAATGATAAATATTCAAGTAAGTAAAAACAAAACAAGTGCTTCTGGTTCAAGATGCTTATCCTACCCTAGCTATTAAGGAGGCTGGAAGCCAGAAAACTGGGTAGACAACTCAAATTAAGCAGCTAATCAACATATTGGAGGAGGTGTGGCTCAAGAGATAGTGCCAAAAAAGAAATTAAAGCACAACTTAGGAACTGGAAAAACCTACCATCCTCCCGGAATGGGAAGATCAACATTGTGAAAATGACAATACTTCCAAAGGCTATCTACAAATTCAATGCAATACTTATCAATAGTCCGAGTTCTTCAATGAAATATTAAAAACAAGCCAGAAATGTATATGGAACAATAAAAGACCCCAGATAGCAAAAACGATCCATACCAGAAAGAACAATGCTGGTAGAATATCACTACCAAATTTCAAACTGTACTACAAAGCCATAGTAATCAAAACAGATTGGTAATTGCACAAGAACAAACGTGAGGACCAATGGAATAGGACTGAAGTCCCAGAAATGTACACACAGACCTATATCCACCTAAACTTTGAGAAGGGAGCTCAAAAATAGAATGGAGGAAAGACAACTTTGTCAGTAAATGGTGGTGGCAAAGTTGGTTCATTACCTGTAGAAAACTAAAGCTAGATCTGTATATATAACCCTGCACCAGAATCAATTCCAAAACGATCAAAAACCTCACATTCAAAGCAAACACCCTAAAAAACATTACAGAAAAGAATAGGAGAAACTCCAGTGGTACTTGGCACCAGCCAAAATTTTCTTAATAGAGACCCAGAAACACAACAAATCAAAGAAATGTTGGACAAATGGGATTGCATGAAACCGCAGAGCTTCTGCATGGCAAAGGACATTGCTAACAAGATCAATACAAAACCCACAGATTGGCAGAAGATCTTCACTAGGCATAAAATGAACATGGGTCTCATATCTAAAATATACTTAGAACTCAAGAAATTAAATCCACAACAACAAATCCTCAGAGAAACAACTGCCCAATAAATAAGTGGGCTAAAGACTTAACAAGAATCTAATCTGAAGAGGAAATAAGAATGGCCAAAAGACATATTTAAAAAAAGGCTCAACTTATAAATATGTTAGAAACAATTACAAGAAAGAAAATACATTTGAATCCTTAATGGGGTTCATTTTTGCCTAAAATCAACTTATCTGACCGTTTCTGCTTGTTTCAGACATATACAAGTTATTGCAAATAAGGGAAACCATGGGACCTGCAATTACAAGAAAGAAAATACATTTGAATCCTTAATGGGGTTCATTTTTGCCTAAACTCAACTTATCTGACCGTTTCTGCTTGTTTCAGACATATACAAGTTATTGCAAATAAGGGAAACCATGGGACCTATGTTTCTTTGGGCCTTTCTTACTTCTCTTAGTATAATTTTTTTCAAGGCTTTCCATTTCCTAACAAATAGAACAATTTCTTTCTAAAAAAAAACACAAAAATCAAAAACAGTCTCAACTTCTCTAGCCAAAAAGAAATGCAGATTAAGACAACCTTGAAATTCCACCTCACCCCAGATAGAATGGCTATAATCAAGAACACGAATAACAACAGATGCTGGAGGGGATGCAAAAGAAAAGGGAACCCTACTGCATTGTTGGTGGGAGTGTAAACTTGTTCAATCACTTTGGAAAGTAGTATGGAGGTTCCTCAAAAGACTCCACATAGTGCTCCCCTTTGAACCAGCAATCACACTTTAGGGTATTTACCCAAAGATCACAAACAAGGGTATACTAAAGCTACCAGCACACCTATGTTTATTGCAAATTTATTTACCATAGCTAAGATATGGAACCAACCTTGATGCCCCTCAGTAGATGAGTGAATCAAGAAAATATGATATATATATCCATATATACGTAATATGTATTTATACATATATGTGTATAGACACACACACATACACACACACACACACACATACACACACACAATGCTTTTCTATGCCTCCATCAGAAATAATGTCATCACCCCATTTATTAGGAAATGTTAAGACTTGGAGAAATGTGTAATAAGTGAAGTAAGCCAGGCCCAAAGAAACATAGGTCCCATGATCTCCCTTATTTGAAATAACTAGTACATGTCTAGGACAAGCTGAAATGGTCAAAAGCTATGTACATATGACCATATCAGATGATATGAAGTGAAATGAGCCCTAAGACAGGAACTCAAGTGGTTTTTCTCTTTCTTGCTATTGTTTTTAATGTACTATGTGACTTTTTGTTCCTTTGGTATGTTCTTCCCCCACGGTATAACCCCTGTTTTCACTGTATGTTTTTGCGGTGCCTTGCATCTTGTATATACACTTTTCTAATTTGGGGATAGGACGGAAAAAAACAAAATGCTTAAATAGGGATACAGGCTGACTCATTGTAACAATGAGATGTACAAGACACTAGGTTGGGGGCTGGGAAGGTGGATCAGTGGTAGAGTGCTTGCCTTGCATGCATGAGGCCCAGGGTTCGATTCCTCAGCACCACATAAGCAAAAAGAAAAAAAGCCGGAAGTGGTGCTGTGGCTCAAGTGGGAAGAGCTGAGGGACAACGCCCAGGTCCAGAATTCAGGCCCCACAGCTGGACCCCAAAACAAAAAAAAGACACTAGGTTGAAAACGAACTTTACCATTTGAGTGAGGGAGGGTGGGAGGAGTTGCAGAGGTTAGGAGGAAAGAAATGGTAGAGGAAAAACAAAGGAGCAGGTAACAGTGCTCCATAGGAAATATAATCATGTAACTGTAACCCCTCTGTAAACTATTTTACAATGCAAAAAGATTTTTTTTAAAAGACCAAGTAGTGCCAACAGTGAAGGAGGAAGCAGACAGGATGTGAAGCCTGTGAGTTCCTGTTCCAACACTAGCACAAGAAAGACAGTGGAGAATGAGGTAGGTGTGTCCCATTAGTGTTGAATTTAGACACCAAGCATGCAACACAACAAACGTTCATCTCAGACATAAAGAGAAAAGGGGTAAGAAAAATTTCAATTCAAAGAACTATGTCAGCAAAGGAAAATTGTTCAGTAAAACAAGCAAGTTCCCAGATACAGTATTTGAAAAATGGTGAGAGACAGACGGAGAGAAGGGGGACTGAAAGAGATAAAGACACAGGGAGGAAAATATATAAAAAGTGAGAGAAAGAGAGAAATGATGAAAGCTTATGAGTAGGAAACAGAATGAAGAGAGTAAACAGAGAAAAAAAATCTTGTGACGACACGTTAGGAAAAATACAACGGGCTTTCTAGGAAGACCACACACTATATCATCAAATATTATCAAGTTTTATGTAGTCAAAGACCAGGAAGCAGTCCAAGAAGTATGTATGGAGAGTAATTTAATTACATGTATCTTACTAAGTAATCTCTCACATTTGAAGGTGTGTGTGTGTGACCACACTATTTCAGAAACTCCAGTAAAACCTGTTTAACATAATTCAACATTAATCATAAGGAGGTGATCTCTGACAAGTTGTCAGCAAATGTCCACTTTACATGACAAGTGACTCCCTCAATGGCATTGAATCACCAAACAAGTGTGACTACTTTATCTCACATCAGAAAACTCCAAGCAAGTCTGCCCTCAACTAAGACATTTTATAATCTACTCATTCTAAAAACCATCTTACTCTTGTTTAGGAACATGTTCTTGAAACTGAATATTTTTTTTCTGTTTTAAATCTTGGATAGACTTAGCTTCCTAAAATGGAATGTGAAAAATGAGAAATAAAAAACAACTCACCAGAGATCCTCTCATTCTTTCTTCCTGTTGCCAATGAAGAGAAGATTCTGGACGCATGGCTTAGAGAAAAGGCAATTGACATAGTCAGGAAAGAACCTGTGTGATTATGCCTCAGATTTTCCTGCTCAAAACATTATACATGGAGTGAAAAAGCACAAAGCCTTCTTATGGGAGAAGAATCTTTGATGTCTCAAGTAGAGTATTAAATGCTCCACTGAGGATGACTCCACATTCCATTAGTTGGTAGACAAACAGTATTCTAGGTTAATATACATACAGAATTCATAAAAACTAAGGTTCCTAAAAATGATTGAATAATTAAAACAAAAATCCACACCTTCAATACCACTAATTATTAATGAAATACATTTATGGTTGTATGAATTATTTTTCTATTCATTAAAATGGATCCTAGGACGCCATCGAGCTTTTGCACTCTATCTTATTCATTTACACATTTAAACTCCATGGAGAGAATATAGGTTATAACTCAATACTTTTCCCCAAAATTATACAAGAAAATATATACAATACATATTACTTGTATTATAATATTTCAGTAACGGTTTTCAAATGACCCATTTCCCTGCATCCAAATACTTGGAGAACCCTTGAGCAATAACTTGAAATTTGTCATTTAGCCTACTTTACTTAATCAGTAAAGATTATGTAAATACAGTTTTGAGAATTCCCTAATGCTCACTTTCCTAATCAATCATATGAGAGATAAAGGGCTTAATAAAGATGTAACATGAAATATTAAGCATAGGAGTGACAGAACATCACAGCTAAAGAACCAGAAGATTAAAATCTTATGTTGCACAAATAATACTAACACAAAGTTCTAAGCTGAGGACACCCCAAAATGCAGACTTATAAAAATAAAAAATAAATATCTATATGCTTTTTCTTATATTTAGTGCTTGGCTTTTACACAGGAAATGCTACTGTCCAGAGTTTTTATTTTTTTTTTACACAACTACGTGGATTAGAAACTCTTAATGTAAAATAACATAAATTTTACAGTGATATGTATGAAATATGAAAACCTACTCTGTAAACTTCAGTTAGGTCGTTTGTGCTAAGGAACAATATGAATCACTTAAAAGCAACATTTGCACATTCATTTTGGATTGTTCCACATCACAAGAATGGTTTCTTTTAAAAAGTAACAAAGAAATTTCTGTAGGCTAATTATCCATATTCAAATACTCAAAACCACAATTGTTGTAGATTTCAGGGTGGGATATTTTCTTCTTGTTTTGGGATTTAGACTATCATCCTTTAAATTTCAAGTTTATATTTCATATTATTTTATTACAAACATAATCTATATTTAAGAGTTTATTTTGTAACTGGGCTCTGGTGGCTCATAGTTGTAATCTTAGCTACTCAGAAGTCTGAGATCTGAGCCCCACAGATTGAAGCCAGCTGGGGCAGGAAAGTCTAAGAGACACTGATCTCCAATAAACTACTAAAATACCTAGAAGTGGAGATATGGCTTAAGTGGTAGAACATTAGGCTGGAACAAAACAAGCTCAGGGTCAATGTCCAGTGCTTGAGCCCAAGAACCAGGTCTAGCACACAAAAAAGAGCATTTTATTGTATTGTATTTAAATTCTATTGAACAATTGTTTTGGAATACATATTTAGGCAGTCTCTCATTTTAAATGATGTAAAATAGGCTCAATAATCTAGTGGAGAAATTGTAAATTGTCAAGAACAGATAAAGTGGAAAACCTCCATGTTAGTAAAATTTTAAGCTAGGAAAATGCATAGGAACTGCAAAGGATAAAAAGGGATCAACGTGTTTCACTAACATATTTTAAATGAATGTTCAAGCTTCATTGACTTCAATTCCCATGAAGATTTTCTTAAGTGAAATAATACTTCTTTGAGCAGGTTGAGACAAAATGGAGAACACTACCTAAAACTTCATTATACGTTACATCTAAAAACCATACCACTTTGAGTAAGACACAGTACTTTAATTTCCTTCTGTAACACTCCATGACAAACACTTTCTTAACTGCAGGTAAAAACCAACGCTATAAGGCTACTATCAGTATATCCACAGGTGAGACATTTGAGAGATCATGTACAAGAATTGATACTGTGAAGAGGCTGAATAAATGAGTAAGAACAGAGATAGATACTTTCAGTTGTGACAATAATTCCTAATCCACAAACCACAGCCCCATGTCCTTTCTGAGAACTAGGCTCTAACTGATTCCTCAGGCAAGTTCATTTCCCCTCCTACTAGTTACTGTTAACCTTCCAACAGCACCTAGTGATTGGGAGTGTTAGAGGAAAGAGTACCACCTGAGTCTTGTGCTCTAGTGAGTAGAACCAATCTTTGCTCAAGGCAAGGAAGCTGAAAATATTTTGCCTTTCCTTTGCCTTTCTGCCTCTGCTCTGTAGGGCTTGTCAGAGTTGACAAGGTATCTTTCTTCAAACATTGCTAGGCTTCATTGCTTAACAGAAAGTAAAAAAAAAAAACAAAAACAAAACAGGACCATCACACACTACTGTAATATCTCATGTAGACCTGTTCCTAGTAAAAAGGTCTTGTACAAACACGTGTGAACTAAAGCCAGGAGTACTAAAAAAGCTAACAAGGTAGGAGAAGAGCAGAGACACCTGTAGGAGAAACAACACAGGAACCCAAAAAACAACTGCAATATAAATGGAGTCAAATCAGGCACACACCTCACAATTTTGCTACAATTGTTACCATGCTCATCTTACACCTGGGCAAAGATAGTAAGGTCACATGTGTTAACAGCAGAATTTCACCATCATGGAAATATAAATGCACACTTTCTCCTATTCTGGAGAACCACCCAACTTGCTGTCAGAATGTTGCAAGCCAGTTTCTGGCACCTGGAGACACAAGGGCTGTGGCAGCACAAACTCTGGAGCCCTGAACAAATCATCAGCCTCATGCTGGAGGAACATGTGGAGGATCAATTTTGCCTTGTGTTTTGCATCCAGCTCACAGTTCCTACCTGTTATTAGTTCTGCAGCCTGAGATCCCTTCAAGTTACACCTCCCAAGCTCCACTGAAGAGAAAACTCCCAGCAGAAAGGCAACGGGAAAGAAACTGGAATTTGCAGGCTGGAACCACCCACAGTGGGTGGGGAGGCACATGCGCAGAAGGATCTTTGCCCTGCTTTTAAAAAAAGAATAAAAAACCTGCACTTTCAAAGTATCTGTGCTGCAACATAGACTACAATTCCCACAATGCATCGTGCCACTCTGAGAGGAAGTAGGTTTCAGGCCCTTTGTCTTAGGACTGCAGGGATGCATGGGGATGTTTTCTCCTGCTTGCATGAGCATAGGTGAGTTTTTTTTTTTTTTTTTAATGAAAATCACTGTGTGTCTCCTGAAACATTGTTAGACTATCTGAGAAAAGGACAAGTATTGGAAGCATGAAATAAGTTGGCTTTTTAATTCTTAGATCTACTAATGTAATTGAGCTTATGAGACTTTTGTTTCTGTTCGTGTATAACAGATAAGTTCTGTTGAATGTAAATGATATCTGATTTCTTTACATTTTGGAATAGCTCCCTGTTCAATATAAAAAGGTATTCGCAGGCACTAAACTGATTCTTGGATCATTTTTCATGCTTTAATGTATACACTGCAATAAAGTAGCAGAATTGCTAGATATACAGCATAATCCTTGCACAAATTAAATTTTTTTTAAAAATCTAACAATTTCCCAGAAATGTCCAAATTCCATTTTTGGAATCTTAAGTAGTTTTTGGCTGTTTCCAAATTTTTCCTTTCCTTTAAGGTTCTTTACTTTACTTTTCATTTCTTTTCTTTGATGTTCATTGTTATTCTTGTGGCTTGAACTCATGGTGTTCCCATGACCTTTTCTTTAACAATTTGTTCAGCTAAATAGTGAAAAACATCCTGTGGGTGGGAGGAGTGGTCTTAGAACAGGCATCTCACCACCATTACTGTTCAAACTAATGGTGGTTTGGGGAGATCGGGGGGAATGTGGGTGAGGTGCAAGTGAAGTGAAGGATAGGTCTCAGTGAAGCTTGATGGCTTGGCCCAAACCAGTGTGTTTTTGTCTTTCCATTTGCATGCCCTATTCCAGTGTGCATTCCTCCCTCTTCTATGATCCTAAAAGTTCCTCTCAGTCACTCTAAGCTACCTCATATTGTCTTCCCAGGTGTTACCCATTAGACCTTGGAATAAATCTTTGTTATCCCAGGTCCTATGTGTGGGAAGAGTCAGGGCCACTTCTAGAAACCAGGCTTGTGTCCTGACCTCTGGCATTTGCCACAGTCAGGTATAGTCAGGCATCATTTGGGACAACACAGTTCCTTTACTGATAATGCAGCATCACCAGAGAATTCCTAACTTCTTAGCTCCCTAGGAGCTCTTCTCAAAATAACTGTGTAGGCCTAATCTTTCCAGGCCCATTGATAAAACTATAGTGCAGCAACTTCTAAGCCTGAGTAGGGAGGATCATTCAAGCTCAGGAGTAACATAGAAAGATTGATTTTCAACGAAACACAAGTGTAGCAGTTCTCTATCAGATACCATCGGGGAGGGACATACACAGCAAAAAAGAAATCATCCTACAAATATGTTAGAAACAATAGCAATAAAGAAATATTTGAGACTCATATCTGATAAACCGATTAGAAAACAGGAAGTGGTACTATGGCTCGAGTGGTAGAGCACTAGCTTTGAGCTGAAGAGCTGAGAGACAGTGCCCAGGCCCAGAGTTCAAGCTTCACAACTGATAAACCTATCAGTTTGGGTCTGGCCCTTAACTTCTTGGTGTTCTATTATGAGATTCTGAACTCCCCAGAGAAAGCTTGCTTTCTTTCAAAGACAGGTTTTGATGAAGTCATGGCTGAACTTGATATATTAAGTGAAGAGGGGTTCAAAGACTGCACGCTAATATAGTAGTTACTGAGAGAAAAGTTGACATTGTAGATATGATAACCAAGGAGATGAAGTGAAAGCAGGAGAAGGAGGGGAAAATTAAATGGCCTTCCAACTTTTGTCTGCCTCATTCTAAAATTTATACAGCAGACTAATTGCCATCCATGCTGTCCCACGAATAGTTTGTTTATGATTTATGATGGGTTTATGTTGCTTCTATTTGAATTTCTAAATTTCTCAGGGTTTTTTGTTGTTGTTTTTTAATATTAGGGGAATAGATATTGCCTGTTAACATTTAGTGATTTATCTGTTTTCATCTTCAATTGGCCAATATGAAGATGTAGAATTTTTTTTTTTTGGGTCCAGTCATGTGGCCTGAACTCTTGGCCTGGGCACTGTCCCTCAGCTCTTCAGCTCAAGGCTAGCGCCCTACCACTTGAGCCACAGCGCCACTTCTGGCTTTTTTCTTTTTTGCTTATGTGGTGCTGAGGAATCGAACCCAGGGCCTCAGGCATGCAAGGCAAGCGCTCTACCACTGAGCCACCTTCCTAGCCGGAAGATGTAGAATTTTTACAAGTTGTAAATGTTTGGCATGTACTTTGGTACATGGTGACTTCACAAGGGCCAGTGTGTGTTAAAACTGCTTCCATGTTGAAGTGAAGAAATCTTCCTACATATTGGTTTGTACTGGTGGGGAATAAAAGGGAAAATTGGTTCCAGGCACAGGTGTAGTTATTCTGGATATTCGAAAATTTTGGAGCACTAGCAGGGCTGTGGTATAGATATTCCATGGCTGTTGCATTCTGGAATCATCTATTTCTGTGGAAGAGTCTATTTCAGTGTGCACACCTTAGACTACAGTACCAGAAGTATTATTTGAGACAAAGTTGTGTCCCAATTAACTCTGGATAAGGGCAGAAATGGTTCACATTCCATTATTTGTAATGTTACCTGCTGCTTGCTCTCATTATTTTTGCTACACATTTTATTTGTATTTAACTGTTTTAGACAACCTACAAACAAAAATGTAAAAGTAAAGATGCAGTGAAAACGAACTCTTTGGTAATCATTATTACCGTTTTCTCTACAACTTTTCATGTAAATTATTCTTTTGGTTTTGATATGCCTCAAAAGAAATTGTACATCATAAAACTTAGTTCATTACTCCCTTTTGGCAACTACTGGGCTTTTACCAAGTTTAAAGTGCAAAATTTATCACAATAACAAAAATACTAATCTATCTACCAACTACCTCCTACAAACCCAAGTTTTTCCTTGGGGAGGGGAAAATTGATTTGAAAAATATGTTCCAGTTAAAATTTTGATATATAGCATTTTGTAACTTAGGAAGCCACATTTTTGACTCACCATGACAATGGTTAGTATTAACTGAAAATTCTGTGCATCTAAATCAATTTTGGTTTTTGAGAATTTTTTGATTCAGCTTGCCTTCGATTTTGGTAATTGTATTTGCCAGGCACGCAGGATTACCATTGTTTTTTTTTTTTTTTTTAGCCTTCTGACTTGTCACTAACCATTCCTCCTTCGTGGCCATGTACTTCCGAAAAGGTCACATGACTTTTCTGGTCTACTCACTGTCTAAGATCCCTTGCTTTCCTTGCTTGCATCCCACAAACTATTAACCATCCTCTACTGCAGCACATCTCACCTTACTTAATGAGATTGTGTATCTCCTACAAACTCTATCCTGAATGCTCTGCCATTGTTTGTCTTTAAATCTTCTCTAAGTAATGATGGGTCTGAGTTATATCAAATCTCACCCTACAGAATATTTCCTCAGAAAGTTACAGAAGACACCAAATAAAAGTGCCATTTTAAAAGACAAGTGGGGCTGAGAAGGTGGCTCAGTGATAGAGTGCTTGCCTTGCATGCACGAGGCCCTAGTTTCTATTCCTCAGCACCACATACATAGAAAAAGTCAGAAATGGTGCTGTGTTCAAGTGGTAGAGTGCTCGCCTCAAGCTGAAGAGCTGAGGGACAGCTCCCAGGCCCAGAGTTCAGGCCCCATGACCGAGAAAAAAAAAAGATATATTTTTTCTTTCAGAATGTAAGATCCTCCAGGCAGGGACAATATTTTCTGTATGTTCTACTGTGTTCAGTACACTGTAAATGTTCAATAAATATTGATGATTGGAGGCAAAAAATATCTGCTTTCTTCATTGGAAATATCAACTATACCAATTATTATTCTTGTGTTTGATAATAGTTCTAAAATGAAAACTGCCATTCTTTCAAAGACAAACATATAGACACATATATGTATATAAGTACACATATAATGCTTTGGGGGTAATCAGTAAGATTGTATTTCATTAATATGAAATATTAAATTAGTGTTATATATAAATCAATACAAACCCATCCAGTCATTGAATCCGTCCAGACTCCTTCATAAACCTGTAAACTTATCATATCTTTTGCACAAGCATTAGTCCTCCTGAGTAAGCTCAGGTCAGGAGAAGCCACAACAGGACACAAGATCCATATCAGGGCCTTAAAAATAGGCACACAAAAGAGGTGTGATCAGTTTTGAAAGAAGAGATATCAGTAAGATTATTAAATTATTTGGGATTGAAAGCCAAAGAAATGAAGATCTCTACAAAGAAGGGGACTAAAAAGAAAAGGAAATATCTCTGAGGTCCATTCAGTCCAGTGTTCATGTACAAGTCTTCCAGGGGTGATGGGCCACAGTGTGATGCCCAGTAGCCCACGTGCTTAACTGCTCAAGGCAGGATGAGATGATGTCTAGGGGCTTGCATACAGGATGGCTGAAGGTCACCGTAATAGGAGACAGAACCTTTATAAGAGGGGCCTTTTGTGTGTAATCCTAGTTATTTTGGAGGCTGAGATCTGAGGATCAGGGTTCAAAGCCAGCCCAGGCAAAAAGAAAAATCTATAACTTTTTTTTTACTAGTCTTATGGCTTGAACTGAGCATCTGGGAGCTATCCATGAGCTCTTTTGCTCAAAGGTAGCACTCTTTTGCCACAGCACCACTTCTAGATTTTTCTGTAAATAATTGGAGATAGGAAACTAACAGATTCTCCTGCCCAGGCTGGCTTTGAATTGACATCCTCAGATATCAGCCTCCTGAGTAGCTAGGATTAACGGCCTGAGCAATTGACTCCTAGCTCATACGAAACTCTTATCTCCAAGTAATCAGCAAAAAGCCAGAAGTGGAGGTGTGGTTCAATTGGTAGAGTGCTAGCCTTGAGCATAAATATTAAGGGATAGCACCCTGGCTTGAGATCAAGCCCCAGGATCAACAGAAGGAATAGAAAAGAAATAATCTGAAAATCACAAGCCAGGAAGATGCAGGATATGGAGCAGAAGGAGTCTACTGTGTTTATGTAGCAGACAGACAAAGTGAGACCCAATGAGGCCAGAGGTCTGTGAAGCAGGTAAGACACTTGCCGAAGTGTCTCCTAGGATGGCAACATGCAGCATTTTGCATTTGTACCAGCAGGTGGCACTAAAACAACAAGGCTAAGCAGGCCTAGTTGGTTGGCTCTAAGTAATGAGCAGGTGATTTTGTATATTTGCTGGGGGGGGTGGAATGGGGTGAATTGAGGCCCTTCAGGATTCTCTTCCTTCATTCTTCCATTATCTTGTTCATCATTCCATTTTACAGATGAGGAAAGCTCTGAGCTGATTTTTTAAATTAGTTATCTGCCTGATTTTTGCTAGCATTGGGGCTTTAACTCAGAGTCTGTCATTCTTACTTGGCTTTTCTTCTCAAGGCTGGCACTCTTCCCACTGGAGCCATATGTTCACTTCTGGGATTTTGCTGGTTCATGGGAGAAAAGAATCTCTCAAATATATCTGCTGGGGCTGGCTTTGAACTGAGATCTTCAGATCTCTGCCTCCCAAATAGCTAGAATTACAGTCGTAAGCCATCAGTGAGTTGTTTTAGAGATGATTTTTTAAAATAATATTTTTTCTTTTATTGTGAAAGTACTGTACAGAGGGGTTACAATTACATGGGCAAGATAATGAGTACATTTCTTATAAAATAATATTTCTATGTTCATCCAATGTGTGTGTGTGTGTGTGTGTGTACACCCTCATGCACGCAAACACAGACACACACACACACACACACACACACAGAAGCAGGGACATTGTCCAAGCCCAGTCAAAGGGCAGAACAATGTTCACACCAACCATTTATTGTCCAGTGGTCTTAGATTTTGGGTGAGGGGAAGGGAGTGTTCTGTTACTCCCTGCCTTTTGGGCTAGGCCTATTCCTTCCTGGTGACTACTTTGTTTCTCATCACAGACTCCCAAAACTCTCCTAGGTAGTTCAGGGCTGCCACCCCGAAGATCTCATGTCTTTCTGTCCAGCTGTAGGCTTTCTCATTATGGGAAGAACATGGGCTCCTTGGGCAGAGATCATAACTTAGTCACCTTTAGTGCCTTAACCTGAAACCTGCCACATCCCTAGATGGAGGCTGGACACACAGACTTTATTCCTTCATTCTGCAAGCCATTCCTTTGCCACACAGCACATGGCAGCATGCGTGATCTGGGAAGGGTCTCAGATCAGCTTCTCTGGACAAAAGCAGATAAATAGTAACAAACAGATATGGAAAAATAACACACAAAGAAGGACTCTGGAGGCGGAGAACTAAGGATCTTGGTTCAAAGACAACTTGGGTAGGAAAAGTCCCTAGACTTAC
This sequence comes from Dipodomys merriami, assembly GCF_024711535.1. NCBI lineage: Eukaryota > Metazoa > Chordata > Mammalia > Rodentia > Heteromyidae > Dipodomys > Dipodomys merriami. Next base: position 214,233 of record NW_027206165.1, read on the forward strand.
CTTCAAAGAACCAGCAAATATTCCAAAGTGGGGCTGTGGTTCAAGTGGCAGAATTCCAGCCTTGATCAAAAAAGCTAAGGGACAGTGACTAGGTTCTGAATTGAAGCCTCATTACCAGCGATAGATAGATAGATAGATAGATAGATAGATAGATAGATAGATAGATAGATAGATAGACAGACAGACAGACAGACAGACAGACAGATAGATAGATAGATAGATAGATAGATAGATAGATAGATAGATAGATAGATAGATAGATAGATAGATAGATAGATAGATAGATAGATAAACAGGTTTTCTGCGTACTGGTATTTCACACCTGTAATCTTAGCTACTCAGGAGACTAGGAGTGAGGCAAGAATCATGGTGTGCAGCCAGACAAGGCAGGAAAGTCCATAAGACACTTATCTCCAGTTAGATATCAAAAAGCTAAAAGCAGAGCTGTGGCTCAAGAGATACAGAGATAACCTTGAGTAGAAAAGCTGAGGGACAATGTGCAGGTCCTAAGTTCAATTCCCAGGATGAACATGCACACATGCACCTGTGCAAACATATACACACAAGCACACACACACATACACACACACACACACACACACACACACACACACACACACACACACAGAGGAAGATACGGTAGTATGACCATTGGCTGTGGGGTATAGAGGGGGTGGCTGACTGGGAGCCGTGTTTTGGGTGTGGTGCTGGGGACAAACTGGAGGAAGGGTCTCCTACAGGCCTAGAAATGGGGACTTCAGTAACAGGAAGAGCCAGCATCCAAATCCAAGGGAGAACAGCAAACGGGGAGGATACAGAACTCTCTACACAGTTCTAGATTGTTCTGCAAGGTCCTAGTGTGTTAGCCAGGTGAATGAATGTTCTCTTCATGGCCTTCATCACTCTGGCTGTTAGTGGACCCCCTGGGTGTGTATGTATGCAGGTCCTGGGGCTTGAATTCAGAGCCTGGGCCCTGATCTTGAGCTGTTTATGCTCAAGGCTAGCATGTTACCTTTTGAGGAACGTCTGTACTTCCTGCTTTTTAGTAATTAAAGGGAAATGAGTGTCTCATAGCTCATTCCTGTAATGCTAGCTACTCAGGGAGCTAAGATATGAGGATCTTGGTTCAAAGCTAGCACAAACAGGAAATTCCATGAGACTCTTATCTATAATTAACCACCTGAAAACCAGAAGTGTTGCTGTGGTTCCAAGTGGTAGAGTGCTAGCCTTGAGCAGAAGAGTTCAGGAACACCTAGGTCCTGAGTTCAAGCCTCGGTACTGACTCACTCCTACCCCCTGTAATAACTCAAAAAAAGAAGTCTCACAAACTTTCATGCTCAGGTTGGCTTTGAACCATGATATTCAGATTTCAGCCTCCTGAGTAGCTAAGATTAGAGGTGTGAACCACCAGCATCTACCTCACTTGACTTTTCACTCAAAACAGCTCTCTACCTCTTGAGACACAGCTCCACTTCCAGTTTTTTTTATTTTTGAGTAACTGGACATAAGAGTCTGTTGGATTTTTCTTCCCAGGTTGACTTTAAACCATCATTCTCTGATCTCAGCCTCCTGAGTAGTGAGAATAACAGGTGTGAGCAATGAGCACCTGGCTACAGCTCTCTTCTTGGCCCTTTTTCAGTTCCACCAACCTCCCTAGCTTCCTACCCTGGCTTTTCACTCCCTTGCTATCATTGGTGGTGATTGTCACTCCCTCCTATTTTGACTGAGTCACTCAGTCTCTGGTCCCAGGAATCTACTGCAATGCTAGTATGATGACTAGGGCAAACATAAGGCAATAAGCCAGGGACAGACAGTATGCAATATGAGCCTGCTGCCTCTTACATCTGCCAGCGTGTGAGTGATCTTGGGGCTTCTGATAAATGCCACTGCCCTCTTGGAGACCTCCAAGGAGTTAGTTGAATGCCCACTCACTGAAGGCATGCCAAGTCCTGGAGTACAGGGCACTAAGGCTCTTCCTGTTCTCCACTGCCACCAGTGGGACTGTGAGAAGTCATGTCCCTCTTCTGAGCCTTCATTTCCTCCATAGATCACAGACATTGTCCTTAAACTCTTGCATTCCAATCCCTTCTCCTTTCTCCTGGCTCTTTGCCAGAAGTCTCATACTTATGATTTTTGGGCTTTGCTTTTGGCTAAGCTGATCTGTCTGTTCCCAGCCTGGAAATCACACCATTATAATCATCCTTACTTGGTAGAGAAGAGAATGGGGACTAAAGATTTGTGATGATGAGATGGGAAAATGGAGACCCAGTCTTTCCACCCCCCTTTTTTATTTTTATTGTGAAAATACTGTACAGATGGGTTACAATTACATGGGTAAGATAATGAGTACATTTCTTATCAAGCATTGTAGCCTCCTCCTTTGTTTTCCCTTCCCATCCTCCCCCCACCACCCAATTCTCGCCCCCCCACCTGCACCAAAGTTGTAATGTTCATTTTCAACATAACGACTTGTACATTTCATTGGAGACCCAGTCTTTGAATGAGGAGTTTGTTAAAGAATATTAAAAACAAACCAGGAAACGGTGGTTCCTGCCTGCCATTCAAGCAACTTAAGAGGCTAAGATCTAAAGACCATGGTTTGAAGTCAGCCTGGGCAAAAAAGCCTGTGAGAGTCTTACTGACAATTAACCAGTTTTAAAAAGTCAGAAATGGAAGTGTGGCTTAAGTGGTAAACACCAGACTTGAGCAGAAAAGCTAAGCAAGAGAACAAGCCCTAGTATCAGAGCACTTGCACATGCACACACACACACACACAAACACACACTAAAATGTGTTTTAAATACTGAGCCATAAACCAGCACTTCTAGACTGGTGAATCTATTCTTCTTACAAAACCCTTGGCTAAGGCTTTGGCTTCATCAGCTTGAGGTCCCAGAATGAATAGCATCAACACTGAAGATCCCTAAAAAAGCCAAAGTAAGGACACCTAGTAGGAAATTTTATATCCCACCAGGAAGGTTGAAGACACAGACCACAGTTTGTTAAAATAAATACATAAATAAAAAGGGACCTGGATATTGGTGGCTCATGCTCGTAATCCTAGCTACTTGTGGGGCAGAGATCTGAGGATCATTATTCGAAGCAAATCTGGGCAGGAATGTCTATGAGTTTCTTGTTTGCTTGTTTGCTTTCCTTTTAATTTTTTGCCAGGCTTGGGCCTTAAACTCTAGGCATGGGCACTGTCCCTAAACTTTTGCTCAAGGATTGCACTCAATCACTTGAGCCACAGTGCCACATCTGACTCTTTCTGTGATTAACTGGAGATTAGAATCTCCCAAACTTACCTGCTTTGACTGGCTTTAAACCCAGATTCTCAGATCTCTGCTTCCTGAGTAGCTAGGATTACAGGTGGGAGCCACCAGCCTAGGCTGACTGTGAAACTCTTATCTCCAGTTAACCACCAAGAAAACTGAATGGGGGGGCTGTGGTTCAAGGGGTTGAGTGCTAGCATTAAGCAATAAAACTTCAAGGACAGGACCCAGACCTTGAGTTCAAGGCACAGGACCACAGAAAAAATAATAAAGAGGGAAGTAGCAAGGGGACAGTGGGAGGAGAGACTTACCATTCATCAAATACAATATTCTAGAAGCTAACACAGTGCTGACCCAAGTCACAACCAATCATCTATTTGAGGAAGCACAGTGACAACCAAGTAAACAAACAAATATGTGAAGCATCCATAACAAGATCAACAGTGCAGGTGAGAGGGCTTTAAAGGGGTCATTATGAGTCAAGTGCTGGTGGCTCACACCTGTTATTCCCAACTACTCAGGAGGCTGAGATTTGAGGATCCTGTTTCAAAGCCAGCCCAGGCACTAAAGTCCATGAGACTTTTTTTTTTTTTTTGGGTCCGGTCGTGGGGCCTGAACTCTGGGCCTGGGTGCTGTCCCTCAGCTCTTCAGCTCAAGGCTAGCGCTCTACCACTTGAGCCACAGTGCCACTTCTGGCTTTTTTCTTTTTGCTTATGTGGTGTTGAGGAATCGAACCCAGGGCCTCAGGCAGGCAAGGCAAGCGCCCTACCACTGAGTCACTTTCTCAGCCCTCCATGAGACTTTTATCTTCAATAAACTACTCAAAAAAGCTGTGGCTCAAGTAGTAGAGCATTAGCCTTAAACTCCAGGACAGGGCTCAGGCCCTGAGTCAAGCCCCAGTCCTCAGACTTCAGCTTCCTGAGTAGATAGGAATACATCTGTGAGCCACCACAGCAAGGCAACCTTTTATTATATATTATCTCATTTAATGTCCATGACTACCCCAATAAGAGGGCTCAGTCTAAAAGTATCAGTTCTCATTTACTTTCAGTCAATGATCAGGTCTGTTTTTCCACTGAAAGTAGTCTTGTCTCTGGGAGGAGGATAAAATCCCAAAACCCCTTTCCCTTGTTTGGTGCATCCTATATTACAAAAGTGATGAAAGGGGCTGGGAAGGTGGCTCAGTGGTAGAGTGCTTGCCTTGCATGCATAAGGCCCTGGGTTCGATTCCTCAGCACCACATAAGCAAAAAGAAAAAAGCCGGAAGTGGCACTGTAGCTCAAGTGGTAGAGTGCTAGCCTTGAGCTGAAGAGCTGAGGGACAGCGCCCAGGCCCCACAACCAGACCCCCCCCCCCCCCCAAAAAAAAAAAGTGACAAAAGGGCATGAGATTAAAGCTGGGTTCTTAAAGTATTGTGGGAAGCCTGGCCTGGTTTGCAACTTTTATTAAAAAATGACTCCGGGAAGATAAAAACAGAACACACCTCAACTCCAATTTCCTTCAGAGTCCTCTAGGGAGCTAGTTGAAGAGAGGTGAAGGGGAGAGAGACTAAATAATTTCCTTCCTTTGATGACTTTGACTGCTACGCTCAAGCAGTAATTACTGAATACAATAGCTACAATGAACCTAGCTGGGGAAGGTCGTCAGTTTACTTTCCCAAGGTGGAGAAGTATATGAGCTAAAATTTCAGGTCTCAGCTTTACTTAGGCTGCTTGGCTCAGGGAAGAGGGGGACCTTTTCTGCAAATTCTTCTGTCCAGAAAGAGCTCTAGTTTATTCTCAATGAACAGTAGCAGGTGCTGCTAGAGATAAGAATGGAATAGAATAGATTGTGACCTAGGTGCTGACATCCTCCAGAGGGAAGCCCAAACTGAGACCTGCTCTGTAGAGAAATCAAAGAACTAGTGAAGAATGAATATTTTAGGTCAGCAGGCAAGGGAAGGGGTTGCTGAGGTAGAATTTCTGCTCCTGTTCCTGAGAAAATGGAGAGAACTACACAAAGGTTTATTTTTACATGTGTGTGTGTGTGTGTGTGTGTGTGTGTGTGTGTGTGTGTGTGTGTGTGTGTGTGTGTGTATGCATGCCCGGGGCTTGAACTCCAGGTCTCATGCCCTTGCTTAGCTTTTCCTGCAAGGCCGATCCTCTACCACTTGAGCCAATCCTCCACTTTGAGGTTTTTTGCTAGTTTATTGGAGATAGGAGTCTGTCAGCTTTGTCTGCCCAGTCTGGCTTTTAACAAGTATCCTCAGATCTCAGCCTCCTGAGTAGCTAGGGTTATAAGCAGAAGCCTTCAAGTATCCAGGTCCACACAAAGGTTTAGAGAAGTTTCTAGAGGAGACCAGAGCAAATTTGCAAAGGCCCTACCTGATTTGTTAACTTCTTGGGTATTTATTTAATTAGGAAAACAGCAAGATCAGCCTAACTAGGAGAAAAGCAAAAGATGTAAATCGGTCATATCATATGGGCCTCGCAGGCTGTAAGGATTCTTGTGGATTGTTAATGTGAAGGAAAAGTACTGGTGAGTCCCCACAGTTCACCTGGAGTTCTAGCCGCCCCTCTGGCTACTCTGTTACAGCAGTGTGCCCAATACAAAAGAAGTATAATATTAGTCATCACATCATTCACAGTAGTTGAAAGGTAGGAGCAACCCAAATGTCCATGGATGAATAAACAAAATGTGATCTATGCATCCAATGAAATACTATTCAGTCTTCAAAAGGAATGGCATTCGGACCCATGCTACATGAATGAATCTTTAAAATATTGTAAGATATAAAAAATGACAATTTATGTTTCCACATCCATAGTTAAACAATAGTAAAAATAAATAAATAAAAGTCAAATTTGCTGGGTACCCATGGCTCACATTTATAATACCAACTTCTCAGTGGGCTGAGAACTGAGGATGGAGGCTTGAAGCCAGGCTAGGCAGAAAAATCTCTGGGGCTCTTAACCCAATTATACCAAAAAGTCAGAAGTAGAGGTAGGACTCAACAGTAGAATATCAGCCTTGCGCAAAAAAATTCAACATTGAGTGGAGAATGAGGCGGTCAGTGCGGGTGAGAAAGAGCAAGCTTTCTGGGTGCAACAGCACTGTGGCAGAGTGAGCACACAAAGCCAGCCCTAGGCTGACAAGGAAGGGCAGAAAAGACAGGAGAGGTTTGATTACTTTTATTGGCCAGCCCTGTGGGTTGACCCCAGGGCCTGGGTCTGTTCCTGACCCTCATTGTGCTGAAGGCTAGTGCTCTACCACTTGAGCCACAGCCCTGCCCTGCTTTTGGCTTTTTCTGAGACTTTATTGGAAATAACACTTTCATGGACTTCCTGCCAGGCTGGCTTCAGAGATTGATCCTCAGATCACGGCCTCCCGAGTAGCTAGGCATACAGGCATGAGCTACTACTTCCCCCCATTTCATTAACTCTTGTGTGTCATCCCCAGGAATGTGCACTGGAGCCAAGGTGACCCAAGCCTTCAGGGGAGCCCCAGACCCCAGGGCCTGAGCAAAGGCGGGGCTCCGCCACTATCTGCAAAGCCCAAAGACCTCGACTCCAGTGACCACAGAAGCATAGGAGGCAGGGATCAGATCCTGGAGTGCACTCCAACTGCACCAAAATGCACCACGAGCACCAGTGCCCAATGAGCAGGCAGCAGTGGAAAGTGCTATAGAGTCGGAGTGGGACAGCGCCATTGCTGTCTTGGGTTTGGTTAGTTGTTGCCGCTGCCACCAAGTGGACATGCGGATGGACTAAGGAGGTCAGGTCTGACTGTCCATATTGGCCACATGGTGATTGTAGAGTCTGTCATATAGTCTTCATGCTTGGGGAGGAAAACCAGCCTCCCAGATGAGAGGCATGCCCGGATCCCTGGAGGCAGGGGTGGGCACTTGGCTGATAGGTTATTGAACCTGTCAGTCCAATGCCTGGGACTGGGAATTTCCTGTGGCTCTGCCCCCTGAACTGATCTCTTTAGGCCAGATGATGGGCGTGTCCGGATCCCTGGGGTGAGCACTTGGCTGATAGGTTATTGAACCTGTCAGTCCAGTGCCTGGGACTGGGAATTTCTGGTGGATCTGCCGGTGCTCTGATCTTTTTAGGCCCGGATCAGCTTAAGTCTTGCCACATGTGTCTCCCTAGTTGAGTGCTGGGTCCTGTCTCATCTTTGGTCATTCAGATGTCCATGGAAGCTGAATTGCCTTGTTGGTATTGTTTTTATTTCTTTCCTCTTTAGCATGTTTGCTAGCTGTGTTATGTGTATTTGGGGGGCTGTGGGCCTTTGTAACAATGGGCGGCCTGCAGCCAGTTAACTGTGTAATAAAGACTCCAATATTTTATATTCCCAAGTGTGGCTTCAGGGATAGCTCACAACACAGCTAGTGCGGTGCAGGGCTGCCGGGCTCTGAAGGGGCTTTTTCAGGCGGTGGTACTGGTGGCCCTGGTCTTCCTGCCCAATGTGGGGCTGTGGGCTTTGTACCAGGAGAGGCAGCTTGGTGGCACCTGTGGGGGGTTCAGAAAAAGTGCTGTTTCTAGCGGCTGTCAGGTGAGTGCCTCGGTCCGGTGCAGCATGGAATAATGCTTTCCCTCTTCTCCAAATACTTTTCTGCTGCCCCTTCTTGCTCCTTCTCCTCCTGTTGGAGTCCTCAGAGGCGGCAGGGGGGAACATTTGCACTTTTCCCCGCTTTTTTTCCCCAGATGGGGCAAATTGAGGATGAAAATGTGTCCACTCAATTGAGTCAGAATTAGAACCCAGGGCCCTTGGTGCCTCAGTCTGGGACTCTTATTTCAAATTTCCATGCTTTACAGTCAGTCCTCCTTTCTGTTGCCCTCTCTCCTCCCCTGACCTCCCAATATTCTCTTTCTGGGGAGAACCCTGTGTCCCAGGGTGTGATGCCTTCTGTAGGACTGGTTCCCCCCTCATCTCTGCTCTCCTCCCTCATCCCCCCCCCACCTCACCTGATCCTGTTGTTTCTGCTCAGGTCAGTCCCTTTTGCATTTTACCATTTGCACAGGGGCCCCTTGGCCCCCCTGCTCCCCTCTCCCTATTTGGCTTTCCCCATTCCTTTTTTTTTTCTCAGATCCTGTGGATTCCTTGGGGAGTGAGTGCAGAGATCCTCTTGGAGCTTCAGGTGCCTTGGATAGGGTGAAAGGTGAGTTTCTGATTCTTGAGGAACTTGCCACCTTTAAGTCTCCAGGAGTATGGAGGTGTCCTGGTGGAAGGATCCCCCGAAATGTCCCAAAGCACAATTCCTTGAGGGTAGAATGCCACATGCCTTCCTCCTCTCCTCTGAATTGACGGGACTTGGTATTTTTTCCATTCCAAATTGTGATCATTTTTGTTATTGCCTTTTTGAAACTTAATCATGTACCTGTACCTGTGTACATGCATTAGGCTAAATTTGCATTTTTCTTTGTATGTGTGTGTGTGTGTTTGTGTGTGTTCATGTGTTCAGATCCTGGGACTTGAACTCAGGGCCTGGGTGCTGTCCTTTAGTGTTTTTCACTCATGGCCCGTGCTCTGCCGCCTGATCCACAGCTCCACTTCTGGCTTTTTGGTGGTTCATTGGAGATAAGTCGTAAAGATTTCACTGGCTTAGAACAAGGATTCTCATATTTCAGCCTCCTGAGTAGCTAGGATGGCATGTGTGAACCATTGGCACCTGGCTTTGACTGCTCCCTCACATCATTCCAACTCCCTTATCTCCTAGCAAGTCTATGGATACTTAAATTGCTTCCTATAGTAGGGCATTTCAGATTTGCTTATGGGATTTTTCCTGGTCCCATAAGAAGTGGGTAATTTGTATATCAGGATCTGACTTGACTGACTGTTGGCTGGCCTCAAAGGAAGAGGCTGAATTTTTTTGTTGGGGTGGGGGGTCCTTTCATGGGGCCTGAACTCTGGGCCTGGGTGCTGTCCCTCAGCTCTTCAGCTCAAGGCTAGCACTCTACTACATGATCCACAGCACCACTTCCAGCTTTGTTCTTTTTGCTTATGTGGTGCTGAGGAATGGAACCCGGGGCCTCATGCATGCAAGACAAGTGCTCTACCACTGAGCCACCTTTCCAGCCCAAGAGGCTGAATTTTTGAGGTTGATGTTTTTCCTTTCTCCTCAGTCTCTGGCTGGTCTCTGGCCATTCTGGTGTCTTGAGTACAGAGGGCTCTTTGTTCTAGGGCTAATCAAATGGAGATTAGCAAATGCTCTAGTTAATACCTTGACGTTAACTTGGCAGCTAAAAGTACATCCTGTAGCAGTTAATTGCCCTTGTCAGTGTTTGAATTGTGTGAGTGAGTTATGTGTCTTCTGTATTTTGCATATGCCAGACCCTCTGCATTTCATACATGTTGTCAGAGTCAGAAAGACAAAGACTTAAATGAAACTGTTGCTTCCTAACAACCACAATGGAACTGGGAATGGAGGGAGCCTCTGTAGCATGTGCAGTGGAGTGGGGAAAGGAGGTGAGCCACAGATAACTTAGCCCGGATCTCTCTTTGAGACCTCTCCTCTTTCCCAACTTCATATGGGAACGGAAGGAAAGCTGGTAACCAGGGCTGTAACACTAGCCCAGGGCCTGCAGGCAGGGTTAAACTTTCCTCAGCAGGGATGATTAACAGGTCTGGCCTTATCCTGGAGTAATGAAGCTGGCAGAGGGGAGGTTCAGGAGCCTCTAGAGAAGCTCACCCCCACTTCAGGGTGATGGGTCCTAGGTATGAGCCTAGCTCCAGGGTCTCTCAGTGGGCCCTGGCCTTATGGATTACCAGAGTGCTAGTTAATAAAGGAATATAATTAGTTAGCTGGGCACCAGTAGCTCATGCCTGTAATTCTAGCTACTCAGGAGGCTGAGAGCTGAGCTCATGATTCAAAAACAGCCTTGGCAGAAAAGTCTGAAACTTTGCTCTCCAATTAACTACCAAAAAGCCACAAAGTGGATCTATGGCTCAAGTGTCAGGAGCACAGAAGCTCAGGGACAGGATCCAGGCCCTGAGTTTAAGCCCTAGGACCAGTCCCCAGAATAAAACCAAACTGAAACACAAAGTTACTCTTGTTGACTTTAAGAGTACTGTGCTATGGCTGGCAATTCTAGGTGCTAGTAGGACTCTCATTCCAGAAACCTGTAAGGAAACTAGGGTTCTGTGGGGCTTGAACTTGTCTAAGAGCTAGATTACCATTGGTCTTCCTGGAATTGTGCCCAAGGCTATCTAATTATTGGGCATGTACAGCCTTTTAATTTAACTTTCATTCTCTTGGAAGTGAGCTGCGGCTAAAGTGGTAGAGCATCAGCCTAGAGAGAAAAGGTTATGAGATAGCACACAGACCCAGACTTCAAGCACCAGCACTGGCACAAATAAATGCTCTCTCTTTTCCACCTATATGAGCCATGGAGAGACTGGTGTTGGAGTGAATGCAGTTGTGCTCTTTTGCTTACTAACTGCTGGGTCTTTCTGTATTTTATAGTGCCAGCTGTGGCTTGAAATCATGGCCTGGGTACTATAAACTGAGCTTTTTTGCTCAGTTTTACCACTTGAGCTACAGCTCTAATTCTAGGTTTTTAGGTGGCTCATTGGAGATAAGAGTCTCATGAACTTTCCTGCCCAGACTGGTTTGAACCATGATTTTCAGATCTTGGCCTCTCCTGAATAGCTAGGATAACAGATGTGGGCCACCAGCACCTGGCTTAGCTGGCTAAGATGCAAACCACCTGGAGGCAGCCCCAGAGACTTGGATTTAGTTAGTCAGGTTGGGGCTGGCACTGTGCTCTGTGTCTGTGTGTCTGTATGTACTTGTGCAGTTGCCTAAACACAGGACCTCATATTCTATTTTGTTGTTGTTGATGCTGGGGCTTGAACTCAGGGCTAGGGACATATCCATGAGAGTCTTTTTCTCAAGGCTACCACTGAGCCACAGCTCTATTTCCAGCTTTTTCTGAGTAATTTACTGAAGATAGAATTTCATGGAGTTTTGTGCCCAGGCTGGCTTTGAACTGTGATCCCCAGCAACCTGAGTAGCAGCAGCAAGGATTACAGGTATGAGCCAACAGCACCCAGCTCATATTTGTAAAGAAGGATGAGGTAGTGATTATCTTCTATCGTAAAGCTTGCCTCTGGGCATAAATAGTTTGTGTACTACTTGTTGTTGTTATTGTTGTTGTCAAGTCAGAGGTGGGGATGGAACTCAGGACCTTGTACTTGTCAGGACAGGCTTCTCCAAGAGCTAAATCCCCAGCCCCACCTCATATTTTTTATTGTTTTTTTCCCCTCACAATTGGTGCTCTACCAGATGAGCCCCATCTCTATTTCTGTTTTATGTTTTTGATTTTTTTTCTTGTTAATTGGAGGTAAGAGTGTCAGACTTGCCTGCTCAGGCTGGCTTTGAACTGCAATCCTCTCCTCTCAACCTCAGGAAGTAGAATGGTGGGTTTCCAGAGGCTGGGAAAAGGCATGGATGGGTGCTGCTAATTAATAGGTACCCAATTTCAGTTTGGGATACTGAGAAAGTTCTAGAAGTTGATATCAGTGAGGTTGCTTGAAATGTGATTGTACTTAAAGCCACTGAAGTGTATACGTATACTTGGTTCGTATAGCATGTTTTATGCTATACTTGTTTTCACACAATGAGAGAAGAATTAACATTGCAGCCAGAGAGGGGCTGGACAAGAAAGGTTGGCAGGAGGTGTAAAGTTCACTCATTCGGTTTCTCACCACCAAATATCTGTTGTTGGACCATTTGTGCTGGGCCTGTGCCAAGTTGGAACAAAGGCAGTGGGTGGTTGCTTGGAACTGGTCCTCTATTACCTGAGCCACACTTACACTTCTGGCTTTTTGCAGGTTAATTGGAGATTAATCTCTCAGATTTAGCTGCCATGGCTGGCTTTGAACTTAATATAATATCTTAAACTCATGAGTGGAACCTGCTCTTTTTTGTGTGTGTGTATCAGTTGTGGGGCTTGAACTCTGGGCTTTGGCGCTGTCCCTGCACTCTTCAGCTCAAGGCTGAGTGCTCTACTGCTTGAGACACAGCGGCACTTCCAGTTTTTCTAGTGGTTTATTGGAGATAAGAGTCTCAAGGACTTTTCTACCTGGGCTGGCTTTGAACCACAATCTTCAGATCTCAGCCTCCTGAGTAGCTAGAATCACAGGTGGGATCCACCGGCACCCACCAAGATTTTTATCTCAAACTACTCAAAGACTGGAAGTGGAACTGTGGCTCAAGTGGTAAAGCACTAGCCTTTTTTTGTGGGGGGGAGGGGTCTGGTCCTGGGGCTTGGGCGCTGTCCCTCAGCTCTTCAGCTCAAGGCTAGCACTCTACCACTTGGGTCCCAGCGCCACTTCTGGCTTTTTTCTTCTTTGCTTATGTGGTGCTGAAGAATCGAACCCAGGGCCTCAAGCATGCAAGGCAAGTGCTGTACCACTGAACAACCTTCCCAGCCCCAAAGCACTAGCCTTGATTGAACACAAAGAGGCTCACGGACAGTGCTCAGGCTCTGAGTTCAAGCCTCAAGACTAGCGAAAAAATAAAACAAGAGACAGAAGTAGAAAAGATAGGGTTTTGTGTTAGCAATATAGTTTGTTGTTGCTGCGATAAAAAACTTGACAGAAATAACCTAAGGGAAAAAGAATTTATTTTGCTTCATGTCACAGATTTCAGGCAATCTTGGCAAAGCAGAACAACTCATGGTAGCCAGGGAGTTAGGGGAGGGGGTAAGAGTGGGAAAGAGAATGCCTGCATTGCAGTATTCTTTCCCCCAGCCCACTTTAATTTCATATGGAAAGCCTGCCTATGGAATGGTGCGACCTATATGCAGGAGAGATTCAGTTAATCTGATATCCAGCCCAACCCCCCCCACACCCCCCCCACACAAAGGTGTGTTTTACTCATCAGCCTGATGCATCTAAACCAATCGATCTCAATTAAGTTCATCCTCAAGATTTAACCATCACAGATGTCAGCTTCATTTGCCTCCAGATTTACCTTACTTGTTCTCTCACAACTCACCTATAATTTGTCATTGTTGGGTTTTGTTTTCTTTTGTTGGTTATGGGGCTTGAACTCTTGGCCTGAGCTCTGTCCCTGAGCTCTTCAGCTTAAGGCTAGCACTCTACCACCTGAGCCACAGTGCCACTTCGAGTTTTCTGAGTGGTTTATTGGAGATAGGAGTCTCACAGACTTTCCTGCCTGGGCTGGCTTTGAACTATGATCCTCAGATCTCAGCCTCCTGAGTAGCTAGGATTACAGGCATGAGCCACAAGCACCCAGCTTCATTGTTGGGTTTTTTTAAGCACTCTTAAACTACTGTGTGTGTGTATATGTATGCACCTGCACGCATGTGTACACATGCTGATACTGTGGCTGGAACTCAGCCTCTGTGAGTGAGTTCTTCCTTACCTTTTGTATTCAAGATAAGGCTGATGCTACCACTTGAGCCATGTCTCCATTTTGTTTTTTTTAGGCCAGGTTCAAGTGGCTCACACTCTAATCCTAGCTACTCAAAAGGCTTGATATCTGATGTTGAGGTTCAAAGCCAGCCAGAGCAGGGCTTTTATCTCCAATTAGCAACTGTGATTTAAAGTGGTAGACCACTTGCCCTGAGGAATAGGAGTTCTGGTGGGTACAGCAACCAGGCCCTGAGTTCAAACTCCACACACAACAACAAAAAAAACTGAAAACTCTCATGAACTTTCTTGCCTGACCTGAGCTGACTTTGGAACGTGATCCTTAGATCTCAGGCTCCTGAATAGCTAGGATTACAGGTGTGTGTGAGCCACTGGCACCCAGCTTTTAGATTCTGAGATAATCGATGTTCCTAAAATTGCCAGAACTTTTTGCCTTGAATGGAGCCTGCAAGATGCAGAAGAGGGTCAAAACTGGGTGTAGAGTGGCTCTGCCCAATGGAAAGGGCAGAACTGATCATCTCTGCAAGCTGAGTGGCTTAGACAACAGTTGTTAACCCTCCCTTGGGGTCCACATCGGTCAGACTTTGGGGCCTTCCAGAGCAGCTCTGTAAGTCACGGGGGGGGGGGGGGGAAGTTGTATATAGAATTATTCAGTCAACTAATCCAGTAAACAGGATCAGCAGGACCTAGCTGGATTTATGGATTGCCAGAGGGCCTTTCACTGAAGGAGATGTGCTTGCTTGTGGCTCTTCTGCTCACCACTGGCCAAGCTTGAACTCAGTATCTGAACACTGTTCCTGGGCTCTTTGGCTCCAGACTGCTACTCTACCACTAGAGCCATAGCTCCATTTCTGGTTTTCTGGTGGTTAATTGAAGATAAGAGTCTTATGGAGGGCTAGGAAGGTGGCTCAGTGGTAGAGCGCTTGCCTTGCATGCTCGAGGCCCTGGGTTCGATTCCTCAGCACCACATAAGCAAAAATGGAAAAGCCGGAAGTGGCGCTGTGGCTCATAGTGGTAGAGCGCTAGCCTTGAGCTGAAGAGCTGAGGGACAGTGCCCAGGCACAGAGTTCAGGCCCCACGACCGGACCCAAAAAAAAAAAAAAAAAAAAAAAAAAAAAGAGTTTTATGGACTTTCCTGCCCAGGTTGTCTTTGAATTGTAATCTTCAGATCTCAGCTTGCTGGGTAGCTAGGATCACAGGTATGAGGTACCAGCTCCCAGCCATTTTTTTTTTTGAGCCCAAGTTTTTCTGTTTGTAGAATAGTGGTGTTCTGAGTACATTTGCAATATGTTTCTGTGTGTCTGTGTCTGTGTCTAATGGTCCTGGGGCTTGAACTCAGGGCCTGAGTACTCTCCCTAAGCTGTTTTTTTTGTTTGTTTGTTTTTGTTTTGTTTTGTTTATTTGCTCAAGTTTAATGCTCTACCACTTGAGTCTAAGCTCCATTGCTGGCCTTTTGGTAATTAGTTGAGTAGCTAAGAAACAGACCTAAGCCACCAATGAGAAAGGTACATTTTACCAAAACAAATATGCCCACATCCAAAACAAGAATACACATGTCATGTCAGGTGCCCATGGCTCATGTCTGTAATCGTAGCTACTGTGTGAGCCCTGTGACAGGCTCTACCTTTTAACAGCAGTCATTTTTCCTCACTTACTTACTGTCTCCAGAATTCTTTCATTAGCTGGGCACCAGTTGCTCATGCCTGTAATCCTCACTACTCAGGAGGTTGAGATCTGAGGATCACAGTTCAAAGCCCGCTTGGGCAGGAAAGTCCCTGTGAGACTCTTAGTTCCAATGACCCACTGTAAAACTGGAAGTGGAGCTTTTTGGCTCAAGTGGTAGAGTGCTAGCCTTGAGAACAAAAACTCATGGATAGCACCCAGATCAAGAGTTTAAGCCCCAGGACCAGAAAAAACATTCTTGCATTGTGCAGAAGTGACAGTACATACCACTAATCAATACTTAGAGGATTGAGTGTGATTAAGATTCCTTCCTAAGCCAGGGACCAGTGGTTCACGTCTATAATCCTAGCTACTCAGGGAGCTGAGATCTGATAATCAAGGTTTAAAGCCAGCCTGGGCAGGGAAGTCTGTGAGGCCCTTATCTCCAATTAACCACCTTTTGAAAAGCCAGAAATGGAGGTGTCACTCAAGTGGTAGATCACTAGCCGTAAACAAAAGATCAAGGAGGGGGCCCAGACCTTGAGTTCAAGCCCCAGAATTGGCACACATGCACAATTTTTTCCTATGGTCTCTCTGTTCTCTTTGGCCTCTGCATGCAGGCCATGAAGGATGGCTGGTGTAGATTCAGAACCACTGCTGCCTTGGTGGGTGCCAATGATGCCCATTGAGCAATGCCCTCTGACCCTTTTACCATTTCCATGGCTCTGCTCCTCAGCACTGAACACCTGTGGCTTTCTTTAGAGGAGAAAGCAAAATAGACGGATGACCAAATGGATTAGGGCAGCAGGAGGAGATTGTTCACTGCAACTCAAGGCTCTCCAAGTTCAGGCTTGCACAGAACCCCATATCACCCCGTTATCCTTTTCTTCTGCTGCTGATCCCCTGGAACATCGTACACCTTATGTATAATCATTTCATGGACTCCCTGGAAACCTTGAGGAAGCATCACTCCTTCATTGCTGTCTATTCTTCTCTGTCCACATACTGTCTTCACTGAGTATAAACCTCTTCCCCAGCATTCCTTTAGTCTCCATGGAAGTGCATTGAAGGGACATAGGCATGTAAATGAGAGTCACTGTCTGACAGATCTATCGAGTGTGTGTGTGTGTTATATGTGTGTGTGTGTGCATGTGTGTGTGTGTGTGTGTGTGATTCCTAGGGTTTGAACTCAAATCTGGATGATGCCCTTGAGCTTTTTGGCTCAAAACTCATCCTCTGCCACTTGAGCCACAGCTCCATATCCAGGTTTTTGGTAGTCGATTGTAGATAAGATTCCACTTGGTTTCCTTCCCAGGCTGTCTTTGAACCATGATCCTTAGATCTCAGCCTCCTGATTCAGCTAGGTTTACATGCATGAGCCACCAGTGCCTGTCCCTAAGCCTTTTTAATTTACCTTCCAGGTCACTGAAAGCCCAAAAGTTCTTCAGACAATCTGACAACTCTCCAGGAGTCATAACTGTCCTTGATTCTCTGCCCTGATGAGGGTGCTCTGAGTATTTGGATACAAGGAAATGTGCCATTTGACAATCATCATTGAAACATTATAACACAAAAAATATGTGTTGTATACCTTTTCCCTCTATAAATTCAGGTGAAAAATACTGAGTTACAATATTCGTGTTCTCCATGGTGTTTAAATATGTAAATGAATGTTAGAATACAAATGCTCAGTGGAGTCCTAGGATATCTTTGCATTAGTAGAATAATAGATCATACATCTCTAAGTGTGTTTGAGTAATAGCTAGTTTTAGTGAAGATGTGACTTTTTGATTATTCAATTATTTTTGTAGGAACATCAGTTTTTATGAATTCTGTATGTACATTAACAGAGAAATAAATTGCTTTTGTACTATCTGTTAGGGTATATTAGACTGTGCCAGAGAACCATGCAAACATCCAGGTACAAAGAACAAAGAAAGTTTTATTGACAGCAGTGGAACTGGCAAGACCTCACAAGTGAAGAGTGAGAAGAAGTACCGGCTATTGTTTGCGGTGACCTATATAACGAGGGGCTAGCAGGTGGAGACCCCAGTGTGGACATGGTGGACTAGGATTTATGGCTGCTGTCCAAATAGTAGATAAGGGGCTCTGCATCTGCCCAGACCTTAAGGTCACTCTAGGGAGTTCTTGCTGCCTTATATGGTGGTAACTACCTCAGAAGAGTACCATCTCAAGATAAAGGGGGCTTGGAGGGAGGCTGATTATTAACTGCCTTTCCTTAATGGGCCTAATGTTGACCAGGAAGGGAGCATGCCAATGTGGAAAGGGGAAGGAGCATGCTTAGCTATGGGAAATAATCTTACTGGGCTAAAAATATCTAGCAACTAATGGACTATGGATTTGTCTTTAGTGGAGAGTTTGATACTTTACTTGAGACATAAAAAATTCTTCTCCCATAAGAAGACCTTTCCTCCCATGTATAATATTTTGAGCAGGAAAATTTCAGTAAAATTACACAGGTTCTTTCCTGACTACCTCATTTGCCTTCTCTCCCAGCCATGCTTCTTGAATCTTCTGTTCATTGTCAACAGCAAGAAAGAATGAAAGACTCTCTGGTGAGTTGCATTTTATTTCTCATTTTGTATTACATTCCATCTTATGAACTTAAAGGTGTCCAAGATTTAAAAGCAGAAAAACAGACCCAGCTTCAGGAACATGTTCATAAATCACATAAAGATGGCTATTAGGTTTAGCATATTATAAAATCTGACATTCTATACAGAGGGTTACAGTTACATGAGTGGGATAATGAGTATACTTCCTCTTGAACATTGTTACCCCCTCCATTGTTTTCCCCCTACCATCCCCTCCCTCCCTCCCTACCCCAAGGTTTTTTTTTTTTTTTGATTGTGATTAAGTGATTACTTAATTTCCGGAAATTCACAGTATTGTGGAATAATGATGCTCATTTAAAGTCACAAGTTCATTCTAATTTTCCTGGAGCAAATTGTCTATCACAGTCTGTAATATATAACGGTGCTCACATGTTATATACCATAGATGTGATCAGCAGCATGGGGATATTTAGTAGTGGTTCAACCAGATGAGTGGGAGTTCTTTGTTTCTTAAGTCCTGTTAGTTTTGTCATATCACCTAACATTTTGGATTTAGCATCCACTTATCAGGGAGACCATGTACTGTTTGTCTCTTTGTTCTTGGCTTACCTCGCTCAACATGATTCCTTCTAGCTCCATCCATTTCCCTGCAAATGCCATTATTTTGTCATTTCTAATGGCTGCATAATAATATTCCATTGTGTATAGATACCACAATTTTTGGATCCATTCATCTGTGGTGGGGCATCTAGGTTGTTTCCATATCCTAGCTATTGCGAACAGTGCTGCTATAAACATGGAGGTGCACGTGTCCTTGTATATTGGTTCCTGTTGTTCAGGGTAGATGCCTAGAAGTGGTATGACTGGGTCGTAAGGGAGGTCAATCTTTAGCTTTCTAAGGACCCTCCAGACTGCTTTCCAAAGTGGTTGTATGAGTGTACATTCCCACCAGCAGTGTAATAGCGTTCCTCGTTCTCCACATCCCCTCCAGCATTTGTCGTTGGCTGATTTGTGGATGTGGGACATTCTGACTGGGGTAAGGTGGTATCTCAGGGTTGTCTTTATTTGCATTTCCTTCACCACCAGGGATGATGAACATTTCCTCATGTGTTTCTTTGCCATTTTTATTTCTTCATTTGAGAAGTCCCTCTTTAGTTCCCTTGCCCATTTAGTAATTGGTTTGTTGGGTTTGGGAGGGATTAGTTTCTTGAGTTCCCTGTATATACAGGATGTTAACCCCTTGTCTGATATATTGCTGGTAAATATTTTTTCCCAATTCGTTGGTTGTCTTTCTAGCTTGGTTGCGATAGCTTTATCTGTGCAGAAGCTTTTTATTTTAAGGTAGTCCCATTTGTCGAGTCTCTCTCCAATTTGTTGTGACCCTGGGACTCTGTTCAGGAAGTTCCTTCCTGTGCCTATTAGTTCAAGTGTCTCTCCTACACTGTCCTGCAGTAGTTTCAGAGATTCAGGTTTAATGTTAAGGTCTTTAATCCATTTTGAGTTGATGTTGGTGCGTGGTGATAGGCTGGGGTCCACTTTTAGTTTTCTGCATGTGGCTGCCCAGTTTTCCCAGCACCAGCGGTTGAAGAGGCTGTGTTTCTTCCATTGTATGTCTTTGGCTCCTTTGTCGAATATCAGCTGGCTGTAGGCCTGTGGATTTATTTCTGGATCTTCTATTCTGTTCCATTGGTCTTCGGGTCTGTTTTTGTGCCAGTACCATGCTGTCTTTGTTATTATAGCTCTGTGGTAGAGTTTGAAGTTCGGCATGGCTAGCCCTCCCGTATTGTCTTTATCCCCTAGAATTGTTTTGGCTATTCTAGGTCTTTTGTTGTTCCATATGAATTTTTGGAATTTGTTTTCTGTATTTCAGTGATGTACGTCATTGGGATTTTAATAGGAATTGCGTTGAATTTGTATATTAGTTTTGGAAGTATTACCATCTTTACTATATTAAGTCAGCCTATCCAGGAGCATGGGAGGTCTTTCTATTTCCTAGTGTCTTCTGCAATTTCTTTCTTTAACTTTTTATAGTTCTCATTAAATAGTTCTTTTACATCTTTGGTTAGGTTAATTCCTAAATATTTTATTTTTCGGGAGGTTATTGTGAATGGGGTTGCTCCCTTTATTTCCCTCTCTTCCTGTACATTATCAGTGTATAGGAAGGCAACTGATTTTTGTGGGTTTATTTTGTATCCTGCTATTTTGCCGAAGTGATTTATGATGTCTAAGAGTTTGGGGATGGAGTTTTTGGGATCGTGGAGGTATAGTATCATGTCGTCTGCAAAAAGGGATAGTTTAACTTCTTCTTTCCCTATGCGGATCCCTTTAATGTCTTTTTCTTGCCTTATTGCCCTGGCTAAGGGTTCTAGGACTATATTGAAAAGGAGTGGAGACAGTGGGCATCCTTGCCTTGTTCCTGATTTTAGGAGAATTGGTTGTAGCTTTTCCCCATTAAGTATAATATTGGCTATTGGTCTGTCATAAGTGGCTTTTATTGTTTTTAGAAATGTTCCTTCTATTCCTATTTTCTCCAGAGCTCTTAGCATGAATGAATGTTGAATTTTGTCAAAGGCCTTTTCTGCATCTGTGGCGATAATCATGTGATTCTTGACCTTGGCTCTGTTGATATGTTGGATTACATTTATTGCCTTACGTATGTTAAACCATCCCTGTGTCTCTGGGATGAAGCCTACCTGGTCATAGTGAATTATTTTTTTATGTGTTTCTGGATTCTGTTAGCTAGAATCTTGTTAAGGATCTTTGCATCTGTGTTCATCAAGGAGATTGGCCTGTAATTCTCCTTTTTGGTTGGGTCTTTGCCTGGTTTGGGGATGATGAGTTTGGGATAGCTCCCTCCTTCTCTGTTTCTCTGAAGAGCTTGAGGAGTATGGGTATTAGTTCTTGTTTAAAGGTCTTATAGAATTCTGCTGTGAATCCATCTGGACCTGGGCTTTTTGTTGTTGGAAGACTTTTGATAGCTTCCTGTATCTCATTATAGGATATTGGCTTATTTTATTGGTTAACTTCTTCCTTGCTCAGTTTGGGCAACTTGTATTTCTCTAAAAATGCATCCATTTCTGCCCGATTTTCTTCCTTTAGAGAGTATAGCTTTCGAAAGTAGTCTGTTAGAATTGTTTGGATATCTTGGGTACGTGTTGTGATGTTTCCCATGGCATCCCTAATCCTATTAATATGGGTTTCCTCTCTTCTTTTTTAAATTAATCTAGCCAATGGGCCATCAATTTTGTTTATTTTTTCAAAGAACCAGCTTTTTGTTTGGTTTATTTTGGTTATGGTTTTCTGATTTTCTAATTGGTTAATCTCTGCTTTTAATTTGTTTATCTGGCTTTGTCTAGTAGCTGTAGGTCCCATTTTTTCTTGTTTTTCTAGCTGTTTTAATTGCAACATGAGATTATTTACTTGGTCTGTCTCCATTCTCTTGATGTGGACACTGAGGGCAATAAATTTGCCCCTCAGGACTGCTTTTACTGTGTCCCACAAGTTTCCTTGTGAGGTGTTTTCATTTTCATTGAGTTGTAGGAAATGCTTTATTTCTTCTCTGATCTCTTCTGTTATCCAGGCATTGTTAAGGAGTATGCTGTTCAATTTCCATGTATTAGAGAAATTTCTGCGGTATGCTTTGTTATTGAGAGCTAGCTTGATTCCACTGTGGTCAGATAGGATACAGGGGATTATGTCGATCCCTTTGTATTTGTTTAAGTTCCTTGCATGAACTATGATATGGTCTATTTTGGAGAAAGTTCTGTGAGCTGCTGAGAAGAATGTGTACTGTGTTGTTTTAGGGTGAAATACTCGGGAGATGTCAGTTAATTCCGCTTGGAGTATGGCCTCTTTACTCCTTAAAATAAAGGTAAAGACATTTTCCCCATCTTAACTGTTACAAATTTTGAAATATTAATATAGGAAATGATTTATGAGAAATAAATTTCTTTTACCACAATGTATTGATTAAGAAAGTAATACTCTTCCTTACACCGTTTTTTTGTCATGGGGCATGAACTCCAGGCCTGGTGTTGTCCTTCAGCTCTTCAGCTCAATGCTAGCTCTGTATCATTTGAGCCACAGCACGACTCCCAGTTTTATCTGCTTATATGGTGCTGAAGAATCGAACCCAGAGCCTTATGCATGCAAGGCAAGCACACTACCACTGAGCTACTATAATCAAGAACTCTAATAACAACAGATGCTGGAGGGGATATGTACAGAAGGGAACACTACTGCATTGTTGTTGGGAGTGTAAACTTGTACAACCACTTTGGAAAACAGAATGGAGGCTCCTCAACAGACTTCACATAGAGCTCCCTTATGACTCAGCAATCCCATTTCTGGGCATTTACCCAAATGATCACAAACAAGACCATACTAAGGGTACCAGCACAACTATGTTTATTGCAGCATTGTTTACCATAGGTAAGATAAGGAACAAACACAAATGCCCCTCAGTAGATGAATGGATCAAGAAAATGTGGTATATATACATAATGGAATTCCATGCATTCATCGAAAAGAATGATATGGCTCCATTTGTTAGGAAATGGAAAGACTTGGAAAAATTATATTGAGTGAAGTATGCCAAGCCCAAAGAAACAGGTCCCGTGGTTCTGCTTATTTGCAATAACTAGTATATATCTGAGACAAGCAGAAACGGTCAATAAATTGATGTTAGGCAAAATGAACCCCAAGATAAGGACTCATATGTTTTTATTTATTGCTATTGTATCTAACATATATATATATATATATATATATGATATTTCTTTATTGCTTTATATGTCCCTCCCCTATGGTATAACCCCTGTTTTTACTGTGTTTGATGTAGGTATAATTTGTGGAGGGAAGGTGGACCCATTCCAACAATGAGATGTACAAGATGTTATGTCGAAAAATGAACTTCCCAACTTTGGCTGGGGAGGGGGCCTGGAGGGGAATGATGGGAGGGGATGGTAACGGAAAACAAAGGAGGAGGCTACAATGCTTGGTAAGAAATGTACTCATTACATTGCCCATGTAATTGTAACCCCTCTGTAAACTGTTTTCACAACAACAAAAAAGAGTAACACTGACAGTTTATGATGGAAAATGTTTTTCTATATTTCAGGTTTTTCTTCTTTTTTATGTCAGAGGAATTATTTATACAAATTACTAAACTATTTACTGCTAGCTTTTTAACCTGTATAATTTAATATGTAGCATTCTTCATTTTTTCCCAAAAATTGTTTTGTTTGATCTTAGGGGAATAGATGCTTTGTATTGTTTTACTTTCTTAAAATAATTTATATATTGTGCTACTTTACTTCTCAAACATTAGGAGAACAGTATTTTCTAACTTTGGAGATTGTACCTTTTTTATACAAACCTTTGCTTACACCTGAGAATAAAGTTTTATAACCACATTTCTTCAGTTATAAGTTCTCACTGTGAATCAAGTATCTTTAGAAATTTTAAAATTTGTTTCCCTCCACCTTAGACAGAATCTCATCTGACTTTTAAACCCTCAGACTCATGAACTAAAGCCACATCAGATCACGACCTAGTTAATCATTCTCTCTAGACTGAAAGCTTGGGTTCTGTATACTGGCCTCTACCCTCCTTATCTTTATCAGAGGATAGCAGCCTTGGCATAGTCATTTGCTATACCTGCCTAGTCCTAGTTTCAAAGAAAAGTAAATCTCACTTTTCACATTTCTAATTTTGTTTTCTCAAAATAATTTCCACCAAGAGAAAGAATTGCTAACTTTACCTTTACTGCCCTACATAGTTTAGTGTGCATCTACATGCATTTTTGATTCACAAGTCTAACACAAAGATCACCTAGTTCTCTGCTACACATGGGGCTCAAGGGAATTAGGAATATTATTGGTCAGTACATAGCAAGACGAATTTACCAATTTGGTTCTGGATCCATGATCACTATGCAAGATGCTTTAACTCACCTGAGAAATTCTTGTCTGAGGCTTCTCTCATATATGGCTCTTCATCTTGCTCCAGCTTGACAATCAATTGAGGTTTAGGACCAGTGTGCCCTGTTAATAAGAGTGAAGACTTATTGCTCATGCTGTGTCACAATTGTTCTAAGATTTCAGATATCCTGTTAACAAGGTTGCTCCCCAATCTTCTTTCATTTCTCACTGTCTCCATGGTTGAATCTCCCCGAGGTTTGAATTAATTTTGCAGGTTGTGTGACTTGAATGCAATTCTTTTTCTCAAGGTTAGCATTCTATTAGTTTGAGTCCTAGCTCCACTTCCAGTGTAAGAGTGGTTATCTTGAGATAAGAGTCGCATGGAGACTTCACTGGCAGTTTTTGCTTCAAACTGAAAGCCTCACATTTCAGACTCCTAAGAATTACAGGCATGAACCACTGCATCTAGTACTAGGTTTGGATTATAAATACTCCCTCTAATCTAGTGATTTCCAGTTCTTACTTCCAATAATGATAAATAGGTATGTATGTATGTATGTATGTGTTTTCTAGATTGTATATCTACCCACAATAATCACTTCAAGTTTGGGAATACAGTCTTCTCTTTAGGGAAGACAGTTTGGAACTTTTGTCAAACTGCTGATTTGGATCCTTGAACAATGAAAATAAAATTGCCTCAGAATTTATATAATCTACCTGTATATAATCTACCTTCATTTGAAACAAATGACACTTCCCACAGACTGGAAACTTACATCCAAATAGCATTGAAAGTTCTATAAATATTCACATATCTACTACAAACAAATCATTTTCCGCCCACCAGTGGTTCACACCTGTAATCCTAGTTACTCAGTAGGCTGAGATCTGAGGATTGCCATACAAAGCCAGCCCTAATAGGAAAGCTGTGAGATACTTATCTCCAATTTAACCACCAGAAAGCTTGAAGAGGCGCTGTTGCTCAAGTGATAGAGTGCTCACCTTGAACCGAAGAGCTGAGGCACTGTACCAATGCCCAGAGGTCAAGCCCCACTTAACTTTTCAAGTTAATGTGATATTTTTGGCTCACCTAAGGACACCAGCATGCTATAGGTTTCCAGCATCACCTCTCTATACAGGGTCCTCTGAGAAATATCCAATTCCTGCCACTCCTCCCAGCTGAATTCCACAGCCACATCATCAAATGACACCAGCTTCTGTAAGGGCACAGTCCATCAATCCCTGAGTCCTGAGAACACCAAAACTAGAATTTCATTCTTCTACATGTATGCTTTTGTATTACAGAATGTGGTTGGAACTTTCTGTGTTATTTATAAAATGAGAGAATATATAATCAAAGTAGAAATATTTGCCTCCATAGTAACTTGGTAATTACACATACAAAGTTTTTCTAATACATTAGAACCCATTTCTGGTTGCAGCAATGAAGACAAGAAAACAGTTCTAAGAAGCTAATAACCTAGCAAGACAACAATAAGTATAAGTAGGAGTCTGAAAGTGTGTGTTTAGCTTATTTTGGTAATATTTACTATATATCTGGGTAACAATGAAGTAAATAAATGTGTTTTCGGCATTTTCATATTCTGCCTCACTGACAATACTATTTAGAGTTTCTATTAAATAGTGCTCTCATAAACAGTCACAACATGGCCATTACATCATATGCAATACATAACACATTAGTAGATCTATGAAAAGCACAGCATCCAGGTAAATGTTAAAAGGAGTAAATTACTCAAAAAATAGTAAACGAATGATTTGGCTCTCATAAGATTTGACTTAGTTCTCACAATAAAACATCCGATGTTAACTATTTTTGTTATTAAATTTCTAGATATAAAAGTATGGTCATAGATAGCCATTTGTTTCTTCATATGTAAAAATGAACTGCCAGCATGAACGTTTGTGAACACTGACTACTTCCTACCACACCAAATACTTGCTTATTACCATAAAATGTTTCTTAATCAGCTTTGCATTTTAATAGGCCTTAATTGAAGGATGGATGTAAATGGATAGAGGCTTAAGGAATGCTCAAGATGATCCCCAAAAATGTGAACTATGACCACCACAAGAAGGATAGAGAATAAAACTATGAATTGGGACATGATGTAAAAAATATAGTAGTTTTAAGAATTAGAATAAAATACAGCACTAATTTGTTGTACAGTGTCTAAAAGGAATACAGTCATTCTTGACAATATCAGAGGTGAATGATGACTAACACACAAAAAGAAATATATCTATAAAGTGTTTAAAGAAAATAGACTTCAATACACAATCCATGGGGCAAAGCGCCTCTTCTTACAATTAAGATTGAAGGTATTCCTAGGGAAAGATAATGCATTATTAACACATCTTCATTTTAAGTGCTATAAAAATTATTCTTCGGGGCTGGGAAGGTGACTGGCTCAGCGGTAGAGCGCTTGCCTTGCATGCCTGAGGCCCAGGGTTCGATTCCTCAGCACCACATGAGCAAAAAAGAAAAAAGCCAGAAGTGGCGCTGTGGCTCAAGTGGTAGAGCCCTAGCCTTGAGCTGAAGAGCTGATGGATAGGGCCCAGGGCCAGAGATCAGGCCCGTAAACGGGACCGAAAAAAAATTATTGTGCATGAAGAGAAAAATAAAAATTGCTAACATAGATCTACACAGAGGAGAAGATTATTAAAAAGGTAAATGTGTAGTTAAAGGAATGGTACATGTGTAGGTAAAAGAATGTATAGAAAACATTGTATGTAATTTCTCTTGTGAAAAGAAAACTTATAGTACCATATTCATAATTCATAAGGAATGCAAATTCAATATACAAACACATAGGTGTTTTAAAAACAAAGTTTGTGAATCCTGCATATGGATCAATTAATTTTGTACTTGCCTCGCAAATATGGGGGTCTGAGTTCAAAGAATTATTTCTACAAAAATTTAAAAGGAAAATAGAAAGGTTATACATAGGTTATAAATTCCATTCAATTCCATTGAAAAGTAACTATATTATGCTATATGCTACTACTATGATAATATTGTAAAGATTAATGTTCATAGTAAAAATGCAATCAGCAAGTTAATTTCCTTTGTGTTCCTAACAAAGAATCCCACAGGGTAGAAAGTTCTTTTTCTTGCAGTTCTACAGTATAACAATTTTCCTGCACATTTTACTTCTGCTGAAGCTCTATGCTTCAGCCTGAGAATGGCCTTTGTTCTTTACATGAAATGTCTGCTTATTTCTGTATGAAGAATATTAATAAGACTGTTTTTAAAAAATCTTGCAGTCCTTGCATATTTTGAGTTGCACAAATTCAATGGAACATAGAAACAAACTTTTGAAAAAGTAGGGCACCTGTATTAAGCATGCAGTCTTATTTTTATCCTATGAACAATGGAGTATAACAACTATTTACATCAGATTTAATTTGTAATTGGTATCAGAGGTAATTCACAGTGTTCAGGAGAATGCCTGCAGCTTATATGAGAGGTGATTTACAGTGAAGTTGAGGTGTGTGCAGGTTACATAGAAGCAAAATAAGAAATAAATATCAGATGAGACAAACAGATATTAAATAGCAAGATATCCATCAAAATAAGACCATATTTATATTGTAAAATATAGTAAATATATAAGGCACTGTCTGACATGAACAGAAGAAAGAAAACTTAATGAGCAATCCAAAGTCATGGACTAGAGAGAAAAAAAATAAAAAAAAATATACAAAGATACCATGAGCAAAAGTTAATGATGAAAAATACAAATAGTGATAATATGTAGGAAATAAGCATCAGCCCAAAATATATGACCACAGATATAGATCATTGATAATGACAGACAGATTATACATTATGATAGTAAAAATGTATGCTGAAAAGCAAAGGTACAAAGACATGTTTAAAAGACCATGCAGTTTTAATACTTTAATCTACCATTACTATTGTAGAACTAATACTCCTCTTACTAACTGATATAACAACCAGACAAAAAATCAGCACGAACACACACATGGATGCCATTATCTTAAACTTAAAAAAAAATACTATGGTGTTGCATTTATCAAGACACATATTCCAAGATTAATAGCAAATCGGAAGACAAATGGTGTAGAAAACAATATGAAAAATTAAAGTTATGTTATAAATACATGAAAATTAAAAGATATATTTATAGTATTCTATGAATGAAATAAACACAGGGAAATTACAATGGATCTCAAAGAAATGTATTCCATCATTGTGATTTATAGAATATTAAATATAGCCTCTTTCTTACTTCACCTTTGAAATAAAAACACATAGATTGGGGCTGGGAATATAGCTAAGTGTTAGAGTACTTGCCTGCCATGCATGAAGCTCTAGGTTCCA
Source organism: Dipodomys merriami (assembly GCF_024711535.1). Taxonomy (NCBI): domain Eukaryota; kingdom Metazoa; phylum Chordata; class Mammalia; order Rodentia; family Heteromyidae; genus Dipodomys; species Dipodomys merriami. The sequence goes on from NW_027206165.1 coordinate 242,416, forward strand.
TTCCTCAGCACTACATCAATAGAAAAATTAGGAAATGGCACTGTGGCTCAGGTGGTAAAGTTGTAGACTTGAGCAAATCAAGATCAGGAATGGTGCCCAGGACAGGCTCCAAATTCAAGCCCCAGGTTTGGCAAAAAAAAGTTTAAATAGATATGGTGTATTCACATGGATCTCTTCTGGAGAGTGGGGGAATCCAGAGAACTAGAAGGAAATGGGGTAAAAAGCGCATCTGTGGAGGTAATTAGGCACTGATGAAAGTAAGCTATACAAATCATGAGTCAAGATGGCAGGGAAACATTGGGAGAGAGTGAGGGTATGGAAGACACAGCATGAAAGGAAATGTATTCAATACCTGGCCCAAGAAATGGTAGTCACTCTATACATCACCACTATAACAATAGATCAATTAAATTTGAAACAATTTCTTCATGGAGTTGTGTGAGCATAAAGTTAGTGAAGAAAATGTAGCACAGTTAGAAAAACAGCTACAATTATTAGAAATAAAGTACATCACTTAATTGAAACATGAAATACTGGAGCTTAGGTTGAACATTAATTTTAAATATGCTGTTAACAATAATCTAACTTTATTGTAGTATCCAATTAATTATTAATGATAAATATTCAAGTAAGTAAAAACAACACAAGTGCTTCTGGTTCAAGATGCTTATCCTACCCTAGCTATTAAGGAGGCTGGAAGCCAGAAAACTGGGTAGACAACTCAAATTAAGCAGCTAATCAACTAATTGGAGGAGGTGTGGCTCAAGAGATAGTGCCAAAAAAGAAATTAACGCACAACTTAGGAACTGGAAAAACCTACCATGCTCCCGGAATGGGAAGATCAACATTGTGAAAATGACAATACTTCCAAAGGCTATCTACAAATTCAATGCAATACTTATCAATAGTCCGAGTTCTTCAATGAAATATTAAAAACAAGCCAGAAATGTATATGGAACAATAAAAGACCCCAGATAGCAAAAACGATCCATACCAGAAAAAACAATGCTGGTAGAATATCACTACCAAATTTCAAACTGTACTACAAAGCCATAGTAATCAAAACAGATTGGTAATTGCACAAGAACAAACTTGAGGACCAATGGAATAGGACTGAAGTCCCAGAAATGTACACACAGACCTATATCCACCTAAACTTTGAGAAGGGAGCTCAAAATTAGAATCGAGGAAAGACAACTTCGTCAGTAAATGGTGGTGGCAAAGTTGGTTCATTACCTGTAGAAAACTAAAGCTAGATCTGTATATATAACCCTGCACCAGAATCAATTCCAAAATGATCAAAAACCTCACATTCAAAGCAAACACCCTAAACAACATTACAGAAAAGAATAGGAGAAACTCTAGTGGTACTTGGCACCAACCAAAATTTTCTTAATAGAGACCCAGAAACACAACCAATCAAAGAAAGGTTGGACAAATGGGATTGCATGAAACCGCAGAGCTTCTGCATGGCAAAGGACATTGCTAACAAGATCAATACAAAACCCACAGATTGGCAGAAGATCTTCACTAGGCATAAAATGAACATGGGTCTCATATCTAAAATATACTTAGAACTCAAGAAATTAAATCCCCAACAACAAATCCTCAGAGAAACAACTGCCCAATAAATAAGTGGGCTAAAGACTTAACAAGAATCTAATCTGAAGAGGAAATAAGAATGGCCAAAAGACATATTTAAAAAAAGGCTCAACTTATAAATATGTTAGAAACAATTACAAGAAAGAAAATACATTTGAATCCTTAATGGGGTTCATTTTTGCCTAAAATCAACTTATCTGACCGTTTCTGCTTGTTTCAGACATATACCAGTTATTGCAAATAAGGGAAACCATGGACCTGCAATTACAAGAAAGAAAATACATTTGAATCCTTAATGGGTTCATTTTTGCCTAAAATCAACTTATCTGACCGTTTCTGCTCGTTTCAGACATATACAAGTTATTGCAAATAAGGGAAACCATGGGACCTATGTTTCTTTGGGCCTTTCTTACTTCTCTTAGTATAATTTTTTCCAAGACTTTCCATTTCCTAACAAATGGAGCAATTTCATTCTAAAAAAAACACAAAAATCAAAAAAAGTCTCAACTTCTCTAGCCAAAAAGAAATGCAGATTAAGACAACCTTGAAATTCCACCTCACCCCAGATAGAATGGCTATAATCAAGAACACGAATAACAACAGATGCTGGAGGGGATGCAAACAGAAAAGGGAACCCTACTGCATTGTTGGTGGGAGTGTAAACTTGTTCAATCACTTTGGAAAGTAGTATGGAGGTTCCTCAAAAGACTCCACATAGTGCTCCCCTTTGACCCAGCAATCACACTTTAGGGTATTTACCCAAAGATCACAAACAAGGGTATACTAAAGCTACCAGCACACCTATGTTTATTGCAGCTTTATTTACCATAGCTAAGATATGGAACCAACCTTGATGCCCCTCAGTAGATGAGTGAATCAAGAAAATATGATATACATATCCATATATACATAATATGTATTTATACATATATGTGTATAGACACACACACACACACACACACACAATGCTTTTCTATGCCTCCATCAGAAATAATGACATCACCCCATTTATAAGGAAATGTTAAGACTTGGAGAAATGTGTAATAAGTGAAGTAAGCCAGGCCCAAAGAAACATAGGTCCCATGATCTCCCTTATTTGAAATAACTAGTACATGTCTAGGACAAGCAGAAATGGTCAAAAGCTATGTACATATGACCATATCAGATGATATGAAGTGAAATGAGCCCTAAACAGGAACTCAAGTGTTTTTTCTCTTTCTTGCTATTGTTTTTAATGTACTATGTGACTTTGTGTTCCTTTGGTATGTTCTTCCCCCACGGTATAACCCCTGTTTTCACTGTATGTTTTTGCGGTGCCTTGCATCTTGTATATACACTTTTCTAATTTGGGGATAGGACGGAAAAAAACAAAATGCTTAAATAGGGATACAGGCTGACTCATTGTAACAATGAGATGTACAAGACACTAGGTTGGGGGCTGGGAAGGTGGATCAGTGGTAGAGCGCTTGCTTTGCATGCATGAGGCCCAGGGTTCGATTCCTCAGCACCACATAAGCAAAAAGAAAAAAAGATGGAAGTGGCGCTGTGGCTCAAGTGGGAAGAGCTGAGGGACAACGCCCAGGTCCAGAATTCAGGCCCCACAGCTGGACCCCAAAACAAAAAAAAGACACTAGGTTGAAAACGAACTTTACCATTTGAGTGAGGGAGGGTGGGAGGGGTTGCAGAGGTTAGGAGGAAAGAAATGGTAGAGGAAAAACAAAGGAGCAGGTAACAATGCTCCATAGGAAATATAATCATGTAACTGTAACGCCTCTGTAAATTATTTTACAATGCAAAAAATTTTTTTTAAAAGACCAAGTAGTGCCAACAGTGAAGGAGGAAGCAGACAGGATGTGAAGCCTGTGAGTTCCTGTTCCAACACTAGCACAAGAAAGACAGTGGAGAATGAGGTAGGTGTGTCCCATTAGTGTTGAATTTAAACACCAAGCATGCAACACAGCAAACGTTCATCTCAGACATAAAGAGAAAAGGGGTAAGAAAAATTTCAATTCAAAGAACTATGTCAGCAAAGGAAAATTGATCAGTAAAACAAACAAGTTCCCAGATACAGCATTTGAAAAATGGTGAGAGACAGACGGAGAGAAGGGGGACTGAAAGAGATGAAGACACAGGGAGGAAAATATATAAAAAGTGAGAGAAAGAGAGAAATGATGAAAGCTTATGAGTAGGAAACAGAATGAAGAGAGTAAATAGAGAAAAAAAATATTGTGCCGGGCGCCGGTGGCTCATGCCTGTAATCCTAGCTACTCAGGAGGCTGAGATTTGAGAATCGCGGTTCAAAGCCAGCCCGGGCAGGAAAGACCGTGAGACTCCTATCTCCAATAAACCACCAGAAAACCGGAAGTGGTGCTGTAGCTCAAGTGGTAGAGTGCTCGCCTTGAGCTGAAAAGCTGAGGGACAGTGCCCAAGTCCAGAGTTCAAGCCCCATGACCCACAAAAAAAAAAGAAAAAAAAATCCTGTGACGACACGTTAGGAAAAATACAAAGGGCTTTCTAGGAAGACCACACACTATATCATCAAATATTATCAAGTTTTATGTAGTCAAAGACCAGGAAGCAGTCCAAGAAGTATGTATGGAGAGTAATTTAATTACATGTATCTTACTAAGTAATCTCTCACATTTGAAGGTGTGTGTGTGTGACCACACTATTTCAGAAACTCCAGTAAAACCTGTTTAACATAATTCAACATTAATCATAAGGAGGTGATCTCTGACAAGTTGTCAGCAAATGTCCACTTTACATGACAAGTGACTCCCTCAATGGCATTGAATCACCAAACAAGTGTGACTACTTTATCTCACCTCAGAAAACTCCAAGCAAGTCTGCCCTCAACTAAGACATTTTATAATCTACTCATTCTAAAAACCATCTTACTCTTGTTTAGGAACATGTTCTTGAAACTGAATATTTTTTTTCTGTTTTAAATCTTGGATAGACTTAGCTTCCTAAAATGGAATGTGAAAAAGGAGAAATAAAAAACAACTCACCAGAGATCCTCTCATTCTTTCTTCCTGTTGCCAATGAAGAGAAGATTCTGGACGCATGGCTTAGAGAAAAGGCAATTGACATAGTCAGGAAAGAACCTGTGTGATTATGCCTCAGATTTTCCTGCTCAAAACATTATACATGGAGTGAAAAAGCACAAAGCCTTCTTATGGGAGAAGAATCTTTGATGTCTCAAGTAGAGTATTAAATGCTCCACTGAAGATGACTCCACAGTCCATTAGTTGGTAGACAAACAGTATTCTAGGTTAATATACATACAGAATTCATAAAAACTAAGGTTCCTAAAAATGATTGAATAATTAAAACAAAAATCCACACCTTCAATACCACCAATTATTAATGAAATACATTGAGGGTTGTATGAATTATTTTTCTATTCATTAAAATGGATCCTAGGACTCCATTGAGCTTTTGCACTCTATCTTATTCATTTATACATTTAAACTCCATGGAGAGAATATAGGTTATAACTCAATACTTTTCCCCAAAATTATACAAGAAAATATATACAATACATATTACTTGTATTATAATATTTCAGTAATGGTTTTCAAATGGCACATTTCCCTGCATCCAAATACTTGGAGAACCCTTGAGCAATAACTTGAAATTTGTCATTTAGCCTACTTTACTTAATCAGTAAAGATTATGTAAATACAGTTTTGAGAAGTCCCTAATGCTCACTTTCCTAAACAATCATATGAGAGATAAAGGGCTTACTAAAGATGTAACATGAAATGTTAAGCATAGGAGTGACAGAACATCACAGCTAAAGAACCAGAAGATTAAAATCTTATGTTGCACAAATAATACTAACACAAAGTTCTAAGCTGAGGACACCCCAAAATGCAGACTTATAAAAATAAAAAATAAATATCTATATGCTTTTTCTTATATTTAGTGCTTGGCTTTTACACAGGAAATGCTACTGTCCAGAGTTTTTTTTTTTTTTACACAACTACGTTGATTAGAAACTCAATATAAAATAACATAAATTTTACAGTGATATGTATGAAATATGAAAACCTACTCTGTAAACTTCAGTTGGGTCGTTTGTGCTAAGGAACAATATGAATCACTTAAAAGCAACATTTGCACATTCATTTTGGATTGTTCCACCTGACAAGAATGGTTTCTTACTTTTAAAAAGTAACAAAGAAATTTCTGTAGGCTAATTATCCATATTCAAATACTCAAAACCACAATTGTTATAGATTTCAGGGTGGGATATTTTCTTCTTGTTTTGGGATTTAGACTATCATCCTTTAAATTTCAAGTTTCTATTTCATATTATTTTATTACAAACATAATCTATATTTAAGAGTTTATTTTGTAACTGGGCTCTGGTGGCTCATAGTTGTAATCTTAGCTACTCAGAAGTCTGAGATCTGAGCACCACAGATTGAAGCCAGCTGGGGCAGGAAAGTCTAAGAGACACAGATCTCCAATAAACTACTAAAATACCTAGAAGTGGAGATATGGCTTAAGTGGTAGAACATTAGGCTGGAACAAAACAAGCTCAGGGTCAATGTCCAGTGCTTGAGCCCAAGAACCAGGTCTAGCACACAAAAAAGAGCATTTTATTGTATTGTATTTAAATTCTATTGAACAATTGTTTTGGAATACATATTTAGGCAGTCTCTCATTTTAAATGATGTAAAATAGGCTCAATAATCTAGTGGAGAAATTGTAAATTGTCAAGAACAGATAAAGTGGAAAACCTCCATGTTAGTAAAATTTTAAGCTAGGAAAATGCATAGGAACTGCAAAGGATAAAAAGGGATCAACGTGTTTCACTAACATATTTTAAATGAATGTTCAAGCTTCATTGACTTCAATTCCCATGAAGATTTTCTTAAGTGAAATAATACTTCTTTGAGCAGGTTGAGACAAAATGGAGAACACTACCTAAAACTTCATTATACGTTACATCTAAAAACCATACCACTTTGAGTAAGACACAGTACTTTAATTTCCTTTTGTAACACTCCATGACAAACACTTTCTTAACTGCAGGTAAAAACCAACGCTATAAGGCTACTATCAGTATATCCACAGGTGAGACATTTGAGAGATCCTGTACAAGAATTGATACTGTGAAGAGGCTGAATAAATGAGTAAGAACAGAGATAGATACTTTCAGTTGTGACAATAATTCCTAATCCACAAACCACAGCCCCATGTCCTTTCTGAGAACTAGGCTCTGACTGATTCCTCAGGCAAGTTCATTTCCCCTCCTACTAGTTACTGTTAACCTTCCAACAGCACCTAGTGATTGGGAGTGTTAGAGGAAAGAGTACCACCTGAGTCTTGTGCTCTAGTGAGTAGAACCAATCTTTGCTTAAGGCAAGGAAGCTGAAAACATTTTGCCCTTCCTTTACCTTTCTGCCTCTGCTCTGTAGGGCTTGTCAGAGTTGACAAGGTATCCTCCTTCAAACATTGCTAGGCTTCATTGTTTAACAGAAAGTAAAAAAAAAAAAAACAAAAAAAACCAAAAACAAAACAGGACCATCACACACTACTGTAATATCTCATGTAGACCTGTTCCTAGTAAAAAGGTCTTGTACAAACACGTGTGAACTAAAACCAGGAGTACTAAGAAAGCTAACAAGGAAGGAGAAGAGCAGAGACACCTGTAGGAGAAACAACACAGGAACCCAAAAAACAACTGCAATATAAATGGAGTCAAATCAGGCACACACCTCACAATTTTGCTACAATTGTTATCATGCTCATCTTACACCTGGGCAAATATAGTAAGGTCACATGTGTTAACAGCAGAATTTCACCATCATGGAAATATAAATGCACACTTTCTCCTATTCTGGAGAACCACCCAACTTGCTGTCAGAATGTTGCAAGCCAGTTTCTGGCACCTGGAGACACAAGGGCTGTGGCAGCACAAACTCTGGAGCCCTGAACAAATCATCAGCCTCATGCTGGAGGAACATGTGGAGGATCAATTTTGCCTTGTGTTTTGCATCCAGCTCACAGTTCCTACCTGTTATTGGTTCTGCAGCCTGAGATCCCTTCAAGTTACACCTCCCAAGCTCCACTGAAGAGAAAACTTCCAGCAGCAAGGCAACGGGAAAGAAACCAGAATTTGCAGGCTGGAACCACCCACAGTGGGTGGGGAGGCACATGCGCAGAAGGATCTTTGCCCTGCTTTTAAAAAAAGAATAAAAAACCTGCACTTTCAAAGTATCTGTGCTGCAACATAGACTACAATTCCCACAATGCATCGTGCCACTCTGAGACGAAGTAGGTTTCCACCAGTGCTATGTCCTTTGTCTTAGGACTGCAGGGATGCATGGGGATGTTTTCTCCTGCTTGCATGAGCATAGTTGAGTTTTTTTTTTTTTTAATGAAAATGACAGTGTGTCTCCTGAAACATTGTTAGACTATCTGAGAAAAGGACAAGTATTGGAAGCATGAAATAAGTTGGCTTTTTAATTCTTAGATCTACTAATGTAATTGAGCTTATGAGACTTTTGTTTCTGTTCGTGTGTAACAGATAAGTTCTGTTGAATGTATATTATATCTGATTTCTTTATATTTTGGAATAGCTCCCTGTTCAATATAAAAAGGTATTCGCAGGCACTAAACTGATTCTTGGATCATTTTTCATGCTTTAATGTATACACTGCAATAAAGTAGCAGAATTGCTAGATATACAGCATAATCCTTGCACCAATTAAATTTTTTTAAAAAAATCTAACAATTTCCCAGAAATGTCCAAATTCCATGTTTGGAATCTTAAGTAGTTTTTGGCTGTTTCCAAATTTTTCCTTTCCTTTAAGGTTCTTTACTTTACTTTTCATTTCTTTTCTTTGATGTTCATTGTTACTCTTTTGGCTTGAACTCATGGTGTTCCCATGATCTTTTCTTTAACAATTTGTTCAGCTAAATAGTGAAAAGCATCCTGTGGGTGGGAGGAGTGGTCTTAGAACAGGCACCTCACCACCATTACTGTTCAAACTAATGGTGGTTTGGGGAGATCGGGGGGAATGTGGGTGAGGTGCAAGTGAAGTGAAGGATAGGTCTCTGTGAAGCTTGATGGCTTGGCCCAAACCAGTGTGTTTTTGTCTTTCCATTTGCACGCCCTATTTCAGTGTGAATTTCTCCCTCTTCTATGATCCTAAAAGTTCCTCTCAGTCACTCTAAGCTACCTCATATTGTCTTCCCAGGTGTTACCCATTAGACTTTGGAATAAATCTTTGTTATCCCAGGTCCTAAGTGTGGGAAGAGTCAGGGCCACTTCTAGAAACCAGGCTTGTGTCCTGACCTCTGGCATTTGCCACAGTCAGGAATAGTCAGGCATCATTTGGGACAACACAGTTCCTTTACTGATAATGCAGCATCACCAGAGATTTCTTAGCTCCCTAGGAACTCTTCTCAAAATAACTGTGTAGGCCTAATCTTTCCAGGCCCAGTGATACAACTATAGTCAAGCAACTTCTAAGCCTGAGTAGGGAGGATCATTCAAGCTCAGGAGTAACATAGAAAGATTGATTTTCAACGAAACACAAGTGTAGCAGTTCTTTACCAGATACCATCGGGGAGGGACATACACAGCAAAAAAGAAATCATCCTACAAATATGTTAGAAACAATAGCAATAAAGAAATATTTGAGACCCATATCTGATAAACCGATTAGAAAACAGGAAGTGGTACTATGGCTCGAGTGGTAGAGCACTAGCTTTGAGCTGAAGAGCTGAGAAACAGTGCCCAGGCCCAGAGTTCAAGCTTCACAACTGATAAACCTATCAGTTTGGGTCTGGCCCTTAACTTCTTGGTGTTCTATTATGAGATTCTGAACTCCCCAGAGAAAGCTTGCTTTCTTGCAAAGACAGGTTTTGATGAAGTCATTGCTGAACTTGATACATTAAGTGAAGAGGGGTTCAAAGACTGCACGCTAATATAGTAGTTACTGATAGAAAAGTTGACATTGTAGATATGATTACCAAGGAGATGAAGTGAAAGCAGGAGAAGGAGGTGAAAATTAAATGGCCTTCCAACTTTTGTCTGCCTCATTCTAAAATTTATACAGCAGACTAATTGACATCCATGCTGTCCCACAAATAGTTTGTTTATGATTTATGATGGGTTTATGTTGCTTCTATTTGAATTTCTATATTTCTCAGGGTTTTTTGTTGTTGTTTTGTAATATTAGGGGAATAGATATTGCCTGTTAACATTTAGTGATTTATCTGTTTTCATCTTCAATTGGCCAATATGAAGATGTAGAATTTTTTTTTTTGGGGTCCAGTCATGGCGCCTGAACTCTGGGCCTGGGCACTGTCCCTCAGCTCTTCAGCTCGAGGCTAGCGCTCTACCACTTGAGCCACAGCGCCACTTCTGGCTTTTTTCTTTTTTGCTTATGTGGTGCTGAGGAATCGAACCCAGGGCCTCAGGCATGCAAGGCAAGCGCTCTACCACTGAGCCACCTTCCCAGCCCGAAGATGTAGAATTTTTTACAAGTTGTAAATGTTTGGCATGTACTTTGGTACATGGTGACTTCACAAGGACCAGTGTGTGTTAAAACTGCTTCCATGTTGAAGTGAAGAAATCTTCCTACATATTGGTTTGTACTCGTGGGTAATAAAAGGGAAAATTGGTTCCAGGCACAGGTGTAGTTATTCTGGATATTCGAAAATTTTGGAGCACTAGCAGGGCTGTGGTACAGATATTCCATGGCTGTTGCCTTCTGGAATCATCTATTTCTGTGGAAGAGTCTATTTCAGTGTGCACACCTTAGACTACAGTACCAGAAGTATTATTTGAGACAAAGTTGTGTCCCAATTAACTCTGGATAAGGGCAGAAATGGTTCACATTCCATTATTTGTAATGTTACCTGCTGCTTGCTCTCATTATTTTTGCTACACATTTTATTTGTATTTAACTGTTTTAGACAACCTACAAACAAAAATGTAAAAGTAAAGATGCAGTGAAAACGAACTGTTTGGTAATCATTATTACCGTTTTCTCTACAACTTTTCATGTAAATTATTCTTTTGGTTTTGATATGCCTCAAAAGAAATTGTACATTATTATAACTTTGTTCCTTACTCCCTTTTGGCAGCTAATGGGCTTTTACCAAGTTTAAAGGGCAAAATTTATCACAATAACAAAAATACTAATCTATCTACCAACTACCTCCTACAAACCCAAGTTTTTCCTTGGGGAGGGGAACATTGATTTGAAAAATAATGTTCCAGTTAAAATTTTGTATATAGCATTTTCTAAATTAGGAAGCCACAACGTTTTTCACCCACTATGACAATGGTTAGTATTAACTGAAAATTCTGTGCATCTAAGTCAGTTTTGGTTTTTGAGAATTTTTTGATTCAGCTTGCCTTCGATTTTGGTAATTTTATTTGGCAGGCATGCAGGATTACCGTTGTTTTGTTTTTTTTTTGTTTTTTTTTTTTTTAGCCTTCTGTCTTGTCACTAACCATTCCTCCTTGGTGGCCATGTACTTCGGGAAAGTTCACATGACTTTTCTGGTCTACTCACTCTCTAAGATCCCTTGCTTTCTTGCTTGCATCCCACAAACTATTAACCATCCTCTACTGCAGCACATCTCACCTTACTTAATGAGATTGTGTATCTCCTACAAACTCTATCCTGAATGCTCTGCCATTGTTTGTCTTTAAATCTTCTCTAAGTAATGATGGGTCTGAGTTCTATCAAATCTCACCCTACAGAATATTTCCTCAGAAAGTTACAGAAGACACCAAATAAAAGTGCCATTTTAAAAGACAAGTGGGGCTGAGAAGGTGGCTCAGTGATAGAGTGCTTGCCTTGCATGCATGAGGCCCTAGTTTCTATTCCTCAGCACCACATACACAGAAAAAGTCAGAAATGGTGCTGTGTTCAAGTGGTAGAGTGCTCGCCTCAAGCTGAAGAGCTGAGGGACAGCTCCCAGGCCCAGAGTTCAGGCCCCACGACCGAGAAAAAAAAAAGATATATTTTTTCTTTCAGAATGTAAGATCCTCCAGGCAGGGGCAATATTTTCTGTATGTTCTACTGTGTTCAGTACACTGTAAATGCTCAATAAATATTGATGATTGGAGGCAAAAAATATCTGCTTTCTTCATTGGAAATATCAACTATACCAATTACTATTCTTGTGTTTGATAATAGTTCTAAAATAAAAACTGCCATTCTTTCAAAGACAAACATATAGACACATATATGTATATAAGTACACATATAATGCTTTGGAGTAATCAGTAAGATTGTATTTCATTAATATGAAATATTAAATTAGTGTTATATATAAATCAATACAAACCCATCCAGTCATTGAATCCGTCCAGACTCCTTCATAAACCTGTAAACTTATCATATCTTTTGCACAAGCATTAGTCCTCCTGAGTAAGCTCAGGTCAGGAGAAGCCACAACAGGACACAAGATCCATATCAGGGCCTTAAAAATAGGCACACAAAAGAGGTGTGATCAGTTTTGAAAGAAGAGATATCAGTAAGATTATTAAATTATTTGGGATTGAAAGCCAAAGAAATGAAGATCTCTACAAAGAAGGGGACTAAATAGAAAAAGAAATATCTCTGAGTTCCATTCAGTCCAGTGTTCATGTACAAGTCTTCCAGGGGTGATGGGCCACAGTGTGATGCCCAGTAGCCCACGTGCTTAACTGCTCAAGGCAGGATGAGATGATGTCTAGGGGCTTGCATACAGGATGGCTACAGGTCACAGTAATAGGAGACAGAACCTTTATAAGAGGGGCCCTTTGTGTGTAATCCTAGTTACTTTGGAGGCTGAGATCTGAGGATCAGGGTTCAAAGCCAGCCCAGGCAAAAAGAAAAATCTATAACTTTTTTTTTTACTAGTCTTATGGCTTGAACTGAGCATCTGGGACCTATCCATGAGCTCTTTTGCTCAAAGGTAGCACTCTTTTGCCACAGCACCACTTCTAGATTTTTCTGTAAATAATTGGAGATAGGAAACTAACAGATTCTCCTGCCCAGGCTGGCTTTGAATTGACATCCTCAGATATCAGCCTCCTGAGTAGCTAGGATTAAAGGCCTGAGCAATTGACACCTAGCTCATACGAAACTCTTATCTCCAAGTAATCAGCAAAAAGCCAGAAGTGGAGGTGTGGTTCAATTGGTAGAGTGCTAGCCTTGAGCAGAAATATTAAGGGATAGCACCCTGGCTTGAGATCAAGCCCCAGGATCAACAGAAGGAATAGAAAAGAAATAATCTGAAAATCACAAGCCAGGAAGATGCAGGATATGGAGCAGAAGGAGTCTACTGTGTTTATGTAGCAGACAGACAAAGTGAGACCCAATGAGGCCAGAGGTCTGTGAAGCAGGTAAGACACTTGCCGAAGTGTCTCCTAGGATGGCAACATGCAGCATTTTGCATTTGTACCAGCAGGTGGCACTAAAACAACAAGGCTAAGCAGGCCTAGTTGGTTGGCTCTAAGTAATGAGCAGGTGATTTTGTATATTTGCTGGGTGTTGGGGGTGGAATGGGGTGAATTGAGGCCCTTCAGGATTCTCTTCCTTCATTCTTCCATTATCTTGTTCATCATTCCATTTTACAGATGAGGAAAGCTCTGAGCTGATTTTTTTAAATTAGTTATTTGCCTGATTTTTGCTAGCATTGGGGCTTTAACTCAGAGTCTGTCACTCTTACTTGGCTTTTCTTCTCAAGGCTGGCACTCTTCCCACTGGAGCCATATGTTCACTTCTGGGATTTTGCTGGTTCATGGGAGAAAAGAATCTCTCAAATATATCTGCTGGGGCTGGCTTTGAACTGAGATCTTCAGATCTCTGCCTCCCAAATAGCTAGAATTACAGTCGTAAGCCATCAGTGAGTTGTTTTAGAGATGATTTTTTAAAATAATATTTTTTCTTTTATTGTGAAAATACTCTACAGAGGGGTTACAATTACATGGGCAAGATAATGAGTACATTTCTTATAAAATAATATTTCTATGTTCATCCAATGTGTGTGTGTGTGTGTACACCCTCATGCACCCATACACACACACACAAACACACACACACACACACACACACACACACACACACACACACACACACACACACACACAGAAGCAGCGACATTGTCCAAGCCCAGTCAAAGGGCAGAACAATGTTCACACCAACCATTTATTGTCCAGTGGTCTTAGATTTTGGGTGAGGGGAAGGGAGTGTTCTGTTACTCCCTGCCTTTTGGGCTAGGCCTATTCCTTCCTGGTGACTACTTTGTTTCTCATCACAGACTCCCAAAACTCTCCTAGAGAGTTCACGGCTGCCACCCTGAAGATCTCATGTCTTTCTGTCCAGCTGTAGGCTTTCTCATTATGGGAAGAACATGGGCTCCTTGGGCAGAGATCATAACTTAGTCACCTTTAGTGCCTTAACCTGAAACCTGCCACATCCCTAGATGGAGGCTGGACACACAGACTTCATTCCTTCATTCTGCAAGCCATTCCTTTGCCACACTGCACATGGCAGCATGCGTGATCTGGGAAGGGTCTCAGATCAGCTTCTCTGGACAAAAGCAGATAAATAGAAACAAACAGATATGGAAAAATAACACAGAAAGAAGGACTCTGGAGGCGGAGAACTAAGGATCTTGGTTCAAAGACAACTTGGGTAGGAAAAGTCCCTAGACTTACCTTCAAAGAACCAGCAAATATTCCAAAGTGGGGCTGTGGTTCAAGTGGCAGAATTCCAGCCTTGATCAAAAAAGCTAAGGGACAGTGACTAGGTTCTGAATTGAAGCCTCATTACCAGCGATAGATAGATAGATAGATATATAGATAGATAGATAGATAGATAGATAGATAGATAGATAGATAGATAGATAGATAGATAAACAGGATTTCTGCGTACTGGTATTTCATACCTGTAATCTTAGCTACTCAGGAGACTAGGAGTAAGGCAAGAATCATGGTGTGCAGCCAGACAAGGCAGGAAAGTCCATAAGACATTTATCTCCAATTAGATATCAAAAAGCTGAAAGCAGAGCTGTGCCTCAAGAGATACAGAGATAACCTTGAGTAGAAAAGCTGAGGGACAATGTGCAGGTCCTAAGTTCAATTCCCAGGATGAACATGCACACATGCACCTGTGCATACACATACACACAAGCACACACACACATACACACACACACACACACACACACACACACACACACACACACACACACACAGGAAGATACGGTAGTATGACCATGGGCTGTGGGGTATAGAGGGGGTGGCTGACTGGGAGCCATGTTTTGGGTGTGGTGCTGTGGACAGAACTGGAGGAAGGGTCTCCTACAGGCCTAGGAATGGGGACTTCAGTAACAGGAAGAGCCAGCATCCAAATCTAAGGGAGAACAGCAAACGGGGAGGAGACAGAACTCTCTACACAGTTCTAGATTGTTCTGCAAGGTCCTAATGTGGTAGGCAGGTGAATGAATGTTCTCTTCATGGCCTTCATCACTCTGGCTGTTAGTGGACCCCCTGGGTGTGTATGCATACATACAGGTCCTGGGGCTTGAATTCAGAGCCTGGACATTGACCTTGAGCTGTTTATGCTCAAGGCTCGCATGCTACCTTTTGAGGAACATGTACTTCCAGCTTTTTAGTAATTAAAGGGAAATGAGTGTCTCATAGCTCATGCCTGTAATCCTAGCTACTTAGGGAGCTAAGATATGAGGATTGTGGTTCAAAGCTAGCCCAAACAGGAAATTCCATGAGACTCTTATCTATAATTAACCACCTGAAAACCAGAAGTGTTGCTGTGGCTCCCCTGGTAGAGTGCTAGCCTTGAGCAAAAGAGTTCAGGAACACCTAGGTCCTGAGTTCAAGCCTCAGTACTGACTCCCTCCTACCCCTGTAATAACTCAAAAAAAGAAGTCTCACAAACTTTCATGCTCAGGTTGGCTTTGAACAATGATCTTCAGATTTTAGCCTCCTGAGTAGCTAAGATTAGAGGTGTGAACCACCAGCCTCTACCTCACTTGACTTTTCACTCAAGACAGCTCTCTACCTCTTGAGACACAGCTCCACTTCCAGTTTTTGTTTTTTGTTTTTTTTTTTTGAGTAACTGGACATAAGAGTCTGTTGGATTTTTCTTCCCAGGCTGACTTTAAACCATCATTCTCTGATCTCAGCCTCCTGAGTAGTGAGAATAACAGGTGTGAGCAATGAGCACCTGGCTACAGCTCTCTTCTTGGCCCTTTTTCAGTTCCACCAACCTCCCTAGCTTCCTGCCCTGGCTTTTCACTCCCTTGCTATCATTGGTGGTGATTGTCACTCCCTCCTATTTTGACTGAGTCACTCAGTCTCTGGTCCCAGGAATCTACTGCAATGCTATTATGATGACTAGGGCAAACATAAGGGAATAAGCCAGGGCCAGACAGTATGGAATCTGAGCCTGCTGCCTCTTACATCTGCCAGCCTGTGAGTGATCTTGGGGCTTCTGATAAATGCCACTGCCCCCTTGGAGACCTCCAAGGAGTTAGATGAATGCCCACTCACTGCAGGCATGCCAAGTCCTGGGGTACAGGGCACTAAGGCTCTTCCTGTTCTCCACTGCCACCAGTGGGACTGTGAGAGGTCATGTCCCTCTTCTGAGCCTTCATTTCCTCCAAGTTCACAGACATTGTCCTTAAACCCTTGCATTCCAATCCCTTCTCCTTTCTCCTGGCTCTTTGCCAGAAGTCTCATACTTATGATTTTTGGGCTTTGCTTTTGGCTAAGCTGATCTGTCTGTTCCCAGCCTGGAAATCACACCATTATAATCATCCTTACTTGGTAGAGAAGAGAATGGCGACTAAAGGTTTGTGATGATGAGATGGGAAAATGGAGACCCAGTCTTTCCACCCCCCATTTTTATTTTTATTGTGAAAATACTGTACAGATGGGTTACAATTACATGGGTAAGATAATGAGTACATTTCTTATCAAGCATTGTAGCCTCCTCCTTTGTTTTCCCTTCCCATCCTCCCCCCACCACCCAATCCTCGCCCCCCCCCCGCCTGCACCAAAATTGTAATGTTCATTTTCAACATAACGACTTGTACATTTCACTGGAAACCCAGTCTTTGAATGAGGAGTTTGTTAAAGAATATTAAAAACAACCCAGGCAACGGTGGTTCCTGCCTGCCATTCAAGCAACTTAAGAGGCTAAGATCTAAAGACCATGGTTTGAAGTCAGCCTGGGCAAAAAAGCTTGTGAGAGTCTTACCGACAATTAACCAGTTTTAAAAAGTCAGAAGTGGAAGTGTGGCTTAAGTGGTAAACACCAGACTTGAGCAGAAAAGCTAAGCAAGAGAGCAAGCCCTACTATCATAGCACTTGTGCACGCATGTACACGTCATGCACACACACACAATCAATAAAATGTGTTTTTAAATAAACCAGCACTTCTAGACTGGTGAATCTATTCTTCTTTCAAAACCCTTGGCTTTGGCTTTGGCTTCATCAGTATGAGGTCCCAGAATGAATAGCACCAACATTGAAGCTCCCTAACAAAGCCAAATAAGGACACCTAGTAGGAAAAGTTTTTGTATCCCACCAGGAAGGTTGAAGACACAGAGGATGAATAAGCAGTTTGTTAAAATACATACATAAATAAAAAGGGACCTAGATATTGGTGGCTCATGCTCGTAATCCTAGCTACTTGTGGGGCAGAGATCTGAGGATCACTATTCCAAGCAAGTCTGGACAGGAATGTCTATGAGTTTGCTTGCTTGCTTTCCTTTTTATTTTTTGCCAGTCTTGGGCCTTAAATTCTAGGCCTGGGCACTGTCCCTAAACTTTTGCTCAAGGATTGCACTCAATCACTTGAGCCACAGTGCGACATCTGGCTCTTTCTGTGATTAACTGGAGATAAGAATCTCCCGAACTTTCCTGCCTTTACTGGCTTTAAACTCAGATTCTCAGATCTCTGCCTCCTGAGTAGCTAGGATTACAGGTGGGAGCCATCAGCATAGGCTGACTGTGAAACTCTTATCTCCAGTTAACCACCAAGAAAACTGAATGGGGGGGCTGTGGTTCAAGGGGTTGAGTGCTAGCATTAAGCAATAAAACTTCAAGGACAGGACCCAGACCTTGAGTTCAAGGCACAGGACCACACAAAAAATAATAAAGAGGGAAGTAGCAAGGGGTAGTGGGAGGAGAGACTTACCATTCATCAAATACAATAGTCTAGAAGCTGACAAGGAGCTGACCCAAGTCACAACCAATCATCTATTTGAGGAAGCACAGTGACAACCAAGTAAACAAACAAATATGTGAAGCAACCATAGCAAGATCAACAGTGCAGGTGAGAGGGCTTTAAAGGGGTCATTATGAGTCAAGTGCTGGTGGCTCACACCTGTTATCCCAACTACTCAGGAGGCTGAGATTTCAGGATCCTGTTTCAAAGCCAGCCCAGGCACTAAAGTCCATGAGACTTTTTTTTTTTTGGGGGGTCCGGTCGTGGGGCCTGAACTCTGGGCCTGGGTGCTGTCCCTCAGCTCTTCAGCTCAAGGCTAGCGCTCTACCACTTGAGCCACAGCGCCACTTCTGGCTTTTTTCTTTTTGCTTATGTGGTGCTGAGGAATCGAACCCAGGGCCTCAGGCAGGCAAGGCAAGTGCCCTACCACTGAGTCACTTTCTCAGCCCTCCATGAGACTTTTATCTTCAATAAACTACTCAAAAAAGCTGTGGCTCAAGTAGTAGAGCATTAGCCTTAAACTCCAGGACAGGGCTCAGGCCCTGAGTCAAGCCCCAGTCCTCAGACTTCAGCTTCCTGAGTAGATAGTAATACATATGTGAGCCACCACAGCAAGGCGACCTTTTGTTATATATTATCTCATTTAATGTCCATGACTACCCCAATAAGAGGGCTCAGTCTAAAAGTATCAGTTCTCATTTACTTTCAGTCAATGATCAGGTCTGTTTTTCCACTGAAAATAGTCTTGTCTCTGGGAGGAGGATAAAATCCCAAAAGCCCTTTCCCTTGTTTGGTGCATCCTATATTACAAAAGTGATGAAAGGGGCTGGGAAGGTGGCTCAGTGGTAGAGTGCTTGACTTGCATGCATAAGGCCCTGGGTTCGATTCCTCAGCACCACATAAGCAAAAAGAAAAAAGCCGGAAGTGGCGCTGTAGCTCAAGTGGTAGAGCGCTAGCCTTGAGCTGAAGAGCTGAGGGACAGCGCCCAGGCCCCACAACCAGACCCCCCCCCCAAAAAGTGATGAAAGGGCATGAGGTTAAAGCTGGGTTCTTAAAGTATTGTGGGAAGCCTGGCCTGGTTTGCAACTTTTATTAAAAAATGACTCCGGGAAGATAAAAACAAAACACACCTCAACTCCAATTTCCTTCAGAGTCCTCTAGGGAGCTAGTTGAAGAGAGGTGAAGGGGAGAGAGACTAATTAATTTCCTTCCTTTTATGACTTTGACTGCTACGCTCAAGCAGTAATTACTGAATACAATAGCTACAATGTACCTAGCTGGGGAAGGTCGTCAGTTTACTTTCCCAAGGTGGAGAAGTATATGAGCTAAAATTTCAGGTCTCAGCTTTACTTAGGCTGCTTGGCTCAGGGAAGAGGGGGACCTTTTCTGCAAATTCTTCTGTCCAGAAAGAGCTCTAGTTTATTCTCAATGAACAGTAGCAGGTGCTGCTAGAGATAAGAATGGAATAGAATAGATTGTGACCTAGGTGCTGACATCCTCCAGAGGGAAGCCCAAACTGAGACCTGCTCTGTAGAGAAATCAAAGAACTAGTGAAGAATGAATATTTTAGGTCAGCAGGCAAGGGAAGGGGTTGCTGAGGTAGAATTTCTGCTCCTGTTCCTGAGAAAATGGAGAGAACTACACAAAGGTTTATTTTTATGTGTGTGTGTGTGTGTGTGTGTGTGTGTGTGTGTGTGTGTGTGTGTGTGTGTGTATGCATGCCAGGGGGCTTGAACTCCAGGTCTCATGCCCTTGCTTAGCTTTTCCTGCAAGGCAGATCCTCTCCCACTTGAGCCAAACCTCCACTTTGAGGTTTTTTGCTAGTTTATTGGAGATAGGAGTCTGTCAGCTTTGTCTGCCCAGTCTGGCTTTTAACAAGTATCCTCAGATCTCAGCCTCCTGAGTAGCTAGGGTTATAAGCAGAAGCCTTCAAGTGTCCAGGTAACACAAAAGTTTAGAGAAGTTTCTAGAGGAGACCAGAGCAAATTTGCAAAGGCCCTACCTGATTTGTTAACTTCTTGGGTATTTATTTAATTAGGAAAAGAGCAAGATCAGCCTAACTAGGAGAAAAGCAAAAGGTGTAAATCGGTCATATCATATGGGCCTCGCAGGCTGTAAGGATTCTTGTGGATTGTTAATGTGAAGGAAAAGTACTGGTGAGTCCCTACAGTTCACCTGGGGTTCTAGCCGCTCCTCTGGCTACTCTGTTACAGCAGTGTGCCCAATACAAAAGAAGTATAATATTAGTCATCGCATCATTCACAGTAGTGGAAAAGTAGGAGCAACTCAAATGTCCATGGATGAATAAACAAAATGTGATCTATGCATCCAATGAAATACTATTCAGTCTTAAAAAGGAATGGCATTCGGACCCATGCTACATGAATGAATCTTTAAAATATTGTAAGTGAAATAAACCAGATATAAAAAATGACAATTTATGTTTCCACATCCATAGTTAAACAATAGTAAAAATAAATAAATAAAAGTCAAATTTGCTGGGTACCCATGGCTCACATTTATAATACTAGCTTCTCAGTGGGCTGAGAACTGAGGATGGAGGCTTGAAGCCAGGCTAGGCAGAAAAATCTCTGGGGCTCTTAACCCAATTATACCAAAAAGTCAGAAGTAGAGCTAGGACTCAACAGTAGAATATCAGCCTTGCGTAAAAAAAATTTAACTTCGAGTGGAGAATGAGTCGGTCAGTGCGGGTGAGAAAGAGCAAGCTTTCTGGGTGCAACAGCACTGTGGCAGAGTGAGCACACAAAGCCAGCCCTAGGCTGACAAGGAAGGGCAGAAAAGACAGGAGAGGTTTGATTACTTTTATTGGCCAGCCCTGTGGGTTGATCCCAGGCCCTGGTTCCTGTTCCTGACCCTCAGTGTGCTGAAGGCTAGTGCTCTACCACTTGAGCCACAGCCCTGCCCTGCTGTTGGCTTTTTCTGAGTCTTTATTGGAAATAACACTTTCATGGACTTCCTGCCAGGCTGGCTTCAGAGATTGATCCTCAGATCGTGGCCTCCCGAGTAGCTAGGCATACAGGCATGAGCTACTACTTCCCCCCATTTCATTAACTCTTGTGTGTCATCCCCAGGAATGTGCACTGGAGCCAAGGTGACCCAAGCCTTCAGGGGAGCCCCAGACCCCGGGGGCTGAGCAAAGGCGGGGCTCCGCCACTATCTGCAAAGCCCAAAGACCTCGACTCCAGTGACCACAGAAGCATAGGAGGCAGGGATCAGATCCTGGAGTGCACTCCAACTGCACCAAAATGCACCATAAGCACCAGTGCCCAATGAGCAGGCAGCAGTGGAAAGTGCTATAGAGTCGGAGTGGGACAGCGCCATTGCTGTCTTGGGTTTGGTTAGTTGTTGCTGCTGCCACCAAGTGGACATGCGGATGTACTAAGGAGGTCAGGTCTGACTGTCCATATCGGCCACATGGTGATTGTAGAGTCTGGCATCTAGTCTTCATGCTGGGGGAGGAAAACCATCCTCCCAGATGAGAGGCGTGCCCGGATCCCTGGAGGCAGGGGTGGGCACTTGGCTGATAGGTTATTGAACCTGTCAGTCCAATGCCTGGGACTGGGAATTTCCTGTGGCTCTGCCCCGTGAACTGATCTCTTTAGGCCAGATGATGGGCGTGTCCAGATCCCTGGGGTGAGCACTTGGCTGATAGGTTATTGAACCTGTCAGTCCAGTGCCTGGGACTGGGAATTTCCGGTGGGTCTGCCCGTGCTCCGATCTTTTTAGGCCCGGATCAGCTTAAGTCTTTCCACGTGTGTCTCCCTAGTTGAGTGCTGGGTCCTGTCTCATCTTTGGTCATCATGCCATCGTAATTCAGATCTCCATGGAAGCTGAATTGCCTTGTTGGTATTGGCTTTATTTCTTTCCTCTTTAGCATGTTTGCTAGCTGTGTTATGTGTATTTGGGGGGCTGTGGGCCTTTGTAGCAACGGGCCGCCTGCAGCCTGTTAACTGTGTAATAAAGACTCCAATATTTTATATTCCCAAGTGTAGCTTCAGGGATAGCTCACAACCCAGCTAGTGCGGTGAAGGGCTGCTGGGCTCTGAAGGGGATTTTTCAGGCGGTGGTACTGGTGGCCCTGGTCTTCCTGCCCAATGTGGGGCTGTGGGCTTTGTACCAGGAGAGGCAGCTTGGTGGCACCCGTGAGGGTTCAGAAAAAGTGCTGGTTCTAGCGGCTGGGCAGGTGAGTGCCTCGGTCCGGTGCAGCATGGAATAATGCTTTCCCTCTTCTCCAAATACTTTTCTGCTGCCCCTTCTTGCTCCTTCTCCTCCTGTCGGAGTCCTCAGAGGCGGCAGGGGGGAACATTTGCACTTTTCCCCGCTTTTTTTCCCCAGATGGGGCAAATTGAGGATGAAAATGTGTCCACTCAATTGAGTCAGAATTAGAACCCAGGGCCTTTGGTGCACCAGTCTGGGACTCTTATTTCAAATTTCCATGCTTTACAGTCAGTCCTCCTTTCTGTTGCCCTCTCTCCTCCCCTGACCTTCCAATATTCTCTTTCTGGGGAGAACCCTGTGTCCCAGGGTGTGATGCCTTCTGTAGGACTGGTTCCCCCCTCATCTCTGCTCTCCTCCCTCATCCCCCCCCACCTCACCTGATCCTGTTGTTTCTGCTCAGGTCAGTCCCTTTTTCATTTTACCATTTGCACAGGGGCCCCTGGGCCTCCCTGCTCCCCTCTCCCTATTTGGCTTTCCCCATTCCTATTTTTTTCTCAGATCCTGTGGATTCCTTGGGGAATGAGTGCAGAGATCCTCTTGGAGCTTCAGGTGCCTTGGATAGGGTGAAAGGTGAGTTTCTGGTTCTTGAGGAACTTGCCACCTTTAACTCTCCAGAAGTATGGAGGTGTCCTGGTGGAAGGATCCCCCGAAATGTCCCAAAGCACAATTCCTTGAGGGTAGAATGCCAAATGCCTTCCTCCTCTCCTCTGAATTGACGGGACTTGGTATTTTTTCCATTCCAAATTGTGATCATTTTTGTTATTGCCTTTTTGAAACTTAATCATGTACCTGTACCTGTGTACATGCATTAGGATAAATTTGCATTTCTCTCTCTGTGTGTGTGTGTGTGTGTGTGTGTGTGTGTGTGTGTGTGTGTTCATGTGTGTTCATGTGTTGAGATCCTGGGACTTGAACTCAGGGCCTGGGTGCTGTCCTTTAGTGTTTTTCACTGATGGCCCGTGCTCTGCCGCCTGATCCACAGCTCCACTTCTGGCTTTTTGGTGGTTCATTGGAGATAAGTGGTACAGATTTCACTGGCTTATAACAAGGATTCTCATATTTCAGCCTCCTGAGTAGCTAGGATGGCATGTGTGAACCATTGGCACCTGGCTTTGACTGCTCCCTCACATCATTCCAACTCCCTTATCTCCTAGCAAGTCTATGGATACTTAAATTGCTTCCTATAGTAGGGCATTTCAGATTTGCTTATGGGATTTTTCCTGGTCCCATAAGAAGTGGGTAATTTGTATATCAGGATCTGACTTGACTGACTGTTGGCTGGCCTCAAAAGAAGAGGCTGAATTTTTTTTGTTTGGGGGGGGGGGTCCTGTCATGGGGCCTGAACTCTGGGCCTGGGTGCTGTCCCTCAGCTCTTCAGCGCAAGGCTAGCACTCTACTACATGATCCACAGGACCTCTTCCAGCTTGTTTGTTTTTGTTTATGTGGTGCTGAGGAATGGAACCCAGGGCCTCATGCATGCAAGACAAGTGCTCTACCACTGAGCCACCTTTCCAGCCCCAGAGGCTGAATTTTTGAGGTTGATGCTTTTCCTTTCTCCTCAGTCTCTGGCTGGTCTCTGGCCATTCTGGTGTCTTGAGTACAGAGGGCTCTTTGTTCTAGGTCTAATCAAATGGAGATTAGCAAATGCTCTAGTTAATACCTTGAGGTTAACTTGGCAGCTAAAAGTACATCCTGTAGCAGTTAATTGCCCTTGTCAGTGTTTGAATTGTGTGAGTGAGTTATGTGTCTTCTGTATTTTGCATATGCCAGACCCTCTGCATTTCATACATGTTGTCAGAGTCAGAAAGACAAAGACTTAAATGAAACTGTTGCTTCCTAACAACCACAATGGAACTGGGAATGGAGGGAGCCTCTGTAGCATGTGCAGTAGAGTGGGGAAAGGAGGTGAGCCACAGATAACCTAGCCCGGATCTCTCTTTGAGACCTCTCCTCTTTCCCAACTTCATATGGGAACTGGAGGAAAGCTGGTAACCAGGGTTGCTAACACTAGCCCAGGGCCTGCAGGCAGGGTTAAACTCTCCTCAGCAGGGATGATTAACAGGTCTGGCCTTATCCTGGAGTAATGGAGCTGGCAGCAGGGGAGGTTCAGGAGCCTCTAGAGAAGCTCACCCCCACTTCAGGGTGATGGGTCCTAGGTATGAGCCTAGCTCCAGGGTCTCTCAGTGGGCCCTGGCCTTATGGATTACCAGAGTGTTAGTTAATAAAGGAATATAGTTAGTTACTGGGCACCAGTAGCTCATGCCTGTAATCCTAGCTACTCAGTAGGCTGAGAGCTGAGCTCATGATTTAAAGACAGCCTGGGCAGAAAAGTCTATGAAGCTTTCCTCTCCAGTTAACTACCAAAAAGCCACAAAGTGGATCTGTGGCTCAAGTGATAGGAGCACAGAAGCCCAGGGACAGGATCCAGGCCCTGAGTTTAAGCCCTAGGACCAGTCCTCAAAATAAAACAAAACTGAAACACAAAGTTACTCTTGTTGACTTTAAGAGTACTGCGCTATGGCTGGCAATTCTAGGTGCTAGTAGGACTCTCATTCCAGAAACCTGTAAGGAAACTAGGGTTCTGTGGGGCTTGAACTTGTCTAAGAGCTAGATTACCATTGGTCTTCCTGGAATTGTGCCCAAGGCTATCTAATTATTGGGCATGTACAGCCTTTTAATTTAACTTTCATTCCCTTGGAAGTGAGCTGCGGCTAAAGTGGTAGAGCATCAGCCTAGAGAGAAAAGGTTATGAGAGAGCACACAGTCCCAGACTTCAAGCTCCAGCACTGGCACAAATAAATGCACTCTCTTTTCCACCTACATGAGCCATGGAGAGACTGGTGTTGGAGTGAATGCAGTGGGTGCTCTTTTGCTTACTAACTGGTGGGTCTTTCTGTACTTTATAGTGCCAGCTGTGGCTTGAAATCATGCCCTGGGTACTATAAACTGGGCTTTTTTGCTCAGTTCTACCACTTGAGTTACAGCTCTAATTCTAGGTTTTTAGGTGGCTCATTGGAGATAAGAGTCTCATGAACTTTCCTGCCCAGACTGGTTTGAACCATGATTTTCAGATCTTGGCCTCTCCTGAATAGCTAGGATAACAGATGTGGGCCACCAGAACCTGGCTTAGCTGGCTAAAATGCAAACCGCCTGGAGGCAGCCTCAGAGAGTTAGATTTAGTTAGTCAGGTTGGGGCTGGCACTGTGCTCTGTGTCTGTGTGTCTGTACATACTTGTGCAGTTGACTAAACACAGGACCTCATATTCTATTTTGTTGTCGTTGATGCTGGGGCTTGAACTCAGGGCTAGGGACATATCCATGAGAGTCTTTTTCTCAAGGCTACCACTGAGCCACAGCTCTATTTCCAGCTTTTTCTGAGTAATTTACTGAAGATAGAATTTCATGGAGTTTTGTGCCCAGGCTGGCTTTGAACTGTGATCCCCAGCATCCTGAGTAGCAGCAGCAAGGATTACAGATATGAGCCAACAGCACCCAGCTCATATTTATAAAGAAGGATGAGGTAGTGATTATCTTTTATCGTAAAGCTTGCCTCTGGGCATAAATAGTTTGTGTACTACTTGTTGTTGTTATTGTTGTTGTCATGTCAGAGGTGTGGATGGAACTCAGGACCTTGTACTTGTCAGGACAGGCTTCTCCAAGAGCTAAATCCCCAGCCCCACCTCATATTTTTTATTGTTTTTTCCCCTCACAATTGGTGCTCTACCAGATGAGCCCCATCTCTATTTATGTTTTCTGTTTTTTATTTTTTTTCTTGTTAATTGGAGGTAAGAGTGTCAGACTTGCCTGCCCAGGCTGGCTTTGAACTGCAATCCTCTCATCTCAACCTCAGGAAGTAGAATGTTGGGTTTCCACAGTCTGGGAAAAGGCATGGATGTGTGCTGCTAATTAATAGGTACCCAATTTCAGTTTGGAATACTGAGAAAGTTCTAGAAGTTGATATCAGTGAGGTTGCTTGAAATGTGACTGTACTTAAAGCCACTGAAGTGTATACTTCTACTTGGTTTGTATAGCATGTTTTATGCTATACTTATTTTCACACAATGAGAGAATAATTAACATTGCAGCCAGAGAGGGGCTGGACAAGAAAGGTTGGCAGGAGGTGTAAAGTTCACTCATTCAGTTTCTCACCACCAAATATCTGTTGTTGGACCATTTGTGCTGGGCCTGTGCCAAGTTGGAATAAAGGCAGTGGGTTGTTGCTTGGAACTGGTCCTCTATTACTTGAGCCACACTTACACTTCTGGCTTTTTGCAGGTTAATTGGAGATTAATCTCTCAGATTTAGCTGCCATGGCTGGCTTTGAACTTAATATACTATCTTAAACTCATGAGTGGAACATGCTCTTTTTTGTGTGTGTGTATCATTCGTGGGTCTTGAACTCTGGGCTTGGGCGTTATCCTTGTGATCTTCAGCTTAAGGCGAGTGCTCTACCCGCTTGAGCCACAGCACCACTTCTGGTTTTCTAGTGGTTTATTGGAGATAAGAGTCTCATGAACTTTCCTTCCCCGGGCTGGCTTTGAACCGTGATCTTCAGATCTCAGCCTCCTGAGTAGCTAGGATTACAGGCGTGAGCCACCAGCTCCCGGCCTGCTCTTTTTTTTTGTTTGTTTTCGGTTATCAGGCTTAAACTCAGTGCCTGGGGACTGACCCTGAGCTCTTCTGCTTAAGGCTAGTTCTCTACCACTTCGAACCACTGTACTTCTTTTGGTTTTCTGGTGATTAATTAGAGATGAGAGTCTCACAGACTTTGCTGCTCTTTAGCCTTGAACTTCAATCCTCTGATCACAGCCTCCTGAGTAGTTAGGATTACTGGCAGGAGTCCCTGCACCTTGCTGGAGACCTGCTCTTCTATGAGGGAAGGGGCTCTGATTATCTCCATTTTACAGATGTAGAAACAGAGGCAAAAAAATTAAAATGACTTGTCTATGATGTCACAAGTTAGTAAATGCCAGAGCTGGGGCTTTTATCTTGTAGCAAAGCTCACCCTCAAATAATACTCCATTTGTGTGTGTCCTTTGTCATTCCATCATATTCCTGTACCAAGGAATCAACAACACCCACAGGTGTGATTAAGAACATGGCTCTGTCTGGTGAGGAGAGTGCCTGGATTTGAGCCTCATGTTCACTATTGAATTTCATTGAGACGTTTGTATGGCCAAGATTCAAGTTTTGTGATCTTGTCTCTGGCCAATCATTTGTTCTGTGTTCCAGTGGCCAGGTCTGTAAGACTAGGATAATTTATTACCAAGTTCACCTATTAAAGTCAGCTTTATAGTTCATTTGAGTGAAGATGGCAACCTTGGGTTGAGTGTCTCATTCAGTGGTATTCTGTACATTTTTAGCATGGTGGGAAGGAGGAGGGAGGTGAGGGGAGAGGAAGAAGAACCAAGAGGAAGAGGTAGAGGTAGAAGTGGACGTTGGCCAGGTATCAATGTCTGGAGCCAGTAATCCTAGTTATTCAGGTGGCTAACATCTGAAGATGATAGTTCAAACCAGCCAGTACAGGAAAGTCTGTAAGATTTTTTTTTTTTTTTTGTTGGTCGTGGGGCTTGAACTCTGGGCTTGCGCGCTGTCCCTGCACTCTTGAGCTCAAGGCTAAGTGCTCTACCGCTTGAGCCACAGCGCCACTTCTGGTTTTCTAGTGGCTTATTGGAGGTAAGAGTCTCAAGGACTTACCTACCTGGGCTGGCTTTGAACCATGATCTTCAGATCTCAGCCTCCTGAGTAGCTAGAATCACAGGTGGGAGCCACCAGCACCCACCAAGATTTTTATCTCAAACTACTCAGAAAAACTGGAAGTGGAACTGTGGCTCAAGTGGTAAAACACTAGCCTTTTTTTCTGGGGAGGAGGGCTGGTCCTGGGGCTTGGGCGCTGTCCCTTGGGCGCTGTCCCTCAGCTCTTCAGCTCAAGGCTAGCACTCTACCACGTGGGTCCCAGCACCACTTCTGGCTTTTTTCTTTTTTGCTTATGTGGTGCTGAGGAATCGAACCCAGGGCCTCAAGCATGCAAGGCAAGTGCTGTACCACTGAACAACCTTCCCAGCCCCAAAGCACTAGCCTTGATTGAACACAAAGAGGCTCATGGACAGTGCTCAGGCTCTGAGTTCAAGCCTCAAGACTAGCAAAAAAATAAAACAAGAGACAGAAGTAGAAAAGATAGGGTTTTGTGTTAGCAATATAGTTTGTTGTTGCTGCGACAAAATACTTGACAGAAATAACCTAAGGGAAAAAGGATTTATTTTGCTTCATGTCACAGATTTCAGGCAATCTTGGCAAAGCAGAACAACTAATGGTAGCCAGGGAGTTAGGGGAGGGGGTAAGAGTGGGAAAGAGAATGCCTGCATTGCAGTATTCTCTCCCCCACCCCACTTTAATTTCATATGGAAAGCCTGCCTATGGAATGGTGCGACCTATATGCAGGAGAGATTCAGTTAATCTGATATCCAGCCCAACCCCCCCCCCACAAAGGTGTGTTTTACTCATCAGCCTGATGCATCTAAAGCAATTGATCTCAATTAAGTTCATCCTCAAGATTTAACCATCACAGATGTCAGCTTCATTTGCCTCCAGATTTACCTTTCTTGTTCTCTGACAACTCACCTATAATTTGTCATTGTTGGGTTTTGTTTTGGTTTGTTGGTTATGGGGCTTGAACTCTGGGCCTGAGCTCCTCTGTCCCTGAGCTCTTCAGCTTAAGGCTGGCACTCTACCACCTGAGCCACAGTGCCACTTCGAGTTTTCTGAGTGGTTTATTGGAGATAGGAGTCTCACAGACTTTCCTGCCTGGGCTGGCTTTGAACTATGATCCTCAGATCTCAGCCTCCTGAGTAGCTAGGATTACAGGCATGAGCCACAAGCACCCAGCTTCATTGTTGGGTTTTTTAAGCACTCTTAAACTACTGTGTGTGTGTGTGTGTGTGTGTGTGTGTGTGTGTGTGTGTGTGTGTGTGTGTGCATGTATGCACCTGCACGCATGTGTACACATGCTGATACTGTGGCTGGAACTCAGCTTCTGTGAGTGAATTCTTCCTTACCTTTTGTATTCAAGATAAGGCTGATGCTACCACTTGAGCCATGTCTCCATTTCGTTTTTTTTAGGCCAGGTTCAAGTGGCTCACACTCTAATCCTAGCTACTCAAAAGGCTTGATATCTGATGTTGAGGTTCAAAGCCAGCCAGAGCAGGGCTTTTATCTCCAATTAGCAATCTACTGTGATTTAAAGTGGTAGACCACCTGCCACCTGTATTTTACCCTACCAAATATCTAGCACAATCCTACCTCTTTCTGCTTATCTCTATAATCCCATGGATATCTGTAAGTATTCTAGCTAGCTTTTGTCCATCATTTTTTCCATGGGTCTAGTTTTTTTTAATTGCTACAGAATTAAATTTAGCAAAACCATAACTTATAATTTGTTGTAGAACTAGAAATTTGTAACTTGAAAAAGCAATATTCTCCTCTTGAGAAATTCACTTTCACCCTCCATAACAGTGAGAAAACACAGACTCTCCACAATATCCACACTAGTGTTTTATTACTCAGAAGAACAATAGCATGGTCTACAAGTGAAAAATTTACAACAGACTCATCAGTAGTAAATAGAAAACAGCATGTAGTAAAATCATTTTGGCATTACTCATCCAAACCCAAATGCTTAAGAATCATGTCTTCATTTTTCCACCAAAGAAACTAGAAATGGAACTGTGATCCTAGTGCTAGAATTTAGCCTTGAGAAAAAGTAGTTAAGGAAAGTGGCTAGGCTTTGAGTTCAATCTACAAGACTAGTACCCACACACAAAGAAAATGTATTCTTTCAGGTTTTCTGAATGTTTCATGAACTTGGGGATGAAAGATGATGAGACAGATTTTATTCTTTTGCACATTTTGTAATAAACAAGGAGTATTATCTTCCACCAGACCTTCCATTAAAAAATAAATTGGAATAGTAATAGTGTTATAATGCATACATAGACCACACATATAGTGGAAGACTTTTGGGGAGCAGTGGAGAAATTGATGCTCTCATGTCCTTGGAATAAAGCATGTTAGTCCTTCCCCATCTATCACTACCAAACCACTATGGATGATTTGAGTTCAATCTCAAAGGTCCAGAGCTCCTATTTCTGAAAAGTGTTTATTAAATTACTTGACCATCCATTCCTCAATATAAAAGACACAAGTCAACAATTTCACTATCTTAATTCTTTGTCAAGCCTGGAAATCCAACCCCTGAATAACATGAAGGGAAATCATCCCTACTCTACACAATGAGAGGATGAGAAATGTTGGTTCAGTGAGTGGTTTTCCCTTACACCTAGCTTAATTCTGCCATGAAGGATTTCTCTATAATTTACAGAGGTTTCTGCCAAAGGTTTCCCTATGTTGGGTTTCATTTTTTGTGTGAGTGCTCTAATGCTGGCTGAAGGTTCATTTCTGCTTGAAAGATGTCCTCTAATGTTCACTCGACATTCTGTCTTGTCTCTAGGTCTCTGAAATATGTAGAGAAACCTGTGAAACTTCTGGCTAAATATTTGTCTACATTTATTATACTCACATTTTCTCTCCTTATTATGTTCTTGGATGTACTGAGGACTGACTTCTATTAAAAATTGCATATTTGTTAGACCTGTTAATTTTCTTTTCTCCTATGTGATTCAGTTCTCTGCTGAACACTGTGCTATGCTGTTGAAGTGGTATTTTTTACATTGGTATTATTCATACCTTGTCTTTCTTGTTTGTGCTCTATAAACATTCATCCATGCATGATTACTAAGTGAAGGACTTTTTTGATACTTGTTTCATTCATAATGTTTTTCTCCTGTGTGTTTTCTGATGAAAATTTAACTATGACTTCTCAAAAACTTTCCACATTTTTTTTCATTCATAAGATTTTTCTCCTGTGTGCATTCAATTTGGAACCATGAGGCATGCCTTCTGGCTAAAAGGCTCCACATTTGCTACATTCACAAGGCTTCTATCAGGTTTTGGTTCTATCATGCAAACTTATTTTTCATCCAGGTGAGACTTTCCATAGTTATCAGATTCCTAAGATTTCTCATGAGTGTGGATACTCTTATGATTCCTGAGGGATGAACTCCAGATGAAGGATTTTCCACATTTGTTACATTCATAAGGTTTCTCTCCTGTATGTGTTCTCTGATGGACAGTAAGGCATGATTTAAATCGGAAATACTTTCCACATTTGTTACATTCATAAGGTTTCTCTCCTGTGTGTGTTCTCTGATGAACAGTAAGGTGTGACTTACGGGTGAAAGACTTTTCACACACATTACATTCATAAGGTTTCTCTCCTGTGTGTGTTCTCTGATGGACAATAAGGTGAAACTTCTGTCTGAAATACTTTCCACATTTGTTACATTCATAAGGTTTCTCTCCCGTGTGTGTTCTCTGATGAACACTAAGGTGTGACTTATGGGTGAAAGACTTTTCACACACATTACATTCATAAGGTTTCTCCCCTGTATGTTTTCTCTGATGGACAGTAAGGTGTGATTTTAATATGAAATACTTTCCACATTTGTTACATTCATAAGGTTTCTCTCTCGTGTGTGTTCTCTGATGAACAGTAAGGGGTGACTTACAGGTGAAAGACTTTTCACACACATTACATTCATAAGGTTTCTCTCCTGTGTGTGTTCTCTGATGGACAATAAGGTGAAACTTCTGTCTGAAATACTTCCCACATTTGTTACATTCATAAGGTTTCTCTCCTGTGTGTGTTCTCTGATGGACAATAAGGTGAAACTTCTGTCTGAAATACTTTCCACATTTGTTACATTCATAAGGTTTCTCTCCCGTGTGTGTTCTCTAATGAACAGTAAGGTCTGACTTACGGGTGAAAGACTTTTCACACACATTACATTCATAAGGTTTCTCTCCTGTATGAGTTCTCTGAGGAACAGTAAGGTCTGACTTCTGTCTGAAATACTTTCCACATTTGTGACATTCATAAGATTTCTCTCCTGTGTGTATTCTCTGATGCAAAGTGATGTATGACTTCATTATAAATGATTTTCCACATTTGTTGCATTCATCAAACTTCTGTTCTTTGTCAGTTCTGTGATGCCTTCTGAGACCTGACTTTTGGGTGGAAAATTTCCTACATTCTTCGTATTCATAGGGTTTCTCTTCTGGTGTTGTTTTAGGTTGATCAGAACTTAGTTCTGAATTCTTAGAGATAGATTTTGCACATTGCTTATACTCAACAGGATTCTCTGGATATTTCCTCTCAGGTTTTGTAAGGTGTAAATCCTTACTGAATGATTTCTCACATTCACTACTTGTATAAGTATTCTCTCCTGTGTCTCTTTTCTGATGCATAGTGCCTGGAAACCTCCCTCCCTGACAAAGTTCTTGGGCAAGAAGAGCAGACTTATCATATTCTTCTCTATATTCGTTATGGTTAGAGGTGGGATCTCTGATGCAAACCCAATTATGTGGAAAGAATATCATCTCTGAATTTAATACCTTCTCTCCTCCATATTCAAAATATGGACCATCATAATTTTGACTAAAAGCCTCTGAATATCTAAGCGATTGTTTAACTACAGGAGAAACACCAGGCATATATGCAGCCGGCATCTTACCAGGCTTACTGTAGTGGAGCATGTTCTGACACTGAATGAACTCGTCCGTCGTCATCCTTAAGGAGTTCTCATCATTCCTATTCAGATCTAGCTTCTGTTTTGAGGTCAAGTTAGAAGTTGTCACTAATCTCACTCTTTGCTCTATTGTGTTAATATTTATGACAGCTACGTCACGCAGACATTCATCTGGACCTTCCTGGTAAGTCTTAATCACATGCTCCATTTTTTGAATATCTAAAATGAGTCATATAAAGAAGAAAAAAAACATAAATAAGATCCAAATACTCCTTAAAATAAAGGTAAAGACATTTTTCCCATCTTAACTGTTACAAATTTTGAAATATTAATGTAGGAATTGATTTATGAGAAATAAATTTCTTTCACCACAATGTATTGATTAAGAAACTAATACTCTTCCTTACACCATTTTTTGTCATGGGGCATGAACTCCAGGCCTGGTGTTGTCCTTCAGCTCTTCAGCTCAATGGTAGCTCTCTATCATTTGAGCCACAGCACGACTCCCAGTTTTATCTGCTTATATGGTGCTGAAGAATCGTACCCAGAGCCTTATGCATGCAAGGCAAGCACACTACCACTGAGCTACTATAATCAAGAACTCTAATAACAACAGATGCTGGAGGGGATATGGACAGAAGGGAACACTACTGCATTGTGGTTGGGAGTGTAAACTTGTACAACCACTTTGGAAAACAGAATGTAGGCTCCTCAAAAGACTCCACATAGAGCTCCCTTATGACTCAGCAATCCCACTTTTGGGCATTTACCCAAATGATCACAAACAAGACCATACTAAGGGTACCAGCACAACTATGTTTATTGCAGCATTGTTTACCATAGGTAAGATAAGGAACAAACACAAATGCCCCTCAGTAGATGAATGGATCAAGAAAATGTGATATATATACATAATGGAATTCCATGCATTCATCGAAAAGAATGATATGGCTCCATTTGTTAGGAAATGGAAAGACTTGGAAAAATTATATTGAGTGAAGTATGCCAAGCCCAAAGAAACAGGTCCCATGGTTCCGCTTATTTGCAATAACTAGTATATATCTGAGACAAACAGAAACGGTCAATAAATTGATGTTAGCAAAATGAACCCCAAGATAAGGACTCATATGTTTTTATTTATTGCTATTGTATCTAACATATATATATGTTATATATATATATATATATATATATATATATATATATATGATATTTCTTTATTGCTTTATATGTCCCTCCCCTATGGTATAACCCCTGTTTTTACTGTGTTTGATGTAGGTATAATTTGTGGAGGGAAGGTGGACCCATTCCAACAATGAGATGTACAAGATGTTATGTCGAAAAATGAACTTCCCAACTTTGGCTGGGGCGGGGGGCTGGAGGGGAATGATGGGAGGGGATGGTAATGGAAAACAAAGGAGGAGGCAACAATGCTTGGTAAGAAATGTACTCATTACCTTGGCCATGTAATTGTAACCCCTCTGTAAATTGTTTTCACAACAACAAAAAAAGAGTAACACTGACAGTTTATGATGGAAAATGTTTTTCTGTATTTCAGGTTTTTCTTCTTTTTTATGTCAGAGGAATTATTTATACAAATTATTAAACTATTTACTGCTAGCTTTTTAACCTGTATAATTTAATATGTAGCATTCTTCATTTTTTCCCAAAAATTGTTTTGTTTGATCTTAGGGGAATAGATGCTTTGTATTGTTTTATTTTCTTAAAATAATTTATATATTGTGCTATTTACTTCTCAAACATTAGGAGAACAGTATTTTCTAACTTTGGAGATTGTACCTTTTTTATACAAACCTTTGCTTACACCTGAGAATAAAGTTTTATAACCACATTTCTTCAGTTATAAGTTCTCACTGTGAATTAAGTATCTTTAGAAATTTTAAAATTTGTTTCCCTCCACCTTAGACAGAATCTCATCTGACTTTTAAACCCTCAGACTCATGAACTAAAGCCACATCAGATCACGACCTAGTTAACCATTCTCTCTAGACTGAAAGCTTTGGTTCTGTATCCTGGCCTCTACCCTCCTTATCCTTATCAGAGGATAGCAGCCTTGGCATAGTCATTTGCTATACCTGCCTAGTCCTAGTTTCAAAGAAAAGTAAATCTCACTTTTCACATTTCTAATTTTGTTTTCTCAAAATAATTTCCACCAAGAGAAAGAATTGCTAACTTTACCTTTACTGCCCTACACAGTTCATTGTGCACCTACATGCATTTTTGATTCACAAGTCTAACACAATGATCACCTAGTTCTCTGCTACACATGGGACTCAAGGGAATTAGGAATATTATTGGTCAGTACATAGCAAGACGAATTTACCTATTTGGTTCTGGATCCATGATCACTATGCAAGATGCTTTAACTCACCTGAGAAATTCTTGTCTGAGGCTTCTCTCATATATGGCTCTTCATCTTGCTCCAGCTTGACAATCAATTGAGGTTTAGGACCAGTGTGCCCTGTTAATAAGAGTGAAGACTTATTGCTCATGCTGTGTCAAAATTGTTCTAAGATTTCAGATATCCTGTTAACAAGGTTGCTCCCAAATCTTCTTTCATTTCTCACTGTCTCCATGGTTGAATCTCCCCGAGGTTTGAATTAATTTTGCAGGTTGTGTGACTTGAATGCAATTCTTTTTCTCAAGGTTAGCATTCTATTAGTTTGAGTCCTAGCTCCACTTCCAGTGTAAGAGTGGTTATCTTGAGATAAGAGTCTCATGGAGACTTCACTGGCATTTTTTGCTTCAAACTGAAAGCCTCAGATTTCAGACTCCTAAGAATTACAGGCATGAACCACTGCATCTAGTACTAGGTTTGGATTATAAATACTCCCTCTAATCTAGTGATTTCCAGTTCTTACTTCCAATAATGATAAATAGGTATGTATGTATGTATGTATATATGTGTTTTCTAGATTGTATATCTACCCACAATAATCACTTCAAGTTTGGGAATACAGTCTTCTCTTTAGGGAAGACAGTTTGGAACTTTTGTCAAACTGCTGATTTGGATTCTTGAACAATGAAAATAAAATTGCCTCAGAATTTATATAATCTACCTGTATATAATCTACCTTCATTTGAAACAAATGACACTTCCCACAGACTGGATACTTACATCCAAATAGCATTGAAAGTTCTATAAATATTCACATATCTACTAAAAACAAATCATTTTCCGCCCACCAGTGGTTCACACCTGTCATCCTAGTTACTCAGTAGGCTGAGATCTGAGGATTGCCATACAAAGCCAGCCCTAATAGGAAAGCTGTGAGATACTTATCTCCAATTTAACCACCAGAAAGCTTGAAGAGGCACTTTTGCTCAAGTGATAGAGTGCTCACCTTGAACTGAAGAGCTGAGGCACTGTACCAATGCCCAGAGGTCAAGTCCCACTTAACTTTTCAAGTTAATGTGATATTTTTGGCTCACCTAAGGACACCAGCATGCTATAGGTTTCCAGCATCACATGTCTATACAGGGTCCTCTGAGAAATATCCAATTCCTGCCACTCCTCCCAGCTGAATTCCACAGCCACATCATCAAATGACACCAGCTTCTGTAAGGGCACATTCCATCAATCCCTGAGTCCTGAGAACACCAAAACTAGAATTTCATTCTTCTACATGTATGCTTTTGTATTACAGAATGTGGTTGGAACTTTCTCTGTTATTTATAAAATGAGAGAATATATAATCAAAGTAGAAATATTTGCCTCCATAGTAACTTGGTAATTACACATACAAAGTTTTTCTAATACATTAGAACCCATTTCTGGTTGCAGCAATGAAGACAAGAAAACAGTTCTAAGAAGCTAATAACCTAGCAAGACAACAATAAGTATAAGTAGGAGTCTGAAAGTGTGTGTTTAGCTTATTTTGGTAATATTTACTATATATCTGGGTAACAATGAAGTAAATAAATATGTTTTCGGCATTTTCATATTCTGCCTCACTGACAATACTATTTAGAGTTTCTATTAAATAGTGCTCTCATAAACAGTCACAACATGGCCATTACATCATATGCAATACATAACACATTAGTAGATCTATGAAAAGCACAGCATCCAGGTAAATGTTCAAAGGAGTAAATTACTCAAAAAATAGTAAACGAATGATTTGGCTCTCATAAGATTTGACTTAGTTCTCACAATAAAACATCCGATGTTAACTATTTTTGTTATTAAATTTCTAGATATAAAAGTATGGTCATAGATAGCCATTTGTTTCTTCATATGTAAAAATGAACTGCCAGCATGAACGTTTGTGAACACTGACTACTTCCTACCACACCAAATACTTACTTATTACCATAGAATGTTTCTTAATCAGCTTTGCATTTTAATAGGCCTTAATTGAAAGATGGATGTAAATGGATAGAGGCTTAAGGAATGCTCAAGATGATCCCCAAATATGTGAACTATGACCACCACAAGAAGGATAGAGAATAAAACTATGAATTGGGACATGATATAAAAAATATAGTAGTTTTAAGAATTAGAATAAAATACAGCACTAATTTGTTGTACAGTGTCTAAAAGGAATACAGTCATTCTTGACAATATCAGAGGTGAATGATGACTAACACACAAAAAGAAATATATCTATAAAGTGTTTAAAGAAAATAGACTTCAATACACAATCCATGGGGCAAAGGACCTCTTCTTACAATATAGATTGAAGGTATTCCTAGGGAAAGATAATGCATTATTAACACATCTTCATTTTAAGTGCTATAAAAATTATTCTGCGGGGCTGGGAAGGTGACTGGCTCAGCGGTAGAGCGCTTGCCTTGCATGCCTGAGGCCCAGGGTTCGATTCCTCAGCACCACATGAGCAAAAAAGAAAAAAGCCAGAAGTGGCGCTGTGGCTCAAGTGGTAGAGCCCTAGCCTTGAGCTGAAGAGCTGATGGATAGGGCCCAGAGCCAGAAATCAGGCCTGAAAACCGGACCGAAAAAAAAATTATTGTGCATGAAGAGAAAAATAAAAATTGCTAACATAGATCTACACAGAGGAGAAGATTATTAAAAAGGTAAATGTGTAGTTAAAGGAATGGTACATGTGTAGGTAAAAGAATGTATAGAAAACATTGTATGTAATTTCTCTTGTGAAAAGAAAACTTATAGTACCATATTCATAATTCATAAGGAATGCAAATTCAATATACAAACACATAGGTGTTTTAAAAACAAAGTTTGTGAATCCTGCATATGGATCAATTAATTTTGTACTTGCCTCGCAAATATGGGGGTCTGAGTTCAAAGAATTATTTCTACTAAAATTTAAAAGGAAAATAGAAAGGTTATACATAGGTTATAAATTCCATTCAATTCTATTGAAAAGTAACTATATTATGCTATATGCTACTACTATGATAATATTGTAAAGATTAATGTTCGTAGTAAAAATGCATCCAGCAAGTTAATTTCCTTTGTGTTCCTAACAAAGAATCCCACAGGGTAGAAAGTTCATTTACTTGCAGTTCTACAGTATAACAATTTTCCTGCACATTTTACTTCTGCTGAAGCTCTATGCGTCAGCCTGAGAATGGCCTTTGTTCTTTACATGAAATGTCTGCTTATTTCTGTATGAAGAATATTAATAAGACTGTTTTTAAAAAATCTTGCAGTCCTTGCATATTTTGAGTTGCACAAATTCAATGGAACATAGAAACAAACCTTTGAAAAAGTAGGGCACCTGTATTAAGCATGCAGTCTTATTTTTATCCTATGAACAATGGAGTATAACAACTATTTACATCAGATTTAATTTGTAATTGGTATCAGAGGTAATTCACAGTGTACAGGAGAATGCCTGCAGCTTATATGAGAGGTGATTTACAGTGAAGTTGAGGTGTGTGCACGTTACATAGAAGCAAAATAAGAAATAAATATCAGATGAGACAAACAGATATTAAATAGCAAGATATCCATCAAAATAAGACCATATTTATATTGTAAAATATAGTAAATATATAAGGCACTGTCTTTCATGAACAGAAGAAAGAAAACTTAATGAGCAATCCAAAGTCATGGACTAGAGAGAAATAAAAATTAAAAAAAATATACAAAGATACCATGAGCAAAAGTTAACGATGAAAAATACAAATAGTGATAATATGTAGGAAATAAGCATCAGCCCAAAATATATGACCACAGACATAGATCATTGATAATGACAGACAGATTATACATTATGATAGTAAAAATGTATGCTGAAAAGCAAAGGTACAAAGACATGTTTAAAAGACCATGCAGATTTAATACTTTAATCTACCATTACTATTGTAGAACTAATACTCCTCTTACTAACTGATATAACAACCAGACAAAAAATCAGCACGAACACACACATGGATGCCATTATCTTAAACTTAAAAAAAAATACTATGGTGTTGCATTTATCAAGACACATATTCCAAGATTAATAGTAAATCGGAAGACAAATAGTGTAGAAAACAATATGAAAAATTAAAGTTATGTTATAAATACATGAAAATTAAAAGATATATTTATAGTATTCTATGAGTGAAATAAACACAGGGAAATTACAATGGATCTCAAAGAAATGTATTCCGTCATTGTGATTTATAGAATATTAAATATAGCCTCTTTCTTACTTCACCTTTGAAATAAAAACACATAGTTTGGGGCTGGGAATATAGCTAAGTGTTAGAGTACTTGCCTGCCATGCATGAAGCTCTAGGTTCCATTCCTCAGCACTACATCAATAGAAAAATTAGGAAATGGCACTGTGGCTCAGGTGGTAGAGTTGTAGACTTGAGCAAATCAAGATCAGGAATGGTGCCCAGGACAGGCTCCAAATTCAAGCCCCAGGTTTGGCAATAAAGTTTAAATAGATATGGTGTATTCACATGGATCTCTTCTGGAGAGTGGGGGAAAGCCAGAGAACTAGAAGGAAATGGGGTAAAAATCGCATCTGTGGAGGTCATTAGGCACTGATGAAAGTAAGCTGTACAAATCATGAGTCAAGATGGCAGGGAAACATTGGGAGAGAGTGAGGGTATGGAAGACACAGCATGAAAGGAAATGTATTCAATACCTGGCCCAAGAAATGGTAGTCTCTCTATACATCACCACTATAACAATAGATCAATTAAATTTGAAACAATTTTTTCATGGAGTTGTGTGAGCATAAAGTTAGTGAAGAAAATGTAGCACAGTTAGAAAAACAGCTACAATTATTAGAAAAAAAGTACATCACTTAATTGAAACATGAAATACTGGAGCTTAGGTTGAATATTAATTTTAAATATGCTGTTAACAATCATCTAACTTTATATTCAATAAGTAAAAACAAAAAAAATGCTTCTGGTTCAAGATGCTTATCCTACCCTAGCTATTAAGGAGGCTGGAAGCCAGAAAACTGGGTAGACAACTCAAATTAAGCAGCTAATCAACATATTGGAGGAGGTGTGGCTCAAGAGATAGTGCCAAAAAAGAAATTAAAGCACAACTTAGGAACTGGAAAAACCTACCATGCTCCCGGAATGGGAGGATCAACATTGTGAAAATGACAATACTTCCAAAGGGTATCTACAAATTCAATGCGATACTTATCAATAGTCCGAGTTCTTCAATGAAATATTAAAAACAAGCCAGAAATGTATATGGAACAATAAAAGACCCCAGATAGCAAAAACGATCCATACCAGAAAGAACAATGCTGGTAGAATATCACTACCAAATTTCAAACTGTACTACAAAGCCATAGTAATCAAAACAGATTGGTAATTGCACAAGAACAAACTTGAGGACCAATGGAATAGGACTGAAGTCCCAGAAATGAACACACAGACCTATGTCCACCTAAACTTTGAGAAGGGAGCTCAAAAATAGAATGGAGGAAAGACAACTTCGTCAGTAAATGGTGGTGGCAAAGTTAGTTCATTACCTGTAGAAAACTAAAGCTAGATCTGTATAGATAACCCTGCACCAGAATCAATTCCAAAACGATCAAAAACCTCACATTCAAAGCAAACACCCTAAACAACATTACAGTAAAGAATAGGAGAAACTCTAGTGGTACTTGGCACCAGCCAAAATTTTCTTAATAGAGACCCAGAAACACAACAAATCAAAGAAAGGTTGGACAAATGGGATTGCATGTAACCGCAGAGCTTCTGCATGGCAAAGGACATTGCTAACAAGATCAATACAAAACCCACAGATTGGCAGAAGATCTTCACTAGGCATAAAATGAACATGGGTCTCATATCTAAAATATACTTAGAACTCAAGAAATTAAATCCCCAACAACAAATCCTCAGAGAAACAACTGCCCAATAAATAAGTGGGCTAAAGACTTAACAAGAATCTAATCTGAAGAGGAAATAAGAATGGCCAAAAGACATATTTAGAAAAAGGCTCAACTTATAAATATGTTAGAAACAATTACAAGAAAGAAAATACATTTGAATCCTTAATGGGGTTCATTTTTGCCTAAAATCAACTTATCTGACCGTTTCTGCTTGTTTCAGACATATACAAGTTATTGCAAATAAGGGAAACCATGGGACCTATGTTTCTTTGGGCCTTTCTTACTTCTCTTAGTATAACTTTTTCCAAGACTTTCCATTTCCTAACAAATGGAGCAATTTCATTCTAAAAAAAACACAAAAATCATAAAAACTCTCAACTTCTCTAGCCAAAAAGAAGTGCAGATTAAGACAACCTTGAAATTCCACCTCACCCCAGATAGAATGGCTATAATCAAGAACACGAATAACAACAGATGCTGGAGGGGATGCGAACAGAAAAGGGAACCCTACTGCATTGTTGGTGGGAGTGTAAACTTGTTCAATCACTTTGGAAAGTAGTATGGAGGTTCCTCAAAAGACTCCACATAGTTGCTCCCCTTTGACCCAGCAATCACACTTTAGGGTATTTACCCAAAGATCACAAACAAGGGTATACTAAAGCTACCAGCACACCTATGTTTATTGCATCTTTCTTTACCATAGCAAAGATATGGAACCAACCTTGATGCCCCTCAGTAGATGGGTGAATCAAGAAAATATGATATATATATCCATATATACATAATATGTAATTATACATATATGTGTATAGACATACACACACACACACACACACACACACACACACACACACACACAATGCTTTTCTATGCCTCCATCAGAAAAAATGGCATCACCCCATTTATTAGGAAATGTTAAGACTTGGAGAAATGTGTAATAAGTGAAGTAAGCCAGGCCCAAAGAAACATAGGTCCCATGATCTCCCTTATTTGAAATAACTAGTACATGTCTAGGACAAGCAGAAATGGTCAAAAGCTATGTACATATGACCATATCAGATGATATGAAGTGAAATGAGCCCTAAGACAGGAACTCAAGTGTTTTTTCTCTTTCTTGCTATTGTTTTTAATGTACTATGTGACTTTGTGTTCCTTTGGTATGTTCTTCCCCCACGGTATAACCCCTGTTTTCACTGTATGTTTTTGCGGTGCCTTGCATCTTGTATATACACTTTTCTAATTTGGGGATAGGACGGAAAAAAACAAAATGGTTAAATAGGGATACAGGCTGACTCATTGTAACAATGAGATGTACAAGACACTAGGTTGGGGGCTGGGAAGGTGGATCAGTGGTAGAGCGCTTGCCTTGCATACATGAGGCCCAGGGTTCGATTCCTCAGCACCACATAAGCAAAAAGAAAAAAAGCCGGAAGTGGTGCTGTGGCTCAAGTGGGAAGAGCTGAGGGACAACGCCCAGATCCAGAATTCAGGCCCCACAGCTGGACCCCAAAACAAAAAAAAGACACTAGGTTGAAAACGAACTTTACCATTTGAGTGAGGGAGGGTGGGAGGGGTTGCAGAGGTTAGGAGGAAAGAAATGGTAGAGGAAAAACAAAGGAGCAGGTAACAATGCTCCATAGGAAATATAATCATGTAACTGTAACCCCTCTGTAAACTATTTTACAATGCAAAAAGATTTTTTTTAAAAGACCAAGTAGTGTCAACAGTGAAGGAGGAAGCGGACAGGATGTGAAGCCTGTGAGTTCCTGTTCCAACACTAGCACAAGAAAGACAGTGGAGAATGAGGTAGGTGTGTCCCATTAGTGTTGAATTTAGACACCAAGCATGCAACACAACAAACGTTCATCTCAGACATAAAGAGAAAAGGGGTAAGAGAAATTTCAATTCAAAGAACTATGTCAGCAAAGGAAAATTGATCAGGAAAACAAACAAGTTCCCACATACAGCATTTGAAAAATGGTGAGAGACAGACGGAGAGAAGGGGGACTGAAAGAGATGAAGACACAGGGAGGAAAATATATAAAAAGTGAGAGAAAGAGAGAAATGATGAAAGCTTATGAGTAGGAAACAGAATGAAGAGAGTAAATAGAGAAAAAAAATCTTGTGACGACACATTAGGAAAAATACAAAGGGTTTTGTAGGAAGACCACACACTATATCATCAAATATTATCAAGTTTTATGTAGTCAAAGACCAGTAAGCAGTCCAAGAAGTATGTATGGAGAGTAATTTAATTACATGTATCTTACTTAGTAATCTCTCACATTTGAAGGTGTGTGTGTGTGACCACACTATTTCAGAAACTCCAGTAAAACCTGTTTAACATAATTCAATATTAAGCATAAAGAGGTGATCTCTGACAAGTTGTCAGCAAATGTCCACTTTACATGACAAGTGACTCCCTCAATGGCATTGAATCACCAAACAAGTGTGACTACTTTATCTCACCTCAGAAAACTCCAAGCAAGTCTGCCCTCAACTAAGACATTTTATAATCTACTCATTCTAAAAACCATCTTACTCTTGTTTAGGAACATGTTCTTGAAACTGAATATTTTTTTTCTGTTTTAAATCTTGGATAGACTTAGCTTCCTAAAATGGAATGTGAAAAATGAGAAATAAAAAACAACTCACCAGAGATCCTCTCATTCTTTCTTCCTGTTGCCAATGAAGAGAAGATTCTGGAAGCATGGCTTAGAGAAAAGGCAATTGACATAGTCAGGAAAGAACCTGTGTGATTATGCCTCAGATTTTCCTGCTCAAAACATTATACATGGAGTGAAAAAGCACAAAGCCTTCTTATGGGAGAAGAATCTTTGATGTCTCAAGTAGAGTATTAAATGCTCCACTGAGGATGACTCCACATTCCATTAGTTGGTAGACAAACAGTATTCTAGGTTAATATACATACAGAATTCATAAAAACTAAGGTTCCTAAAAATGATTGAATAATTAAAACAAAAATCCACACCTTCAATACCACTAATTATTAATGAAATACATTTAGGGTTGTATGAATTATTTTTCTATT
Organism: Dipodomys merriami; assembly: GCF_024711535.1. Lineage (NCBI taxonomy): Eukaryota > Metazoa > Chordata > Mammalia > Rodentia > Heteromyidae > Dipodomys > Dipodomys merriami. The sequence goes on from NW_027206165.1 coordinate 286,478, forward strand.
CATTAAAATGGATCCTAGGACTCCATCGAGCTTTTGCACTCTATCTTATTCATTTATACATTTAAACTCCATGGAGAGAATATAGGTTATAACTCAATACTTTTCCCCAAAATTATACAAGAAAATATATACAATACATATTACTTGTATTATAATATTTCAGTAACGGTTTTCAAATGACCCATTTCCCTGCATCCAAATACTTGGAGCACCCTTGAGCAATAACTTGAAATTTGTCAGTTAGCCTACTTTACTTAATCAGTAAAGATTATGTAAATACAGTTTTGAGAAGTCCCTAATGCTCACTTTCCTAAACAATCATATGAGAGATAAAGGGCTTACTAAAGATGTAACATGAAATATTAAGCATAGGAGTGACAGAACATCACAGCTAAAGAACCAGAAGATTAAAATCTTATGTTGCACAAATAATACTAACACAAAATTCTAAGCTGAGGACACCCCAAAATGCAGACTTATAAAAATAAAAAATAAATATCGATATACTTTTTCTTATATTTATTGCTTGGCTTATACACAGGAAATGCTACTGTCCAGAGTTTTTATTTTTTTTTTTTACACAACTACGTGGATTAGAAACTCTTAATATAAAATAAAATAAATTTTACAGTGATATGTATGAAATATGAAAACCTACTCTGTAAACTTCAGTTAGGTCGTTTGTGCTAAGGAACAATATGAATCACTTAAAAGCAACATTTGCACATTCATTTTGGATTGTTCCACATGACAAGAATGGTTTCTTACTTTTAAAAAGTAGCAAAGAAACTTCTGTAGGCTAATTATCCATATTCAAATGCTCAAAACCATAATTGTAGATTTCAGTGTGGGATATTTTCTTCTTGTTTTGGGATTTAGACTATCATCCTTTAAATTTCAAGCCTTCTAGTTCATATTATTTTATTACAAACATAATCTATATTTAAGAGTTTATTTTGTAACTGGGCTCTGGTGGCTCATGGTTGTGATATTAGCTACTCAGAAGTCTGAGATCTGAGCACCACAGATTGAAGCCAGCTGGGGCAGGAAAGTCTAAGAGACACTGATCTCCAATTAACTACTAAAATACCTAGAAGTGGAGATATGGCTTAAGTGGTAGAACATTAGGCTGGAACAAAACAAGCTCAGGGTCAATGTCCAGTGCTTGAGCCCAAGAACCAGGTCTAGCACACAAAAAAGAGCATTTTATTGTATTGTACTTAAATTCTATTGAACAATTGTTTTGGAATACATATTTAGGCAGTCTCTCATTTTAAATGATGTAAAATAGGCTCAATAATCTAGTGGAGAAATTGTAAATTGTCAAGAACAGATAAAGTGGAAAACCTCCATGTTAGTAAAAGTTTAAGCTAGGAAAATGCATAGGAACTGCAAAGGATAAAAAGGGATCAACGTGTTTCACTAACATATTTTAAATGAATGTTCAAGCTTCATTGACTTCAATTCCCATGAAGATTTTGTTAAGTGAAATAATACTTCTTTGAGCAGGTTGAGACAAAATGGAGAACACTACCTAAAACTTCATTATACGTTACATCTAAAAACCATACCACTTTGAGTAAGACACAGTACTTTAATTTCCTTTTGTAACACTCCATGACAAACACTTTCTTAACTGCAGGTAAAAACCAACGCTATAAGGCTACTATCAGTATACCCACAGGTGAGACATTTGAGAGATCATGTACAAGAATTGATACTGTGAAGAGGCTGAATAAATGAGTAAGAACAGAGATAGATACTTTCAGTTGTGACAATAATTCCTAATCCACAAACCACAGCCCCATGTCCTTTCTGAGAACTAGGCTCTGACTGATTCCTCAGGCAAGTTCATTTCCCCTCCTACTAGTTACTGTTAACCTTCCAACAGCACTTAGTGATTGGGAGTGTTAGAGGAAAGAGTACCACCTGAGTCTTGTGCTCTAGTGAGTAGAACCAATCTTTGCTTAAGGCAAGGAAGCTGAAAATATTTTGTCTTTCTTTGCCTTTTTGCCTCTGTTCTGTAGGGCTTGTCAGAGTTGACAAGGTATCCTCCTTCAAACATTGCTAGGCTTCATTGCTTAACAGAAAGTAAAAAAAAAACAGGACCATCACACACTACTGTAATATCTCATGTAGACCTGTTCCTAGTAAAAAGGTCTTGTACAAACACGTGTGAACTAAAGCCAGGAGTACTAAGAAAACTAACAAGTAAGGAAAAGAGCAGAGACACCTGTAGGAGAAACAACACAGGAACCCAAAAAACAACTGCAATATAAATGGAGTCAAATCAGGCACACACCTCACAATTTTGCTACAATTGTTACCATGCTCATCTTACACCTGGGCAAAGATTGTAAGGTCACATGTGTTAACAGCAGAATTTCACCATCATGGAAATATAAATGCACAATTTCTCCTATTCTGGAGAACCACCCAACTTGCTGTCAGAATGTTGCAAGCCAGTTTCTGGCACCTGGAGACACAAGGGCTGTGGCAGCACAAACTCTGGAGCCCTGAACAAATCATTAGCCTCATGCTGGAGGAACATGTGGAGGATCAATTTTGCCTTGTGTTTTGCATCCAGCTCACAGTTCCTACCTGTTATTAGTTCTGCAGCCTGAGATCCCTTCAATTTACACCTCCCAAGCTCCACTGAAGAGAAAACTTGCAGCAGCAAGGCAACGGGAAAGGAATTGGAATTTGCAGGCTGGAACCACCCACAGTGGGTGGGGAGGCACATGCGCAGAAGGATCTTTGCCCTGCTTTTAAAAAAAGAATAAAAAACCTGCACTTTCAAAGTATCTGTGCTGCAACATAGACTACAATTCCCACAATGCATCGGGCCACTCTGAGACAAAGTAGGTTTCCACCAGTGTTAGGCCCTTTATCTTAGGACTGCAGGGATGAATAGGGAGGTTTTCACCTGCTTCGCATGAACATAGGTGAGTTTTTTTTTTTTTAAATGAAAATCACTGTGTGTCTTCTGAAACATTGTTAGACTATCTGAGAAATGGACAAGTATTGGAAGCATGAAATAAGTTGGCTTTTTAATTCTTAGATCTACTAATGTAATTGAGCTTATGAGACTTTTGTTTCTGTTCGTGTGTAACAGATAAGTTCTGTTGAATGTAAATGATATCTGATTTCTTTACATTTTGGAATAGCTCCCTGTTCAATATAAAAAGGTATTCGCAGGCACTAAATTGATTCTTGGATCATTTTTCATGCTTTAATGTATACACTGCAATAAAGTAGCAGAATTGCTAGATATACAGCATAATCCTTGCACCAATTAAATTTTTTTAAAAAATGTAACAATTTCCCAGAAGTGTCCAAATTCCATTTTTGGAATCTTTAGTAGCTTTTGGCTGTTTCCAAATTTTTCCTTTCCTTTAAGGTTCTTTACTTTTCATTTCTTTTCTTTGATGTTCATTGTTACTCTTGTGGCTTGAACTCATGGTGTTCCCATTATCTTTTCTTTAACAATTTGTTCAGCTAAATAGTGAAAAGCATCCTGTGGGTGGGAGGAGTGGTCTTAGAACAGGCACCTCACCACAATTACTGTTCAAACTAATGGTGGTTTGGGGAGATCGGGGGGAATGTGGGTGAGGTGCAAGTGTGAAGTGAAGGATAGGTCTCAGTGAAGCTTGATGGCTTGGCCCAAACCAGTGTGTTTTTGTCTTTCCATTTGCATGCCCTATTACAGTGTGAATTCCTCCCTCTTCTATGATCCTAAAAGTTCCTCTCAGTCACTCTAAGCTACCTCATATTGTCTTCCCAGGTGTTACCGATTAGACTTTGGAATAAATCTTTGTTATCCCAGGTCCTAAGTGTGGGAAGAGTCAGGGCCACTTCTAGAAACCATGCTTGTGTCCTGACCTCTGGCATTTGCCACAGTCAGGAATAGTCAGGCATCATTTGAGACAACACAGTTCCTTTACTGATAATGCAGCATCACCAGAGAATTCCTAACTTCTTAGCTCCCTAGGAGCTCTTCTCAAAATAACTGTGTAGGCCTAATCTTTCCAGGCCCATTGATACAACTATAGTGCAGCAACTTCTAAGCCTGAGTAGGGAGGATCATTCAAGCTCAGGAGATGAAGGCCATTCTAGGTAACATAGAAAGATTGATTTTCAACGAAACACAAGTGTAGCAGTTCTTTACCAGATACCATCGGGGAGGGACATACACAGCAAAAAAGAAATCATCGTACAAATATGTTAGAAACAATAGCAATAAAGAAATATTTGAGACTCATATCTGATAAACCGATTAGAAAACAGGAAGTGGTACTATGGCTCAAGTGGTAGAGCACTAGCTTTGAGCTGAAGAGCTGAGAGACAGTGCCCAGGCACAGAGTTCAAGCTTCACAACTGATAAACCTATCAGTTTGTGTCTGGCCCTTAACTTCTTGGTGTTCTATTATGAGATTCTGAACTCCCCAGAGAAAGCTTGCTTTCTTGCAAAGACAGGTTTTGATGAAGTCATTGCTGAACTTGATACATTAAGTGAAGAGGGGTTCAAAGACTGCACGCTAATATAGTAGTTACTGAGAGAAAAGTTGACATTGTAGATATGATAACCAAGGAGATGAAGTGAAAGCAGGAGAAGGAGGGGAAAATTAAATGGCCTTCCAACTTTTGTCTGCCTCATTCTAAAATTTATACACCAGACTATTTGCCATCCATTCTGTCCCACAAATAGTTTGTTTATTATTTATGATGGGTTTATGTTGCTTCTATTTGAATTTCTATATTTCTGAGGGTTTGTTGTTGTTGTTTTGTAATATTAGCGGAATAGATATTCCCTTTAACATTTAGTGATTTATCTGTTTTCATCTTCAATTGGCCAATATGAAGATGTAGAATTTTTTTTTTGGGTCCAGTTATGGGGCCTGAACTCTGGGCCTGGGCACTGTCCCTCAGATCTTCAGCTCAAGGCTCGCGCCCTACCACTTGAGTCACAGTGCCACTTCTGGCTTTTTTCTTTTTTGCTTATGTGGTGGTGAGGAATCGAACCCAGGGCCTCAGGCATGCAAGGCAAGCGCTCTACCACTGAGCCACCTTCCCAGCCCGAAGTTGTAGAATTTTTTACAAGTTGTAAATGTTTGGCATGTACTTTGGTACATGGTGACTTCACAAGGGCCAGTGTGTGTTAAAACTGCTTCCATGTTGAAGTGAAGTAATCTTCCTACATATTGGTTTGTACTAGTTGGGAATAAAAGGGAAAATTGGTTCCAGGCACAGGTGTAGTTATTCTGGATATTCAAAAATTTTGGAGCACTAGCAGGGCTGTGGTACAGATATTCCATGGCTGTTGCATTCTGGAATCATCTATTTCTGTGGAAGAGTCTATTTCAGTGTGCACACCTTAGACTACAATACCAGAAGTATTATTTGAGACAAAGTTTTGTCCCAATTAACTCTGGATAAGGGCAGAAATGGTTCACATTCCATTATTTGTAATGTTACCTGCTGCTTGCTCTCATTATTTTTGCTACACATTTTATTTGTATTTAACTGTTTTAGACAACCTACAAACAAAAATGTAAAAGTAAAGATGCAGTGAAAACGAACTGTTTGGTAATCATTATTACCGTTTTCTCTACAACTTTTCATGTAAATTATTCTTTTGGTTTTGATATGCCTCAAAAGAAATTGTACATTATTATAACTTTGTTCCTTACTATCTTTTGGCAGCTAATGGGCTTTTACCAAGTTTAAAGTGCAAAATTTATCACAATAACAAAAATACTAATCTATCTACCAACTACCTCCTACAAACCCAACTTTTTCCTTGGGGAGGGGAAAATTGATTTGAAAAATAATGTTCCAGTAAGTGGCGCTGTAGCTCAAGTGGTAGAGCACTCGCCTTGAGCTGAAGAGCTGAGGGACAGTGCCCAGGCCCAGAGTTCAAGCCCCACCACCGACCAAAAAAAAAAAAAAGAAAAAAAAAAGAAAAATAATGTTCCAGTTAAAATTTTGATATATAGCATTTTCTAAATTAGGAAGCCACAACGTTTTTGACCCACCATGACAATGGTTAGTATTAACTGAAAATTCTGTGCATCTAAGTCAGTTTTGGTTTTTGAGAATGTTTTGATTCAGCTTGCCTTCGATTTTGGTAATTTTATTTGCCAGGCACACAGGATTACCGTTTTTTGTTTTTTGTTTTTTTTAGCCTTCTGTCTTGTCACTAACCATTCCTCCTTGGTGGCCATGTACTTCGGAAAAGTTCACATGACTTTTCTGGTCTACTCACTGTCTAAGATCCCTTGCTTTCCTTGCTTGCATCCCACAAACTATTAACCATCCTCTACTGCAGCACATCTCAACTTACTTAATGAGATTGTGTATCTCCTACAAACTCTATCCTGAGTGCTCTGCCATTGTTTGTCTTTAAATCTTCTCTAAGTAATGATGGGTCTGAGTTATATCAAATCTCACCCTACAGAATATTTCCTCAGAAAGTTACAGAAGACACCAAATAAAAGTGCCATTTTAAAAGACAAGTGGGGCTGAGAAGGTGGCTCAGTGATAGAGTGCTTGCCTTGCATGCACGAGGCCCTAGTTTCTATTCCTCAGCACCACATACACAGAAAAAGTCAGAAATGGTGCTGTGTTCAAGTGGTAGAGTGCTGGCCTCAAGCTGAAGAGCTGAGGGACAGCTCCCAGGCCCAGAGTTCAGGCCCCACGACCGAGAAAAAAAAAGATATATTTTTTCTTTCAGAATGTAAGATCCTCCAGAGCAGGGACAATATTTTCTGTATGTTCTACTGTGTTCAGTACACTGTAAATGCTCAATAAATATTGATGATTGGAGGCAAAAAATATCTCTTTCTTCATTGGAAATATCAACTATACCAATTACTATTCTTGTGTTTGATAATAGTTCTAAAATAAAAACTGCCATTCTTTCAAAGACAAACATATAGACACATATATGTATATAAGTACACATATAATGCTTTGGGGGTAATCAGTAAGATTGTATTTCATTAATATGAAATATTAAATTAGTGTTATATATAAATCAATACAAACCCATCCAGTCATTGAATCCATCCAGACTCCTTCATAAACCTGTAAACTTATCATATCTTTTGCACAAGCATTAGTCCTCCTGAGTAAGCTCAGGTCAGGAGAAGCCACAACAGGACACAAGATCCATATCAGGGCCTTAAAAATAGGCACACAAAAGAGGTGTGATCAATTTTGAAAGAAGAGATATCAGTAAGATTATTAAATTATTTGGGATTGAAAGGCAAAGAAATGAAGATCTCTACAAAGAAGGGGACTAAAAAGAAAAGGAAATATCTCTGAGGTCCATTCAGTCCAGTGTTCATGTACAAGTCTTCCAGGGGTGATGGGCCACAGTGTGATGCCCAGTAGCCCACGTGCTTAACTGCTCAAGGCAGGATGAGATGATGTCTAGGGGCTTGCATACAGGATGGCTGAAGGTCACCGTAATAGGAGACAGAACCTTTATAAGAGGGGCCTTTTGTGTGTAATCCTAGTTATTTTGGAGGCTGAGATCTGAGGATCAGGGTTCAAAGCCAGCCTTGAGCAGAAGAGTTCAGGAACACCTAGGTCCTGAGTTCAAGCCTCGGTACTGACTCACTCCTACCCCCTGTAATAACTCAAAGAAAGAAGTCTCACAAACTTTCATGCTCAGGTTGGCTTTGAACCATGATCTTCAGATTTCAGCCTCCTGAGTAGCTAAGATTAGAGGTGTGAACCACCAGCATCTACCTCACTTGACTTTTCACTCAAGACAGCTCTCTACCTCTTGAGACACAGCTCCACATCCAGGTCGTTTTTTTTTTCTTTGAGTAACTGGACATAAGAGTCTGTTGGATTTTTCTTCCCAGGTTGACTTTAAACCATCATTCTCTGATCTCAGCCTCCTGAGTAGTGAGAATAACAGGTGTGAGCAATGAACACCTGGCTACAGCTCTCTTCTTGGCCCTTTTTCAGTTCCACCAACCTCCCTAGCTTCCTGCCCTGGCTTTTCACTCCCTTGCTATTATTGGTGGTGATTGTCACTCCCTCCTATTTTGACTGAGTCACTCAGTCTCTGGTCCCAGGAATCTACTGCAATGCTATTATGATGACTAGGGCAAACATAAGGGAATAAGCCAGGGACAGACAGTATGGAATCTGAGCCTGCTGCCTCTTACATCTGCCACAGTATGAGTGATCTTGGGGCTTCTGATAAATGCCACTGCCCTCTTGGAGATCTCCAAGGAGTTAGATGAATGCCCACTCACTGAAGGCATGCCAAGTCCTGGGGTACAAGGCACTAAGGCTCTTCCTGTTCTCCACTGCCACCAGTGGGACTGTGAGAGGTCATGTCCCTCTTCTGAGCCTTCATTTCCTCCATAGTTCACAGACATTGTCCTTAAACCCTTGCATTCCAATCCCTTCTCCTTTCTCCTGGATCTTTGCCAGAAGTCTCATACTTATGATTTTTGGGCTTTGCTTTTGGCTAAGCTGATCTGTCTGTTCCCAGCCTGGAAATCACACCATTATAATCATCCTTACTTGGTAGAGAAGAGAATGGGGACTAAAGGTTTGTGATGATGAGATGGGTAAATGGAGACTCAGTCTTTCCACCCCCCTTTTTTATTTTTATTGTGAAAATACTGTACAGATGGGTTACAATTACATGGGTAAGATAATGAGTACATTTCTTATCAAGCATTGTAGCCTCCTCCTTTGTTTTCCCTTCCCACCCTCCCCCCACCACCCAATCCTCGCCCCCCCCCCGCCTGCACCAAAGTTGTAATGTTCATTTTCAACATAATGACTTGTACATTTCATTGGAGACCCAGTCTTTGAATGAGGAGTTTGTTAAAGAATATTAAAAACAACCCAGGCAACGGTGGTTCCTGCCTGCCATTCAAGCAACTTAAGAGGCTAAGATCTAAAGACCATGGTTTGAAGTCAGCCTGGGCAAAAAAGCCTGTGAGAGTCTTACCGACAATTAACCAGTTTTAAAAAGTCAGAAGTGGAAGTGTGGCTTAAGTGGTAAACACCAGACTTGAGCAGAAAAGCTAAGCAAGAGAGCAAGCCCTACTATCATAGCACTTGTGCACGCACGCACACATCATGCACACACACACAATCAATAAAATGTGTTTTTAAATAAACCAGCACTTCTAGACTGGTGAATCTATTCTTCTTTCAAAACCCTTGGCTTTGGTTTTGGCTTCATCAGTATGAGGTCCCAGAATGAATAGCACCAACATTGAAGCTCCCTAAAAAAGCCAAATAAGGACACCTAGTAGGAAAAGTTTTTGTATCCCACCAGGAAGGTTGAAGACACAGAGGATGAATAAGCAGTTTGTTAAAATACATACATAAATAAAAAGGGACCTAGATATTGGTGGCTCATGCTCGTAATCCTAGCTACTTGTGGGGCAGAGATCTGAGGATCACTATTCAAAGCAAGTCTGGACAGGAATGTCTATGAGTTTGCTTGCTTGCTTTCCTTTTTATTTTTTGCCAGTCTTGGGCCTTAAATTCTAGGCCTGGGCACTGTCCCTAAACTTTTGCTCAAGGATTGCACTCAATCACTTGAGCCACAGTGCCACATCTGGCTCTTTCTGTGATTAAGTGGAGATAAGAATCTCCCGAACTTTCCTGCCTTTACTGGCTTTAAACTCAGATTGTCAGATCTCTGCCTCCTGAGTAGCTAGGATTACAGGTGGGAGCCACCAGCATAGGCTGACTGTGAAACTCTTATCTCCAGTTAACCACCAAGAAAACTGAATGGGGGGGCTGTGGTTCAAGGGGTTGAGTGCTAGCATTAAGCAATAAAACTTCAAGGACAGGACCCAGACCTTGAGTTCAAGGCACAGGACCACATAAAAATAATAAAGAGGGAAGTAGCAAGGGGTAGTGGGAGGAGAGACTTACCATTCATCAAATTAAATTTTCTAGAAGCTGACACAGTGCTGACCCAAGTCACAACCAATCATCTATTTGAGGAAGCACAGTGACAACCAAGTAAACAAACAAATATGTGAAGCAACCATAGCAAGATCAACAGTGCAGGTGAGAGGGCTTTAAAGGGGTCATTATGAGTCAAGTGCTGGTGGCTCACACCTGTTATCCCAACTACTCAGGAGGCTGAGATTTGAGGATCCTGTTTCAAAGCCAGCCCAGGCACTAAAGTCCATGAGACTTTTTTTTGGGGGGGGGGGTCCGGTCGTGGGGCCTGAACTCTGGGCCTGGGTGCTGTCCCTCAGCTCTTCAGCTCAAGGCTAGCGCTCTACCACTTGAGCCACAGCGCCACTTCTGGCTTTTTTCTTTTTGCTTATGTGGTGCTGAGGAATCGAACCCAGGGCCTCAGGCAGGCAAGGCAAGCGCCCTATCACTGAGTCACCTTCCCAGCCCTCCATGAGACTTTTATCTTCAATAAACTACTCAAAAAAGCTGTGGCTCAAGTAGTAGAGCACTAGCCTTAAACTCCAGGACAGGGCCCAGGCCCTGAGTCAAGCCCCAGTCCTCAGACTTCAGCTTCCTGAGTAGATAGGATTACATATGTGAGCCACCACAGCAAGGCAACCTTTTATTATATATTATCTCATTTAATGTCCATGACTGCCCCAATAGGAGGGCTCAGTGTAAAAGTATCAGTTCTCATTTTCTTTCAGTCAATGATCAGGTCTATTTTTCCACTGAAAGTAGTCTTGTCTCTGGGAAGAGGATAAAATCCCAAAAGGCCTTTCCCTTGTTTGGTGCATCCTATATTACAAAAGTGATGAAAGGGGCTGGGAAGGTGGCTCAGTGGTAGAGTGCTTGCCTTGCATGCATTAGGCCCTGGGTTCGATTCCTCAGCACCACATAAGCAAAAAGAAAAAAGCCGGAAGTGGCGCTGTGGCTCAAGTAGTAGAGCGCTAGCCTTGAGCTGAAGAGCTGAGGGACAGCACCCAGGCCCCACAACCAGACCCCCCCCCCAAAAAAAAGTGATAAAAGGGCATGAGATTAAAGCTGGGTTCTTAAAGTATTGTGGGAAGCCTGGCCTGGTTTGCAACTTTTATTAAAAAATGACTCCGGGAAGATAAAACCAAAACATACCTCAACTCCAATTTCCTTCAGAGTCCTCTAGGGAGCTAGTTGAAGAGAGGTGAAGGGGAGAGAGACTAAATAATTTCCTTCCTTTTATGACTTTGCTACGCTCAAGCAGTAATTACTGAATACAATAGCTACAATGTACCTAGCTGGGGAAGGTCGTCAGTTTACTTTCCCAAGGTGGAGAAGTATATGAGCTAAAATTTCAGGTCTCAGCTTTACTTAGGCTGCTTAGCTCAGGGAAGAGGGGGACCTTTTCTGCAAATTCTTCTGTCCAGAAAGAGCTCTAGTTTATTCTCAATAAACAGTAGCAGGTGCTGCTAGAGATAAGGATGGTATAGAATAGATTGTGACCTAGGTGCTGACATCCTCCAGAGGGAAGCCCAAACTGAGACCTGCTCTGTAGAGAAATCAAAGAACTAGTGAAGAATGAATATTTTACGTCAGCAGGCAAGGGAAGGGGTTGCTGAGGTAGAATTTCTGCTCCTGTTCCTGAGAAAATGGAGAAAACTACACAAAGGTTTATCTTTACGTGTGTGTGTGTGTGTGTGTGTGTGTGTGTGTGTGTGTGTGTGTGTGTGTGTGTATGCATGCCAGGGGGCTTGAACTCCAGGTCTCATGCCCTTGCTTAGCTTTTCCTGCAAGGCAGATCCTCTACCACTTGAGCCAAACCTCCACTTTGAGGTTTTTTGCTAGTTTATTGGAGATAGGAGTCTGTCAGCTTTGTCTGCCCAGTCTGGCTTTTAACAAGTATCCTCAGATCTCAGCCTCCTGAGTAGCTAGGGTTATAAGCAGAAGCCTTCAAGTAGCCAGGTCCACACAAAGGTTTAGAGAAGTTTCTAGAGGAGACCAGAGCAAATTTGCAAAGGCCCTACCTGATTTGTTAACTTCTTGGGTATTTATTTAATTAGGAAAACAGCAAGATCAGCCTAACTAGGAGAAAACCAAAGGTGTAAATCGGTCATATCATATGGGCCTCACAGGCTGTAAGGATTCTTGTGGATTGTTAATGTGAAGGAAAAGTACTGGTGAGTCCCCACAGTTCACCTGGCGTTCTAGCCGCTCCTCTGGCTACTCTGTTACAGCAGTGTGCCCAATACAAAAGAAGTATAATATTAGTCATCGCATCACTCACAGTAGTGGAAAGGTAGGAGCAACCCAAATGTCCATGGATGAATAAACAAAATGTGATCTATGCATCCAATGAAATACTATTCAGTCTTAAAAAGGAATGGCATTCGGACCCATGCTACATGAATGAATCTTTAAAATATTGTAAGATATAAAAAATGACAATTTATGTTTCCACATCCATAGTTAAACAATAGTAAAAATAAATAAATAAAAGTCAAATTTGCTGGGTACCCATGGCTCACATTTATAATACTAGCTTCTCAGTGGGCTGAGAACTGAGGATGGAGGCTTGAAGGCAGGCTAGGCAGAAAAATCTCTGGGGCTCTTAACCCAGGACTCAACAGTAGAATATCAGACTTGCGCAAAAAAAATTCAACTTCGAGTGGAGAATGAGTCGGTCAGTGCGGGTGAGAAAGAGCAAGCTTTCTGGGTGCAACAGCACTGTGGCAGAGTGAGCACACAAAGCCAGCCCTAGGCTGACAAGGAAGGGCAGAAAAGACAGGAGAGGTTTGATTACTTTTATTGGCCAGCCCTGTGGGTTGACCCCAGGGCCTGGGTCCTGTTCCTGACCCTCATTGTGCTGAAGGCTAGTGCTCTACCACTTGAGCCACAGCCCTGCCCTGCTTTTGGCTTTTTCTGAGTCTTTATTGGAAATAACACTTTCATGGACTTCCTGCCAGGCTGGCTTCAGAGAGTGATCCTCAGATCGCGGCCTCCCGAGTAGCTAGGCATACAGGCATGAGCTACTACTTCCCCCCATTTCATTAACTCTTGTGTGTCATCCCCAGGAATGTGCACTGGAGCCAAGGTGACCCAAGCCTTCAGGCGAGCCCCAGACCCCGGGGGCTGAGCAAAGTCCGCCACTATCTGCAAAGCCCAAAGACCTCGACTCCAGTGACCACAGAAGCATAGGAGGCAGGGATCAGATCCTGGAGTGCACTCCAACTGCACCAAAATGCACCTTGAGCACCAATGCCCAATGAGCAGGCAGCAGTGGAAAGTGCTATAGAGTCGGAGTGGGACAGCGCCATTGCTGTCTTGGGTTTGGTTAGTTGTTGCCGCTGCCACCACGTGGACATGCGTATGTACTAAGGAGGTCAGGTCTGACTGTCCATATTGGCCACATGGTGATTGTAGAGTCTGGCATCTAGTCTTCATGCTGGGGGAGGAAAACCAGCCTCCCAGATGAGAGGCCTGCCCGGATCCCTGGAGGCAGGGGTGGGCACTTGGCTGATAGGTTATTGAACCTGTCAGTCCAATGCCTGGGACTTTGAATTTCCTGTGGCTCTGCCCCCTGAGCCGATCTATTTAGGCCAGATGATGGGCGTGTCCGGATCCCTGGGGTGAGCACTTGGCTGATAGGTTATTGAACCTGTCAGTCCAGTGCCTGGGACTGGGAATTTCCGGTGGATATGCCCGTGCTCTGATCTTTTTAGGCCCGGATAAGCTTAAGTCTTGCCACGTGTGTCTCCCTAGTTGAGTGCTGGGTCCTGTCTCATCTTTGGTCATCATGCCATTGTAATTCAGATCTCCATGGAAGCTGAATTGCCTTGTTGGTATTGTTTTTATGTCTTTCCTCTTTAGCATGTTTGCTAGCTGTGTTATGTGTATTTGGGGGCCTGTGGGCCTTTGTAACAACGGGAGACCTGCAGCCTGTTAACTGTGTAATAAAGACTCCAATATTTTATATTCCCAAGTGTGGCTTCAGGGATAGCTCACAACCCAGCTAGTGCGGAGCAGGGCTGCGGGGCTCTGAAGGGGCTTTTTCAGGCGGTGGTACTGGTGGCCCTGGTCTTCCTGCCCAATGTGGGACTGTGGGCTTTGTACCAGGAGAGGCAGCTTGGTGGCACCTGTGGGGGATTCAGAAAAAGTGCTGGTTCTAGCGGCTGGGCAGGTGAGTGCCTCGGTGCAGTGCAGCATGGAATAATGCTTTCCCTCTTCTCCAAATACTTTTCTGCTGCCCCTTCTTGCTCCTTCTCCTCCTGTCGGAGTCCTCAGAGGCGGCAGGGGGGAAGATTTGCACTTTTCCCCGCTTTTTTTCCCCAGATGGGGCAAATTGAGGATGAAAATGTGTCCACTCAATTGAGTCAGAATTAGAACCCAGGGCCTTTGGTGCCCCAGTCTGGGACTCTTATTTCAAATTTCCATGCTTTACAGTCAGTCCTCCTTTCTGTTGCCCTCTCTCCTCCCCTGACCTCCCAATGTTCTCTTTCTGGGGAGAACCCTGTGTCCCAGGGTGTGATGCCTTCTGTAGGACTGGTTCTCTCCTCATCTCTGCTCTCCTCCCTCATCCCCCTCCCCCCCCACCTCACCTGATCCTGTTGTTTCTGCTCAGGTCAGTCCCTTTTGCATTTTACCATTTGCACAGGGGCCCCTAGGCCCCCCTGCTCCCCTCTCCCTATTTGGCTTTCCCCATTCCTATTTTTTTTCTCAGATCCTGTGGATTCCTTGGGGAGTGAGTGCAGAGATCCTCTTGGAGCTTCAGGTGCCTTGGATAGGGTGAAAGATGAGTTTCTGGTTCTTGAGGAACTTGCCACCTTTACCTCTCCAGGAGTATGGAGGTGTCCTGGTGGAAGGATCCCCCGAAATGTCCCAAAGCACAATTCCTTGAGGGTAGAATGCCACATGCCTTCCTCCTCTCCTCTGAATTGATGGGACTTGGTATTTTTTCCATTCCAAATTGTGATCATTTTTGTTATTGCCTTTTTGAAACTTAATCATGTACCTGTACCTGTGTACATGCATTAGGCTAAATTTGCATTTCTCTGTGTGTGTGTGTGTGTGTGTGTGTGTGTTCGTGTGTGTTCGTGTGTGTTCATGTGTTCAGATCCTGGGACTTGAACTCAGGGCCTGGGTGCTGTCCTTTAGTGTTTTTCACTCATGGCCCGTGCTCTGCCGCCTGATCCACAGCTCCACTTCTGGCTTTTTGGTGGTTCATTGGAGATAAGTGGTACAGATTTCACTGGCTTAGAACAAGGATTCTCGTATTTCAGCCTCCTGAGTAGCTAGGATGGCATGTGTGAACCATTGGCACCTGGCTTTGACTGCTCCCTCACATCATTCCAACTCCCTTATCTCCTAGCAAGTCTATGGATACTTAAATTGCTTCCTATAGTAGGGCATTTCAGATTTGCTTATGTGATTTTTCCTGGTCCCATAAGAAGTGGGTAATTTGTATATCAGGATCTGACTTGACTGACTGTTGGCTGGCCTCAAAGGAAGAGGCTGAATTTTTTTTGTTGGGGGGGGGTCCTGTCATGTGGCCTGAACTCTGGGCCTGGGTGCTGTCCCTCAGCTCTTCAGCTCAAGGCTAGCACTCTACTACATGATCCACAGCACCACTTCCAGCTTTGTTCTTTTTGCTTATGTGGTGCTGAGGAATGGAACCCAGGGCCTCATGCATGCAAGACAAGTGCTCTACCACTGAGCCACCTTTCCAGCCCAAGAGGCTGAATTTTTGAGGTTGATGCTTTTCCTTTCTCCTCAGTCTCTGGCTGGTCTCTGGCCATTCTGGTGTCTTGTGTACAGAGGGCTCTTTGTTCTAGGGCTAATCAAATGGAGATTAGCAAATGCTCTACTTAATACCTTGAGGTTAACTTGGCAGCTAAAAGTACATCCTGTAGCAGTTAATTGCCCTTGTCAGTGTTTGAATTGTGTGAGTGAGTTATGTGTCTTCTATATTTTGCATATGCCAGACCCTCTGCATTTCATACATGTTGTCAGAGTCAGAAAGACAAAGACTTAAATGAAACTGTTGCTTCCTAACAACCACAATGGAACTGGGAATGGAGGGAGCCTCTGTAGCATGTGCAGTGGAGTGGGGAAAGGAGGTGAGCCACAGATAACCTAGCCCGGATCTCTCTTTGAGACCTCTCCTCTTTCCCAACTTCATATGGGAACTGAAGGAAAGCTGGTAACCAGGGCTGCTAACACTAGCCCAGGGCCTGCAGGCAGGGTTAAACTCTCCTCAGCAGGGATGATTAACAGGTCTGGCCTTATCCTGGAGTAATGGAGCTGGCAGAGGGGAGGTTCAGGAGCCTCTAGAGAAGCTCACCCCCACTTCAGGGTGATGGGTCCTAGGTATGAGCCTAGCTCCAGGGTCTCTCAGTGGGCCCTGGCCTTATGGATTACCAGAGTGCTAGTTAATAAAGGAATATAATTAGTTAGCTGGGCACCAGTAGCTCATGCCTGTAATCCTAGCTACTCAGGAGGCTGAGAGCTGAGCTCATGATTCAAAAACAGCCTTGGCAGAAAAGTCTGAAACTTTGCTCTCCAATTAACTACCAAAAAGCCACAAAGTGGATCTATGGCTCAAGTGTCAGGAGCACAGAAGCTCAGGGACAGGATCCAGGCCCTGAGTTTAAGCCCTAGGACCAGTCCCCAAAATAAAACCAAACTGAAACACAAAGTTACTCTTGTTGACTTTAAGAGTACTGTGCTATGGCTGGCAATTCTAGGTGCTAGTAGGACTCTCATTCCAGAAACCTGTAAGGAAACTAGGGTTCTGTGGGGCTTGAACTTGTCTAAGAGCTAGATTACCATTGTTCTTCCTGGAATTGTGCCCAAGGCTATCTAATTATTGGGCATGTACAGCCTTTTAATTTAACTTTCATTCTCTTGGAAGTGAGCTGTGGCTAAAGTGGTAGAGCATCAGCCTAGAGAGAAAAGATTATGAGATAGCACACAGACCCAGACTTCAAGCACCAGCACTGGCACAAATAAATGCTCTCTCTTTTCCACCTATATGAGCCATGGAGAGACTGGTGTTGGAGTGAATGCAGTTGTGCTCTTTTGCTTACTAACTGGTGGGTCTTTCTGTACTTTATAGTGCCGGCTGTGGCTTGAAATCATGGCCTGGGTACTATAAACTGAGCTTTTTTGCTCAGTTTTACCACTTGAGCTACAGCTCTAATTCTAGGTTTTTAGGTGGCTCATTGGAGATAAGAGTCTCATGAACTTTCCTGCCCAGACTGGTTTGAACCATGATTTTCAGATCTTGGCCTCTCCTGAATAGCTAGGATAACAGATGTGGGCCACCAGCACCTGGCTTAGCTGGCTAAGATGCAAACCACCTGGAGGCAGCCCCAGAGACTTGGATTTAGTTAGTCAGGTTGGGGCTGGCACTGTACTCTGTGTCTGTGTGTCTGTATGTACTTGTGCAGTTGCCTAAACACAGGAACCCGTATTCTATTTTGTTGTTGTTGATGCTGGGGCTTGATCTCAGGGCTAGGGACATATCCATGAGAGTGTTTTTCTCAAGGCTACCACTGAGCCACAGCTCTATTTCCAGCTTTTTCTGAGTAATTTACTGAAGATAGAATTTCATGGAGTTTTGTGCCCAGGCTGGCTTTGAACTGTGATCCCCAGCATCCTGAGTAGCAGCAGCAAGGATTACAGATATGAGCCAACAGCACCCAGCTCATATTTATAAAGAAGGATGAGGTAGTGATTATCTTTTATCGTAAACTTGCCTCTGGGCATAAATAGTTTGTGTACTACTTGTTGTTGTTATTGTTGTTGTCAAGTCAGAGGTGGGGATGGAACTCAGGACCTTGTACTTGTCAGGACAGGCTTCTCCAAGAGCTAAATCCCCAGCCCCACCTCATATTTTTTATTGCTTTTTTCCCCTCACAATTGGTGCTCTACCAGATGAGCACCATCTCTATTTCTGTTTTATGTTTTTGATTTTTTTCTTGTTAATTGGAGATAAGGGTGTCAGACTTGCCTGCCCAGGCTGGCTTTGAACTGCAATCCTCTCCTCTCAACGTCAGGAAGTAGAATGGTGGGTTTCCAGAGCCTGGGAAAAGGCATGGATGGGTACTGCTAATTAATAGGTACCCAATTTCAGTTTGGGATACTGAGAAAGTTCTAGAAGTTGATATCAGTGAGGTTGCTTGAAATGTGATTGTACTTAAAGCCACTGAAGTGTATACGTATACTTGGTTCGTATAGCATGTTTTATGCTATACTTATTTTCACACAATGAGAGAAGAATTAACATTGCAGCCAGAGAGGGGCTGGACAAGAAAGGTTGGCAGGAGGTGTAAAGTTCACTTATTCAGTTTCTCATCACCAAATATCTGTTGTTGGACCCTTTGTGCTTGGCCTGTGTCAAGTTGGAACAAAGGCAGTGGGTAGGTTGCTTAGATCTGGCCCTCTATTACTTGAGCCACAATTATACTTCTGGCTTTTTACAGGTTAATTGGAGAGTAATCTCTCAGATTTAGCTGCCATGGCTGGCTTTGATCTCAATATACTATCTTAAACTCATGAGTGGAACCTGCTCTTTTTTTTTTTTTTGTCAGTCATGGGGCTTGAACCCTGGGCTTGGGCGCTATCCTTGTGATCTTCAGCTTAAGGCGAGTGCTCTACCCGCTTGAGCCACAGCACCACTTCTGGTTTTCTAGTGGTTTATTGGAGATAAGAGTCTCATGAACTTTCCTTCCCCGGGCTGGCTTTGAACCGTGATCCTCAGATCTCAGCCTCCTGAGTAGCTAGGATTACAGGCGTGAGCCACCAGCTCCCGGCCTGCTCATTTTTTTTTGTTGTTTTTGGTTATCAGGCTTAAACTCAGTGCCTGGGCACTGACCCTGAGCTCTTCTGCTTAAGGCTAGTTCTCTACCACTTCGAACCACTGTACTACTTTTGGTTTTCTGGTGATTAATTAGAGATGAGAGTCTCACAGACTTTGCTGCTCTTTAGCCTTGAACTTCAATCCTCTGATCTCAGCCTCCTGAGTAGTTAGGATTACAGGCAGGAGCCCCTGCACCTTGCTGGAGACCTGCTCTTCTATGAGGGAAGGGGCTCTGATTATCTCCATTTTACAGATGTAGAAACAGAGGCAAAAAAATTAAAATGACTTGTCTATGATGTCACAAGTTATTAAATGCCAGAGCTGGGGCTGTTATCTTTTAGCAAAGCTCACCCTCAAATAATACTCCATTTGTGTGGCCTTTGTCATCCCATCATATTCCTGTACCAAGGAATCAACAACACCCACAGGTGTGATTAAGAACATGGCTCTGTCTGGTGAGGAGAGTGCCTGGATTTGAATCTCATATTCACTACTGAATTTGGATTGAGACGTTTGTATGGCCAAGATTCAAGTTTTGTGATCTTGTCTCTGGCCAATCATTTGTTCTGTGTTCCAGTGGCCAGGTCTGTACGACTAGGATAATTTATTACCAAGTTCACCTATTAAAGTCAGCTTTATAGTTCATTTGAGTGAAGATGGCAACCTTGGGCTGAGTGTCTCATTCAGTGGTATTCTGTACATTTTTAGCCAGAACTTTTTGCCTTGAATGGAGCCTGCAAGATGCAGAAGAGGGTCAAAACTGGGTGTAGAGTGGCTCTGCCCAATGGAAAGGGCAGAACTGATCATCTCTGCAAGCTGAGTGGCTTAGACAACAGTTTTTAACCCTCCCCTGGGGTCCACATCGGTCAGACCTTGGGGCCTTCCAGAGCAGCTCTGTAAGTCACAGGGGGGGGGGGATGTTGTTTATAGAGTTATTCAGTCAACTAATCCAGTAAACAGGATCAGCAGGACCTAGCTGGATTTATGGATTGCCAGAGGGCCTTTCACTGAAGGAGATGTGCTTGCTTGTGGCTCTTCTGCTCACCACTGGCCAAGCTTGAACTCAGTATCTGAACACTGTTCCTGGGCTCTTTGGCTCCAGACTGCTACTCTACCACTAGAGCCATAGCTCCATTTCTGGTTTTCTGGTGGTTAATTGAAGGTAAGAGTCTTATGGACTTTCCTGCCCAGGTTGTCTTTGAATTGTAATCTTCAGATCTCAGCTTGCTGGGTAGCTAGGATCACAGGTATGAGGTACCAGCTCCCAGCCATTTTTTTTTTTGGGGCCCAAGTTTTTCTGTTTGTAGAATAGTGGTGTTCTGAGTACATTTGCAATATGTTTCTGTGTGTCTGTGTCTGTGTCTAATGGTCCTGGGGCTTGAACTCAGGGCCTGAGTACTGTCCCTAAGCTGTTTTTTTTGTTTGTTTGTTTTTGTTTTGTTTTGTTTATTTGCTCAAGTTTAATGCTCTACCACTTGAGTCTAAGCTCCATTGCTGGCCTTTTGGTAATTAGTTGAGTAGCTAAGAAACAGACCTAAGCCACCAATGAGAAAGGTACATTTTACTAAAACAAATATGCCTACATCCAAAACAAGAATACACATGTCATGTCAGGTGCCCATGGCTCATGTCTGTAATCGTAGCTACTGTGTGAGCACTGTGACAGGCTCTACCTTTTAACAGCAGTTATTTTTCCTCACTTACTTACTGTCTCCAGAATTCTTTCATTAGCTGGGCACCAGTTGCTCATGCCTGTAATCCTCACTACTCAGGAGGCTGAGATCTGAGGATCACAGTTCAAAGCCCGCTTGGGCAGGAAAGTCCCTGTGAGACTCTTAGTTCCAATGACCCACTGTAAAACTGGAAGTGGAGCTTTTTGGCTCAAGTGGTAGAGTGCTAGCCTTGAGAACAAAAACTCATGGATAGCACCCAGATCAAGAGTTTAAGCCCCAGGACCAGAAAAAACATTCTTGCATTGTGCAGAAGTGACAGTACATACCACTAATCAATACTTAGAGGATTGAGTGTGATTAAGATTCCTTCCTAAGCCAGGGACCAGTGGTTCACGTCTATAATCCTAGCTACTCAGGGAGCTGAGATCTGATAATCAAGGTTTAAAGCCAGCCTGGGCAGGGAAGTCTGTGAGGCCCTTATCTCCAATTAACCACCTTTTGAAAAGCCAGAAATGGAGGTGTCACTCAAGTGGTAGATCACTAGCCGTAAACAAAAGATCAAGGAGGGGGCCCAGACCTTGAGTTCAAGCCCCAGAATTGGCACACATGCACAATTTTTTCCTATGGTCTCTCTGTTCTCTTTGGCCTCTGCATGCAGGCCATGAAGGATGGCTGGTGTAGATTCAGAACCCCGGCTGCCTTGGTGGGTGCCAATGATGCCCATTGAGCAACCCTCTCTGACCCTTTTACCATTTCCATGGCTCTGCTCCTCAGCACTCAACACCTGTGGCTTTCTTTAGAGGAGAAAGCAAAATAGACGGATGACCAAATGGATTAGGGCAGCAGGAGGAGATTGTTCACTGCAACTCAAGGCTCTCCAAGTTCAGGCTTGCACAGAACCCCATATCACCCCGTTATCCTTTTCTTCTGCTGCTGATCCCCTGGAACATCGTACACCTTATGTATAATCATTTCATGGACTTCCTGGAAACCTTGAGGAAGCATCACTCCTTCATTGCTGTCTATTCTTCTCTGTCCACATACTGTCTTCACTGGGTATATCCCTCTTCCCCAGCATTCCTTCAGTCTCCATGGAAGTGCATTGAAGGGACATAGGCATGTAAATGAGAGTCACTGTCTGACAGATCTATCGAGTGTGTGTGTGTGTGTGTGTTATGTGTGTGTGTGTGTGTGTGTGTGTGTGTGTGTGTGTGTGTGTGTGTGTGTGTGTGTGTGTGATTCCTAGGGTTTGAACTCAAATCTGGATGATGCCCTTGAGCTTTTTGGCTCAAAACTCATCCTCTGCCACTTGAGCCACAGCTCCATATCCAGGTTTTTGGTAGTCGATTGTAGATAAGATTCCACTTGGTTTCCTTCCCAGGCTGTCTTTGAACCATGATCCTTAGATCTCAGCCTCCTGATTCAGCTAGGTTTACATGCATGAGCCACCAGTGCCTGTCCCTAAGCCTTTTTAATTTACCTTCCAGGTCACTGAAAGCCCAAAAGTTCTTCAGACAATCTGACAGCTCTCCAGGAGTCATAACTGTCCTTGATTCTCTGCCCTGATGAGGGTGCTCTGAGTATTTGGATACAAGGAAATGTGCCTTTTGACAATCATCATTGAAACATTATAACACAAAAAATATGTGTTGTATACCTTTTCCCTCTATAAATTCAGGTGAAAAATACTGAGTTACAATATTCGTGTTCTCCATGGTGTTTAAATATGTAAATGAATGTTAGAATACAAATGCTCAGTGGAGTCCTAGGATATCTTTGCATTAGTAGAATAATAGATCATACATCTCTAAGTGTATTTGAGTAATAGCTAGTTTTAGTGAAGATGTGACTTTTTGATTATTCAATTATTTTTGTAGGAACATCAGTTTTTATGAATTCTGTATGTACATTAACAGAGAAATAAATTGCTTTTGTACTATCTGTTAGGGTATATTAGACTGTGCCAGAGAACCATGCAAACATCCAGGTACAAAGAACAAAGAAAGTTTTATTGACAGCAGTGGAACTGGCAAGACCTCACAAGTGAAGAGTGAGAAGAAGTACCGGCTATTGTTTGAGGTGACCTATATAACGAGGGGCTAGGAGGTGGAGACCCCAGTGTGGACATGTGGACCAAGGGATCCATCATGGTGGACTAGGATTTATGGCTGCTGTCCAAATAGTAGATAAGGGGCTCTGCATCTGCCCAGACCTTAAGGTCACTCTAGGGAGTTCTTGCTGCCTTATATGGTGGTAACTACCTCAGAAGAGTACCATCTCAAGGTAAAGGGGGCTTGGAGGGAGGCTGATTATTAACTGCCTTTCCTTAATGGGCCTAGTGTTGACCAGGAAGGGAGCATGCCAATGTGGAAAGGGGAAGGAGCATGCTTAGCTATGGGAAATAATCTTACTGGGCTAACAATATCTAGCAACTAATGGACTGTGGATTTGTGTTTAGTGGAGAGTTTGATGCTTTACTTGATACATAAAAAATTCTTCTCCCATAAGAAGACCTTTCCTCCCATGTATAATATTTTGAGGAGGAAAATTTCAGTAAAATTACACAGGTTCTTTCCTGACTACCTCATTTGCCTTCTCTCCCAGCCATGCTTCTTGAATCTTCTGTTCATTGTCAACAGCAAGAAAGAATGAAAGACTCTCTGGTGAGTTGCATTTTATTTCTCATTTTGTATTACATTCCATCTTATGAACTTAAAGGTGTCCAAGATTTAAAAGCACAAAAACAGATCCAGCTTCAGGAACATGTTCATAAATCACATAAAGATGGCTATTAGGTTTAGCATATTATAAAATCTGACATTCTATACAGAGGGTTACAGTTACATGAGTGGGGTAATGAGTATACTTCCTCTTGAACATTGTTACCCCCTCCATTGTTTTCCCCCTACCATCCCCTCCCTCCCTCCCTACCCCAAGGTTTTTTTTTTTTTTTTTTTGATTGTGATTAAGTGATTACTTAATTTCCGGAAATTCACAGTATTGTGGAATAATGATGCTCATTTAAAGTCACAAGTTCATTCTAATTTTCCTGGAGCAAATTGTCTATCACAGTCTGTAATATATAACGGTGCTCACATGTTATATACCATAGATGTGATCAGCAGCATGGGGATATTTAGTAGTGGTTCAACCAGATGAGTGGGAGTTCTTTGTTTCTTAAGTCCTGTTAGTTTTGTCATATCACCTAACATTTTGGATTTAGCATCCACTTATCAGGGAGACCATGTACTGTTTGTCTCTTTGTTCTTGGCTTACCTCGCTCAACATGATTCCTTCTAGCTCCATCCATTTCCCTGCAAATGCCATTATTTTGTCATTTCTAATGGCTACATAATAATATTCCATTGTGTATAGATACCACAATTTTTGGATCCATTCATCTGTGGTGGGGCATCTAGGTTGTTTCCATATCCTAGCTATTGCGAACAGTGCTGCTATAAACATGGAGGTGCACGTGTCCTTGTATATTGGTTCCTGTTGTTCAGGGTAGATGCCTAGAAGTGGTATGACTGGGTCGTAAGGGAGGTCAATCTTTAGCTTTCTAAGGACCCTCCAGACTGCTTTCCAAAGTGGTTGTATGAGTGTACATTCCCACCAGCAGTGTAATAGCGTTCCTCGTTCTCCACATCCCCTCCAGCATTTGTCGTTGGCTGATTTGTGGATGTGGGACATTCTGACTGGGGTAAGGTGGTATCTCAGGGTTGTCTTTATTTGCATTTCCTTCACCACCAGGGATGATGAACATTTCCTCATGTGTTTCTTTGCCATTTTTATTTCTTCATTTGAGAAGTCCCTCTTTAGTTCCCTTGCCCATTTAGTAATTGGTTTGTTGGGTTTGGGAGGGATTAGTTTCTTGAGTTCCCTGTATATACAGGATGTTAACCCATTGTCTGATATATTGCTGGTAAATATTTTTTCCCAATTCGTTGGTTGTCTTTCTAGCTTGGTTGCGATAGCTTTATCTGTGCAGAAGCTTTTTATTTTAATGTAGTCCCATTTGTCGAGTCTCTCTCCAATTTGTTGTGACCCTGGGACTCTGTTCAGGAAGTTCCTTCCTGTGCCTATTAGTTCAAGTGTCTCTCCTACTCTGTCCTGCAGTAGTTTCAGAGATTCAGGTTTAATGTTAAGGTCTTTAATCCATTTTGAGTTGATGTTGGTGGGTGGTGATAGGCTGGGGTCCACTTTTAGTTTTCTGCATGTGGCTGCCCAGTTTTCCCAGCACCAGCGGTTGAAGAGGCTGTGTTTCTTCCATTGTATGTCTTTGGCTCCTTTGTTGAATATCAGCTGGCTGTAGGCCTGTGGATTTATTTCTGGATCTTCTATTCTGTTCCATTGGTCTTCGGGTCTGTTTTTGTGCCAGTACCATGCTGTCTTTGTTATTATAGCTCTGTGGTAGAGTTTGAAGTTCGGCATGGCTAGCCCTCCCGTATTGTCTTTATCCCCTAGAATTGTTTTGGCTATTCTAGGTCTTTTGTTGTTCCATATGAATTTTTGGAATTTGTTTTCTGTATTTCAGTGATGTACGTCATTGGGATTTTAATAGGAATTGCGTTGAATTTGTATATTAGTTTTGGAAGTATTACCATCTTTACTATATTAAGTCAGCCTATCCAGGAGCATGGGAGGTCTTTCTATTTCCTAGTGTCTTCTGCAATTTCTTTCTTTAACTTTTTATAGTTCTCATTAAATAGTTCTTTTACATCTTTGGTTAGGTTAATTCCTAAATATTTTATTTTTCGGGAGGTTATTGTGAATGTGGTTGCTCCCTTTATTTCCCTCTCTTCCTGTACATTATCAGTGTATAGGAAGGCAACTGATTTTTGTGGGTTTATTTTGTATCCTGCTATTTTGCCGAAGTGATTTATGATGTCTAAAAGTTTGGGGATGGAGTTTTTGGGATCGTGGAGGTATAGTATCATGTCGTCTGCAAAAAGGGATAGTTTAACTTCTTCTTTCCCTATGCGGATCCCTTTAATGTCTTTTTCTTGCCTTATTGCCCTGGCTAAGGGTTCTAGGACTATATTGAAGAGGAGTGGAGACAGTGGGCATCCTTGCCTTGTTCCTGATTTTAGGAGAATTGGTTGTAGCTTTTCCCCATTAAGTATAATATTGGCTATTGGTCTGTCATAAGTGGCTTTTATTGTTTTTAGAAATGTTCCTTCTATTCCTATTTTCTCCAGAGCTCTTAGCATGAATGAATGTTGAATTTTGTCAAAGGCCTTTTCTGCATCTGTGGCGATAATCATGTGATTCTTGACCTTGGCTCTGTTGATATGTTGGATTACATTTATTGCCTTACGTATGTTAAACCATCCCTGTGTCTCTGGGATGAAGCCTACCTGGTCATAGTGAATTATTTTTTTATGTGTTTCTGGATTCTGTTAGCTAGAATCTTGTTAAGGATCTTTGCATCTGTGTTCATCAAGGAGATTGGCCTGTAATTCTCCTTTTTGGTTGGGTCTTTGCCTGGTTTGGGGATGATGAGTTTGGGATAGCTCCTTCCTTCTCTGTTTCTCTGAAGAGCTTGAGGAGTATGGGTATTAGTTCTTGTTTAAAGGTCTTATAGAATTCTGCTGTGAATCCATCTGGACCTGGGCTTTTTGTTGTTGGAAGACTTTTGATAGCTTCCTGTATCTCATTATAGGATATTGGCTTATTTTATTGGTTAACTTCTTCCTTGCTCAGTTTGGGCAACTTGTATTTCTCTAAAAATGCATCCATTTCTGCCCCATTTTCTTCCTTTAGAGAGTATAGCTTTTGACAGTAGTCTGTTAGAATTGTTTGGATATCTTGGGTACTGTGTTGTGATGTTTCCCATGGCATCCCTAATCCTATTAATATGGGTTTCCTCTCTTCTTTTTTAAATTAATCTAGCCAATGGGCCATCAATTTTGTTTATTTTTTCAAAGAACCAGCTTTTTGTTTGGTTTATTTTGGTTATGGTTTTCTGATTTTCTAATTGGTTAATCTCTGCTTTTAATTTGTTTATCTGGCTTTGTCTAGTAGCTGTAGGTCCCATTTTTTCTTGTTTTTCTTGCTGTTTTAATTGCAACATGAGATTATTTACTTGGTCTGTCTCCATTCTCTTGATGTGGGCACTGAGGGCAATAAATTTGCCCCTCAGGACTGCTTTTGCTGTGTCCCACAAGTTTCCTTGTGAGGTGTTTTCATTTTCATTGAGTTGTAGGAAATGCTTTATTTCTTCTCTGATCTCTTCTGTTATCCAGGCCTTGTTAAGGAGTATGCTGTTCAATTTCCATGTATTAGAGACATTTCTGCGGTATGCTTTGTTATTGAGAGCTAGCTTGATTCCACTGTGGTCAGATAGGATACAGGGGATTATGTCGATCCCTTTGTATTTGTTTAAGTTCCTTGCATGAACTATGATATGGTCTATTTTGGAGAAAGTTCTGTGAGCTGCTGAGAAGAATGTGTACTGTGTTGTTTTAGGGTGAAATACTCGGTAGATGTCAGTTAATTCCGCTTGGAGTATGGCCTCTCTTAATTTGGTAGCTTCTTTGCCAATCCTCTGGTTGGTAGACCTGTCCTTTGGTGAGAGTGGTGTGTTAAAGTCTCCTAGTATTATCGTATTGGGATCTATTTTATTCTGTAAGTTTGAGAGCATTTGTTTGACATATCTGGGTGCACCAATATTTGGGGCATATAAGTTGATGATGGTTATATCCTCCTCTTGGACTGTTCCCTTTATTAATATGTAGTGTCCGTCCTTGTCTTTCTGTACTGATTTTAGTGAAATGTTTATTTTGTCAGATATCAAGATAGCTACACCTGCTTTCTTACTGGGGGCGTTTGATTGGTAGATCCTTTCCCACCCCTTCACTCTGAGTTTGTTTGTATGTTTTGCTGAGAGGTGGGTCTCCTGAAGGCAACTGATGGATGTGTCTTGTTTTCTGATCCAGTCCTCAGTTCGATTTCTTTTAATTGGCGAATTCAGCCCATTTATATTAAGAGAAAGTATAGAGAGATGCATTGTTGTCCCTGCCATTCCGTTTTCCTAGGTTTTTCTTCTTTGCTTTCCTCCTGTGCTTGCTCAGTTAGACTTTGAGTAATGCCTGTTTGGGGCAGGCCCCAGTTCCTGGTTGCTTTCTTCAGGTTGTGTCCCACCTCTTAGAATTCTTTGTAATGCTGGCTTAATGTTTATTTATTCATTTAGTTTTTCTTTGCTATTAAAAGTTTTCAGTTCTCCATCAAATGTGAATGCTAGCTTTGCCGGGTAGATCAGTCTGGGTTGGCAGTTATTGGCTCTCAGGGCTCGTATGGTGCTTTCCCAGGCTTTTCTTGCATTCATTGTTTGTGTGGAGAGATCTGCAGTGATTCTTATTTTTTTCCCGTTGTAGTATAGCTCCTTCTTCATTTTTGCTGCATGCAGGATTGTTTCCTTATTATTCAGATCTATCATTTTTACTATAATGTGTCTAGAAGTGTTTCTCCTGGGGTCTTGCTTGTTGGGTGTTCGATAAGCTTTTGTCATGTAGTTAAGATGGTCGTTTTTGAGGTGGGGAAAATTTTCATTGATTATCTTGTTAAATAGGTGTTGCATTCCCTTGCTCTGGAATTCCTCACCTTCGTCCACTCCGATTATGCGAAGGTCAAATTTTTGAGCATTATCTGCTTGCTCTTGAATATCCCTTTGGTTTAATTTGAGTGATTTTTCCATATCTGTCACTTTTTGGTCCAGTTGGTGTATTCTGTCTTCTGTATCTGACACTCTACCTTCCATTTCATTCACTGTGTTGACAGTGGCTTCTATTGTGGTTTGCATGGAGGAAATGGATCCCTTTATGGATTCAATGTTGGTTCTCAGAGTACTGATCTCACCTCTCAATGAGGTATGCATTACCTCTAATTTGGCATTTATCTCACTTCTTACTGAGGTTTGTGCAGCTTCTATTTTTGCATGCATCTCTTGTTTGATACCCTGTATCTCTTTGTATAGTTCATCCTTGTGCTCTTTCAATGAGTCATTGCTTCCAGCAACCCTTGCATGTAGCTTTTGTCTTCCATTCCTGCTTTGCTCCCACTGGGGCTCTCCCCTGTGTGGCTGCTGGCTTTTGAGGTGAGCTTGCTGTCCTGGGTGGTGGTAAACCTTGTGATTTTTCTCTGTGATTTTCGCATGGAGGTTCAGGAGACTGCTCTTCAATTTTGTTTTGGTGTGTCTGTCTTTGCTTGGTTGCTGATTCTGTATTGGTAGAGAGAGTCTGTGCCTGATCTGGTTCTGTTGGGAGCCTATTTCCAGCTGCTATTCTGACTTACTTAGGATTCTCAGCTCTCTGCTGTAGATTGGTGGCAGTTCCCTCCTTTGGAAGGGCTGAGCAGCCTAGACTGCTTGTGTTTGCTCCTACGGGTGCTCTTGTGAAGAACAGATGCTCTGGATGCACTCTCCCAAATACTGGAGTCTGCTATGGGCTCCTTATATGTTTTTGTTTGTTTGTTTTGGCCTGGTTGTGGGCTTGAACTCTAGGTTTGGGTGCTGTCCCTGAGCTCTTCAGCTCAAGGCTGGCACCCTACCATTTGAGCCACAGCACCACTTCTGACCCTTTTTGCTTTTGTGATGCTGAGGAATCAGATCCAGGGCCTCATACATCCAAGACTCTCACTCTATTGCTGAGCTGCCTTAACAGTCTGAGCTCCTGCTTACTATCAGGTGCTGGCAGCCTGTGTTGCCCAATTCCCAGTCTAGGGTATATGAGTGGAGTTTTGGTGGGATTTGGGCTTCTCTTGTCCTGGGCCTCCAGGTCATTTGTTGTCACAGGCGTGCTTCCCGGGGAGTGTTGTTTCCTGATTTTCTCTCCTCTGTTGACCCATATGCTCAGCTTTTTACTTCAGTTGGAAGGAGTTGGTCGTGTTGTTCAGGGGCCGGATCCCCGGGCCTGGTTCCGGCCCCAGCCTGGAGCGCGCTCGTTAGGCCTGTGCTGATGTGTATACGACCTAGGTTATGCAGCCTGGAGCACGCTCATTAGGCCTGTGCTGATGTGTATCCCACCTAGGTTATACAGCCTGGGGGACACAGTTCCAATTTCTTTTACTGTTGGTAGTCTTGACCCAGGGGCGCTGTTCTTGGCTTGGCCATTTAAGCTTCCTTCCAGGGGCGCTCTTGCTCTAGCCTGACCAGCTGAGTGTGCTCCACGGGCTGGTGGAGCTCTCAAACAGTTCCCAGTTTCATTGGGTCCTGTGGTCCGGGTGTTGGGGTAGGGAGTCTAGGTCAGGGTCTGGGGATTCCCTCCAGCTCTGGTCTCCCTTGAGGGATACACTTCCCCTGTGGGGTACTCACCCTGGAGCTGGTTGTTTCTGTGTGGTGTAGGTCGTCAGTTGTTGTTGCAATCCGAGTTCAGTTGGGGTGGTTGCGGGTTGGGTTGGGCAGTGGTGGCTCTGTGTGATTCTTTTCTGTCTCTGCCTCTGTCGAAGCTGTCGGGTCAAAAGTGTCCACGCTCAGGCAGCTTCTTCGCGGCGCCTCTGGGGCCCGGGCGGCCCCACCGGGTCATTGCGATCGTGACCGGGTGGGTGGTCTGCTGACAGGTCCCTTTGTTGCGCTGCTGGTGCCGAGAGGCTTTGGCGGGATGGAGCCTCTCTGCTCCAGTGGAGAGTGAGGGGTGGGGGTGGGATCCTCGTGGAGACTCCCGGCTGGTAGGTTTCTCTGTTCCTGGCGACCCGCTCTTCTGCAAACCGGTACCTGGTGATCTGCAAGCGGCCCCCTGTGTCTCTGGGGCTCTGGCAGCCCCCGCCGGGCCGGCTGGCTGGCGGCTTGTCGCACTGCTCGTGGCCAGTAAAGGTTGGGGGAGGGGTCTTCGCTTTTCTCTGGTCTGAAATTCTTCTTTTCCTCTCTTTCTTTTTTTTGTTATTTTCCGCCTCGGGTTTTTCTCTTAGTGTTCATCTTTTTGTTGTTGTTGGTCTCTTGGGGAGATTAAGTGTTGGAACTCAAACTCTCTTTTTGGTTGGAGAGAGCTGTGGTGTTTCCCTACTGCCCCGTCGCCATCTTGGTTGTCCCCCCCCCCCTATAACTTCTTAATAATTGACTAACAATTGCTTGTCAGAATTTTGTAGTAAAACCCAGTACATATTTTAAACTACAACTGATTGTCATTGCCCCTTGCCTCTGGGCAGCCTGTTTAAAGTCATATAACATTTAACTTTTAACAAATGTCAGACCCTTTCTTGGGCCAGAGCAGTATATATTGTTTAACATTTTGGTTTGTAAATGCATTTTTCTGGTTGACTGAGGAGCCTGATCTGTAGTGGTTCCAAAAATGCCTGCCCCTGTAGGCCTTTAGACAAATCTTACTAGGGACCTAATCTCAGGTCACAACCACTTTTCCTTAACGGATAAATTAATGTGGCTGCGCCAGCTCAAAAGTCATTGCCATTTAAGAATTTGAGCAGATACAGAGCATTTGGGATTTCAATTATCTCTCACATTTTACAACTTTAGCTTTTATAACCCAGTACCATAGATGACTGGCAAGTCCCTGCCAAGTCAGACAGACGTGGGTATTAGGCATGCCTACAAATTATCTTCCCATGACTTCCAGAATCTGATCAAGCTTTGAACGGCCAAGCAGAAGTGACTCCAGGATCTGATACCATTTCTGCCATCCAAAGACCAGTGGCTTACTGCCTCTGCATGTTCCAACATTCCCGGGGTTCCAGGAATGCCTTTCTCCATGGTGGGATAAGTACTTGTTTAATAGTTTCCTTCATTGCTTGCTGGACTTGAACTCAGGGTTTGAGTATTGTCCCTCAACTCTCCAGATCAAGACTAGCCCTCTGCCACTTGGAACTCCAAACCAACTCTGCTTTTCAGCACTCTGCTGGCACATTAGAGATGACAATCTCACAGGCACCTTTGTCTGCCCAGCCTGTCTTCACACCACTTTTCAGCTTAATGAGTCTTTACTTATGGCCACATTTACTCCAAGTAAAAGCAACAACGATGGGCACTGGAAGGAGATTTAAATGCATGGTCTTACCTCGAACTTATTCAGGGCCAACATTACATCTGACAAACTTGTCCTCTCTCCTTTATTGTGGGCGTTTAGGAAACTGTTATAAAAAACCTATAATGGCAAAGTAGGTTAAACAATCATTTTGGTAATCCTAATTTTTATTTTCCACATTGAAATCAATCTTTAGGACAATTTGTCCTTTTAAACTTTCTTTTTTCTGGAGGCCTGCCACTCCCCACAACGTGACAAATTTCTGACAATGGGGAGGCCATTTTTAAATCTTTTTGAAAAGTCATTTTACTTTGCATTTCAATTCTTCATTGAAACACTGGGCAACACCCTTTACCTCTTGGCTGAAGGTTTCAACTGGCTATTTTTTCCTCCAGTATGAGTTACATTTAGCAAATTAGCAGTTTATTTTAATGCAGTAGCTCTGTACCAAGAATCTAGACTTAGTATCTCTTGCCCTTGAGAGAAAAGTCAACTTAGATTTTTTGCTCATACACCCCTCATGGTCTAACATGGTGGTGATTAACATTACAGAAACAAATATCTTTTTTTTTTTCTATCCAGAAACAAATATCTTAACTGGCTTGTTTTTTATTCTCTTTTTACTGCAAATTCACAGGCTTTTCATCATGTGTGATTCAGCAAGGGTGGAGTCTAGGCAAGGATGTGGCATCTCCCAGTGTATATGGACTGTCGCATCTCTTGCTGGTTACCTGCAAAATTCTATATGCACTGGTTAAAGAC
Organism: Dipodomys merriami; assembly: GCF_024711535.1. NCBI lineage: Eukaryota > Metazoa > Chordata > Mammalia > Rodentia > Heteromyidae > Dipodomys > Dipodomys merriami. Next base: position 318,676 of record NW_027206165.1, read on the forward strand.
CACTGGTGAAAGACCACACTGGCTTTTGCAGGCTGGTGTCACTGGTTTAGGCAGCTGCTTTGTTCTATTACGTGGGTATTTCCCATGCATAGGAGCAAACTGCATCTTGACGCACTGTGGTCCCTTGATTATAAAGGGAGTTGATCAGTGCACAGGGGAGGAAACAGAGAATTAAAACCTCAGCCTTAGTTTACCAGTCATGGTCAGAGGTACAATATTTAATCTTAACATAGATAGACATAAGAAATAACATAAATCACAGCCAACTTAATTACCAATTTCATTGACTTTGGAAAGGAAACCATCTTTTCTAACTCCTTTCCCATGGCCTTTTAAAACTGCCTGTTGTTTTTTTTTTTAATTTGCCTTATAGTCAGGTCACAAAGCAATTCAGATTAAAAGACACCTTCCACTGACAAAGATTATTAGCAAGCAGAATACTTGGTAACATTGGAACCATTACTATTTACATATTTTACATATAGACAGAGATGTTTGTGCACAGATTATAGAGCACACTTAAATGCTAAAATTGACCATTTAAAGTTTTTGGAATTTTAGCAGTAATACTTTGCCTAATCATGGTAGAACCACATAGTCAGTGCAAAACAAAAACCTGCCAACAAGAAGAAACTTTTTAGTAAACAGGAGTCAAGACATGAACAGATATATAGCATGATGTAATGACCCCTATCCTGGTCAGGTAAGGGGGGGGAAGTTTATAGGACCCCAAAAAACATCCAAGGAAATTTATTGTGAAAGCCACCTTCATGCCCTCCCCCTCTTCACTGGGCTTCCCTCAGAGCACTTGGACCAATTCCTTCCACCCAGGCACCCCTGTCATGTGACACAAGGCAGCCCACAAGAATCATCTTCACCTGTATTTTACCCTGCCAAATATCTAGCACAGTCCTACCTCTTTCTGCTTATCTCTATAATCGCATGGATATCTGTAAGTATTCTAGCTAGCTTTTGTCCATCATTTTTTCCAAAGTCTAGTTTTTTTAAATTGCTACAGAATTAAATTTAGCAAAACCATAACTTATAATTTGTTGTAGAACTAGAAATTTGTAACTTGAAAAAGCAATATTCTCCTCTTGAGAAATTCACTTTCACCCTCCATAACAGTGAGAAAACACAGACTCTCCACAATATCCACACTAGTGTTTTATTACTCAGAAGAACAATAGCATGGTGTACAAGTAAAAAATTTACAACAGACTCATCAGTACTAAATAGAAAACAGCATGTAGTAAAATCATTTTGGCATTACTCATCCAAACCCAAATGCTTAAGAATCATGTCTTCATTTTTCCACCAAAGAAACTAGAAATGGAACTGTGATTCTAGTGCTAGAATTTAGCCTTGAGAAAAAGTAGTTAAGGATAGTGGCTAGGCTTTGAGTTCAATCTACAAGACTAGTACCCACACACAAAGAAAATGTATTCTTTCAGGTTTTCTGAATGTTTCATGAACTTGGGGATGAAAGATGATGAGACAGATTTTATTCTTGTGCACATTTTGTAATAAACAAGGAGTATTATCTTCTACCAGACCTTCCATTAAAAAAATGAATTGGAATAGTAATAGTGTTATAATGCATACATAGACCACACATATAGTGGAAGACTTTTGGGGAGCAGTGGAGAAATTGATGCTCTCATGTCCTTGGAATAAAGCATGATAGTCCTTCCCCATCTATCACTACCAAACCACTATGGATGATTTGAGTTCAATCTCAAAGGTCCAGAGCTCCTATTTCTGAAAAGTGTTTATTAAATTTCTTGACCATCCATTCCTCAATATAAAAGACACAAGTCAACAATTTCACTATCTTAATTCTTTGTCAAGCCTGGAAATCCAACCCCTGAATAACATGAAGGGGAATCATCCCTACTCTACACAATGAGAGGATGAGAAATGTTGGTTCAGTGAGTGGTTTTCCCTTACACCTAGCTTAATTCTACCATGAAGGATTTCTCTATAATTTACAGAGGTTTCTGCCAAAGGTTTCCCTATGTTGGGTTTCATTTTTTGTGTGAGTGCTCTAATGCTGGCTGAAGGTTCATTTCTGGTTGAAAGATGTCCTCTAATGTTCACTCGACATTCTGTCTTGTCTCTAGGTCTCTGAAATATGTAGAGAAACCTGTGAAACTTCTGGCTAAATATTTGTCTACATTTATTATACTCACATTTTCTCTCCTTATTATGTTCTTGGATGTACTGAGGACTGACTTCTATTAAAAATTGCATATTTGTTAGACCTGTTAATTTTCTTTGCTCCTATGTGATTCAGTTCTCTGCTGAACACTGTGCTATGCTGTCGAAGTGGTATTTTCTACATTGGTATTATTCATACCTTGTCTTTCTTGTCTGTGCTCTATAAACACTCATCCATGCATGATTACTAAGTGAAGGACTTTTTTGATACTTGTTTCATTCATAATGTTTTTCTCCTGTGTGTTTTCTGATGAAAATTTAACTATGACTTCTCAAAAACTTTCCACATTTTTTTTCATTCATAAGATTTTTCTCCTGTGTGCATTCAATTTGGAACCATGAGGCATGCCTTCTGGCTAAAAGGCTCCACATTTGCTACATTCACAAGGCTTCTATCCGGTTTTGGTTCTATCATGCAAACTTATTTTTCATCCAGGTGAGACTTTCCATAGTTATCACATTCCTAAGATTTCTCATGTGTGTGGATTCTCTTATGCTTCCTGAGGGATGAACTCCAGATGAAGGACTTTCCACATTTGTTACATTCATAAGGTTTCTCTCCTGTGTGTGTTCTCTGATGAACAGTAAGGTCTGACTTATGGGTGAAAGATTTTTGACACACCTTACATTCATAAGGTTTCTCCCCTGTATGTTTTCTCTGATGGACAGTAAGGTCTGATTTAAATCTGAAATACTTTCCACATTTGTTACATTCATAAGGTTTCTCTCCTGTGTGTGTTCTCTCATGGACTGTAAGGTCTGACTTACGGGTGAAAGACTTTTCACACACATTACATTCATAAGGTTTCTCTCCTGTGTGTGTTCTCTGATGGACAATAAGGTGAAACTTCTGTCTGAAATACTTTCCACATTTGTTACATTCATAAGGTTTCTCTCCTGTGTGTGTTCTCTGATGAACAGTAAGGTCTGACTTACGGGTGAAAGACTTTTCACACACATTACATTCATAAGGTTTCTCTCCTGTATGAGTTATCTGATGAACAGTAAGGTGTGACTTACGGGTGAAAGACTTTTCACACACATTACATTCATAAGGTTTCTCTCCTGTGTGTGTTCTCTGATGGACAATAAGGTGAAACTTCTGTCTGAAATAGTTTCCACATTTGTTACATTCATAAGGTTTCTCTCCCGTGTGTGTTCTCTGATGAACACTAAGGTGTGACTTTTGGGTGAAAGACTTTTCACACACATTACATTCATAAGGTTTCTCCCCTGTATGTTTTCTCTGATGGACAGTAAGGTGTGATTTTAATATGAAATACTTTCCACATCTGTTACATTCATAAGATTTCTCTCTCGTGTGTGTTCTCTGATGAACACTAAGGGGTGACTTATGGGTGAAAGACTTTTCACACACATTACATTCATAAGGTTTCTCTCCTGTGTGTGTTCTCTGATGGACAGTAAGGTGTGATTTTAATCTGAAATACTTTCCACATTTGTTACATTCATAAGGTTTCTCTCCTGTGTGTGTTCTCTGATGAACAGTAAGGTCAGACTTACCGGTGAAAGACTTTTCACATACATTACATTCATAAGGTTTCTCTCCTGTGTGTGTTCTCTGATGGACAATAAGGTGAAACTTCTGTCTGAAATACTTTCCACATTTGTTACATTCATAAGGTTTCTCTCCTGTGTGTGTTCTCTGATGAACAGTAAGGTGTGACTTACGGGTGAAAGACTTTTCACACACATTACATTCATAAGGTTTCTCTCCTGTATGAGTTCTCTGATGAACAGTAAGGTCAGACTTACCGGTGAAAGACTTTTCACACACCTTACATTCATAAGGTTTCTCTCCTGTGTGTGTTTTCTGATGGACAATAAGGTGAAACTTCTGTCTGAAATACTTTCCACATTTGTTACATTCATAAGGTTTCTCTTCCGTGTGTGTTCTCTGATGAACAATAAGGTCTGACTTCTGGGTGAAAGACTTTTCACACACATTACATTCATAAGGTTTCTCTCCTGTATGAGTTCTCTGAGGAACAGTAAAGTCTGACTTCTGTCTGAAATACTTTCCACATTTGTCCCATTCATAAGATTTCTCTCCTGTGTGTATTGTCTGATGCAAAGTGATGTATGACTTCATTCTAAATGATTTTCCACATTTGTTGCATTCCTCAAACTTTTGTTCTTTGTCAGTTCTCTGATGCCTTCTGAGACCTGACTTTTGGGTGGAAAATTTCCTACATTCTTCGTATTCATAGGGTTTCTCTTCTGGTGTTGTTTTAGGTTGATCAGAACTTAGTTCTGAATTCTTAGAGATAGATTTTGTACATTGCTTACACTCATCAGGATTCTCTGGATATTTCCTCTCAGGTTTTGTAAGGTGTAAATCCTTACTGAATGATTTCTCACATTCACTACTTGTATAAGGATTCTCTCCTGTGTCTCTTTTCTGATGCATAGTGACTGGAAACCTCCCTCCCTGACAAAGTTCTTGGGCAAGAAGAGCAGACTTATCATATTCTTCTCTATATTCGTTATGGTTAGAGGCGGGATCTCTGATGCAAACCCAATTATGTGGAAAGAATATCATCTCTGAATTTAATACCTTCTCTCCTCCATATTCAAAATATGGACCATCATCATTTTGACTAAAAGCCTCTGAGTATCGAAGCGATTGATTAACTACAGGAGAAACACCAGGCATATATGCAGCCGGCATCTTACCAGGCTCACTGTAGTGGAGCATGTTCTGACACTGAATGAACTCGTCCGTCGTCATCCTTAAGGAGTTCTCATCATTCCTATTCAGATCTGGCTTCTGTTTTGAGGTCAAGTTAGAAGTTGTCACTAATCTCACTCTTTGCTCTATTGTGTTAATATTTGTGACAGCTATGTCACGCAGACATTCATCTGGACCTTCCTGGTAAGTCTTAATCACATGCTCCATTTTTTGAATATCTAAAATGAGTCATATAAAGAAGAAAAAAAACATAAATAAGATCCAAATACTCCTTAAAATAAAGGTAAAGACATTTTCCCCATCTTAACTGTTACAAATTTTGAAATATTAATATAGGAAATGATTTATGAGAAATAAATTTCTTTTACCACAATGTATTGATTAAGAAAGTAATACTCTTCCTTACACCGTTTTTTTGTCATGGGGCATGAACTCCAGGCCTGGTGTTGTCCTTCAGCTCTTCAGCTCAATGCTAGCTCTCTATCATTTGAGCCACAGCACGACTCCCAGTTTTATCTGCTTATATGGTGCTGAAGAATCGAACCCAGAGCCTTATGCATGCAAGGCAAGCACACTACCACTGAGCTACTATAATCAAGAACTCTAATAACAACAGATGCTGGAGGGGATATGTACAGAAGGGAACACTACTGCATTGTTGTTGGGAGTGTAAACTTGTACAACCACTTTGGAAAACAGAATGGAGGCTCCTCAACAGACTTCACATAGAGCTCCCTTATGACTCAGCAATCCCATTTCTGGGCATTTACCCAAATGATCACAAACAAGACCATACTAAGGGTACCAGCACAACTATGTTTATTGCAGCATTGTTTACCATAGGTAAGATAAGGAACAAACACAAATGCCCCTCAGTAGATGAATGGATCAAGAAAATGTGGTATATATACATAATGGAATTCCATGCATTCATCAAAAAGAATGATATGGCTCCATTTGTTAGGAAATGGAAAGACTTGGAAAAATTATATTGAGTGAAGGATGCCAAGCCCAAAGAAACAGGTCCCATGGTTCTGCTTATTTGCAATAACTAGTATATATCTGAGACAAGCAGAAACGGTCAATAAATTGATGTTAGGCAAAATGAACCCCAAGATAAGGACTCATATGTTTTTATTTATTGATATTGTATCTAACATATATATATATATATATATATATGATATTTCTTTATTGCTTTATATATCCCTCCCCTATGGTATAACCCCTGTTTTTACTTTGTTTGATGTAGGTATAATTTGTGGAGGGAAGGTGGACCCATTGCAACAATGAGATGTACAAGATGTTATGTCAAAAAATGAACTTCCCAACTTTGGCTGGGGCGGGGGGCTGGAGGGGAATGATGGGAGGGGATGGTAACGGAAAACAAAGGAGGAGGCTACAATGCTTGGTAAGAAATGTACTCATTACCTTGCCCATGTAATTGTAACCCCTCTGTAAACTGTTTTCACAACAACAAAAAAGAGTAACACTGACAGTTTATGATGGAAAATGTTTTTCTGTATTTCAGGTTTTTCTTCTTTTTTATGTCAGAGGAATTATTTATACAAATTACTAAACTATTTACTGCTAGCTTTTTCACCTGTATAATTTAATATGTAGCATTCTTCATTTTTTCCCAAAAATTGTTTTGTTTGATCTTAGGGGAATAGATGCTTTGTATTGTTTTACTTTCTTAAAATAATTTACATATTGTGCTACTTTACTTCTCAAACATTAGGAGAACAGTATTTTCTAACTTTGGAGATTGTACCTTTTTTATACAAACCTTTGCTTACACCTGAGAATAAAGTTTTATAACCACATTTCTTCAGTTATAAGTTCTCACTGTGAATTAAGTATCTTTAGAAATTTTAAAATTTGTTTCCCTCCACCTTAGACAGAATCTCATGTGACTTTTAAACCCTCAGACTCATGAACTAAAGCCACATCAGATCACGACCTAGTTAATCATTCTCTCTAGACTGAAAGCTTGGGTTCTGTATACTGGCCTCTACCCTCCTTATCTTAATCAGAGGATAGCAGCCTTGGCATAGTCATTTGCTATACCTGCCTAGTCCTAGTTTCAAAGAAAAGTAAATCTCACTTTTCACATTTCTAATTTTGTTTTTTCAAAATAATTTCCACAAAGAGAAAGAATTGCTAACTTTACCTTTACTGCCCTACACAGTTCAGTGTGCATCTACATGCATTTTTGATTCACAAGTCTAACACAAAGATCACCTAGTTCTCTGCTACACATGGGACTCAAGGGAATTAGGAATATTATTGGTCAGTACATAGCAAGACGAATTTACCAATTTGGTTCTGGATCCATGATCACTATGCAAGATGCTTTAACTCACCTGAGAAATTCTTGTCTGAGGCTTCTCTCATATATGGCTCTTCATCTTGCTCCAGCTTGACAATCAATTGAGGTTTAGGACCAGTGTGCCCTGTTAATAAGAGTGAAGACCTATTGCTCATGCTGTGTCACAATTGTTCTAAGATTTCAGATATCCTGTTAACAAGGTTGCTCCCCAATTTTCTTTCATTTCTCACTGTCTCCATGGTTGAATCTCCCCGAGGTTTGAATTAATTTTGCAGGTTGTGTGACTTGAATGCAATTCTTTTTCTCAAGGTTAGCATTCTATTAGTTTGAGTCCTAGCTCCACTTCCAGTGTAAGAGTGGTTATCTTGAGATAAGAGTCTCATGGAGACTTCACTGGCATTTTTTGCTTCAAACTGAAAGCCTCAGATTTCAGACTCCTAAGAATTACAGGCATGAACCACTGCATCTAGTACTAGGTTTGGATTATAAATACTCCCTCTAATCTAGTGATTTCCAGTTCTTACTTCCAATAATGATAAATAGGTATGTATGTATGTATGTATGTGTTTTCTAGATTGTATATCTACCCACAATAATCACTTCAAGTTTGGGAATACAGTCTTCTCTTTAGGGAAGACAGTTTGGAACTTTTGTCAAACTGCTGATTTGGATTCTTGAACAATGAAAATAAAATTGCCTCAGAATTTATATAATCTACCTGTATATAATCTACCTTCATTTGAAACAAATGACACTTCCCACAGACTGGAAACTTACATCCAAATAGCATTGAAAGTTCTATAAATATTCACATATCTACTAAAAACAAATCATTTTCCGCCCACCAGTGGTTCACACCTGTAATCCTAGTTACTCAGTAGGCTGAGATCTGAGGATTGCCATACAAAGCCAGCCCTAATAGGAAAGCTGTGAGATACTTATCTCCAATTGAACCACCAGAAAGCTTGAAGAGGCGCTGTTGCTCAAGTGATAGAGTGCTCACCTTGAACCGAAGAGCTGAGGCACTGTACCAATGCCCAGAGGTCAAGCCCCACTTAACTTTTCAAGTTAATGTGATATTTTTGGCTCACCTAAGGACACCAGCATGCTATAGGTTTCCAGCATCACCTCTCTATACAGGGTCCTCTGAGAAATATCCAATGCCTGCCACTCCTCCCAGCTGAATTCCACAGCCACATCATCAAATGACACCAGCTTCTGTAAGGGCACAGTCCATCAATCCCTGAGTCCTGAGAACACCAAAACTAGAATTTCATTCTTCTACATGTATGCTTTTGTATTACAGAATGTGGTTGGAACTTTCTGTGTTATTTATAAAATGAGAGAATATATAATCAAAGTAGAAATATTTGCCTCCATAGTAACTTGGTAATTACACATACAAAGTTTTTCTAATACATTAGAACCCATTTCTGGTTCCAGCAATAAAGACAAGAAAACAGTTCTAAGAAGCTAATAACCTAGCAAGACAACAATAAGTATAAGTAGGAGTCTGAAAGTGTGTGTTTAGCTTATTTTGGTAATATTTACTATATATCTGGGTAACAATGAAGTAAATAAATGTGTTTTCGGCATTTTCATATTCTGCCTCACTGACAATACTATTTAGAGTTTCTATTAAATAGTGCTCTCATAAACAGTCACAACATGGCCATTACATCATATGCAATACATAACACATTAGTAGATCTATGAAAAGCACAGCATCCAGGTAAATGTTAAAAGGAGTAAATTACTCAAAAAATAGTAAATGAATGATTTGGCTCTCATAAGATTTGACTTAGTTCTCACAATAAAACATCCGATGTTAACTATTTTTGTTATTAAATTTCTAGATATAAAAGTATGGTCATAAATAGCCATTTGTTTCTTCATATATAAAAATGAACTGCCAGCAAGAACGTTTGTGAACACTGACTACTTCCTACCACACCAAATACTTACTTATTACCATAAAATGTTTCTTAATCAGCTTTGCATTTTAATAGGCCTTAATTGAAGGATGGATGTAAATGGATAGAGGCTTAAGGAATGCTCAAGATGATCCCCAAAAATGTGAACTATGACCACCACAAGAAGGATAGAGAATAAAACTATGAATTGGGACATGATGTAAAAAATATAGTAGTTTTAAGAATTAGAATAAAATACAGCACTAATTTGTTGTACAGTGTCTAAAAGGAATACAGTCATTCTTGACAATATCAGAGGTGAATGATGACTAACACACAAAAAGAAATATATCTATAAAATGTTTAAAGAAAATAGACTTCAATACACAATCCATGGGGCAAAGGGCCTCTTCTTACAATATAGATTGAAGGTATTCCTAGGGAAAGATAATGCATTATTAACACATCTTCATTTTAAGTGCTATAAAAATTATTCTGCGGGGCTGGGAAGGTGACTGGCTCAGCGGTAGAGCGCTTGCCTTGCATGCCTGAGGCCCAGGGTTTGATTCCTCAGCACCACATGAGCAAAAAAGAAAAGAGGCAGAAGTGGCGCTGTGGCTCAAGTGGGAGAGCCCTAGCCTTGAGCTGAAGAGCTGATGGATAGGGCCCAGGGCCAGAGATCAGGCCTGAAAACCGGAGAGAAAAAAAAAATTATTGTGCATCAAGAGAAAAATAAATATTGCTAACATAGATCTACACAGAGGAGAAGATTATTAAAAAGGTAAATGTGTAGTTAAAGGAATGGTACATGTGTAGGTAAAAGAATGTATAGAAAATGTATGTAATTTCTCTTGTGAAAAGAAAACTTATAGTACCATATTCATAATTCATAAGGAATGCAAATTCAATATACAAACACATAGGTGTTTTAAAAACAAAGTTTGTGAATCCTGCATATGGATCAATTAATTTTGTACTTGCCTCGCAAATATGGGGGTCTGAGTTCAAAGAATTATTTCTACAAAAATTTAAAAGGAAAATAGAAAGGTTATACATAGGTTATAAATTTCATTGAATTCCATTGAAAAGTAACTATATTATGCTATATGCTACTACTATGATATTATTGTAAAGATTAATGTTCGTAGTAAAAATGCATCCAGCAAGTTAATTTCCTTTGTGTTCCTAACAAAGAATCCCACAGGGTAGAAAGTTCTTTTTCTTGCAGTTCTACAGTATAACAATTTTCCTGCACATTTTACTTCTGCTGAAGCTCTATGCTTCAGCCTGAGAATGGCCTTTGTTCTTTACATGAAATGTCTGCTTATTTCTGTATGAAGAATATTAATAAGACTGTTTTTAAAAAATCTTGCAGTCCTTGCATATTTTGAGTTGCACAAATTCAATGGAACATAGAAACAAACCTTTGAAAAAGTAGGGCACCTGTATTAAGCATGTAGTCTTATTTTTATCCTATGAACAATGGAGTATAACAACTATTTACATCAGATTTAATTTGTAATTGGTATCAGAGGTAATTCACAGTGTACAGGAGAATGCCTGCAGCTTATATGAGAGGTGATTTACAGTGAAGTTGAGGTGTGTGCAGGTTACATAGAAGCAAAATAAGAAATAAATATCAGATGAGACAAACAGATATTAAATAGCAAGATATCCATCAAAATAAGACCATATTTATATTGTAAAATATAGTAAATATATAAGGCACTGTCTGACATGAACAGAAGAAAGAAAACTTAATGAGCAATCCAAAGTCATGGACTAGAGAGAAATAAAAATTAAAAAAAATATACAAAGATACCATGAGCAAAAGTTAATGATGAAAAATACAAATTGTGATAATATGTAGGAAATAAGCATCAGCCCAAAATATATGACCACAGATATAGATCATTGATAATGACAGACAGATTATACATTATGATAGTAAAAATGTATGCTGAAAAGCAAAGGTACAAAGACATGTTTAAAAGACCATGCAGTTTTAATACTTTAATCTACCATTACTATTGTAGAACTAATACTCCTCTTACTAACTGATATAACAACCAGACAAAAAATCAGCACGAACACACACATGGATGCCATTATCTTAAACTTAAAAAAAAATACTATGGTGTTGCATTTATCAAGACACATATTCCAATATTAATAGCAAATCGGAAGACAAATGGTGTAGAAAACAATATGAAAAATTAAAGTTATGTTATAAATACATGAAAATTAAAAGATATATTTATAGTATTCTATGAGTGAAATAAACACAGGGAAATTACAATGGATCTCAAAGAAATGTATTCCATCATTGTGATTTATAGAATATTAAATATAGCCTCTTTCTTACTTCACCTTTGAAATAAAAACACATAGTTTGGGGCTGGGAATATAGCTAAGTGTTAGAGTACTTGCCTGCCATGCATGAAGCTCTAGGTTCCATTCCTCAGCACTACATAAATAGAAAAATTAGGAAATGGCACTGTGGCTCAGGTGGTAGAGTTGTAGACTTGAGCAAATCAAGATCAGGAATGGTGCCCAGGACAGGCTCCAAATTCAAGCCCCAGGTTTGGCAAAAAAAAGTTTCAATAGATAAGGTGTATTCACATGGATCTCTTCTGGAGAGTGGGGGAAGCCAGAGAACTAGAAGGAAATGGGGTAAAAAGCGCATCTGTGGAGGTCATTAGGCTCTGATGAAAGTAAGCTATACAAATCATGAGTCAAGATGGCAGGGAAACATTGGGAGAGAGTGAGGGTATGGAAGACACAGCATGAAAGGAAATATATTCAATACCTGGCCCAAGAAATGGTAGTCACTCTATACATCACCACGATAACAATAGATCAATTAAATTTGAAACAATTTCTTCATGGAGTTGTGTGAGCATAAAGTTAGTGAAGAAAATGTAGCACAGTTAGAAAAACAGCTACAATTATTAGAAATAAAGTAGATCACTTAATTGAAACATGAAATACTGGAGCTTAGGTTGAATATTAATTTTAAATATGCTGTTAACAATCATCTAACTTTAATTATTAATGATAAATATTGAAGTAAGTAAAAACAAAACAAGTGCTTCTGGTTCAAGATGCTTATCCTACCCTAGCTATTAAGGAGGCTGGAAGCCAGAAAACTGGGTAGACAACTCAAATTAAGCAGATAATCAACATATTGGAGGAGGTGTGGCTCAAGAGATAGTGCCAAAAAAGAAATTAAAGCACAACATAGGAACTGGAAAAACCTACCATGCTCCCGGAATGGGAAGATCAACATTGTGAAAATGACAATACTTCCAAAGGCTATCTACAAATTCAATGCAATACTTATCAATAGTCCGAGTTCTTCATTGAAATATTAAAAACAAGCCAGAAATGTATATGGAACAATAAAAGACCCCAGATAGCAAAAACGATCCATACCAGAAAGAACAATGCTGGTAGAATATCACTACCAAATTTCAAACTGTACTACAAAGCCATAGTAATCAAAACAGATTGGTAATTGCACAAGAACAAATTGAGGACCAATGGAATAGGACTGAAGTCCCAGAAATGTACACACAGACCTATATCCACCTAACCTTTGAGAAGGGAGCTCAAAAATAGAATGGAGGAAAGACAACTTCGTCAGTAAATGGTGGTGGCAAAGTTGGTTCATTACCTGTAGAAAACTAAAGCTAGATCTGTATATATAACCCTGCACCAGAATCAATTCCATAACGATCAAAAACCTCACTTTCAAAGCAAACACCCTAAAAAACATTACAGAAAAGAATAGGAGAAACTCTAGTGGTACTTGGCACCAGCCAAAATTTTCTTAATAGAGACCCAGAAACACAACAAATCAAAGAAAGGTTGGACAAATGGGATTGCATGAAACCGCAGAGCTTCTGCATGGCAAAGGACATTGCTAACAAGATCAATACAAAACCCACAGATTGGCAGAAGATCTTCACTAGGCATAAAATGAACATGGGTCTCATATCTAAAATATACTTAGAACTCAAGAAATTAAATCCCCAACAACAAATCCTCAGAGAAACAACTGCCCAATAAATAAGTGGGGTAAAGACTTAACAAGAATCTAATCTGAAGAGGAAATAAGAATGGCCAAAAGACATATTTAATAAAAGGCTCAACTTATAAATATGTTAGAAACAATTACAGGAAAGAAAATACATTTGAATCCTTAATGGGGTTCATTTTTGCCTAAACTCAACTTATCTGACCGTTTCTGCTTGTTTCAGACATATACAAGTTATTGCAAATAAGGGAAACCATGGGACCTATGTTTCTTTTGGCCTTTCTTACTTCTCTTAGTATATTTTTTTCCAAGACTTTCCATTTCCTAACAAATGGAGCAATTTCATTCTAAAAAAAACACAAAAATAAAAAAAAAGTCTCAACTTCTCTAGCCAAAAAGAAATGCAGATTAAGGCAACCTTGAAATTCCACCTCACCCCAGATAGAATGGCTATAATCAAGAACACGAATAACAACAGATGCTGGAGGGGATGCGAACAGAAAAGGGAACCCTACTGCATTGTTGGTGGGAGTGTAAACTTGTTCAATCACTTTGGAAAGTAGTATGGAGGTTCCTCAAAAGACTCCACATAGTTGCTCCCCTTTGACCCAGCAATCACACTTTAGGGTATTTACCCAAAGATCACAAACTAGGGTATACTAAAGCTACCAGCACACCTATGTTTATTGCAGCTTTATTTACCATAGCTAAGATATGGAACCAACCTTGATGCCCCTCAGTAGATGAGTGAATCAAGAAAATATGATATATATATCCATATATACATAATATGTATTTATACATATATGTGTATAGACACACACACACACACACACACACACACACAATGCTTTTCTATGCCTCCATCAGAAATAATGGCATCACCCCATTTATTAGGAAATGTTAAGACTTGGAGAAATGTGTAATAAGTGAAGTAAGCCAGGCCCAAAGAAACATAGGTCCCATGATCTCCCTTATTTGAAATAACTAGTACATGTCTAGGACAAGCAGAAATGGTCAAAAGCTATGTACATATGACCATATCAGATGATATGAAGTGAAATGAGCCCTAAGACAGGAACTCAAGTGTTTTTTCTCTTTCTTGCTATTGTTTTTAATGTACTATGTGACTTTTTGTTCCTTTGGTATGTTCTTCCCCCATGGTATAACCCCTGTTTTCACTGTATGTTTTTGCGGTGCCTTGCATCTTGTATATACACTTTTCTAATTTGGGGATAGGACGGAAAAAAACAAAATGCTTAAATAGGGATACAGGCTGACTCATTGTAACAATGAGATGTACAAGACACTAGGTTGGGGGCTGGGAAGTTGGATCAGTGGTAGAGCGCTTGCCTTGCATGCGTGAGGCCCAGGGTTCGATTCCTCAGCACCACATAAGCAAAAAGAAAAAAAGCTGGAAGTGGTGCTGTGGCTCAAGTGGAAAGAGCTGAGGGACAATGCCCAGGTCCAGAATTCAGGCCCCACAGCTGGACCCCAAAACAAAAAAAAGACACTAGGTTGAAAACGAACTTTACCATTTGAGTGAGGGAGGGTGGGAGGGGTTGCAGAGGTTAGGAGGAAAGAAATGGTAGAGGAAAAACAAAGGAGCAGGTAACAATGCTCCATAGGAAATATAATCATGTAACTGTAACCCCTCTGTAAACTATTTTACAATGCAAAAAGATTTTTTTAAAAGACCAAGTAGTGTCAACAGTGAAGGAGGAAGCGGACAGGATGTGAAGCCTGTGAGTTCCTGTTCCAACACTAGCACAAGAAAGACAGTGGAGAATGAGGTAGGTGTGTCCCATTAGTGTTGAATTTAGACACCAAGCATGCAACACAACAAACGTTCATCTCAGACATAAAGAGAAAAGGGGTAAGAGAAATTTCAATTCAAAGAACTATGTCAGCAAAGGAAAATTGATCAGGAAAACATACAAGTTCCCACATACAGCATTTGAAAAATGGTGAGAGACAGATGGAGAGAAGGGGGACTGAAAGAGATGAAGACACAGGGAGGAAAATATATTAAAAGTGAGAGAAAGAGAGAAATGATGAAAGCTTATGAGTAGGAAACAGAATGAAGAGAGTAAATAGAGAAAAAAAATCTTGCGACGACACGTTAGGAAAAATACAAAGGGCTTTCTAGGAAGACCACACACTATATCATCAAATATTATCAACTTTTATGTAGTCAAAGACCAGTAAGCAGTCCAAGAAGTATGTATGGAGAGTAATTTAATTACATGTATCTTACTAAGTAATCTCTCACATTTGAAGGTGTGTGTGTGACCACACTATTTCAGAAACTCCAGTAAAACCTGTTTAACATAATTCAACATTAATCATAAGGAGGTGATCTCTGACAAGTTGTCAGCAAATGTCCACTTTACATGACA
Source organism: Dipodomys merriami (assembly GCF_024711535.1). NCBI lineage: Eukaryota > Metazoa > Chordata > Mammalia > Rodentia > Heteromyidae > Dipodomys > Dipodomys merriami. The sequence goes on from NW_027206165.1 coordinate 334,292, forward strand.
AGTGACTCCCTCAATGGCATTGAATCACCAAACAAGTGTGACTACTTTATCTCACCTCAGAAAACTCCAAGCAAGTCTGCCCTAAACTAAGACATTCTATAATCTACTCATTCTAAAAACCATCTTACTCTTGTTTAGGAACATGTTCTTGAAACTGAATATTTTTTTTCTGTTTTAAATCTTGGATAGACTTAGCTTCCTAAAATGGAATGTGAAAAATGAGAAATAAAAAACAACTCACCAGAGATCCTCTCATTCTTTCTTCCTGTTGCCAATGCAGAGAAGATTCTGGAAGCATGGCTTAGAGAAAAGGCAATTGACATAGTCAGGAAAGAACCTGTGTGATTATGCCTCAGATTTTCCTGCTCAAAACATTATACATGGAGTGAAAAAGCACAAAGCCTTCTTATGGTAGAAGAATCTTTGATGTCTCAAGTAGAGTATTAAATGCTCCAATGAAGATGACTCCACAGTCAATTAGTTGGTAGACAAACAGTATTCTAGGTTAATATACATACAGAATTCATAAAAACTAAGGTTCCTAAAAATGATTGAATAATTAAAACAAAAATCCACACCTTCAATACCACCAATTATTAATGAAATACATTGAGGGTTGTATGAATTATTTTTCTATTCATTAAAATGGATCCTAGGACTCCATTGAGCTTTTGCACTCTATCTTATTCATTTATACATTTAAACTCCATGGAGAGAATATAGGTTATAACTCAATACTTTTCCCCAAAATTATACAAGAAAATATATACAATACATATTACTTGTATTATAATATTTCAGTAATGGTTTTCAAATGGCACATTTCCCATTTCCCTGCATCCAAATACTTGGAGAACCCTTGAGCAATAACTTGAAATTTGTCATTTAGCCTACTTTACTTAATCAGTAAAGATTATGTAAATACAGTTTTGAGAAGTCCCTAATGCTCACTTTCCTAAACAATCATATGAGAGATAAAGGGCTTAATAAAGATGTAACATGAAATATTAAGCATAGGAGTGACAGAACATCACAGCTAAAGAACCAGAAGATTAAAATCTTATGTTGCACAAATAATACTAACACAAAGTTCTAAGCTGAGGACACCCCAAAATGCAGACTTATAAAAATAAAAAATAAATATCGATATGCTTTTTCTTATATTTATTGCTTGGCTTTTACACAGGAAATGCTACTGTCCAGAGTTTTTATTTTTTTTTACACAACTACGTGGATTAGAAACTCTTAATATAAAATAACATAAATTTTACAGTGATATGTATGAAATATGAAAACCTACTCTGTAATCTTCAGTTGGGTCGTTTGTGCTAAGGAACAATATGAATCACTTAAAAGCAACATTTGCACATTCATTTTGGATTGTTCCACATGACAAGAATGGTTTCTTACTTTTAAAAAGTAACAAAGAAACTTCTGTAGGCTAATTATCCATATTCAAATACTCAAAACCACAATTGTTATAGATTTCGGGGTGTGATATTTTCTTCTTGTTTTGGGATTTAGACTATCATCCTTTAAATTTCAAGTTTCTATTTCATATTATTTTATTACAAACATAATCTATATTTAAGAGTTTATTTTGTAACTGTGCTCTGGTTGCTCATAGTTGTAATCTTAGCTACTCAGAAGGCTCAGATCTGAGCCCCACAGATTGAAGCCAGCTGGGGCAGGAAAATCTAAGAGACACTGATCTCCAATAAACTACTAAAATACCTAGAAGTGGAGATATGGCTTAAGTGGTAGAACATTAGGCTGGAACAAAACAAGCTCAGGGTCAATGTCCAGTGCTTGAGCCCAAGAACCAGGTCTAGCACACAAAAAAAGAGCATTTTATTGTATTGTATTTAAATTCTATTGAACAATTGTTTTGGAATACATATTTAGGCAGTCTCTCATTTTAAATGATGTAAAATAGGCTCAATAATCTAGTGGAGAAATTGTAAATTGTCAAGAACAGATAAAGTGGAAAACCTCCATGTTAGTAAAATTTTAAGCTAGGAAAATGCATAGGAACTGCAAAGGATAAAAAGGGATCAACGTGTTTCACTAACATATTTTAAATGAATGTTCAAGCTTCATTGACTTCAATTCCCATGAAGATTTTAAGTGAAATAATACTTCTTTGAGCAGATTGAGACAAAATGGAGAACACTACCTAAAACTTCATTATACGTTACATCTAAAAACCATACCACTTTGAGTAAGACACAGTACTTTAATTTCCTTCTGTAACACTCCATGACAAACACTTTCTTAACTACAGGTAAAAACCAACGCTATAAGGCTACTATCAGTATATCCACAGGTGAGACATTTGAGAGATCCTGTACAAGAATTGATACTGTGAAGAGGCTGAATAAATGAGTAAGAACAGAGATAGATACTTTCAGTTGTGACAATAATTCCTAATCCACAAACCACAGCCCCATGTCCTTTCTGAGAACTAGGCTCTGACTGATTCCTCAGGCAAATTCATTTTCCCTCCTACTAGTTACTGTTAACCTTCCAACAGCACCTAGTGATTGGGAGTGTTAGAGGAAAGAGTACCACCTGAGTCTTGTGCTCTAGTGAGTAGAACCAATCTTTGCTTAAGGCAAGGAAGCTGAAAATATTTTGCCTTTCCTTTGCCTTTCTGCCTCTGCTCTGTAGGGCTTGTCAGAGTTGACAAGGTATCCTCCTTCAAACATTGCTAGGCTTCATTGCTTAACAGAAAGTAAAAAAAAAAAAAAAACAAAAACAAAAACAAAACAGGACCATCACACACTACTGTAATATCTCATGTAGACCTGTTCCTAGTAAAAAGGTCTTGTACAAACACGTGTGAACTAAAACCAGGAGTACTAAGAAAGCTAACAAGGAAGGAGAAGAGCAGAGACACCTGTAGGAGAAACAACACAGGAACCCAAAAAACAACTGCAATATAAATGGAGTCAAATCAGGCACACACCTCACAATTTTGCTACAATTGTTACCATGCTCATCTTACACCTGGGCAAAGATAGTAAGATCACAGGTGTTAACAGGAGAATTTCACCATCATGGAAATATAAATGCACACTTTCTCCTATTCTGGAGAACCACCCAACTTGCTGTCAGAATGTTGCAAGCGTTTCTGGCACCTGGAGACACAAGGGCTGTGGCAGCACAAACTCTGGAGCCCTGAACAAATCATCAGCCTCATGCTGGAGGAACATGTGGAGGATCAATTTTGCCTTGTGTTTTGCATCCAGCTCACAGTTCCTACCTGTTATTGGTTCTGCAGCCTGAGATCCCTTCGTTACACCTCCCAAGCTCCACTGAAGAGAAAACTTCCAGCAGCAAGGCAACGGGAAAGAAACCAGAATTTGCAGGCTGGAACCACCCACAGTGGGTGGGGAGGCATATGCGCAGAAGGATCTTTTCCCTGCTTTTAAAAAAAGAATAAAAAACCTGCACTTTCAAAGTATCTGTGCTGCAACATAGACTACAATTCCCACAATGCATCGTGCCACTCTGAGAGGAAGTAGGTTTCCACCAGTGTTAGGCCCTTTGTCTTAGGATTGCAGGGATGCATAGGGAGGTTTTCACCTGCTTCGCATGAACATAGGTGAGTTTTTTTTTTTTTTAAATGAAAATCACTGTGTGTCTTCTGAAACATTGTTAGACTATCTGAGAAATGGACAAGTATTGGAAGCATGAAATAAGTTGGCTTTTTAATTCTTAGATCTACTAATGTAATTGAGCTTATGAGACTTGTTTCTGTTCCTGTGTAACAGATAAGTTCTGTTGAATGTAAATGATATCTGATTTCTTTACATTTTGGAATAGCTCCCTGTTCAATATAAAAAGGTATTCGCAGGCACTAAACTGATTCTTGGATCATTTTTCATGCTTTAATGTATACACTGCAATAAAGTAGCAGAATTGCTAGATATACAGCATAATCCTTGCACCAATTAAATTTTTTTTAAAAATCTAACAATTTCCCAGAAATGTTCAAATTCCATTTTTGGAATCTTAAGTAGCTTTTGGCCGTTTCCAAATTTTTCCTTTCCTTTAAGGTTCTTTACTTTACTTTTCATTTCTTTTCTTTGATGTTCATTGTTATTCTTGTGGCTTGAACTCATGGTGTTCCCATTATCTTTTCTTTAACAATTTGTTCAGCTAAATAGTGAAAAGCATCCTGTGGGTGGGAGGAGTGGTCTTAGAACAGGCATCTCACCACCATTACTGTTCAAACTAATGGTGGTTTGGGGAGATCGGGGGAAATGTGGGTGAGGTGCAAGTGAAGTGAAGGATAGGTCTCAGTGAAGCTTGATGGCTTGGCCCAAACCAGTGTGTTTTTGTCTTTCCATTTGCATGCCCTATTCCAGTGTGAATTCCTCCCTCTTCTATGATCCTAAAAGTTCCTCTCAGTCACTCTAAGCTACCTCATATTGTCTTCCCAGGTGTTACCCATTAGACCTTGGAATAAATCTTTGTTATCCCAGGTCCTAAGTTTGGGAAGAGTCAGGGCCACTTCTAGAAACCAGGCTTGTGTCCTGACCTCTGGCATTTGCCACAGTCAGGAATAGTCAGGCATCATTTGGGACAACACAGTTCCTTTACTGATAATGCAGCATCACCAGAGAATTCCTAACTTCTTAGCTCCCTAGGAGCTCTTCTCAAAATAACTGTGTAGGCCTAATCTTTCCAGGCCCATTGATACAACTATAGTGCAGCAACTTCTAAGCCTGAGTAGGGAGGATCATTCAAGCTCAGGAGTAACATAGAAAGATTGATTTTCAACGAAACACAAGTGTAGCTGTTCTTTACCAGATACCATCGGGGAGGGACATACACAGCAAAAAAGAAATCATCCTACAAATATGTTAGAAACAATAGCAATAAAGAAATATTTGAGACTCATATCTGATAAACCGATTAGAAAACAGGAAGTGGTACTATGGCTCGAGTGGTAGAGCACTAGCTTTGAGCTGAAGAGCTGAGAGACAGTGCCCAGGCCCAGAGTTCAAGCTTCACAACCGATAAACCTATCAGTTTGGGTCTGGCCCTTAACTTCTTGGTGTTCTATTATGAGATTCTGAACTCCCCAGAGAAAGCTTGCTTTCTTGCAAAGACAGGTTTTGATGAAGTCATTGCTGAACTTGATACATTAAGTGAAGAGGGGTTCAAAGACTGCACGCTAATAAAGTAGTTACTGAGAGAATAGTTGACATTGTAGATATGATAACCAAGGAGATGAAGTGAAAGCAGGAGAAGGAGGGGAAAATTAAATGGCCTTCCAACTTTTGTCTGCCTCATTCTAAAATTTATACAGCAGACTAATTGCCATCCATGCTGTCCCATAAATAGTTTGTTTATGATTTATGATGGGTTTATGTTGCTTCTATTTGAATTTCTATATTTCTCAGGGTTTTTTGTTGTTGTTTTTTAATATTAGGGGAATAGATATTGCCTGTTAACATTTAGTGATTTATCTGTTTTCATCTTCAATTGGCCAATATGAAGATGTAGAATTTTTTTTTTGGGTCCAGTCATGGGGCCTGAACTCTTGGCCTGGGCACTGTCCCTCAGCTCTTCAGCTCAAGGCTAGTGCAATACCACTTGAGCCACAGCGCCACTTCTGGCTTTTTTCTTTTTTGCTTATGTGGTGCTGAGGAATCGAACCCAGGGCCTCAGGCATGCAAGGCAAGAACTCTACCACTGAGCCATCTTCCCAGCCCGAAGATGTAGAATTTTTACAAGTTGGAAATGTTTGGCATGTACTTTGGTACATGGGGACTTCACAAGGGCCAGTGTGTGTTAAAACTGCTTCCATGTTGAAGTGAAGAAATCTTCCTACATATTGGTTTGTACTGGTGGGGAATAAAAGGGAAAATTGGTTCCAGGCACAGGTGTAGTTATTCTGGATATTTGAAAATTTTGGAGCACTAGGGATGTGGTACAGATATTCCATGGCTGTTGTATTCTGGAATCATCTATTTCTGTGGAAGAGTCTATTTCAGTGTGCACACCTTAGACTACAGTACCAGAAGTATTATTTGAGACAAAGTTGTGTCCCAATTAACTCTGGATAAGGGTAGAAATGGTTCACATTCCATTATTTGTAATGTTACCTGCTGCTTGCTCTCATTATTTTTGCTACACATTTTATTTGTATTTAACTGTTTTAGACAACCTACAAACAAAAATGTAAAAGTAAAGATGCAGTGAAAACGAACTGTTTGGTAATCATTATTACCGTTTTCTCTACAACTTTTCATGTAAATTATTCTTTTGGTTTTGATATGCCTCAAAAGAAATTGTACATTATTATAACTTAGTTCATTACTCCCTTTTGGCAGCTAATGGGCTTTTACCAAGTTTAAAGAGCAAAATTTATCACAATAACAAAAATACTAATCTATCTACCAACTACCTCCTACAAACCCAAGTTTTTCCTTGGGGAGGGGAAAATTGATTTGAAAAATAATGTTCCAGTTAAAATTTTGATATATAGCATTTTCTAACTTAGGAAGCCACAACGTTTTTGACTCACCTTGGTTAGTATTAACTGAAAATTCTGTGCATCTAAATCAGTTTTGGTTTTTGAGAATTTTTTGATTCAGCTTGCCTTCGATTTTGGTAATTGCATTTGCCAGGCACGCAGGATAACCGTTTTTTTTGTTTTTTTTTTAGCCTTCTGTCTTGTCACTAACCATTCCTCCTTGGTGGCCATGTACTTCGGAAAAGGTCACATGACTTTTCTGGTGTACTCACTGTCTAAGATCCCTTGCTTTCCTTGCTTGCATCCCACAAACTATTAACCATCCTCTACTGCAGCACATCTCACCTTACTTAATGAGATTGTGTATCTCCTACAAACTCTATCCTGAATGCTCTGCCATTGTTTGTCTTTAAATCTTCTCTAAGTAATGATGGGTCTGAGTTATATCAAATCTCACCCTACAGAATATTTCCTCAGAAAATTACAGAAGACACCAAATAAAAGTGCCATTTTAAAAGACAAGTGGGGCTGAGAAGGTGGCTCAGTGATAGAGTGCTTGCCTTGCATGCACGAGGCCCTAGTTTCTATTCCTCAGCACCACATACACAGAAAAAGTCAGAAATGGTGCTGTGTTCAAGTGGTAGAGTGCTCGCCTCAAGCTGAAGAGCTGAGGGACAGCTCCCAGGCCCAGAGTTCAGGCCCCACGACCGAGAAAAAAAAAGATATATTTTTTCTTTCAGAATGTAAGATCCTCCAGAGCAGGGACAATATTTTCTGTATGTTCTACTGTGTTCAGTACACTGTAAATGCTCAATAAATATTGATGATTGGAGGCAAAAAATATCTGCTTTCTTCATTGGAAATATCAACTATACCAATTACTATTCTTGTGTTTGATAATAGTTCTAAAATAAACACTGCCATTCTTTCAAAGACAAACATATAGACACATATATGTATATAAGTACACATATAATGCTTTGGGGGTAATCAGTAAGATTGTATTTCATTAATATGAAATATTAAATTAGTGTCATATATAAATCAATACAAACCCATCCAGTCATTGAATCCGTCCAGACTCCTTCATAAACCTGTAAACTTATCATATCTTTTGCACAAGCATTAGTCCTCCTGAGTAAGCTCAGGTCAGGAGAAGCCACAACAGGACACAAGATCCATATCAGGGCCTTAAAAATAGGCACACAAAAGAGGTGTGATCAGTTTTGAAAGAAGAGATATCAGTAAGATTATTAAATTATTTGGGATTGAAAGCCAAAGAAATGAAGATCTCTACAAAGAAGGGAACTAAAAAGAAAAGGAAATATCTCTGAGGTCCATTCAGTCCAGTGTTCATGTACAAGTCTTCCAGGGGTGATGGGCCACAGTGTGATGCCCAGTAGCCCACGTGCTTAACTGCTCAAGGCAGGATGAGATGATGTCTAGGGGCTTGCATACAGGATGGCTACAGGTCACAGTAATAGGAGACAGAACCTTTATAAGAGGGGCCCTTTGTGTGTAATCCTAGTTACTTTGGAGGCTGAGATCTGAGGATCAGGGTTCAAAGCCAGCCCAGGCAAAAAGAAAAATCTATAACTTTATTTTTACTAGTCTTATGGCTTGAACTGAGCATCTGGGAGCTATCCATGAGCTCTTTTGCTCAAAGGTAGCACTCTTTTGCCACAGCACCACTTCTAGATTTTTCTGTAAATAATTGGAGATAGGAAACTAACAGATTCTCCTGCCCAGGCTGGCTTTGAATTGACATCCTCAGATATCAGCCTCCTGAGTAGCTAGGATTAAAGGCCTGAGCAATTGACACCTAGCTCATACGAAACTCTTATCTCCAAGTAATCAGCAAAAAGCCAGAAGTGGAGGTGTGGTTCAATTGGTAGAGTGCTAGCCTTGAGTAGAAATATTAAGGGATAGCACCCTGGCTTGAGATCAAGCCCCAGGATCAACAGAAGGAATAGAAAAGAAATAATCTGAAAATCACAAGCCAGGAAGATGCAGGATATGGAGCAGAAGGAGTCTACTGTGTTTATGTAGCAGACAGACAAAGTGAGACCCAATGAGGCCAGAGGTCTGTGAAGCAGGTAAGACACTTGCCGAAGTGTCTCCTAGGATGGCAACATGCAGCATTTTGCATTTGTACCAACAGGTGGCACTAAAACAACAAGGCTAAGCAGGCCTAGTTGGTTGGCTCTAAGTAATGAGCAGGTGATTTTGTATATGTGCTGGGTGTTGGGGGTGGAATGGGGTGAATTGAGGCCCTTCAGGATTCTCTTCCTTCATTCTTCCATTATCTTGTTCATCATTCCATTTTACAGATGAGGAAAGCTCTGAGCTGATTTTTTAAATTAGTTATTTGCCTGATTTTTGCTAGCATTGGGGCTTTAACTCAGAGTCTGTCACTCTTACTTGGCTTTTCTTCTCAAGGCTGGCACTCTTCCCACTGGAGCCATATGTTCACTTCTGGGATTTTGCTGGTTCATGGGAGAAAAGAATCTCTCAAATATATCTGCTGGGGCTGGCTTTGAACTGAGATCTTCAGATCTCTGCCTCCCAAATAGCTAGAATTACAGTCGTAAGCCATCAGTGAGTTGTTTTAGAGATGATTTTTTAAAATAATATTTTTTCTTTTATTGTGAAAATACTCTACAGAGGGGTTACAATTACATGGGCAAGATAATGAGTACATTTCTTATAAAATAATATTTCTATGTTCATCCAATGTGTGTGTGTGTGTACACCCTCATGCATGCAAACACACACACACACACACACACACACACACACACACACACACACACACACACACACAGAAGCACCGACATTGTCCAAGCCCAGTCAAAGGGCAGAACAATGTTCACACCAACCATTTATTGTCCAGTGGTCTTAGATTTTGGGTGAGGGGAAGGGATTGTTCTGTTACTCCCTGCCTTTTGGGCTAGGCCTATTCCTTCCTGGTGACTACTTTGTTTCTCATCACAGACTCCCAAAACTCTCCTAGGGAGTTCAGGGCTGCCACCCCGAAGATCTCATGTCTTTCTGTCCAGCTGTAGGCTTTCTCATTATGGGAAGAACATGGGCTCCTTGGTCAGAGATCATAACTTAGTCACCTTTAGTGCCTTAACCTGAAACCTGCCACATCCCTAGATGGAGGCTGGACACACAGACTTCATTCCTTCATTCTGCAAGCCATTCCTTTGCCACACTGCACATGGCAGCATGCGTGATCTGGGAAGGGTCTCAGATCAGCTTCTCTGGACAAAAGCAGATAAATAGTAACAAACAGATATGGAAAAATAACACAGAAAGAAGGACTCTGGAGGCGGAGAACTAAGGATCTTGGTTCAAAGACAACTTGGGTAGGAAAAGTCCCTAGACTTACCTTCAAAGAACCAGCAAATATTCCAAAGTGGGGCTGTGGTTAAAGTGGCAGAATTCCAGCCTTGATCAAAAAAGCTAAGGGACAGTGACTAGGTTCTGAATTGAAGCCTCATTACCAGCGATAGATAGATAGATAGATAGATAGATAGATAGATAGATAGATAGATAGATAGATAGATAGATAGATAGATAGATAGATAGATAAACAGGTTTTCTGCGTACTGGTATTTCATACCTGTAATCTTAGCTACTCAGGAGACTAGGAGTGAGGCAAGAATCATGGTGTGCAGCCAGACAAGGCAGGAAAGTCCATAAGACATTTATCTCCAATTAGATATCAAAAAGCTGAAAGCAGAGCAATGCCTCAAGAGATACAGAGATAACCTTGAGTAGAAAAGTTGAGGGACAATGTGCAGGTCCTAAGTTCAATTCCCAGGATGAACATGCACACATGCACCTGTGCATACACATACACACAAGCACACACACACATACACACACAAACACACACACACACACACACACAGGATGATACGGTAGTATGACCATGGGCTGTGGGATATAGAGGGGGTGGCTGACTGGGAGCCGTGTTTTGGGTGTGGTGCTGTGGACAGAACTGGAGGAAGGGTCTCCTACAGGCCTAGGAATGGAACTTCAGTAACAAGAAGAGCCAGCATCCAAATCTAAGGGAGAACAGCAAACGGGGAGGAGACAGAACTCTCTACACAGTTCTAGATTGTTCTGCAAGGTCCTAGTGTGGTAGGCAGGTGAATGAATGTTCTCTTCATGGCCTTCATCACTCTGGCTGTTAGTGGACCCCCTGGGTGTGTATGCATACATACAGGTCCTGGGGCTTGAATTCAGAGCCTGGTCATTGACCTTGAGCTGTTTATGCTCAAGGCTCGCATGCTACCTTTTGAGGAACATCTGTACTTCCAGCTTTTTAGTAATTAAAGGGAAATGAGTGTCTCATAGCTCATGCCTGTAATCCTAGCTACTTAGGGAGCTAAGATATGAGGATTGTGGTTCAAAGCTAGCCCAAACAGGAAATTCCATGAGACTCTTATCTATAATTAACCACCTGAAAACCAGAAGTGTTGCTGTGGCTCCCCTGGTAGAGTGCTAGCCTTGAGCAAAAGAGTTCAGGAACACCTAGGTCCTGAGTTCAAGCCTCAGTACTGACTCCCTCCTACCCCTGTAGTAACTCAAAAAAAGAAGTCTCACAAACTTTCATGCTCAGGTTGGCTTTGAACAATGATCTTCAGATTTCAGCCTCCTGAGTAGCTAAGATTAGAGGTGTGAACCACCAGCATCTACCTCACTTGACTTTTCACTCAAGACAGCTCTCTACCTCTTGAGACACAGCTCCACTTCCAGTTTTTGTTTTTTGTTTTTTTTTTTTTGAGTAACTGGACATAACAGTCTGTTGGATTTTTCTTCCCAGGCTGACTTTAAACCATCATTCTGTGATCTCAGCCTCCTGAGTAGTGAGAATAACAGGTGTGAGCAATGAGCACCTGGCTACAGCTCTCTTCTTGGCCCTTTTTCAGTTCCACCAACCTCCCTAGCTTCCTGCCCTGGCTTTTCACTCCCTTGCTATCATTGGTGGTGATTGTCACTCCCTCCTATTTTGACTGAGTCACTCAGTCTCTGGTCCCAGGAATCTACTGCAATGCTATTATGATGACTAGGGCAAACATAAGGGAATAAGCCAGGGCCAGACAGTATGGAATCTGAGCCTGCTGCCTCTTACATCTGCCAGCGTGTGAGTGATCTTGGGGCTTCTGATAAATGCCACTGCCCCCTTGGAGACCTCCAAGGAGTTAGATGAATGCCCACTCACTGAAGGCATGCCAAGTCCTGGGGTACAGGGCACTAAGGCTCTTCCTGTTCTCCACTGCCACCAGTGGGACTGTGAGAGGTCATGTCCCTCTTCTGAGCCTTCATTTCCTCCAAGTTCACAGACATTGTCCTTAAAATCTTGCATTCCAATCCCTTCTCCTTTCTCCTGGCTCTTTGCCAGAAGTCTCATACTTATGATTTTTGGGCTTTGCTTTTGGCTAAGCTGATCTGTCTGTTCCCAGCCTGGAAATCACACCATTATAATCATCCTTACTTGGTAGAGAAGAGAATGGGGACTAAAGGTTTGTGATGATGAGATGGGAAAATGGAGACCCAGTCTTTCCACCCCCCTTTTTTATTTTTATTGTGAAAATACTGTACAGATGGGTTACAATTACATGGGTAAGATAATGAGTACATTTCTTATCAAGCATTGTAGCCTCCTCCTTTGTTTTCCCTTCCCATCCTCCCCCCACCACCCAATCCTCGCCACCCCCCCCCGCCTGCACCATAGTTGTAATGTTCATTTTCAACATAACGACTTGTACATTTCACTGGAAACCCAGTCTTTGAATGAGGAGTTTGTTAAAGAATATTAAAAACAACCCAGGCAACGGTGGTTCCTGCCTGCCATTCAAGCAACTTAAGAGTCTAAGATCTAAAGACCATGGTTTAAAGTCAGCCTGGGCAAAAAAGCCTGTGAGAGTCTTACCGACAATTAACCAGTTTTAAAAAGTCAGCAGTGGAAGTGTGGCTTAAGTGGTAAACACCAGACTTGAGCAGAAAAGCTAAGCAAGAGAGCAAGCCCTACTATCATAGCACTTGTGCACGCACGCACACGTCATGCACACACACACAATCAATAAAATGTGTTTTTAAATAAACCAGCACTTCTAGACTGGTGAATCTATTCTTCTTTCAAAACCCTTGGCTTTGGCTTTGGCTTCATCAGTATGAGGTCCCAGAATGAATAGCACCAACATTGAAGCTCCCTAAAAAAGCCAAATAAGGACACCTAGTAGGAAAAGTTTTTGTATCCCACCAGGAAGGTTGAAGACACAGACAATGAATAAGCAGTTTGTTAAAATACATACATAAATAAAAAGGGACCTAGATATTGGTGGCTCATGCTCGTAATCCTAGCTACTTGTGGGGCAGAGATCTGAGGATCCCTATTCAAAGCAAGTCTGGACAGGAATGTCTATGAGTTTGCTTGCCTGATTTCCTTTCTATTTTTTGCCAGTCTTGGGCCTTAAATTCTAGGCCTGGGCACTGTCCCTAAACTTTTGCTCAAGGATTGCACTCAATCACTTGAGCCACAGTGCCACATCTGGCTCTTTCTGTGATTAAGTGGAGATAAGAATCTCCCGAACTTTCCTGCCTTTACTGGCTTTAAACTCAGATTCTCAGATCTCTGCCTCCTGAGTAGCTAGGATTACAGGTGGGAGCCACCAGCATAGGCTGACTGTGAAACTCTTATCTCCAGTTAACCACCAAGAAAACTGAATGGGGGGGCTGTGGTTCAAGGGGTTGAGTGCTAGCATTAAGCAATAAAACTTCAAGGACAGGACCCAGACCTTGAGTTCAAGGCACAGGACCACACAAAAAATAATAAAGAGGGAAGTAGCAAGGGGTAGTGGGAGGAGAGACTTACCATTCATCAAATACAATAGTCTAGAAGCTGACAAGCTGCTGACCCAAGTCACAACCAATCATCTATTTGAGGAAGCACAGTGACAACCAAGTAAACAAACAAATATGTGAAGGAACCATAGCAAGATCAACAGTGCAGGTGAGAGGGCTTTAAAGGGGTCATTATGAGTCAAGTGCTGGTGGCTCACACCTGTTATCCCAACTACTCAGGAGGCTGAGATTTGAGGATCCTGTTTCAAAGCCAGCCCAGGCACTAAAGTCCATGAGAATTTTTTTTTGGGGGGGGGGGTCCGGTCGTGGGGCTTGAACTCTGGGCCTGGGTGCTGTCCCTCAGCTCTTCAGCTCAAGGCTAGCGCTCTACCACTTGAGCCACAGCGCCACTTCTGGCTTTTTTCTTTTTGCTTATGTGGTGCTAAGGAATCGAACCCAGGGCCTCAGGCAGGCAAGGCAAGCGCCCTACCACTGAGTCACCTTCCCAGCCCTCCAGGAGACTTTTATCTTCAATAAACTACTCAAAAAAGCTGTGGCTCAAGTAGTAGAGCATTAGCCTTAAACTCCAGGACAGGGCCCAGGCCCTGAGTCAAGCCCCAGTCCTCAGACTTCAGCTTCCTGAGTAGATAGGATTACATATGTGAGCCACCACAGCAAGGCAACCTTTTATTATATATTATCTCATTTAATGTCCATGACTACCCCAATAAGAGGGCTCAGTCTAAAAGTATCAGTTCTCATTTACTTTCAGTCAATGATCAGGTCTGTTTTTCCACTGAAAGTAGTCTTGTCTCTGGGAGGAGGATAAAATCCCAAAAGCCCTTTCCCTTGTTTGGTGCATCCTATATTACAAAAGTGATGAAAGGGGCTGGGAAGGTGGCTCAGTGGTAGAGTGCTTGCCTTGCATGCATAAGGCCCTGGGTTCGATTCCTCAGCACCACATAAGCAAAAAGAAAAAAGCCAGAAGTGGCACTGTGCTTCAAGTGGTAGAGCGCTAGCCTTGAGCTGAAGAGCTGAGGGACAGTGCCCAGGCCCAGATTTCAGGCCCCACGACCAGACCCCCCCCCCAAAAAAAAGTGATGAAAGGGCATGAGGTTAAAGCTGGGTTCTTAAAGTATTGTGGGGAAGTCTGGCCTGGTTTGTAACTTTGATTAAAAAGTGACTCTGGGAAGATAAAAACAAAACAAAACACACCTCAACTCCAATTTCCTTCATAGTCCTCTAGGAGCTAGTTGAAGAGAGGCGAAGGGGAGAGAGGCTAAATAATTTCCTTCCTTTTATGACTTTGACTGCTGCACTCAAGCAGTAATTACTGAATACAATAGCTACAATGTACCTAGCTGGGGAAGGTCGTCAGTTTACTTTCCCAAGGTGGAGAAGTATATGAGCTAAAATTTCAGGTCTCAGCTTTACTTAGGCTGCTTGGCTCAGGGAAGAGGGGGACCTTTTCTGCAAATTCTTCTGTCCAGAAAGAGCTCTAGTTTATTCTCAATAAACAGTAGCAGGTGCTGCTAGAGATAAGGATGGTATAGAATAGATTGTGACCTAGGTGCTGACATCCTCCAGAGGGAAGCCCAAACTGAGACCTGCTCTGTAGAGAAATCAAAGAACTAGTGAAGAATGAATATTTTAGGTCAGCAGGCAAGGGAAGGGGTTGCTGAGGTAGAATTTCTGCTCCTGTTCCTGAGAAAATGGAGAGAACTACACAAAGGTTTATTTTTACGTGTGTGTGTGTGTGTGTGTGTGTGTGTGTGTGTGTGTGTGTGTGTGTATGCATGCCAGGGGGTTGAACTCCAGGTCTCATGCCCTTGCTTAGCTTTTCCTGCAAGGTAGATCCTCTACCACTTGAGCCAAACCTCCACTTTGAGGTTTTTTGCTAGTTTATTGGAGATAGGAGTCTGTCAGCTTTGTCTGCCCAGTCTGGCTTTTAACAAGTATCCTCAGATCTCAGCCTCCTGAGTAGCTAGGGTTATAAGCAGAAGCCTTCAAGTAGCCAGGTCCACACAAAGGTTTAGAGAAGTTTCTAGAGGAGACCAGAGCAAATTTGCAAAGGCCCTACCTGATTTGTTAACTTCTTGGGTATTTATTTAATTAGGAAAACAGCAAGATCAGCCTAACTAGGAGAAAATCAAAGGTGTAAATCGGTCATATCATATGGGCCTCGCAGGCTGTAAGGATTCTTGTGGATTGTTAATGTGAAGGAAAAGTACTGGTGAGTCCCCACAGTTCACCTGGGGTTCTAGCCGCTCCGCTGGCTACTCTGTTACAGCAGTGTGCCCAATACAAAAGAAGTGTAATATTATTCATCGCATCACTCACAGTAGTGGAAAGTTAGGAGCAACCCAAATGTCCATGGATGAATAAACAAAATGTGATCTATGCATCCAATGAAATACTATTCAGTCTTAAAAAGGAATGGCATTCGGACCCATGCTACATGAATGAATCTTTAAAATATTGTAAGATATAAAAAATGACAATTTATGTTTCCACATCCATAGTTAAACAATAGTAAAAATAAATAAATAAAAGTCAAATTTGCTGGGTACCCATGGCTCACATTTATAATACTAGCTTCTCAGTGGGCTGAGAACTGAGGATGGAGGCTTGAAGGCAGGCTAGGCAGAAAAATCTCTGGGGCTCTTAACCCAATTATACCAAAAAGTCAGAAGTAGAGGTAGGACTCAACAGTAGAATATCAGCCTTGCGCAAAAAAAATTCAACTTCGAGTGGAGAATGAGTCGGTCAGTGCGGGTGAGAAAGAGCAAGCTTTCTGGGTGCAACAGCACTGTGGCAGAGTGAGCACACAAAGCCAGCCCTAGGCTGACAAGGAAGGGCAGAAAAGACAGGAGAGGTTTGATTACTTTTATTGGCCAGCCCTGTGGGTTGACCCCAGGGCCTGGGTCTGTTCCTGAACCTCATTGTGCTGAAGGCTAGTGCTCTACCACTTGAGCCACAGCGCTGCCCTGCTTTTGGCTTTTTCTGAGTCTTTATTGGAAATAACACTTTCATGGACTTCCTGCCAGGCTGGCTTCAGAGATTGATCCTCAGATCGCGGCCTCCCGAGTAGCTAGGCATACAGGCATGAGCTACTACTTCCCCCCATTTCATTAACTCTTGTGTGTCATCCCCAGGAATGTGCACTGGAGCCAAGGTGACCCAAGCCTTCAGGGGAGCCCCAGACCCCAGGGGCTGAGCAAAGGCGGGGCTCCGCCACTATCTGCAAAGCCCAAAGACCTGGACTCCAGTGACCACAGAAGCATAGGAGGCAGGGATCAGATCCTGGAGTGCACTCCAACTGCACCAAAATGCACCACGAGCACCAGTGCCCAATGAGCAGGCAGCAGTGGAAAGTGCTATAGAGTCGGAGTGGGACAGCGCCATTGCTGTCTTGGGTTTGGTTAGTTGTTGCCGCTGCCACCACGTGGACATGCGGATGTGCTAAGGAGGTCAGGTCTGACTGTCCATATTGGCCACATGGTGATTGTAGAGTCTGGCATCTAGTCTTCATGCTGGGGGAGGAAAACCAGCCTCCCAGATGAGAGGCGTGCCCGGATCCCTGGAGGCAGGGGTGGGCACTTGGCTGATAGGTTATTGAACCTGTCAGTCCAGTGCCTGGGACTGGGAATTTCCGGTGGGTCTGCCCGTGCTCTGATCTTTTTAGGCCCGGATCAGCTTAAGTCTTGCCACGTGTGTCTCCCTAGTTGAGTGCTGGGTCCTGTCTCATCTTTGGTCATCATGCCATTGTAATTCAGATCTCCATGGAAGCTGAATTGCCTTGTTGGTATTGTTTTTATTTCTTTCCTCTTTAGCATGTTTGCTAGCTGTGTTATGTGTATTTGGGGGGCTGTGGGCCTTTGTAACAACGGGCGGCCTGCAGCCTGTTAACTGTGTAATAAAGACTCCAATATTTTATATTCCCAAGTGTGGCTTCAGGGATAGCTCACAAAACAGCTAGTGCGGTGCAGGGTTGCCGGGCTCTGAAGGGGCTTTTTTAGCGGTGGTACTGGTGGCCCTGGTCTTCCTGCCCAATGTGGGGCTGTGGGCTTTGTACCAGGAGAGGCAGCTTGGTGGCACCTGTGGGGGGTTCAGAAAAAGTGCTGGTTCTAGCGGCTGGGCAGGTGAGTGCCTCGGTCCGGTGCAGCATGGAATAATGCTTTCCCTCTTCTCCAAATACTTTTCTGCTGCCCCTTCTTGCTCCTCCTTATCCTGTCGGAGTCCTCAGAGGCGGCAGGGGGGAACATTTGCACTTTTCCCCGCTTTTTTTCCCCAGATGGGGCAAAATGAGGATGAAAATGTGTCCACTCAATTGAGTCAGAATTAGAACCCAGGGCCCTTGGTGCCCCTGTCTGGGACTCTTATTTCAAATTTCTATGCTTTACAGTCAGTCCTCCTTTCTGTTGCCCTCTCTCCTCCCCTGACCTCCCAATGTTCTCTTCCTGGGGAGAACCCTGTGTCCCAGGGTGTGATGCCTTCTGTAGGACTGGTTCCCCCCTCATCTCTGCTATCCTCCCTCATCCCCCCCCCACCTCACCTGATCCTGTTGTTTCTGCTCAGGTCAGTCCCTTTTTCATTTTACCATTTGCCCAGGGGCCCCTGGGCCTCCCTGCTCCCCTCTCCCTATTTGGCTTTCCCCATTCCTATTTTTTTCTCAGATCCTGTGGATTCCTTGGGGAGTGAGTGCAGAGATCCTCTTGGAGCTTCAGGTGCCTTGGATAGGGTGAAAGGTGAGTTTCTGGTTCTTGAGGAACTTGCCACCTTTAACTCTCCAGGAGTATGGAGGTGTCCTGGTGGAAGGATCCCCCGAAATGTCCCAAAGCACAATTCCTTGAGGGTGGAATGCCACATGCCTTCCTCCTCTCCTCTGAATTGACGGGACTTGGTATTTTTTCCATTCCAAATTGTGATCATTTTTGTTATTGCCTTTTTTTTTTTTTTTTGTCGGTTGTGGGGCTTGAACTAAAGGCCTGGGCACTGTCCCTCAGCTCTTCAGCTCAAGGCTAGTGCTCTACCACTTGAGCTACAGCGCCACTTCCGGTTTTCTGGTGGTTTCTTGGAGATAGGAGTATCACGGTCTCTCCTGCCCGGGCTGGCTTTGAACCGCGATCCTCAGATCTCAGCCTCCTGAGTAGCTAGGATTACAGGCGTGAGCCACCAGCGCCCGGCTTGTTATTGCCTTTTTGAAACTTAATCATGTACCTGTACCTGTGTACATGAATTAGGCTAAATTTGCATTTTTCTCTGTATGTGTATGTGTGTGTGTGTTCGTTTGTGTTCATGTGTTCAGATCCTGGGACTTGAACTCAGGGCCTGGGTGCTGTCCTTTAGTGTTTTTCACTCATGGCCCCTGCTCTGCCGCCTGATCCACAGCTCCACTTCTGGCTTTTTGGTGGTTCATTGGAGATAAGTGGTACAGATTTCACTGGCTTAGAACAAGGATTCTCATATTTCAGGCTCCTGAGTACCTAGGATGGCATGTGTGAACCATTGGCACCTGGCTTTGACTGCTCCCTCACATCATTCCAACTCCCTTATCTCCTAGCAAGTCTATGGATACTTAAATTGCTTCCTATAGTAGGGCATTTCAGATTTGCTTTTGGGATTTTTCCTGGTCCCATAAGAAGTGGGTAATTTGTGTATCAGGATCTGACTTGACTGACTGTTGGCTGGCCTCAAAGGAAGAGGCTGAATTTTTTTTGTTGGGGGGGGGTCCTGTCATGGGGCCTGAACTCTGGGCCTGGGTGCTGTCCCTCAGCTCTTCAGCTCAAGGGTAGCACTCTACTACATCATCCACAGCACCATTTCCAGCTTTGTTCTTTTTGCTTATGTGGTGCTGAGGAATGGAACCCAGGGCCTCATGCATGCAAGACAAGTGCTCTACCACTGAGCCACCTTTCCAGCCCAAGAGGCTGAATTTTTGAGGTTGAGGCTTTTCCTTTCTCCTCAGTCTCTGGCTGGTCTCTGGCCATTCTGGTGTCTTGAGTACAAAGGGCTCTTTGTCCTAGGGCTAATCAAATGGAGATTAGCAAATGCTCTGGTTAATACCTTGAGGTTAACTTGGCAGCTAAAAGTACATCCTGTAGCAGTTAATTGCCCTTGTCAGTGTTTGAATTGTGTGAGTGAGTTATGTGTCTTCTGTATTTTGCATATGCCAGACCCTCTGCATTTCATACATGTGTCACAGTCAGAAAGACAAAGACTTAAATGAAACTGTTGCTTCCTAACAACCACAATGGAACTGGGAATGGAGGGAGCCTCTGTAGCATGTGCAGTAGAGTGGGGAAAGGAGGTGAGCCACAGATAACCTAGCCCGGATCTCTCTTTGAGACCTCTCCTCTTTCCCAACTTCATATGGGAACTGAAGGAAAGCTGGTAACCAGGGCGGCTAACACTAGCCCAGGGCCTGCAGGCAGGTTTAAACTCTCCTCAGCAGGGATGATTAACAGGTCTGGCCTTATCCTGGAGTAATGGAGCTGGCAGAGGGGAGGTTCAGGAGCCTCTAGAGAAGCTCACCCCCACTTCAGAGTGATGGTTCCTAGGTATGAGCCTAGCTCCAGGGTCTCTCAGTGGGCCCTGGCCTTATGGATTACCAGAGTGCTAGTTAAGAAAGGAATATAATTAGTTAGCTGGGCACCAGTAGCTCATGCCTGTAATCCTAGCTACTCAGGAGGCTGAGAGCTGAGCTCATGATTCAAAAACAGCCTTGGCAGAAAAGTCTGAAACTTTGCTCTCCAATTAACTACCAAAAAGCCACAAAGTGGACCTATGGCTCAAGTGTCAGGAGCACAGAAGCTCAGGGCCAGGATCCAGGCCCTGAGTTTAAGCCCTAGGACCAGTCCCCAGAATAAAACCAAACTGAAACAAAAAGTTACTCTTGTTGACTTTAAGAGTACTGCGCTATGGCTGGCAATTCTAGGTGCTAGTAGGACTCTCATTCCAGAAACCTGTAAGGAAACTAGGGTTCTGTGGGGCTTGAACTTGTCTAAGAGCTAGATTACAATTGGTCTTCCTGGAATTGTGCCCAAGGCTATCTAATTATTGGGCATGTACAGCCTCTTAATTTAACTTTCATTCTCTTGGAAGTGAGCTGCGGCTAAAGTGGTAGAGCATCAGCCTAGAGAGAAAAGGTTATGAGATAGCACACAGACCCAGACTTCAAGCACCAGCACTGGCACAAATAAATGCTCTCTCTTTTCCACCTATTTGAGCCATGGAGAGACTGGTGTTGGAGTGAATGCAGTTGTGCTCTTTTGCTTACTAACTGGTGGGTCTTTCTGTACTTTATAGTGCCAGCTGTGGCTTGAAATCATGCCCTGGGTACTATAAACTGGGCTTTTTTGCTCAGTTCTACCACTTGAGCTACAACTCTAATTCTAAGTTTTTAGGTGGCTCATTGGAGATAAGAGTCTCATGAACTTTCCTGCCCAGACTGGTTTGAACCATGATTTTCAGATCTTGGCCTCTCCTGAATAGCTAGGATAACAGATGTGGGCCACCAGCACCTGGCTTAGCTGGCTAAAATGCAAACCACCTGGAGGTAGCCTGAGAGACTTGGATTTAGTTAGTCAGGTTGGGGCTGGCACTGTGCTCTGTGTCTGTGTGTCTGTACGTACTTGTGCAGTTGCCTAAACACAGGACCTCATATTCTATTTTGTTGTTGTTGATGCTGGGGCTTGAACTCAGGAACTAAGGAAGTATCCATGAGAGTCTTTTTCTCAAGGCTACCACTAAGCCACAGCTCTATTTCCAGCTTTTTCTGAGTAATTTACTGAAGATAGAATTTCATGGAGTTTTGTGCCCAAGCTGGCTTTGAACTGTGATCCCCAGCATCCTGAGTAGCAGCAGCAAGGATTACAGATATGAGCCAACAGCACCCAGCTCATATTTATAAAGAAGGATGAGGTAGTGATTATCTTTTATCGTAAAGCTTGCCTCTGGGCATAAATAGTTTGTGTACTACTTGTTGTTGTTATTGTTGTTGTCAAGTCAGAGGTGGGGATGGAACTCAGGACCTTGTACTTGTCAGGACGGGCTTCTCCAAGAGCTAAATCCCCAGCCCCACCTCATATTTTTTATTGTTTTTTTCCCCTCACAATTGGTGCTCTACCAGATGAGCCCATCTCTATTTCTGTTTTCTGTTTTTGATTTTTTTTCTTGTTAATTGGAGGTAAGAGTGTCAGACTTGCCTGCCCAGGCTGGCTTTGAACTGCAATCCTCTCATCTCAACCTCAGGAATTAGAATGGTGGGTTTCCAGAGCCTGGGAAAAGGCATAGATGGGTGCTGCTAATTAATAGGTAACCAATTTCAGTTTGGAATACTGAGAAAGTTCTAGAAGTTAATATCAGTGAGGTTGCTTGAAATGTGACTGTACTTAAAGCCACTGAAGTGTATACTTCTACTTGGTTTGTATAGCATGTTTTATGCTATACTTATTTTCACAGAAAGAGAGAATAATTAACATTGCAGCCAGAGAGGGGCTGGACAAGAAAGGTTGGCAGGAGGTGTAAAGTTCACTCATTCTGTTTCTCACCACCAAATATCTGTTGTTGGACCATTTGTGCTGGGCCTGTGCCAAGTTGCAACAAAGGCAGTGGGTGGTTGCTTGGAACTGGTCCTCTATTACTTGAACCACACTTACACTTCTGGCTTTTTGCAGGTTAATTGGAGATTAATCTCTCAGATTTAGCTGCCATGGCTGGCTTTGAACTTAATATACTATCTTAAACTCATGAGTGGAACCTGCTCTTTTTTGTGTGTGTGTATCAGTCGTGGGGCTTAAACTCTGGGCTTGGGCGCTATCCTTGTGATCTTCAGCTTAAGGCGAGTGCTCTACCCGCTTGAGCCACAGCACCACATGGAGGTGCACGTGTCCTTGTATATTGGTTCCTGTTGTTCAGGGTAGATGCCTAGAAGTGGTATGACTGGGTCGTAAGGGAGGTCAATCTTTAGCTTTCTAAGGACCCTCCAGACTGCTTTCCAAAGTGGTTGTATGAGTGTACATTCCCACCAGCCGTGTAATAACGTTCCTCGTTCTCCACATCCCCTCCAGCATTTGTCATTGGCTGATTTGTGGATGTGGGAAATTCTGACTGGGGTAAGGTGGTATCTCAGGGTTGTCTTTATTTGCATTTCCTTCACCACCAGGGATGATGAACATTTCCTCATGTGTTTCTTTGCCATTTTTATTTCTTCATTTGAGAAGTCCCTCTTTAGTTCCCTAGCCCACTTAGTAATTGGTTTGTTAGGTTTGGGAGGGATTAGTTTCTTGAGTTCCCTGTATATACAGGATGTTAACCCCTTGTCTGATATATTGCTGGTAAATATTTTTTCCCAATTAGTTGGTTGTCTTTCTAGCTTGGTTGCGATAGCTTTATCTGTGCAGAAGCTTTTTATTTTAAGGTAGTCCCATTTGTCGAGTCTCTCTCCAATTTGTTGTGATCCTGGGACTCTGTTCAGGAAGTTCCTTCCTGTGCCTATTAGTTCAAGTGTCTCTCCTACTCTGTCCTGCAGTAGTTTCAGAGATTCAGGTTTAATGTTAAGGTCTTTAATCCATTTTGAGTTGATGTTGGTGCATGGTGATAGGCTGGGGTCCACTTTTAGTTTTCTGCATGTGGCTGCCCAGTTTTCCCAGCACCAGCGGTTGAAGAGGCTGTGTTTCTTCCATTGTATGTCTTTGGCTCCTTTGTCGAATGTCAGCTGGCTGTAGGCCTGTGGATTTATTTCTGGATATTCTATTCTGTTCCATTGGTCTTCGGGTCTGTTTTTGTGCCAGTACCATGCTGTCTTTGTTATTATAGCTCTGTGGTAGTGTTTGAAGTTCGGCATGGATAGCCCTCCCGTATTGTCTTTGTCCCCTAGAATTGTTTTGGCTATTCTAGGTCTTTTGTTGTTCCATATGAATTTTTGGAATTTGTTTTCTGTATTTCAGTGATGTACGTCATTGGGATTTTAATAGGAATTGCGTTGAATTTGTATATTAGTTTTGGAAGTATTACCATCTTTACTATATTAAGTCGGCCTATCCAGGAGCATGGGAGGTCTTTCCATTTCCTAGTGTCTTCTGCAATTTCTTTCTTTAACTTTTTATAGTTCTCATTAAATAGTTCTTTTACATCTTTGGTTAGGTTAATTCCTAAATATTTTATTTTTCGGGAGGTTATTGTGAATGGGGTTGCTCCCTTTATTTCCCTCTCTTCCTGTACATTATCAGTGTATAGGAAGGCAACTGATTTTTGTGGGTTTATTTTGTATCCTGCTATTTTGCCGAAGTGATTTATGATTTCTAAGAGTTTGGGGATGGAGTTTTTGGGATCGTGGAGGTATAGTATCATGTCGTCTGCAAAAAGGGATAGTTTAACTTCTTCTTTCCCTATGCAGATCCCTTTAATGTCTTTTTCTTGCCTTATTGCCCTGGCTAAGGGTTCTAGGACTATATTGAAGAGGAGTGGAGACAGTGGGCATCCTTGCCTTGTTCCTGATTTTAGGACACTTGGTTGTAGCTTTTCCCCATTAAGTATAATATTGGCTATTGGTCTGTCATAAGTGGCTTTTATTGTTTTTAGAAATGTTCCTTCTATTCCTATTTTCTCCAGAGCTCTTAGCATGAATGAATGTTTAATTTTGTCAAAGGCCTTTTCTGCATCTGTAGCGATAATCATGTGATTCTTGACCTTGGCTCTGTTGATATGTTGGATTACATTTATTGACTTACGTATGTTAAACCATCCCTGTGTCTCTGGGATGAAGCCTACCTGGTCATAGTGAATTATTTTTTTATGTGTTTCTGGATTCTGTTAGCTAGAATCTTGTTAAGGATCTTTGCATCTGTGTTCATCAAGGAGATTGGCCTGTAATTCTCCTTTTTGGTTGGGTCTTTGCCTGGTTTGGGGATGAGTGTGATATTGGCTTCATAGAATGAGTTTGGGATAGCTCCTTCCTTCTCTGTTTCTCTGAAGAGCTTGAGGAGTATGGGTATTAGTTCTTGTTTAAAGGTCTTATAGAATTCTGCTGTGAATCCATCTGGACCTGGGCTTTTTGTTGTTGGAAGACTTTTGATAGCTTCCTGTATCTCATTATAGGATATTGGCTTATTTTATTGGTTAACTTCTTCCTTGCTCAGTTTGGGCAACTTGTATTTCTCTAAAAATGCATCCATTTCTGCCCCATTTTCTTCCTTTAGAGAGTATAGCTTTTGACAGTAGTCTGTTAGAATTGTTTGGATATCTTGGGTACTTGTTGTGATGTTTCCCATGGCATACCTAATCCTATTAATATGGGTTTCCTCTCTTCTTTTTTAAATTAATCTAGCCAATGGGCCATCAATTTTGTTTATTTTTTCAAAGAACCAGCTTTTTGTTTGGTTTATTTTGGTTATGGTTTTCTGATTTTCTAATTGGTTAATCTCTGCTTTTAATTTGTTTATCTGGCTTTGTCTAGTAGCTGTAGGTCCCATTTTTTCTTGTTTTTCTTGCTGTTTTAATTGCAACATGAGATTATTTACTTGGTCTGTCTCCATTCTCTTGATGTGGGCACTGAGGGCAATAAATTTGCCCCTCAGGACTGCTTTTGCTGTGTCCCACAAGTTTCCTTGTGAGGTGTTTTCATTTTCATTGAGTTGTAGGAAATGCTTTATTTCTTCTCTGATCTCTTCTGTTATCCAGGCCTTGTTAAGGAGTGTGCTGTTCAATTTCCATGTATTAGAGAAATTTCTGCGGTATGCTTTGTTATTGAGAGCTAGCTTGATTCCACTGTGGCCAGATAGGATACAGGGGATTATGTCGATCCCTTTGTATTTGCTTAAGTTCCTTGCATGAACTATGATATGGTCTATTTTGGAGAAAGTTCCGTGAGCTGCTGAGAAGGATGTGTACTGTGTTGTTTTAGGGTGAAATACTCGGTAGATGTCAGTTAATTCCGCTTGGAGTATGGCCTCTCTTAATTCGGTAGCTTCTTTGCCAATCCTCTGGTTGGTAGACCTGTCCTTTGGTGAGAGTGGTGTGTTAAAGTCTCCTAGTATTATCGTATTGGGATCTATTTTATTCTGTAAGTTTGAGAGCTTTTGTTTGACATATCTGGGTGCACCAATATTTGGGGCATATAAGTTGATGATGGTTATATCCTCCTCTTGGATTGTTCCCTTTATTAATATGTAGTGTCCGTCCTTGTCTTTCTGTACTGATTTTAATGAAAAGTTTATTTTGTCAGATATCAGGATAGCTACACCTGCTTTCTTACTGGGGGCATTTGATTGGTAGATCCTTTTCCACCCCTTCACTCTGAGTTTGTTTGTATGTTTGGCTGAGAGGTGGGTCTCCTGAAGGCAACAGATGGATGGGTCTTGTTTTCTGATCCAGTCCTCAGTTCGTTTTCTTTTAATTGGCGAATTCAGCCCATTTATATTAAGAGAAAGTATAGAGAGATGCATTGTTGTCCCTGCCATTCCGTTTTCCTAGGTTTTTCTTCTTTGCTTTCCTCCTGTGCTTGCTCAGTTAGACTTTGAGTAATGCCTGTTTGGGGCAGGCCCCAGTTCCTGGTTGCTTTCTTCAGGTTGTGTCCCCCCTCTTAGAATTCTTTGTAATGCTGGCTTAATGTTTATGTATTCATTTAGTTTTTCTTTGCTATTAAAAGTTTTCAGTTCTCCATCAAATGTGAATGCTAGCTTTGCCGGGTAGATCAGTCTGGGTTGGCAGTTATTGGCTCTCAGGGCTCGTATGGTGCTTTCCCAGGCTTTTCTTGCATTCATTGTTTGTGTGGAGAGATCTGCAGTGATTCTTATTTTTTTCCCATTGTAGTATAGCTCCTTCTTCATTTTTGCTGCATACAGGATTGTTTCCTTATTATTCAGATGTATCATTTTTACTATAATGTGTCTAGAAGTGTTTCTCCTGGGGTCTTGCTTGTTGGGTGTTCGATAAGCTTTTGTGATGTAGTTAAGATGGTCGTTTTTGAGGTGGGAAGAATTTTCATTGATTATCTTGTTAAATAGGTGTTGCATTCCCTTGCTCTGGAATTCCTCACCTTCGTCCACTCCGATTATGCGAAGGTTAAATTTTTTAGCAATATCTGCTTGCTCTTGAATATCCCTTTGGTTTAATTTTTCCATATCTGTCACTTTTTGGTCCAGTTGGTGTATTCTGTCTTCTGTATCTGACACTCTACCTTCCATTTCATTCACTCTGTTGACAGTGGCTTCTATTGTGGTTTGCATGGAGGAAATAGATCCCTTTATGGATTCAATGTTGGTTCTCAGAGTACTGATCTCACCTCACAATGAGGTATGCATTACCTCTAATTTGGCATTTATCTCACTTCTTACTGAGGTTTGTGCAGCTTCTATTTTTGCATGCATCTCTTGTTTGATACCCTGTATCTCTTTGGATAGTTCATCCTTGTGCCCTTTCAATTTCTGATCAATTTCTCGCTTTATTTCTTGAGTCATTGCCTCCAGCAACCCTTGGATGTAGCTTTTGTCTTCCATTCCTGCTTTGCTCCCACTGGGGCTCTCCCCTGTGTGGCTGCTGGCTTTTGAGGTGAGCTTGCTGTCCTGGGTGGTGGCAAACCTTGTGATTTTTCTCTGTGATTTTCACATGGAGGTTCAGGAGAGTGCTCTTCAATTTTGTTTTGGTGTGTCTGTCTTTGCTTGGTTGCTGATTCTGTATTGGTAGAGAGAGTCTGTGCCTGATCTGGGTTCTGTTGGGAGCCTATTTCCAGCTGCTATTCTGACTTACTTAGGATTCTCAGCTCTCTGCTGTAGATTGCTGGCAGTTCCCGCCTTTGGAAGGGTTGAGCAGCCTAGACTGCTTGTGTTTGCTCCTACGGGTGCTCTTGTGAAGAACAGATGCTCTGGATGCACTCTCCCAAATGCTGGAGTCTGCTATGGGCTCCTGATGTGTTTTTGTTTATTTGTTTTGGGCTGGTTGTGGGCTTGAACTCTAGGTTTGGGTGCTGTCCCTCAGCTCTTCAGCTCAAGGCTGGCACCCTACCATTTGAGCCACAGCACCACTTCTGACCCTTTTTGCTTTTGTGATGCTGAGGAATCAGATCCAGGGCCTCATATATCCAAGACTATCACTCTATTGCTGAGCCGCCTTAGCAGTCTGAGCTCCTGCTTACTATCAGGTGCTGGCAGCCTGTGTTGCCCAATTCCCAGTCTAGAGTATATGGGTGGAGTTTTGGTGGGGTTTGGGCTTCTCTTGTCCTGGGCCTCCAGGTCTTTTGTTGTCACAGGCGTGCTTCCCGGGGAGTGTTGTTTCCTGATTTTCTCCCCTCTGTTGAGGCATATGCTCAGCTTTTTACTTCAGGTGGAAGGAGTTGGTCGTGTTGTTCAGGCGCCGGATCCCCCTCCTGGTTCCGGCCCCAGCCTGGAGCACGCTCGTTAGGCCTGTGCTGATGTGTATATCACCTAGGTTATGCAGCCTGGAGCACGCTCATTAGGCCTGTGCTGATGTGTATCCCACCTAGGTTATACAGCCTGGGGGACACAGTTCAAATTTCTTCTACTGTTGGTAGTCTTGACCCAGAGGCGCTGTCCTGGCTTCGCCATTTAAGCTTCCTTCCAGGGGCGCTTTTGCTCTAGCCTGGCCAGCTGAGTGTGCTCCACGGGCTGGTGGAGCTCTCAAACAGTTCCCAGTTTTAGTGGGTCCTGTGGTCCGGGTGTTGGGGTAGGGAATCTAGGTCAGGGTCTGGGGATTCCCTCCAGCTCTGGTCTCCCTTGAGGGATACACTTCCCCTGTGGGGTACTCACCCTGGAGCTGGTTGTTTATGTGTGGTGTAGGTCGTCAGTTGTTGTTGCAATCCGAGTTCAGTTGGGGTGGTTGCGGGTTGGGTTGGGCAGTGGTGGCTCTGTGTGATTCTTTCCTGTCTCTGCCTCTGTCGAAGCTGTCGGGTCAAAAGTGTCCACGCTCAGGCAGCTTCTTCGCCGTGCCTCTGGGGCCCGGGTGGCCCCGCTGGGTCGTTGCGATCGTGATCTTGGCGGGAGGTCTGCTGACAGGTCCCTTTGTCGCGCTGCTGGTGCCAAGCGGCTTTGGCTGGATGGAGCCTCTCTGCTCTGGTGGAGAGGGAGGGGTGGGGGTAGGATCCTCGTGGAGACTCCCGGCTGGTAGGTTTCTCTGTTCCTGGCAACCCGCTGTTCTGCAAACCGGTACCTGGTGATCTTCAAGCGGCCCCCTGTGTCTCTGGGGCTCTGGCAGCCCCGCTGGGCCGGCTGGCTGGCGGCTTGTCGCACTGCTGTGCGGCCAGTAAAGGTTGGGGGAGGGGTCTTCGCTTTTCTCTGTTCTGAAATTCTTCTTTTCCTCTCTTTCTTTTTTTTGTTATTTTCCGCCTCGGGTTTTTCTCTGAGTGTTCATCTTTTTGTTGTTGTCGGTCTCTTGGGGAGATTAAGTGTTGGAACTCGAACTCTCTTTTTGGTTGGAGAGAGCTGTGGCGTTTCCCTACTGCCCCGTCGCCATCTTGGTTGTCCCCCCCCATAGCTTCTTAATAATTGACTAACAATTGCTTGTCAGAATTTTGTAGTAAAACCCAGTACATATTTTAAACTACAACTGATTGTCATTGCCCCTTGCCTCTGGGCAGCCTGTTTAAAGTCATATAACATTTAACTTTTAACAAATGTCAGACCCTTTCTTGGGCTATAGCAGTATATATTGTTTAACATTTTGGTTTGTAAATGCATTTTTCTGGTTGACTGAGGAGCCTGATCTGTAGTGGTTCCAAAAATGCCTGCCCCTGTAGGCCTTTAGACAAATCTTACTAGGGACCTAATCTCAGGTCACAACCACTTTTCCTTAACGGATAAATTAATGTGGCTGGGCCAGCTCAAAAGTCATTGCCATTTAAGAATTTGAGCAGATACAGAGCGTTTGGGATTTCAATTATCTCTCACATTTTACAACTTTAGCTTTTATAACCCAGTACCATGGATGACTGGCAAGTCCCTGCCAAGTCAGACAGACATGGGTATTAGGCATGCCTACAAATTATCTTCCCATGACTTCCAGACTCTGATCAAGCTTTGAATGGCCAAGCAGAAGTGACTCCAGGATCTGATACCATTTCTGCCATACAAAGACCAGTGGCTTACTGCCTCTGCATGTTCCAACATTCCCGGGGTTCCAGGAATGCCTTTCTCCATGGTGGGATAAGTACTTGTTTAGTAGTTTCCTTCATTGCTTGTTGGACTTGGACTCAGGGTTTGAGTATTGTCCCTCAACTCTCCAGATCAAGACTAGCCCTCTGCCACTTGGAACTCCAAACCAACTCTGCTTTTCAGCACTCTGCTGGCACATTAGAGATGACAATCTCACAGGCACCTTTGTCTGCCCAGCCTGTCTTCACACCACTTTTCAGCTTAATGAGTCTTTACTTATGGCCACATTTACTCCAAGTAAAAGCAACAACGATGGGCACAGGAAGGAGATTTAAAAGCATGGTCTTACCTCGAACTTATTCAGGGCCAACATTACATCTGACAAACTTGTCCTCTCTCCTTTATTGTGGGCGTTTAGGAAACTGTTATAAAAAAACCTTTCATGGCAAAGTAGGTTAAACAATCATTTTGGTAATCCTAATTTTTATTTTCCACATTGAAATCAATCTTTAGGACAATTTGTCCTTTTAAACTTTCTTTTTTCTGGGAGGCCTGCCACTCCCCACAACGTGACAAATTTCTGACAATGGGGAGGCCATTTTTAAATCTTTTTGAAAAGTCATTTTACTTTGCATTTAAATTCTTCATTGAAACACTGGGCAAAACCCTTTACCTCTTGGCTGAAGGTTTAAACTGGCTATTTTTTCCTCCAGTATGAGTTACATTTAGCAAATTAGCAGTTTATTTTAATGCAGTAGCTCTCTACCAAGAATCTAGACTTAGTATCTCTTGCCCTTGAGAGAAAAGTCAACTTAGAGTTTTTGCTCATACACCCCTCATGGTCTAACATGGTGGTGATTAACATTACAGAAACAAATATCTTTTTTTTTTTTCGATCCAGAAACAAATATCTTAACTGGCTTGTTTTTTATTCTCTTTTTACTGCAAATTCACAGGCTTTTCATCATGTGTGATTCAGCAAGGCTGGAGTCTAGGCAAGGATGTGGCATCTCCCAGTGTATATGGACTGTCGCATCTCTTGCTGGTTACCTGCAAAATTCTATATGCACTGGTTAAAGACCACTGGTGAAAGACCACACTGGCTTTTGCAGGCTGGTGTCACTGGTTTAGGCAGCTGCTTTGTTCTATTACGTGGGTATTTCCCATGCATAGGAGCAAACTGCATCTTGACGCACTGTGGTCCCTTGATTATAAAGGGAGTTGATCAGTGCACAGGGGAGGAAACAGAGAATTAAAACCTCAGCCTTAGTTTACCAGTCATGGTCAGAGGTACAATATTTAATCTTAACATAGATAGACATAAGAAATAACATAAATCACAGCCAACTTAATTACCAATTTCATTGACTTTGGAAAGGAAACCATCTTTTCTAACTCCTTTCCCATGGCCTTTTAAAACTGCCTGTTTTTTTTTTATTTGCCTTATAGTCAGGTCACAAAGCAATTCAGATTAAAAGACAGCTTCCACTGACAAAGATTTTTAGCAAGCAGAATACTTGGTAACTTTGGAACCATTACTATTTACATATTTTACATATAGACAGAGATGATTGTGCACAGATTATAGAGCACACTTAAATGCTAAAATTGACCATTTAAAGTTTTTGGAATTTTAGCAGTAATACTTTGCCTAATCATGGTAGAACCACATAGTCAGTGCAAAACAAAAACCTGCCAACAAGAAGAAACTTTTTAGTAAACAGGAGTCAAGACATGAACAGATATATAGCATGATGTAATGACCCCAATCCTGGTCAGGTAAGGGGGGGGGGAAGTTTATAGGACCCCAAAAAACATCCAAGGAAATTTATTGTGAAAGCCACCTTCAGGCCCTCCCCCTCTTCACTGGGCTTCCCTCAGAGCACCTGGACCAATTCCTTCCACCCAGGCACCCCTGTCATGTGACACAAGGCAGCCCACAAGAATCATCTTCACCTGTATTTTACCCTGCCAAATATCTAGCACAGTCCTACCTCTTTCTGCTTATCTCTATAATCCCATGGATATCTGTAAGTATTCTAGCTAGCTTTTGTCCATCATTTTTTCCATGGGTCTAGTTTTTTTAAATTGCTACAGAATTAAATTTAGCAAAACCATAACTTATAATTAGTTGTAGAACCAGAAATTTGTAACTTGAAAAAGCAATATTCTCCTCTTGAGAAATTCACTTTCACCCTCCATAACAGTGAGAAAACACAGACTCTCCACAATATCCACACTAGTGTTTTATTACTCAGAAGAACAATAGCATGGTGTAAAAGTAAAAAATTTACAACAGACTCATCAGTAGTAAATAGAAAACAGCATGTAGTAAAATCATTTTGGCATTACTCATCCAAACCCAAATGCTTAAGAATCATGTCTTCATTTTTCCACCAAAGAAACTAGAAATGGAACTGTGATTCTAGTGCTAGAATTTAGCCTTGAGAAAAAGTAGTTAAGGAAAGTGGCTAGGCTTTGAGTTCAATCTACAAGACTAGTACCCACACACAAAGAAAATGTATTCTTTCAGGTTTTCTGAATGTTTCATGAACTTGGGGATGAAAGATGATGAGACAGATTTTATTCTTGTGCACATTTTGTAATAAACAAGGAGTATTATCTTCTACCAGACCTTCCATTAAAAAAATGAATTGGAATAGTAATAGTGTTATAATGCATACATAGACCACACATATAGTGGAAGACTTTTGGGGAGCAGTGGAGAAATTGATGCTCTCATGTCCTTGGAATAACTCATGATAGTCCTTCCCCATCTATCACTACCAAACCACTATGGATGATTTGAGTTCAATCTCAAAGGTCCAGAGCTCCTATTTCTGAAAAGTGTTTATTAAATTTCTTGACCATCCATTCCTCAATATAAAAGACACAAGTCAACAATTTCACTATCTTAATTCTTTGTCAAGCCTGGAAATCCAACCCCTGAATAACATGAAGGGAAATCATCCCTACTCTACACAATGAGAGGATGAGAAATGTTGGTTCAGTGAGTGGTTTTCCCTTACACCTAGCTTAATTCTGCTATGGAGGATTTCTCTATAATTTAGAGAGGTTTCTGCCAAAGGTTTCCCTATGTTGGGTTTCATTTTTTGTGTGAGTGCTCTAATGCTGGCTGAAGGTTCATTTCTGCTTGAAAGATGTCCTCTAATGTTCACTCGACATTCTGTCTTGTCTCTAGGTCTCTGAAATATGTAGAGAAACCTGTGAAACTTCTGGCTAAATATTTGTCTACATTTATTATACTCACATTTTCTCTCCTTATTATGTTCTTGGATGTACTGAGGACTGACTTCTATTAAAAATTGCATATTTGTTAGACCTGTTAATTTTCTTTGCTCCTATGTGATTCAGTTCTCTGCTGAACACTGTGCTATGCTGTCGAAGTGGTATTTTATTCATTGGTATTATTCATACCTTGTCTTTCTTGTCTGTGCTCTATAAACACTCATCCATGCATGATTACTAAGTGAAGGACTTTTTTGATAAATGTTTCATTCATAATGTTTTTCTCCTGTGTGTTTTCTGATGAAAATTTAACTATGACTTCTCAAAAACTTTACACATTTTTTTCTTTCTTATTATTTTTCTCCTGTGTGCATTCAATTTGGAACCATGAGGCATACCTTCTGGCTAAAAGGCTCCATATTTGCTACATTCACAAGGCTTCTATCCGGTTTTGGTTCTATCATGCAAACTTATTTTTCATCCAGGTGAGACTTTTCGTAGTTATCACATTCCTAAGATTTCTCATGTGTGTGGATTCTCTTATGCTTCCTGAGGGATGAACTCCAGATGAAGGACTTTCCACATTTGTTACATTCATAAGGTTTTTCTCCTGTATGTGTTCTCTGATGAACAGTAAGGTGTGACTTACAGGGGAAAGACTTTTCACACACATTACATTCATAAGGTTTCTCCCCTGTATGTTTTCTCTGATGGACAGTAAGGTATGATTTAAATCTGAAATACTTTCCACATTTGTTACATTCATAAGGTTTCTCTCCCATGTGTGTTCTCTGATGAACAGTAAGGTCTGACTTATGGGTGAAAGACTTTTCACACACATTACATTCATAAGGTTTCTCTCCTATGTGTGTTCTCTGATGAACACTAAGGTTTGACTTATGGGTGAAAGACTTTTCACACACATTACATTCATAAGGTTTCTCTCCTGTGTGTGTTCTCTGATGGACAGTAAGGTGTGATTTTAATCTGAAATACTTTCCACATTTGTTACATTCATAAGGTTTCTCTCCTGTGTGTGTTCTCTGATGAACAGTAAGGTCAGACTTACCGGTGAAAGACTTTTCACATACATTACATTCATAAGGTTTCTCTCCTGTGTGTGTTCTCTGATGGACAATAAGGTGAAACTTCTGTCTGAAATACTTTCCACATTTGTTACATTCATAAGGTTTCTCTCCTGTGTGTGTTCTCTGATGAACAGTAAGGTGTGACTTACGGGTGAAAGACTTTTCACACACATTACATTCATAAGGTTTCTCTCCTGTATGAGTTCTCTGATGAACAGTAAGGTCAGACTTACCGGTGAAGGACTTTTCACACACCTTACATTCATAAGGTTTCTCTCCTGTGTGTGTTCTCTGATGGACAATAAGGTGAAACTTCTGTCTGAAATACTTTCCACATTTGTTACATTCATAAGGTTTCTCTTCCGTGTGTGTTCTCTGATGAACAGTAAGGTCTGACTTCTGGGTGAAAGACTTTTCACACACATTACATTCATAAGGTTTCTCTCCTGTATGAGTTCTCTGAGGAACAGTAAGGTCTGACTTCTGTCTGAAATACTTTCCACATTTGTCCCATTCATAAGATTTCTCTCCTGTGTGTATTCTCTGATGCAAAGTGATGTATGACTTCATTCTAAATGATTTTCCACATTTGTTGCATTCCTCAATCTTTTGTTCTTTTTCAGTTCTCTGATGCCTTCTGAGACCTGACTTTTGGGTGGAAAATTTCCTACATTCTTCGTATTCATAGGGTTTCTCTTCTGGTGTTGTTTTAGGTTGATCAGAACTTAGTTCTGAATTCTTAGAGATAGATTTTGTACATTGCTTACACTCATCAGGATTCTCTGGATATTTCCTCTCAGGTTTTTTAGGTGTAAATCCTTACTGAATGATTTCTCACATTCACTACTTGTATAAGGATTCTCTCCTGTGTCTCTATTCTGATGCATAGTGACTGGAAACCTCCCTCCCTGACAAAGTTCTTGGGCAAGAAGAGCAGACTTATCATTTTCTTCTCTATATTCGTTATGGTTAGAGGCGGGATCTCTGATGCAAACCCAATTATGTGGAAAGAATATCATCTCTGAATATAATACCTTCTCTCCTCCATATTCAAAATATGGACCATCATCATTTTGACTAAAAGCCTCTGAGTATCGAAGCGATTGTTTAACTACAGGAGAAACACCAGGCATATATGCAGCCGGCATCTTACCAGGCTCACTGTAGTGGAGCCTGTTCTGACACTGAATGAACTCGTCCGTCGTCATCCTTAAGGAGTTCTCATCATTCCTATTCAGATCTGGCTTCTGTTTTGAGGTCAAGTTAGAAGTTGTCACTAATCTCACTCTTTGCTCTATTGTGTTAATGTTTGTGACAGCTATGTCACGCAGACATTCATCTGGACCTTCCTGGTAAGTCTTAATCACATGCTCCATTTTTTGAATATCTAAAATGAGTCATATAAAGAAGAAAAAAAACATAAATAAGATCCAAATACTCCTTAAAATAAAGGTAAAGACATTTTCCCAATCTTAACTGTTACAAATTTTGAATTATTAATATAGGAAATGATTTATGAGAAATAAATTTCTTTTACCACAATGTATTGATTTAGAAAGTAATACTCTTCCTTACACCGTTTTTTTGTCATGGGGCATGAACTCCAGGCCTGGTGTTGTCCTTCAGCTCTTCAGCTCAATGCTAGCTCTGTATCATTTGAGCCACAGCACGACTCCCAGTTTTATCTGCTTATATGGTGCTGAAGAATTGAACCCAGAGCCTTATGCATGCAAGGCAAGCACACTACCACTGAGCTACTATAATCAAGAACTCTAATAACAACAGATGCTGGAGGGGATATGTACAGAAGGGAACACTACTGCATTGTTGTTGGGAGTGTAAACTTGTACAACCACTTTGGAAAACAGAATGGAGGCTCCTCAACAGACTTCACATAGAGCTCCCTTATGACTCAGCAATCCCATTTCTGGGCATTTACCCAAATGATCACAAACAAGACCATACTAAGGGTACCAGCACAACTATGTTTATTGCAGCATTGTTTACCATAGGTAAGATAAGGAACAAACACAAATGCCCCTCAGTAGATGAATGGATCAAGAAAATGTGGTATATATACATAATGGAATTCCATGCATTCATCGAAAAGAATGATATGGCTCCATTTGTTAGGAAATGGAAAGACTTGTAAAAATTATATTGAGTGAAGTATGCCAAGCCCAAAGAAACAGGTCCCATGGTTCCGCTTATTTGCAATAACTAGTATATATCTGAGACAAGCAGAAAGGGTCAATAAATTGATGTTAGGCAAAATGAACCCCAAGATAAGGACTCATATGTTTTTATTTATTGATATTGTATCTAACATATATATATATATATATATATATATATATATGATATTTCTTTATTGCTTTATATGTCCCTCCCCTATGGTATAACCCCTGTTTTTACTGTGTTTGATGTAGGTATAATTTGTGGAGGGAAGGTGGACCCATTCCAACAATGAGATGTACAAGAGGTTATGTCAAAAAATGAACTTCCCAACTTTGGCTGGGGCGGGGGGCTGGAGGGGAATGATGGGAGGGGATGGTAACGGAAAACAAAGGAGGAGGCAACAATGCTTGGTAAGAAATGTACTCATTACCTTGCCCATGTAATTGTAACCCCTCTGTAAATTGTTTTCACAACAACAAAAAAGAGTAACACTGACAGTTTATGATGGAAAATGTTTTTCTGTATTTCAGGTTTTTCTTCTTTTTTATGTCAGAGGAATTATTTATACAAATTACTAAACTATTTACTGCTAGCTTTTTAACCTGTATAATTTAATATGTAGCATTCTTCATTTTTTCCCAAAAATTGTTTTGTTTGATCTTAGGGGAATAGATGCTTTGTATTGTTTTACTTTCTTAAAATAATTTATATATTGTGCTACTTTACTTCTCAAACATTAGGAGAACAGTATTTTCTAACTTTGGAGATTGTACCTTTTTTATACAAACCTTTGCTTACACCTGAGAATAAAGTTTTATAACCACATTTCTTCAGTTATAAGTTCTCACTGTGAATCAATTATCTTTAGAAATTTTAAAATTTGTTTCCCTCCACCTTAGACAGAATCTCATCTGACTTTTAAACCCTCAGACTCATGAACTAAAGCCACATCAGATCACGACCTAGTTAATCATTCTCTCTAGACTGAAAGCTTGGGTTCTGTATACTGGCCTCTACCCTCCTTATCCTTATCAGAGGATAGCAGCCTTGGCATAGTCATTTGCTATACCTGCCTAGTCCTAGTTTCAAAGAAAAGTAAATCTCACTTTTCACATTTCTAATTTTCTTTTTTCAAAATAATTTCCACAAAGAGAAAGAATTGCTAACTTTACCTTTACTGCCCTACACAGTTCAGTGTGCATCTACATGCATTTTTGATTCACAAGTCTAACACAAAGATCACCTAGTTCTCTGCTACACATGGGACTCAAGGGAATTAGGAATATTATTGGTCAGTACATAGCAAGACGAATTTACCAATTTGGTTCTGGATCCATGATCACTATGCAAGATGCTTTAACTCACCTGACAAATTCTTGTCTGAGGCTTCTCTCATATATGGCTCTTCATCTTGCTCCAGCTTGACAATCAATTGAGGTTTAGGACCAGTGTGCCCTGTTAATAAGAGTGAAGACTTATTGCTCATGCTGTGTCAAAATTGTTCTAAGATTTCAGATATCCTGTTAACAAGGTTGCTCCCAAATCTTCTTTCATTTCTCACTGTCTCCATGGTAGAATCTCCCCGAGGTTTGAATTAATTTTGCAGCTTGTGTGACTTGAATGCAATTCTTTTTCTCAAGGTTAGCATTCTATTAGTTTGAGTCCTAGCTCCACTTCCAGTGTAAGAGTGGTTATCTTGAGATAAGAGTCTCATGGAGACTTCACTGGCATTTTTTGCTTCAAACTGAAAGCCTCAGATTTCAGACTCCTAAGAATTACAGGCATGAACCACTGCATCTAGTACTAGGTTTGGATTATAAATACTCCCTCTAATCTAGTGATTTCCAGTTCTTACTTCCAATAATGATAAATAGGTATGTATGTATGTATGTATGTATGTATGTATGTATGTATTTATAAAATGAGAGAATATATAATCAAAGTAGAAATATTTGCCTCCATAGTAACTTGGTAATTACACATACAAAGTTTTTCTAATACATTAGAACCCATTTCTGGTTGCAGCAATGAAGACAAGAAAACAGTTCTAAGAAGCTAATAACCTAGCAAGACAACAATAAGTATAAGTAGGAGTCTGAAAGTGTGTGTTTAGCTTATTTTGGTAATATTTACTATATATCTGGGTAACAATGAAGTAAATAAATGTGTTTTTGGTATTTTCATATTCTGCCTCACTGACAATACTATTTAGAGTTTCTATTAAATAGTGCTCTCATAAACAGTCACAACATGGCCATTACATCATATGCAATACATAACACATTAGTAGATCTATGAAGAGCACAGCATCCACGTAAATGTTAAAAGGAGTAAATTACTCAAAAAATAGTAAACGAATGTTTTGGGTCTCATAAGATTTGACTTAGTTCTCACAATAAAACATCCGATGTTAACTATTTTTGTTATTAAATTTCTAGATATAAAAGTATGGTCATAGATAGCCATTTGTTTCTTCATATGTAAAAATGAACTGCCAGCATGAACGTTTGTGAACACTGACTACTTCCTACCACACCAAATACTTACTTATTACCATAAAATGTTTCTTAATCAGCTTTGCATTTTAATAGGCCTTAATTGAAGGATGGATGTAAATGGATAGAGGCTTAAGGAATGCTCAAGATGATCCCCAAAAATGTGAACTATGACCACCACAAGAAGGATAGAGAATAAAACTATGAATTGGGACATGATGTAAAAAATATAGTAGTTTTAAGAATTAGAATAAAATACAGCACTAATTTGTTGTACAGTGTCTAAAAGGAATACAGTCATTCTTGACAATATCAGAGGTGAATGATGACTAACACACAAAAAGAAATATATCTATAAAGTGTTTAAAGAAAATAGACTTCAATACACAATCCATGGGGCAAAGGGCCTCTTCTTACAATTAAGATTGAAGGTATTCCTAGGGAAAGATAATGCATTATTAACACATCTTCATTTTAAGTGCTATAAAAATTATTCTGCGGGGCTGGGAAGGTGACTGGCTCAGCGGTAGAGCGCTTGCCTTGCATGCCTGAGGCCCAGGGTTCGATTCCTCAGCACCACATGAGCAAAAAAGAAAAAAGCCAAAGTGGCGCTGTGGCTCAAATGGTAGAGCCCTAGCCTTGAGCTGAAGAGCTGATGGATAGGGCCCAGGGCCAGAGATCAGGCCCGAAAACGGGACCGAAAAAAAATTATTGTGCATGAAGAGAAAAATAAAAATTGCTAACATAGATCTACACAGAGGAGAAGATTATTAAAAAGGTAAATGTGTAGTTAAAGGAATGGTACATGTGTAGGTAAAAGAATGTATAGAAAACATTGTATGTAATTTCTCTTGTGAAAAGAAAACTTATAGTACCATATTCATAATTCATAAGGAATGCAAATTCAATATACAAACACATAGGTGTTTTAAAAACAAAGTTTGTGAATCCTGCATATGGATCAATTCATTTTGTACTTGCCTCGCAAATATGGGGGTCTGAGTTCAAAGAATTATTTCTACAAAAATTTAAAAGGAAAATAGAAAGGTTATACATAGGTTATAAATTTCATTGAATTCCATTGAAAAGTAACTATATTATGCTATATGCTACTACTATGATAATATTGTAAAGATTAATGTTCATAGTAAAAATGCAATCAGCAAGTTAATTTCCTTTGTGTTCCTAACAAAGAATCCCACAGGGTAGAAAGTTCATTTTCTTGCAGTTCTACAGTATAACAATTTTCCTGCACATTTTACTTCTGCTGAAGCTCTATGCTTCAGCCTGAGAATGGCCTTTGTTCTTTACATGAAATGTCTGCTTATTTCTGTATGAAGAATATTAATAAGACTGTTTTTAAAAAATCTTGCAGTCCTTGCATATTTTGAGTTGCACAAATTCAATGGAACATAGAAACAAACGTTTGAAAAAGTAGGGCACCTGTATTAAGCATGCAGTCTTATTTTTATCCTATGAACAATGGAGTATAACAACTATTTACATCAGATTTAATTTGTAATTGGTATCAGAGGTAATTCACAGTGTACAGGAGAATGCCTGCAGCTTATATGAGAGGTGATTTACAGTGAAGTTGAGGTGTGTGCAGGTTACATAAGAAATAAAATATCAGATGAGACAAACAGATATTAAATAGCAAGATATCCATCAAAATAAGACCATATTTATATTGTAAAATATAGTAAATATATAAGGCACTGTCTGACATGAACAGAAGAAAGAAAACTTAATGAGCAATCCAAAGTCATGGACTAGAGAGAAATAAAAATTAAAAAAAATATACAAAGATACCATGAGCAAAAGTTAATGATGAAAAATACAAATAGTGATAATATGTAGGAAATAAGCATCAGCCCAAAACATATGACCACAGATATAGATCATTGATAATGACAGACAGATTATACATTATGATAGTAAAAATGTATGCTGAAAAGCAAAGGTACAGAGACATGTTTAAAAGACCATGCAGTTTTAATACTTTAATCTACCATTACTATTGTAGAACTAATACTCCTCTTACTAACTGATATAACAACCAGACAAAAAATCAGCACGAACACACACATGGATGCCATTATCTTAAACTTAAAAAAAAATACTATGGTGTTGCATTTATCAAGACACATATTCCAAGATTAATAGTAAATCGGAAGACAAATGGTGTAGAAAACAATATGAAAAATTAAAGTTATGTTATAAATACATGAAAATTAAAAGATATATTTATAGTATTCTATGAGTGAAATAAACACAGGGAAATTACAATGGATCTCAAAGAAATGTATTCCGTCATTGTGATTTATAGAATATTAAATATAGCCTCTTTCTTACTTCACCTTTGAAATAAAAACACATAGTTTGGGGCTGGGAATATAGCTAAGTGTTAGAGTACTTGCCTGCCATGCATGAAGCTCTAGGTTCCATTCCTCAGCACTACATAAATAGAAAAATTAGGAAATGGCACTGTGGCTCAGGTGGTAGAGTTGTAGACTTGAGCAAATCAAGATCAGGAATGGTGCCCAGGACAGGCTCCAAATTCAAGCCCCAGGTTTGGCAAAAAAAAGTTTAAATAGATATGGTGTATTCACATGGATCTCTTCTGGAGAGTGGGGGAAAGCCAGAGAACTAGAAGGAAATGGGGTAAAAAGCGCATCTGTGGAGGTCATTAGGCACTGATGAAAGTAAGCTATACAAATCATGAGTCAAGATGGCAGGGAAACATTGGGAGAGAGTGAGGGTATGGAAGACACAGCATGAAAGGAAATGTATTCAATACCTGGTCCAAGAAATGGTAGTCTCTCTATACATCACCACGATAACAATAGATCAATTAAATTTGAAACAATTTCTTCATGGAGTTGTGTGAGCATAAAGTTAGTGAAGAAAATGTAGCACAGTTAGAAAAACAGCTACAATTATTAGAAATAAAGTACATTACTTAATTGAAACATGAAATACTGGAGCTTAGGTTGAATATTAATTTTAAATATGCTGTTAACAATCATCTAACTTTATTGTAGTATCCAATTAATTATTAATGATAAATATTCAAGTAAGTAAAAACAAAACAAGTGCTTCTGGTTCAAGATGCTTATCCTACCCTAGCTATTAAGGAGGCTGGAAGCCAGAAAACTGGGTAGACAACTCAAATTAAGCAGCTATTCAACATATTGGAGGAGGTGTGGCTCAAGAGATAGTGCCATAAAAGAAATTAAAGCACAACTTAGGAACTGGAAAAACCTACCATGATCCCGGAATGGAAGGATCAACATTGTGAAAATGACAATACTTCCAAAGGCTATCTACAAATTCAATGCAATACTTATCAATAGTCCGAGTTCTTCAATGAAATATTAAAAACAAGCCACAAATGTATATGGAACAATAAAAGACCCCAAATAGCAAAAACGATCCATACCAGAAAGGACAATGCTGGTAGAATATCACTACCAAATTTCAAACTGTACTACAAAGCCATATTAATCAAAACAGATTGGTAATTGCACAAGAACAAACTTGAGGACCAATGGAATAGGACTGAAGTCCCAGAAATGAACACACAGACCTATATCCACCTAAACTTTGAGAAGGGAGCTCAAAAATAGAATGGAGGAAAGACAACTTTGTCAGTAAATGGTGGTGGCAAAGTTAGTTCATTACCTGTAGAAAACTAAAGCTAGATCTGTATATATAACCCTGCACCAGAATCAATTCCAAAACGATCAAAAACCTCACATTCAAAGCAAACACCCTAAACAACATTACAGAAAAGAATAGGAGAAACTCTAGTGGTACTTGGCACCAGCCAAAATTTTCTTAATAGAGACCCAGAAACACAACAAATCAAAGAAAGGTTGGACAAATGGGATTGCATGAAACCGCAGAGTTTCTGCATAGCAAAGGACATTGCTAACAAGATCAATACAAAACCCACAGATTGGCAGAAGATCTTCACTAGGCATAAAATGAACATGGGTCTCATATCTAAAATATACTTAGAACTCAAGAAATTAAATCCACAACAACAAATCCTCAGAGAAACAACTGCCCAAGAAATAAGTGGGCTAAAGACTTAACAAGAATCTAATCTGAAGAGGAAATAAGAATGGCCAAAAGACATATTTAAAAAAAGGCTCAACTTATAAATATGTTAGAAACAATTACAAGAAAGAAAATACATTTGAATCCTTAATGGGTTCATTTTTGCCTGCAATCAACTTATCTGACCGTTTCTGCTTGTTTCAGACATATACAAGTTATTGCAAATAAGGGAAACCATGGGACCTATGTTTCTTTGGGCCTTTCTTACTTCTCTTAGTATAATTTTTTCCAAGACTTTCCATTTCCTAACAAATGGAGCAATTTCATTCTAAAAAAACCACAAAAATCAAAAAAAGTCTCAACTTCTCTAGCCAAAAAGAAATGCAGATTAAGACAACCTTGAAATTCCACCTCACCCCAGATAGAATGGCTATAATCAAGAACACGAATAACAACAGATGCTGAAGGGGATGTGAACAGAAAAGGGAACCCTACTGCATTGTTGGTGGGAGTGTAAACTTGTTCAATCACTTTGGAAAGTAGTATGGAGGTTCCTCAAAAGACTTCACATAGTTGCTCCCCTTTGACCCAGCAATCACACTTTAGGGTATTTACCCAAAGATCACAAACAAGGGTATACTAAAGCTACCAGCACACCTATGTTTATTGCAGCTTTATTTACCATAGCTAAGATATGGAACCAACCTTGATGCCCCTCAGTAGATGAGTGAAACAAGAAAATATGATATATATATCCATATATACATAATATGTAATTATACATATATGTGTATAGACATACACACACACACACACACACACACAATGCTTATATATGCCTCCATTAGAAATAATGTCATCACCCCATTTATAAGGAAATGTTAAGACTTGGAGAAATGTGTAATAAGTGAAGTAAGCCAGGCCCAAAGAAACATAGGTCCCATGATCTCCCTTATTTGAAATAACTAGTACATGTCTAGGACAAGCAGAAATGGTCAAAAGCTATGTACATATGACCATATCAGATGATATGAAGTGAAATGAGCCCTAAGACAGGAACTCAAGTGTTTTTTCTCTTTCTTGCTATTGTTTTTAATGTACTATGTGACTTTTTGTTCCTTTGGTATGTTCTTCCCCCACGGTATAACCCCTGTTTTCACTGTATGTTTTTGCGGTGCCTTGCATCTTGTATATACACTTTTCTAATTTGGGGATAGGACGGAAAAAAACAAAATGTTAAATAGGGATACAGGCTGACTCATTGTAACAATGAGATGTACAAGACACTAGGTTGGGGGCTGGGAAGTTGGATCAGTGGTAGAGCGCTTGCCTTGCATGCGTGAGGCCCAGGGTTCGATTCCTCAGCACCACATAAGCAAAAAGAAAAAAAGCTGGAAGTGGCGCTGTGGCTCAAGTGGAAAGAGCTGAGGGACAATGCCCAGGTCCAGAATTCAGGCCCCACAGCTGGACCCCAAAACAAAAAAAAGACACTAGGTTGAAAACGAACTTTACCATTTGAGTGAGGGAGGGTGGGAGGGGTTGCAGAGGTTAGGAGGAAAGAAATGGTAGAGGAAAAACAAAGGAGCAGGTAACAATGCTCCATAGGAAATATAATCATGTAACTGTAACCCCTCTGTAAACTATTTTACAATGCAAAAAGATTTTTTTAAAAGACCAAGTAGTGTCAACAGTGAAGGAGGAAGCGGACAGGATGTGAAGCCTGTGAGTTCCTGTTCCAACACTAGCACAAGAAAGACAGTGGAGAATGAGGTAGGTGTGTCCCATTAGTGTTGAATTTAGACACCAAGCATGCAACACAACAAACGTTCATCTCAGACATAAAGAGAAAAGGGGTAAGAGAAATTTCAATTCAAAGAACTATGTCAGCAAAGGAAAATTGATCAGGAAAACAAACAAGTTCCCACATACAGCATTTGAAAAATGGTGAGAGACAGACGGAGAGAAGGGGGACTGAAAGAGATGAAGACACAGGGAGGAAAATATATAAAAAGTGAGAGAAAGAGAGAAATGATGAAAGCTTATGAGTAGGAAACAGAATGAAGAGAGTAAATAGAGAAAAAAAATCTTGTGACGACACGTTAGGAAAAATACAAAGGGCTTTCTAGGAAGACCACACACTATATCATCAAATATTATCAAGTTTTATGTAGTCAAAGACCAGGAAGCAGTCCAAGAAGTATGTATGGAGAGTAATTTAATTACATGTATCTTACTAAGTAATCTCTCACATTTGAAGGTGTGTGTGTGTG
This sequence comes from Dipodomys merriami, assembly GCF_024711535.1. Classification (NCBI taxonomy): domain Eukaryota; kingdom Metazoa; phylum Chordata; class Mammalia; order Rodentia; family Heteromyidae; genus Dipodomys; species Dipodomys merriami. Next base: position 379,091 of record NW_027206165.1, read on the forward strand.
ACCACACTATTTCAGAAACTCCAGTAAAACCTGTTTAACATAATTCAACATTAATCATAAGGAGGTGATCTCTGACAAGTTGTCAGCAAATGTACACTTTACATGACAAGTGACTCCCTCAATGGCATTGAATCACCAAACAAGTGTGACTACTTTATCTCACATCAGAAAACTCCAAGCAAGTCTGCCCTCAACTAAGACATTTTATAATCTACTCATTCTAAAAACCATCTTACTCTTGTTTAGGAACATGTTCTTGAAACTGAATATTTTTTTTCTGTTTTAAATCTTGGATAGACTTAGCTTCCTAAAATGGAATGTGAAAAATGAGAAATAAAAAACAACTCACCAGAGATCCTCTCATTCTTTCTTCCTGTTGCCAATGAAGAGAAGTTTCTGGACGCATGGCTTAGAGAAAAGGCAATTGACATAGTCAGAAAAGAACCTGTGTGATTATGCCTCAGATTTTCCTGCTCAAAATATTATACATGGAGTGAAAAAGCACAAAGCCTTCTTATGGGAGAAGAATCTTTGATGTCTCAAGTAGAGTATTAAATGCTCCATTGAGGATGACTCCACATTCCATTAGTTGGTAGACAAACAGTATTCTAGGTTAATATACATACAGAATTCATAAAAACTAAGGTTCCTAAAAATGATTGAATAATTAAAACAAAAATCCACACCTTCAATACCACTAATTATTAATGAAATACATTTATGGTTGTATGAATTATTTTTCTATTCATTAAAATGGATCCTAGGACGCCATCGAGCTTTTGCACTCTATCTTATTCATTTATACATTTAAACTCCATGGAGAGAATATAGGTTATAACTCAATACTTTTCCCCAAAATTATACAAGAAAATATATACAATACATATTACTTGTATTATAATATTTCAGTAACGGTTTTCAAATGACCCATTTCCCTGCTTCCAAATACTTGGAGCACCCTTGAGCAATAACTTGAAATTTGTCATTTAGCCTACTTTACTTAATCAGTAAAGATTATGTAAATACAGTTTTGAGAAGTCCCTAATGCTCACTTTCCTAATCAATCATATGAGAGATAAAGGGCTTAATAAAGATGTAACATGAAATATTAAGCATAGGAGTGACAGAACATCACAGCTAAAGAACCAGAAGATTAAAATTTTATGTTGCACAAATAATACTAACACAAAGTTCTAAGCTGAGGACACCCCAAAATGCAGACTTATAAAAATAAAAAATAAATATCTATATGCTTTTTCTTATATTTAGTGCTTGGCTTTTACACAGGAAATGCTACTGTCCAGAATTTTTATTTTTTTTTACACAACTACGTGGATTAGAAACTCTTAATGTAAAATAACATAAATTTTACAGTGATATGTATGAAATACGAAAACCTACTCTGTAAACTTCAGTTAGGTCGTTTGTGCTAAGGAACAATATGAATCACTTAAAAGCAACATTTGCACATTCATTTTGGATTGTTCCACATGACAAGAATGGTTTCTTACTTTTAAAAAGTAACAAAGAAATTTCTGTAGGCTAATTATCCATATTCAAATACTCAAAACCACAATTGTTGTAGATTTCAGGGTGGGATATTTTCTTCTTGTTTTGGGATTTAGACTATCATCCTTTAAATTTCAAGTTTCTATTTCATATTATTTTATTACAAACATAATCTATATTTAAGAGTTTATTTTGTAACTGGGCTCTGGTGGCTCATAGTTGTAATCTTAGCTACTCAGAAGTCTGAGATCTGAGCCCCACAGATTGAAGCCACCTGGGGCAGGAAAGTCTAAGACACACTGATCTCCAATAAACTACTAAAATACCTAGAAGTGGAGATATGGCTTAAGTGGTAGAACATTAGGCTGGAAGAAAACAAGCTCAGGGTCAATGTCCAGTGCTTGAGCCCAAGAACCAGGTCTAGCACACAAAAAAGAGCATTTTATTGTATTGTATTTAAATTCTATTGAACAATTGTTTTGGAATACATATTTAGGCAGTCTCTCATTTTAAATGATGTAAAATAGGCTCAATAATCTAGTGGAGAAATTGTAAATTGTCAAGAACAGATAAAGTGGAAAACCTCCATGTTAGTAAAATTTTAAGCTAGGAAAATGCATAGGAACTGCAAAGGATAAAAAGGGATCAACGTGTTTCACTAACATATTTTAAATGAATGTTCAAGCTTCATTGACTTCAATTCCCATGAAGATTTTAAGTGAAATAATACTTCTTTGAGCAGATTGAGACAAAATGGAGAACACTACCTAAAACTTCATTATACGTTACATCTAAAAACCATACCACTTTGAGTAAGACACAGTACTTTAATTTCCTTCTGTAACACTCCATGACAAACACTTTCTTAACTGCAGGTAAAAACCAACGCTATAAGGCTACTATCAGTATATCCACAGGTGAGACATTTGAGAGATCATGTACAAGAATTGATACTGTGAAGAGGCTGAATAAATGAGTAAGAACAGAGATAGATACTTTCAGTTGTGACAATAATTCCTAATCCACAAACCACAGCCCCATGTCCTTTCTGAGAACTAGGCTCTGACTGATTCCTCAGGCAAGTTCATTTCGCCTCCTACTAGTTACTGTTAACCTTCCAACAGCACCTAGTGATTGGGAGTGTTAGAGGAAAGAGTACCACCTGAGTCTTGTGCTCTAGTGAGTAGAACCAATCTTTGCTTAAGGCAAGGAAGCTGAAAATATTTTGCCTTTCCTTTGCCTTTCTGCCTCTGCTCTGTAGGGCTTGTCAGAGTTGACAAGGTATCCTTCTTCAAACATTGCTAGGCTTCATTGCTTAACAGAAAGTAAAAAAAAAAAAAAAAAAACAAAACAAAACAGGACCATCACACACTACTGTAATATCTCATGTAGACCTGTTCCTAGTAAAAAGGTCTTGTACAAACACGTGTGAACTAAAGCCAGGAGTACTAAGAAAGCTAACAAGGAAGGAGAAGAGCAGAGACACCTGTAGGAGAAACAACACAGGAACCCAAAAAACAACTGCAATATAAATGGAGTCAAATCAGGCACACACCTCACAATTTTGCTACAATTGTTACCATGCTCATCTTACACCTGGGCAAAGATTGTAAGGTCACATGTGTTAACAGCAGAATTTCACCATCATGGAAATATAAATGCACACTTTCTCCTATTCTGGAGAACCACCCAACTTGCTGTCAGAATGTTGCAAGCCAGTTTCTGGCACCTGGAGACACAAGAGCTGTGGCAGCACAAACTCTGGAGCCCTGAACAAATCATCAGCCTCATGCTGGAGGAACATGTGGAGGATCAATTTTGCCTTGTGTTTTGCATCCAGCTCACAGTTCCTACCTGTTATTAGTTCTGCAGCCTGAGATCCCTTCAAGTTACACCTCCCAAGCTCCACTGAAGAGAAAACTTCCAGCAGCAAGGCAACGGGAAAGAAACTGGAATTTGCAGGCTGGAACCACCCACAGTGGGTGGGGAGGCACATGCGCAGAAGGATCTTTGTCCTGCTTTTAAAAAAAGAATAAAAAACCTGCACTTTCAAAGTATCTGTGCTGCAACATAGACTACAATTCCCACAATGCATCGTGCCACTCTGAGAGGAAGTAGGTTTCCACCAGTGCTAGGCCCTTTGTCTTAGGACTGCAGGGATGCATGGGGATGTTTTCTCCTGCTTGCATGAGCATAGGTGAGTTTGGTTTTTTTTTAATGAAAATCACTGTGTGTCTCCTGAAACATTGTTAGACTATCTGAGAAAAGGACAAGTATTGGAAGCATGAAATAAGTTGGCTTTTTAATTCTTAGATCTACTAATGTAATTGAGCTTATGAGACTTTTGTTTCTGTTCGTGTGTAACAGATAAGTTCTGTTGAATGTAAATGATATCTGATTTCTTTACATTTTGGAATAGCTCCCTGTTCAATATAAAAAGGTATTCGCAGGCACTAAACTGATTCTTGGATCATTTTTCATGCTTTAATGTATACACTGCAATAAAGTAGCAGAATTGCTAGGTATACAGCATAATCCTTGCACCAATTAAATTTTTTTTAAAAATCTAACAATTTCCCAGAAATGTCCAAATTCCATTTTTGGAATCTTAAGTAGTTTTTGGCTGTTTCCAAATTTTTCCTTTCCTTTAAGGTTCTTTACTTTACTTTTCATTTCTTTTCTTTGATGTTCATTGTTGCTCTTGTGGCTTGAACTCATGGTGTTCCCATTATCTTTTCTTTAACAATTTGTTCAGCTAAATAGTGAAAAGCATCCTGTGGGTGGGAGGAGTGGTCTTAGAACAGGCATCTCACCACCATTACTGTTTAAACTAATGGTGGTTTGGGGAGATCGGGGGGAATGTGGGTGAGGTGCAAGTGAAGTGAAGGATAGGTCTCAGTGAAGCTTGATGGCTTGGCCCAAACCAGTGTGTTTTTGTCTTTCCATTTGCATGCCCTATTCCAGTGTGAATTCCTCCCTCTTCTATGATCCTAAAAGTTCCTCTCAGTCACTCTAAGCTACCTCATATTGTCTTCCCAGGTGTTACCCATTAGACCTTGGAATAAATCTTTGTTATCCCAGGTCCTAAGTGTGGGAAGAGTCAGGGCCATTTCTAGAAACCAGGCTTGTGTCCTGACCTCTGGCATTTGCCACAGTCAGGTATAGTCAGGCATCATTTGGGACAACACAGTTCCTTTACTGATAATGCAGCATCACCAGAGAATTCCTAACTTCTTAGCTCCCTAGGAGCTCTTCTCAAAATAACTGTGTAGGCCTAATCTTTCCAGGCCCATTGATACAACTATAGTGCAGCAACTTCTAAGCCTGAGTAGGGAGGATCATTCAAGCTCAGGAGTAACATAGAAAGATTGATTTTCAACGAAACACAAGTGTAGCAGTTCTTTACCAGATACCATCGGGGAGGGACATACACAGCAAAAAAGAAATCATCCTACAAATATGTTAGAAACAATAGCAATAAAGAAATATTTGAGACTCATATCTGATAAACCGATTAGAAAACAGGAAGTGGTACTATGGCTCGAGTGGTAGAGCACTAGCTTTGAGCTGAAGAGCTGAGAGACAGTGCCCAGGCCCAGAGTTCAAGCTTCACAACCGATAAACCTATCAGTTTGGGTCTGGCCCTTAACTTCTTGGTGTTCTATTATGAGATTCTGAACTCCCCAGAGAAAGCTTGCTTTCTTGCAAAGACAGGTTTTGATGAAGTCATTGCTGAACTTGATACATTAAGTGAAGAGGGGTTCAAAGACTGTACGCTAATATAGTAGTTACTGAGAGAAAAGTTGACATTGTAGATATGATAACCAAGGAGATGAAGTGAAAGCAGGAGAAGGAGGGGAAAATTAAATGGCCTTCCAACTTTTGTCTGCCTCATTCTAAAATTTATACAGCAGACTATTTGCCATCCATGCTTTCCCACAGATAGTTTGTTTATGATTTATGATGGGTTTATGTTGCTTCTATTTGAATTTCTATATTTCTCAGGGTTTGTTGTTGTTGTTTTTTAATATTAGGGGAATAGATATTGCCTGTTAACATTTAGTGATTTATCTGTTTTCATCTTCAATTGGCCAATATGAAGATGTAGAATTTTTTTTTGGGGGGTCCAGTCATGGCGCCTGAACTCTGGGCCTGGGCACTGTCCCTCAGCTCTTCAGCTCGAGGCTAGCGCTCTACCACTTGAGCCACAGCGCCACTTCTGGCTTTTTTCTTTTTTGCTTATGTGGTGCTGAGGAATCGAACCCAGGGCCTCAGGCATGCAAGGCAAGCGCTCTACCACTGAGCCACCTTCCCAGCCCGAAGATGTAGAATTTTTTACAAGTTGTAAGTGTTTGGCATGTACTTTGGTACATGGTGACTTCACAAGGACAAGTGTGTTTTAAAATTGCTTCCATGTTGAAGTGAAGAAATCTTCCTACATATTGGTTTGTACTGGTGGGTAATAAAAGGGAAAATTGGTTCCAGGCACAGGTGTAGTTATTCTGGATATTCGAAAATTTTGGAGCACTAGCAGGGCTGTGGTACAGATATTCCATGGCTGTTGCCTTCTGGAATCATCTATTTCTGTGGAAGAGTCTATTTCAGTGTGCACACCTTAGACTACAGTACCAGAAGTATTATTTGAGACAAAGTTGTGTCCCAATTAACTCTGGATAAGGGCAGAAATGGTTCACATTCCATTATTTGTAATGTTACCTGCTGCTTGCTCTCATTATATTTGCTACACATTTTATTTGTATTTAACTGTTTTAGACAACCTACAAACAAAAATGTAAAAGTAAAGATGCAGTGAAAACGAACTGTTTGGTAATCATTATTACCGTTTTCTCTACAACTTTTCATGTAAATTATTCTTTTGGTTTTGATATGCCTCAAAAGAAATTGTACATTATTATAACTTTGTTCCTTACTCCCTTTTGGCAGCTAATGGGCTTTTACCAAGTTTAAAGTGCAAAATTTATCACAATAACAAAAATACTAATCTATCAACCAACTACCTCCTACAAACCCAAGTTTTTCCTTGGGGAGGGGAAAATTGATTTGAAAAATAATGTTCCAGTTAAAATTTTGATATATAGCATTTTCTAAATTAGGAAGCCACAACGTTTTTGACCCACCCAGGTGAGAGGCCTGCCTGGATCTCTGCAGTCAGGGGTGGGCACTTGGCTGATAGGTTATTGGACCTGTCAGTCCAATGCCTGGGACTTTGAATTTCCTGTGGATCTGCCACCTGAGCCGATCTATTTAGGCCAGATGATGGGCGTGTCCGGATCCCTGGGGTGAGAACTTGGCTGATAGGTTATTGAACCTGTCAGTCCAGTGCCTGGGACTGGGAATTTCCGGTGGATCTGCCCGTGCTCTGATCTTTTTAGGCCCGGATCAGCTTAAGTCTTGCCCCGTGTGTCTCCCTAGTTGAGTGCTGGGTCCTGTCTCATCTTTGGTCATCATGCCATCGTAATTCAGATCTCCATGGAAGTTGAATTGCCTTGTTGGTATTGGCTTTATTTCTTTCCTCTTTAGCATGTTTGCTAGCTGTGTTATGTGTATTTGGGGGGCTGTGGGCCTTTGTAGCAACGGGCGGCCTGCAGCCTGTTAACTGTGTAATAAAGACTCCAGTATTTCATATTCCCAAGTGTAGCTTCAGGGATAGCTCACAACCCAGCTAGTGCGGTGAAGGGCTGCTGGGCTCTGAAGGGGATTTTTCAGGCGGTGGTACTGGTGGCCCTGGTCTTCCTGCCCAATGTGGGGCTGTGGGCTTTGTACCAGGAGAGGCAGCTTGGTGGCACCCGTGAGGGTTCAGAAAAAGTGCTGGTTCTAGCGGCTGGGCAGGTGAGTGCCTCGGTCCAGTGCAGCATGGAATAATGCTTTCCCTCTTCTCCAAATACTTTTCTGCTGCCCCTTCTTGCTCCTTCTCCTCCTGTCGGAGTCCTCAGAGGCGGCAGGGGGGAACATTTGCACTTTTCCCCGCTTTTTTTCCCCAGATGGGGCAAATTGAGGATGAAAATGTGTCCACTCAATTGAGTCAGAATTAGAACCCAGGGCCTTTGGTGCCCCAGTCTGGGACTCTTATTTCAAATTTCCATGCTTTACAGTCAGTCCTCCTTTCTGTTGCCCTCTCTCCTCCCCTGACCTCCCAATATTCTCTTTCTGGGGAGAACCCTGTGTCCCAGGGTGTGATGCCTTCTGTAGGACTGGTTCTCTCCTCATCTCTGCTATCCTCCCTCATCCCCCCCCCACCTCACCTGATCCTGTTGTTTCTGCTCAGGTCAGTCCCTTTTGCATTTTACCATTTGCACAGGGGCCCCTAGGCCTCCCTGCTCCCCTCTCCCTATTTGGCTTTCCCCATTCCTATTTTTTTTTTCAGATCCTGTGGATTCCTTGGGGAGTGAGTGCTGAGATCCTCTTGGAGCTTCAGGTGCCTTGGATAGGGTGAAAGGTGGGTTTCTGGTTCTTGAGGAACTTGCCACCTTTAACTCTCCAGGAGTATGGAGGTGTCCTGGTGGAAGGATCCCCCGAAATGTCCCAAAGCACAATTCCTTGAGGGTAGAATGCCACATGCCTTCCTCCTCTCCTCTGAATTGATGTTACTTGGTATTTTTCCATTCCAAATTGTGATCATTTTTGTTATTGCCTTTTTGAAACTTAATCATGTACCTGTACCTGTGTACATGCATTAGGCTAAATTTGCATTTCTCTCTGTGTGTGTGTGTGTGTGTGTGTGTGTGTGTGTGTGTGTGTGTGTGTTCGTGTGTGTTCATGTGTTCAGATCCTGGGACTTGAACTCAGGGCCTGGGTGCTGTCCTTTAGTGTTTTTCACTCATGGCCCGTGCTCTGCCGCCTGATCCACAGCTCCACTTCTGGCTTTTTGGTGGTTCATTGGAGATAAGTCGTACAGATTTCACTGGCTTAGAACAAGGATTCTCATATTTCAGCCTCCTGAGTAGCTAGGATGGCATGTGTGAACCATTGGCACCTGGCTTTGACTGCTCCCTCACATCATTCCAACTCCCTTATCTCCTAGCAAATCTATGGATACTTAAATTGCTTCCTATAGTAGGGCATTTCAGATTTGCTTATGGGATTTTTCCTGGTCCCATAAGAAGTGGGTAATTTGTATATCAGGATCTGACTTGACTGACTGTTGGCTGGCCTCAAAGGAAGAGGCTGAATTTTTTTTGTTGGCGGAGGGGGTCCTGTCATGGGACCTGAACTCTGGGCCTGGGTGCTGTCCCTCAGCTCTTCAGCTCAAGGCTAGCACTCTACTACATGATCCACAGCACCTCTTCCAGCTTTTTTCTTTTTGTTTATGTGGTGCTGAGGAATGGAACCCAGGGCCTCATGCATGCAAGACAAGTGCTCTACCACTGAGCCACCTTTCCAGCCCAAAAGGCTGAATTTTTGAGGTTGATGCTTTTCCTTTCTCCTCAGTCTCTGGCTGGTCTCTGGCCATTCTGGTGTCTTGAGTACAGAGGGCTCTTTGTTCTAGGACTAATCAAATGGAGATTAGCAAATGCTCTAGTTAATACCTTGAGGTTAACTTGGCAGCTAAAAGTACATCCTGTAGCAGTTAATTGCCCTTGTCAGTGTTTGAATTGTGTGAGTGAGTTATGTGTCTTCTGTATTTTCCATATGCCAGACCCTCTGCATTTCATACATGTGTCACAGTCAGAAAGACAAAGACTTAAATGAAACTGTTGCTTCCTAACAACCACAATGGAACTGGGAATGGAGGGAGCCTCTGTAGCATGTGCAGTAGAGTGGGGAAAGGAGGTGAGCCACAGATAACCTAGGCCGGATCTCTCTTTGAGACCTCTCATCTTTCCCAACTTCATATGGGAACTGGAGGAAAGCTGGTAACCAGGGTTGCTAACACTAGCCCAGGGCCTGCAGGCAGGGTTAAACTCTCCTCAGCAGGGATGATTAACAGGTCTGGCCTTATCCTGGAGTAATGGAGCTGGCAGAGGGGAGGTTCAGGAGCCTCTAGAGAAGCTCACCCCCACTTCAGGGTGATGGGTCCTAGGTATGAGCCTAGGTCCAGGGTCTCTCAGTGGGCCCTGGCCTTATGGATTACCAGAGTGTTAGTTAATAAAGGAATATAGTTAGTTACTGGGCACCAGTAGCTCATGCCTGTAATCCTAGCTACTCAGTAGGCTGAGAGCTGAGCTCATGATTCAAAGACAGCCTGGGAAGAAAACTCTATGAAGCTTTCCTCTCCAGTTAACTACCAAAAAGCCACAAAGTGGATCTGTGGCTCAATTGATAGGAGCAATGAAGCCCAGGGACAGGATCCAGGCCCTGAGTTTAAGCCCTAGGACCAGTCCCCAAAATAAAACAAAACTGAAACACAAAGTTACTCTTGTTGACTTTAAGAGCACTGCACTATGGCTGGCAATTCTAGGTGCTAGTAGGACTCTCATTCCAGAAACCTGTAAGGAAACTAGGGTTCTGTGGGGCTTGAACTTGTCTAAGAGCTAGATTACCATTGGTCTTCCTGGAATTGTGCCCAAGGCTATCTAATTATTGGGCATGTACAGCCTTTTAATTTAACTTTCATTCTCTTGGAAGTGAGCTGCGGCTAAAGTGGTAGAGCATCAGCCTAGAGAGAAAAGTTTATGAGAGAGCACACAGACCCAGACTTCAAGCACCAGCACTGGCACAAATAAATGCTCTCTCTTTTCCACCTATATGAGCCATGGAGAGACTGGTATTGGAGTGAATGCAGTTGTGCTCTTTTGCTTACTAACTGGTGGGTCTTTCTGTACTTTATAGTGCCGGCTGTGGCTTGAAATCATGGCCTGGGTACTATAAACTGGGCTTTTTTGCTCAGTTTTACCACTTGAGCTACAGCTCTAATTCTAGGTTTTTAGGTGGTTCATTGGAGATAAGAGTCTCATGAACTTTCCTGCCCAGACTGGTTTTAACCATGATTTTCAGATCTTGGCCTCTCCTGAATAGCTAGGATAACAGATGTGGGCCACCAGCACCTGGCTTAGCTGGCTAAAATGCAAACCACCTGGAGGCACCCCAGAGACTTGGATTTAGTTAGTCAGGTTGGGGCTGGCACTGTACTCTGTGTCTGTGTGTCTGTATGTACTTGTGCAGTTGCCTAAACACAGGACCTCATATTCTATTTTGTTGTTGTTGATGCTGGGGCTTGAACTCAGGGCTAGGGACATATCCATGAGAGTCTTTTTCTCAAGGCTACCACTGAGCCACAGCTCTATTTCCAGCTTTTTCTGAGTAATTTACTGAAGATAGAATTTCATGGAGTTTTGTGCCCAGGCTGTCTTCGAACTGTGATCCCCAGCATACTGAGTAGCAGCAGCAAGGATTACAGGTATGAGCCAACAGCGCCCAGCTCATATTTGTAAAGAAGGATGAGGTAGTGATTATCTTAAAGCTTGCCTGTGGGCATGGCATAAATAGGTTTTGTGTACTACTTGTTGTTGTTATTGTTGTTGTCAAGTCAGAGGTGGGGATAGAACTCAGGACCTTGTACTTGTCAGGACAGGCTTCTCCAAGAGCTAAATCCCCAGCCCCACCTCATATTTTTTATTGTTTTTTTCCCCCTCACAATTGGTGCTCTACCAGATGAGCCCCATCTCTATTTCTGTTTTCTGTTTTTTATTTTATTTCTTGTTAATTGGAGATAAGGGTGTCAGACTTGCCTGCCCAGGCTGGCTTTGAACTGCAATCCTCTCCTCTCAACCTCAGGAAGTAGAATGGTGGGTTTCCAGAGCCTGGGAAAAGGCATGGATGGGTACTGCTAATTAATAGGTACCCAATTTCAGTTTGGGATACTGAGAAAGTTCTAGAAGTAGATATCAGTGAGGTTGTTTGAAATGTGACTGTACTTAAAGCCACTGAAGTGTATACTTCTACTTGGTTTGTATAGCATGTTTTATGCTATACTTATTTTCACACAATGAGAGAATAATTAACATTGCAGCCAGAGAGGGGCTGGACAAGAAAGGTTGGCAGGAGGTGTAAAGTTCACTCATTCAGTTTCTCACCACCAAATATCTGTTGTTGGACCCTTTGTGCTTGGCCTGTGTCAAGTTGGAACAAAGGCAGTGGGTGGTTGCTTAGATCTGGCCCTCTATTACTTGAGCCACAATTATACTTCTGGCTTTTTACAGGTTAATTGGAGATTAATCTCTCAGATTTAGCTGCCATGGCTGGCTTTGAACTTAATATACTATCTTAAACTGAGTGGAACCTGCTCTTTCTTTTTTTTTTTTGTCAGTCATGGGGCTTGAACTTTGGGCTTAGGCGCTATCCTTGTGATCTTCAGCTTAAGGAGAGTGCTCTACCCGCTTGAGCCACAGCACCACTTCTGGTTTTCTAGTGGTTTATTGGAGATAAGAGTCTCATGAACTTTCCTTCCCCGGGCTGGCTTTGAACCGTGATACTCAGATCTCAGCCTCCTTAGTAGCTAGGATTACAGGCGTGAGCCACCAGCTCCCGGCCTGCTCTTTTTGTTGTTGTTGTTTTTGGTTATCAGGCTTAAACTCAGTGCCTGGGCACTGACCCTGAGCTCTTCTGCTTAAGGCTAGTTCTCTACCACTTCGAACCACTGTACTACTTTTGGTTTTCTGGTGATTAATTAGAGATGAGAGTCTCACAGACTTTGCTGCTCTTTAGCCTTGAACTTCAATCCTCTGATCTCAGCCTCCTGAGTAGTTAGGATTACAGGCAGGAGCCCCTGCACCTTGCTGGAGACCTGCTCTTCTATGAGGGAAGGAGCTCTGATTATCTCCATTTTACAGATGTAGAAACAGAGGCAAAAATATTAAAATGACTTGTCTATGATGTCACAAGTTAGTAAATGCCAGAGCTGGTGCTTTTATCTTTTAGCAAAGCTCACCTCAAATAATACTCCATTTGTGTGTGGCCTTTGTCATTCCATCATATTCCTGTACCAAGGAATCAACAACACCCACAGGTGTGATTAAGAACATGGCTCTGTCTGGTGAGGAGAGTGCCTGGATTTGAGTCTCATGTTCACTACTGAATTTGGATTGAGACGTTTGTATGGCCAAGATTCAAGTTTTGTGATCTTGTCTCTGGCCAATCATTTGTTCTGTGTTCCAGTGGCCAGGTCTGTACGACTAGGATAATTTATTACCAAGTTCACCTATTAAAGTCAGCTTTATAATTCATTTGAGTGAAGATGGCAACCTTGGGCTGAGTGTCTCATTCAGTGGTATTCTGTACATTTTTAGCATGGTGAGAAGGAGGAGGGAGGTGAGGGGAGAGCAAGAAGAACCAAGAGGAAGAGGTAGAGGTAGAGGTGGACGTTGGCCAGGTATCAATGTCTGGAGCCAGTAATCCTAGTTATTCAGGCGGCTAACATCTGAAGATGATAGTTCAAACCAGCCAGTACAGGAAAGTCTGTAAGATTTTTTTTTTTTTTTGTCGGTCACGGGGCTTGAACTCTGGGCTTGGGCGCTGTCCCTGCACTCTTCAGCTCAAGGCTGAGTGCTCTACTGCTTGAGACACAGCGGCACTTCCGGTTTTCTAGTGGTTTATTGGAGATAAGAGTCTCAAGGACTTTTCTACCTGGGCTGGCTTTGAACCACGATCTTCAGATCTCAGCCTCCTGAGTAGCTAGAATCACAGGTGGGAGCCACCGGCACCCACCAAGATTTTTATCTCAAACTAGTCAAAGACTGGAAGTGGAACTGTGGCTCAAGTGGTAAAGCACTAGCCTTTTTTTGTGGGGGGGAGGGGTCTGGTCCTGGGGCTTGGGCGCTGTCCCTCAGCTCTTCAGCTCAAGGCTAGCACTCTACCACTTGGGTCCCAGCGCCACTTCTGGCTTTTTTCTTTTTTGCATATGTTCTGCTGAGGAATCGAATCCAGGGCCTCAAGCATGCAAGGCAAGTGCTGTACCACTGAACAACCTTCCCAGCCCCAAAGCACTAGCCTTGATTGAACACGAAGAAGGTCACGGACAGTGCTCAGGCTCTGAGTTCAAGCCTCAAGACTAGCGAAAAAATAATACAAGAGACAGAAGTAGAAAAGATAGGGTTTTGTGTTAGCAATATAGTTTGTTGTTGCTGCGACAAAATACTTGACAGAAATAACCTAAGGTAAAAAGGATTTATTTTGATTCATGTCACAGATTTCAGGCAATCTTGGCAAAGCAGAACAACTCATGGTAGCCAGGGAGTTAGGGAAGGGGGTAAGAGTGGGAAAGAGAATGCCTGCATTGCAGTATTCTCTCCCCCACCCCACTTTAATTTCATACGGAAAGCCTGCCTATGGAATGGTGCGACCTATATGCAGGAGAGATTCAGTTAATCTGATATCCAGCCCAACCCCCCCACCCCCCCACACAAAAAGGTGTGTTTTACTCATCAGCCTGATGCATCTAAACCAATCGATCTCAATTAAGTTCATCCTCAAGATTTAACCATCACAGATGTCAGCTTCATTTGCCTCCAGATTTACCTTACTTGTTCTCTCACAACTCACCTATAATTTGTCATTGTTGGGTTTTGTTTTGTTTTGTTGGTTATGGGGCTTGAACTCTGGGCCTGAGCTCTGTGCCTGAGCTCTTCAGCTTAAGGCTGGCACTCTACCACCTGAGCCACAGTGCCACTTCGAGTTTTCTGAGTGGTTTATTGGAGATAGGAGTCTCACAGACTTTCCTGCCTGGGCTGGCTTTGAACTATGATCCTCAGATCTCAGCCTCCTGAGTAGCTAGGATTACAGGCATGAGCCACAAGCACCCAGCTTCATTGTTGGGTTTTTTTAAGCACTCTTAAACTACTGTGTGTGTGTGTGTGTGTATATGTATGCACCTGCATGCATGTGTACACATGCTGATACTGTGGCTGGAACTCAGCCTCTGTGAGTGAGTTCTTCCTTACCTTTTGTATTCAAGATAAGGCTGATGCTACCACTTGAGCCATGTCTCCATGTCATTTTTTTTAGGCCAGGTTCAAGTGGCTCACACTCTAATCCTAGCTACTCAAAAGGCTTGATATCTGATGTTGAGGTTCCAAGCCAGCCAGAGCATGGCTTTTATCTCCAATTAGCAATCTACTGTGATTTAAAGTGGTAGACCACCTGCCACCTCTATTTTACCCTGCCAAATATCTAGCACAGTCCTACCTCTTTCTGCTTATCTCTATAATCCCATGGATATCTGTAAGTATTCTAGCTAGCTTTTGTCCATCATATTTTCCATGGGTCTAGTTTTTTTTAATTGCTACAGAATTAAATTTAGCAAAACCATAACTTATAATTTGTTGTAGAACTAGAAATTTGTAACTTGAAAAAGCAATATTCTCCTCTTGAGAATTCACTTTCACCCTCCATAACAGTGAGAAAACACAGACTCTCCACAATATCCAGACTAGTGTTTTATTACTCAGAAGAACAATAGCATGGTCTACAAGTGAAAAATTTACAACAGACTCATCAGTAGTAAATAGAAAACAGCATGTAGTAAAATCATTTTGGCATTACTCATCCAAACCCAAATGCTTAAGAATCATGTCTTCATTTTTCCACCAAAGAAACTAGAAATGGAACTGTGATTCTAGTGCTAGAATTTAGCCTTGAGAAAAAGTAGTTAAGGAACGTGGCTAGGCTTTGAGTTCAATCTACAAGACTAGTACCCACACACAAAGAAATTGTATTCTTTCAGGTTTTCTGAATGTTTCATGAACTTGGGGATGAAAGATGATGAGACAGATTTTATTCTTGTGCACATTTTGTAATAAACAAGGAGTATTATCTTCCACCAGACCTTCCATTAAAAAATGAATTGGAATAGTAATAGTGTTATAATGCATACATAGACCACACATATAGTGGAAGACTTTTGGGGAGCAGTGGAGAAATTGATGCTCTCATGTCCTTGGAATAACTCATGATAGTCCTTCCCCATCTATCACTACCAAACCACTATGGATGATTTGAGTTCAATCTCAAAGGTCCAGAGCTCCTATTTCTGAAAAGTGTTTATTAAATTTCTTGACCATCCATTCCTCAATATAAAAGACACAAGTCAACAATTTCACTATCTTAATTCTTTGTCAAGCCTGGAAATCCAACCCCTGAATAACATGAAGGGGAATCATCCCTACTCTACACAATGAGAGGATGAGAAATGTTGGTTCAGTGAGTGGTTTTCCCTTACACCTAGCTTAATTCTGCCATGAAGGATTTCTCTATAATTTACAGAGTTTTCTGCCAAAGGTTTCCCTATGTTGGGTTTCATTTTTTGTGTGAGTGCTCTAATGCTGGCTGAAGGTTCATTCCTGCTTGAAAGATGTTCTCTAATGTTCACTCGACATTCTGTCTTGTCTCTAGGTCTCTGAAATATGTAGAGAAACCTGTGAAACTTCTGGCTAAATATTTGTCTACATTTATTATACTCACATTTTCTCTCCTTATTATGTTCTTGGATGTACTGAGGACTGACTTCTATTAAAAATTGCATATTTGTTAGACCTGTTAATTTTCTTTGCTCCTATGTGATTCAGTTCTCTGCTGAACACTGTGCTATGCTGTCGAAGTGGTATTTTCTACATTGGTATTATTCATACCTTGTCTTTCTTGTCTGTGCTCTATAAACACTCATCCATGCATGATTACTAAGTGAAGGACTTTTTTGATACTTGTTTCATTCATAATGTTTTTCTCCTGTGTGTTTTCGGATGAAAATTTAACTATGACTTCTCAAAAACTTTCCACATTTTTTTCATTCATAAGATTTTTCTCTTGTGTGCATTCAATTTGGAACCATGAGGCATGCCTTCTGGCTAAAAGGCTCCACATTTGCTACATTCACAAGGCTTCTATCAGGTTTTGGTTCTATCATGCAAACTTATTTTTCATCCAGGTGAGACTTTCCATAGATATCACATTCCTAAGATTTCTCATGTGTGTGGATTCTCTTATGCTTCCTGAGGGATGAACTGCAGATGAAGGACTTTCCACATTTGTTACATTCATAAGGTTTTTCTCCTGTATGTGTTCTCTGATGAACAGTAAGGTGTGACTTACAGGTGAAAGACTTTTCACACACATTACATTCATAAGGTTTCTCCCCTGTATGTTTTCTCTGATGGACAGTAAGGTGTGATTTTAATCTGAAATACTTTCCACATCTGTTACATTCATAAGGTTTCTCTCCCGTGTGGGTTCTCTGATGAACACTAAGGTGTGACTTTTGGGTGAAAGACTTTTCACACACATTACATTCATAAGGTTTCTCCCCTGTATGTTTTCTCTGATGGACAGTAAGGTGTTATTTTAATATGAAATACTTTCCACATCTGTTACATTCATAAGGTTTCTCACCCGTGTGTGTTCTCTGATGAACAGTAAGTTCTGACTTACGGGTGAAAGACTTTTCACACACATTACATTCATAAGGTTTCTCTCCTGTGTGTGTTCTCTGATGGACAGTAAGGTGTGATTTTAATCTGAAATACTTTCCACATTTGTTACATTCATAAGGTTTCTCTCCTGTGTGTGTTCTCTGATGAACAGTAAGGTCAGACTTAACGGTGAAAGACTTTTCACATACATTACATTCATAAGGTTTCTCTCCTGTGTGTGTTCTCTGATGGACAATAAGGTGAGACTTCTGTCTGAAATACTTTCCACATTTGTTACATTCATAAGGTTTCTCTCCTGTGTGTGTTCTCTGATGAACAGTAAGGTGTGACTTACGGGTGAAAGACTTTTCACACACATTACATTCATAAGGTTTCTCTCCTGTATGAGTTCTCTGATGAACAGTAAGGTCAGACTTACCGGTGAAAGACTTTTCACACACCTTACATTCATAAGGTTTCTCTCCTGTGTGTGTTCTCTGATGGACAATAAGGTGAAACTTCTGTCTGAAATACTTTCCACATTTGTTACATTCATAAGGTTTCTCTTCCATGTGTGTTCTCTTATGAACAGTAAGGTCTGACTTCTGGGTGAAAGACTTTTCACACACATTACATTCATAAGGTTTCTCTCCTGTATGAGTTCTCTGAGGAACAGTAACGTCTGACTTCTGTCTGAAATACTTTCCACATTTGTCCCATTCATAAGATTTCTCTCCTGTGTGTATTCTCTGATGCAAAGTGATGTATGACTTCATTCTAAATGATTTTCCACATTTGTTGCATTCCTCAAACTTTTGTTCTTTGTCAGTTCTCTGATGCCTTCTGAGACCTGACTTTTGGGTGGAAAATTTCCTACATTCTTCGTATTCATAGGGTTTCTCTTCTGGTGTTGTTTTAGGTTGATCAGAACTTAGTTCTGAATTCTTAGAGATAGATTTTGTACATTGCTTACACTCATCAGGATTCTCTGGATATTTCCTCTCAGGTTTTGTAAGGTGTAAATCCTTACTGAATGATTTCTCACATTCACTACTTGTATAAGGATTCTCTCCTGTGTCTCTTTTCTGATGCATAGTGCCTGGAAATCTCCCTCCCTGACAAAGTTCTTGGGCAAGAAGAGCAGACTTATCATATTCTTCTCTATATTCGTTATGGTTAGAGGCGGGATCTCTGATGCAAACCCAATTATGTGGAAAGAATATCATCTCTGAATTTAATACCTTCTCTCCTCCATATTCAAAATATGGACCATCATCATTTTACTAAAAGCCTTTGAGTATCGAAGCGATTGTTTAACTACAGGAGAAACACCAGGCATATATGCAGCTGGCATCTTACCAGGCTCACTGTAGTGGAGCATGTTCTGACACTGAATGAACTCGTCCGTCGTCATCCTTAAGGAGTTCTCATCATTCCTATTCAGATCTGGCTTCTGTTTTGAGGTCAAGTTAGAAGTTGTCACTAATCTCACTCTTTGCTCTATTGTGTTAATGTTTGTGACAGCTATGTCACGCAGACATTCATCTGGACCTTCCTGGTAAGTCTTAATCACATGCTCCATTTTTTGAATATCTAAAATGAGTCATATAAAGAAGAAAAAAAACATAAATAAGATCCAAATACTCCTTAAAATAAAGGTAAAGACATTTTCCCCATCTTAACTGTTACAAATTTTGAAATATTAATATAGGAAATGATTTATGAGAAATAAATTTCTTTTACCACAATGTATTGATTAAGAAAGTAATACTCTTCCTTACACCGTTTTTTTGTCATGGGGCATGAACTCCAGGCCTGGTATTGTCCTTCAGCTCTTCAGCTCAATGCTAGCTCTCTATCATTTGAGCCACAGCACGACTCCCAGTTTTATCTGCTTATATGGTGCTGAAGAATTGAACCCAGAGCCTTATGCATGCAAGGCAAGCACACTACCACTGAGCTACTATAATCAAGAACTCTAATAACAACAGATGCTGGAGGGGATATGTACAGAAGGGAACACTACTGCATTGTTGTTGGGAGTGTAAACTTGTACAACCACTTTGGAAAACAGAATGGAGGCTCCTCAACAGACTTCACATAGAGCTCCCTTATGACTCAGCAATCCCATTTCTGGGCATTTACCCAAATGATCACAAACAAGACCATACTAAGGGTACCAGCACAACTATGTTTATTGCAGCATTGTTTACCATAGGTAAGATAAGGAACAAACACAAATGCCCCTCAGTAGATGAATGGATCAAGAAAATGTGGTATATATACATAATGGAATTCCATGCATTCATCGAAAAGAATGATATGGCTCCATTTGTTAGGAAATGGAAAGACTTGGAAAAATTATATTGAGTGAAGTATGCCAAGCCCAAAGAAACAGGTCCCATGGTTCCGCTTATTTGCAATAATTAGTATATATCTGAGACAAGCAGAAACGGTCAATAAATTGATGTTAGGCAAAATGAACCCCAAGATAAGGACTCATATGTTTTTTTTATTTATTGATATTGTATCTAACATATATATATATATATATATGATATTTCTTTATTGCTTTATATGTCCCTCCCCTATGCTATAACCCCTGTTTTTACTGTGTTTGATGTAGGTATAATTTGTGGAGGTAAGGTGGACCCATTGCAACAATGAGATGTACAAGATGTTATGTCAAAAAATGAACTTCCCAACTTTGGCTGGGGCGGGGGGCTGGAGGGGAATGATGGGAGGGGATGGTAACGGAAAACAAAGGAGGAGGCAACAATGCTTGGTAAGAAATGTACTCATTACCTTGCCCATGTAATTGTAACCCCTCTGTAAATTGTTTTCACAACAACAAAAAAGAGTAACACTGACAGTTTATGATGGAAAATGTTTTTCTGTATTTCAGGTTTTTCTTCTTTTTTATGTCAGAGGAATTATTTATACAAATTACTAAACTATTTACTGCTAGCTTTTTAACCTGTATAATTTAATATGTAGCATTCTTCATTTTTTCCCAAAAATTGTTTTGTTTGATCTTAGGGGAATAGATGCTTTGTATTGTTTTACTTTCTTAAAATAATTTATATATTGTGCTACTTTACTTCTCAAACATTAGGAGAACAGTATTTTCTAACTTTGGAGATTGTACCTTTTTTATACAAACCTTTGCTTACACCTGAGAATAAAGTTTTATAACCACATTTCTTCAGTTATAAGTTCTCACTGTGAATTAAGTATCTTTAGAAATTTTAAAATTTGTTTCCCTCCACCTTAGACAGAATCTCATCTGACTTTTAAACCCTCAGACTCATGAACTAAAGCCACATCAGATCACGACCTAGTTAATCATTCTCTCTAGACTGAAAGCTTGGGTTCTGTTTACTGGCCTCTACCCTCCTTATCCTTATCAGAGGATAGCAGCCTTGGCATAGTCATTTGCTATACCTGCCTAGTCCTAGTTTCAAAGAAAAGGAAATCTCACTTTTCACATTTCTAATTTTGTTTTTTCAAAATAATTTCCACAAAGAGAAAGAATTGCTAACTTTACCTTTACTGCCCTACACAGTTCAGTGTGCATCTACATGCATTTTTGATTCACAAGTCTAACACAAAGATCACCTAGTTCTCTGCTACACATGGGACTCAAGGGAATTAGGAATATTATTGGTCAGTACATAGCAAGACGAATTTACCAATTTGGTTCTGGATCCATGATCACTATGCAAGATGCTTTAACTCACCTGAGAAATTCTTGTCTGAGGCTTCTCTCATATATGGCTCTTCATCTTGCTCCAGCTTGACAATCAATTGAGGTTTAGGACCAGTGTGCCCTGTTAATAAGAGTGAAGACTTATTGCTCATGCTGTGTCAAAATTGTTCTAAGATTTCAGATATCCTGTTAACAAGGTTGCTCCCAAATCTTCTTTCATTTCTCACTGTCTCCATGGTTGAATCTCCCCGAGGTTTGAATTAATTTTGCAGGTTGTGTGACTTGAATGCAATTCTTTTTCTCAAGGTTAGCATTCTATTAGTTTGAGTCCTAGCTCCACTTCCAGTGTAAGAGTGGTTATCTTGAGATAAGAGTCGCATGGAGATTTCACTGGCATTTTTTGCTTCAAACTGAAAGCCTCAGATTTCAGACTCCTAAGAATTACAGGCATGAACCACTGCATCTAGTACTAGGTTTGGATTATAAATACTCCCTCTAATCTAGTGATTTCCAGTTCTTACTTCCAATAATGATAAATAGGTATGTATGTATGTATGTATGTATGTATGTATGTATGTATGTATGTATGTGTTTTCTAGATTGTATATCTACCCACAATAATCACTTCAAGTTTGGGAATACAGTCTTCTCTTTAGGGAAGACAGTTTGGAACTTTAGTCAAACTGCTGATTTGGATTCTTGAACAATGAAAATAAAATTGCCTCAGAATTTATATAATCTACCTGTATATAATCTACCTTCATTTGAAACAAATGACACTTCCCTCAGACTGGAAACTTACATCCAAATAGCATTGAAAGTTCTATAAATATTCACATATCTACTAAAAACAAATCATTTTCCGCCCACCACTGGTTCACACCTGTCATCCTAGTTACTCAGTAGGCTGAGATCTGAGGATTGCCATACAAAGCCAGCCCTAATAGGAAAGCTGTGAGATACTTATCTCCAATTTAACCACCAGAAAGCTTGAAGAGGCGCTGTTGCTCAAGTGATAGAGTGCTCACCTTGAACCGAAGAGCTGAGGCACTGTACCAATGCCCAGAGGTCAAGCCCCACTTAACTTTTCAAGTTAATGTGATATTTTTGGCTCACCTAAGGACACCAGCATGCTATAGGTTTCCAGCATCACATCTCTATACAGGGTCCTCTGAGAAATATCCAATGCCTGCCACTCCTCCCAGCTGAATTCCACAGCCACATCATCAAATGACACCAGCTTCTGTAAGGGCACATTCCATCAATCCCTGAGTCCTGAGAACACCAAAACTAGAATTTCATTCTTCTACATGTATGCTTTTGTATTACAGAATGTGGTTGGAACTTTCTGTGTTATTTATAAAATGAGAGAATATATAATCAAAGTAGAAATATTTGCCTCCATAGTAACTTGGTAATTACACATACAAAGTTTTTCTAATACATTAGAACCCATTTCTGGTTCCAGCAATAAAGACAAGAAAACAGTTCTAAGAAGCTAATAACCTAGCAAGACAACAATAAGTATAAGTAGGAGTCTGAAAGTGTGTGTTTAGCTTATTTTGGTAATATTTACTATATATCTGGGTAACAATGAAGTAAATAAATGTGTTTTCGGCATTTTCATATTCTGCCTCACTGACAATACTATTTAGAGTTTCTGTTAAATAGTGCTCTCATAAACAGTCACAACATGGCCATTACATCATATGCAATACATAACACATTAGTAGATCTATGAAAAGCACAGCATCCAGGTAAATGTTAAAAGGAGTAAATTACTCAAAAAATAGTAAACGAATGATTTGGCTCTCATAAGATTTGACTTAGTTCTCACAATAAAACATCCGATGTTAACTATTTTTGTTATTAAATTTCTAGATATAAAAGTATGGTCATAGCCATTTGTTTCTTCATATGTAAAAATGAACTGCCAGCATGAACGTTTGTGAACACTGACTACTTCCTACCACACCAAATACTTACTTATTACCATAAAATGTTTCTTAATCAGCTTTGCATTTTAATAGGCCTTAATTGAAGGATGGATGTAAATGGATAGAGGCTTAAGGAATGCTCAAGATGATCCCCAAAAATGTGAACTATGACCACCACAAGAAGGATAGAGAATAAAACTATGAATTGGGACATGATGTAAAAAATATAGTAGTTTTAAGAATTAGAATAAAATACAGCACTAATTTGTTGTATGGTGTCTAAAAGGAATACAGTCATTCTTGACAATATCAGAGGTGAATGATGACTAACACACAAAAAGAAATATATCTATAAAGTGTTTAAAGAAAATAGACTTCAATACACAATCCATGGGGCAAAGGGCCTCTTCTTACAATTAAGATTGAAGGTATTCCTAGGGAAAGATAATGCATTATTAACACATCTTCATTTTAAGTGCTATAAAAATTATTCTGCGGGGCTGGGAAGGTGACTGGCTCAGCGGTAGAGCGCTTGCCTTGCATGCCTGAGGCCCAGGGTTCGATTCCTCAGCACCATATGAGCAAAAAAGAAAAAAGCCAGAAGTGGCGCTGTGGCTCAAGTGGTAGAGCCCTATGCTTGAGCTGAAGAGCTGATGGATAGGGCCCAGGGCCAGAGATCAGGCCCGAAAACGGGACCGAAAAAAAAATTATTGTGCATCAAGAGAAAAATAAAAATTGCTAACATAGATCTACACAGAGGAGAAGATTATTAAAAAGGTAAATGTGTAGTTAAAGGAATGGTACATGTGTAGGTAAAAGAATGTATAGAAAACATTGTATGTAATTTCTCTTGTGAAAAGAAAACTTATAGTACCATATTCATAATTTATAAGGAATGCAAATTCAATATACAAACACATAGGTGTTTTAAAAACAAAGTTTGTGAATCCTGCATATGGATCAATTAATTTTGTACTTGCCTCGCAAATATGGGGGTCTGAGTTCAAAGAATTATTTCTACAAAAATTTAAAAGGAAAATAGAAAGTTTATACATAGGTTATAAATTCCATTCAATTCCATTGAAAAGTAACTATATTATGCTATATGCTATTACTATGATAATATTGTAAATATTAATGTTCGTAGTAAAAATGCATCCAGCAAGTTAATTTCCTTTGTGTTCCTAACAAAGAATCCCACAGGGTAGAAAGTTCATTTTCTTGCAGTTCTACAGTATAACAATTTTCCTGCACAGTTTACTTCTGCTGAAGCTCTATGCTTCAGCCTGAGAATGGCCTTTGTTCTTTACATGAAATGTCTGCTTATTTCTGTATGAAGAATATTAATAAGACTGTTTTTAAAAAATCTTGCAGTCCTTGCATATTTTGAGTTGCACAAATTCAATGGAATATAGAAACAAACCTTTGAAAAAGTAGGGCACCTGTATTAAGCATGCAGTCTTATTTTTATCCTATGAACAATGGAGTATAACAACTCTTTACATCAGATTTAATTTGTAATTGGTATCAGAGGTAATTCACAGTGTACAGGAGAATGCCTGCAGCTTATATGAGAGGTGATTTACAGTGAAGTTGAGGTGTGTGCAGGTTACATAGAAGCAAAATAAGAAATAAATATCAGATGAGACAAACAGATATTAAATAGCAAGATATCCATCAAAATAAGACCATATTTATATTGTAAAATATAGTAAATATATAAGGCACTGTCTGACATGAACAGAAGAAAGAAAACTTAATGAGCAATCCAAAGTCATGGACTAGAGAGAAATAAAAATTAAAAAAAATATACAAAGATACCATGAGCAAAAGTTAATGATGAAAAATACAAATAGTGATAATATGTAGGAAATAAGCATCAGCCCAAAATATATGACCACAGATATACATCATTGATAATGACAGACAGATTATACATTATGATAGTAAAAATGTATGCTGAAAAGCAAAGGTACAAAGACATGTTTAAAAGACCATGCAGTTTTAATACTTTAATCTACCATTACTATTGTAGAACTAATACTCCTCTTACTAACTGATATAACAACCAGACAAAAAATCAGCACGAACACACACATGGATGACATTATCTTAAACTTAAAAAAAATACTATGGTGTTGCATTTATCAAGACACATATTCCAAGATTAATAGTAAATCGGAAGACAAATGGTGTAGAAAACAATATGAAAAATTAAAGTTATGTTATAAATACATGAAAATTAAAAGATATATTTATAGTATTCTATGAGTGAAATAAACACAGGGAAATTACAATGGATCTCAAAGAAATGTATTCCGTCATTGTGATTTATAGAATATTAAATATAGCCTCTTTCTTACTTCACCTTTGAAATAAAAACACATAGTTTGGGGCTGGGAATATAGCTAAGTGTTAGAGTACTTGCCTGCCATGCATGAAGCTCTAGGTTCCATACCTCAGCACTACATAAATAGAAAAATTAGGAAATGGCACTGTGGCTCAGGTGGTCGAGTTGTAGACTTGAGCAAATCAAGATCAGGAATGGTGCCCAGGACAGGCTCCAAATTCAAGCCCCAGGTTTGGCAAAAAAAAGTTTAAATAGATATGGTGTATTCACATGGATCTCTTCTGGAGAGTGGGGGAAAGCCAGAGAACTAGAAGGAAATGGGGTAAAAAGCGCATCTGTGGAGGTCATTAGGCACTGATGAAAGTAAGCTATACAAATCATGAGTCAAGATGGCAGGGAAACATTGGGAGAGAGTGAGGGTATGGAAGACACAGCATGAAAGGAAATGTATTCAATACCTGGTCCAAGAAATGGTAGTCTCTCTATACATCACCACTATAACAATAGATCAATTAAATTTGAAACAATTTCTTCATGGAGTTGTGTGAGCATAAAGTTAGTGAAGAAAATGTAGCACAGTTAGAAAAACAGCTACAATTATTAGAAATAAAGTACATCACTTAATTGAAACATGAAATACTGGAGCTTAGGTTGAATATTAATTTTAAATATGCTGTTAACAATCATCTAACTTTATTGTAGTATCCAATTAATTATTAATGATAAATATTGAAGTAAGTAAAAACAAAACAAGTGCTTCTGGTTCAAGATGCTTATCCTACCCTAGCTATTAAGGAGGCTGGAAGCCAGAAAACTGGGTAGACAACTCAAATTAAGCAGCTAATCAACATATTGGAGGAGGTGTGGCTCAAGAGATAGTGCCAAAAAAGAAATTAACGCACAACTTAGGAACTGGAAAAACCTACCATGCTCCCGGAATGGGAGGATTAACATTGTGAAAATGACAATACTTCCAAAGGCTATCTACAAATTCAATGCGATACTTATCAATAGTCCGAGTTCTTCAATGAAATATTAAAAACAAGCCAGAAATGTATATGGAACAATAAAAGACCCCAGAAAGCAAAAACGATCCATACCAGAAAGAACAATGCTGGTAGAATATCACTACCAAATTTCAAACTGTACTACAAAGCCATAGTAATCAAAACAGATTGGTAATTGCACAAGAATAAACTTGAGGACCAATGGAATAGGACTGAAGTCCCAGAAATGTACACACAGACCTATATCCACCTAAACTTTGAGAAGGGAGCTCAAAAATAGAATGGAGGAAAGACAACTTTGTCAGTAAATGGTGGTGGCAAAGTTAGTTCATTACCTGTAGAAAACTAAAGCTA
Source organism: Dipodomys merriami (assembly GCF_024711535.1). Taxonomy (NCBI): domain Eukaryota; kingdom Metazoa; phylum Chordata; class Mammalia; order Rodentia; family Heteromyidae; genus Dipodomys; species Dipodomys merriami. The sequence continues at coordinate 405,316 of NW_027206165.1, forward strand.
GATCTGTATATATAACCCTGCACCAGAATCAATTCCAAAACGATCAAAAACCTCACATTCAAAGCAAAGACCCTAAAAAACATTACAGAAAAGAATAGGAGAAACTCTAGTGGTACTTGGCACCAGCCAAAATTTTCTTAATAGAGACCCAGAAACACAACAAATCAAAGAAAGGTTGGACAAATGGGATTGCATGAAACCGCAGAGTTTCTGCATGGCAAAGGACATTGCTAACAAGATCAATACAAAACCCACAGATTGGCAGAAGATCTTCACTAGGCATAAAATGAACATGGGTCTCATATCTAAAATATACTTAGAACTCAAGAAATTAAATCCACAACAACAAATCCTCAGAGAAACAACTGCCCAATAAATAAGTAGGCTAAAGACTTAACAAGAATCTAATCTGAAGAGGAAATAAGAATGGCCAAAAGACATATTTAAAAAAAGGCTCAACTTATAAATATGTTAGAAACAATTACAAGAAAGAAAATACATTTGAATCCTTAATGGGGTTCATTTTTGCCTACAATCAACCTATCTGACCGTTTCTGCTTGTTTCAGACATATACAAGTTATTGCAAATAAGGGAAACCATGGGACCTATGTTTCTTTGGGCCTTTCTTACTTCTCTTAGTATAATTTTTTCCAAGACTTTCCATTTCCTAACAAATGGAGCAATTTCATTCTAAAAAAAACACAAAAATCAAAAAAAGTCTCAACTTCTCTAGCCAAAAAGAAATGCAGATTAAGACAACCTTGAAATTCCACCTCACCCCAGATAAAATGGCTATAATCAAGAACACGAATAACAACAGATGCTGAAGGGGATGCGAACAGAAAAGGGAACACTACTGCATTGTTGGTGGGAGTGTAAACTTGTTCAATCACTTTGGAAAGTAGTATGGAGGTTCCTCAAAAGACTCCACATAGTTGCTCCCCTTTGACCCAGCAATCACACTTTAGGGTATTTACCCAAAGATCACAAACAAGGGTATACTAAAGCTACCAGCACACCTATGTTTATTGCAGCTTTATTTACCATAGCTAAGATATGGAACCAACCTTGATGCCCCTCAGTAGATGAGTGAATAAAGAAAATATGATATATATATCCATATATACATAATATGTATTTATACATATATGTGTATAGACACACACACACACACACACACACACACACACACACACACACACACAATGCTTTTCTATGCCTCCATCAGAAATAATGGCATCACCCCATTTATTAGGAAATGTTAAGACTTGGAGAAACGTGTAATTAGTGAAGTAAGCCAGGCCCAAAGAAACATAGGTTCCATGATCTCCCTTATTTGAAATAACTAGTACATGTCTAGGACAAGCAGAAATGGTCAAAAGCTATGTACATATGACCATATCAGATGATATGAAGTGAAATGAGCCCTAAGACAGGAACTCAAGTGGTTTTTCTCTTTCTTGCTATTGTTTTTAATGTACTATGTGACTTTTTGTTCCTTTGGTATGTTCTTCCCCCACGGTATAACCCCTGTTTTCACTGTATGTTTTTGCGGTGCCTTGCATCTTGTATATACACTATTCTAATTTGGGGATAGGACGGAAAAAAACAAAATGCTTAAATAGGGATAAGGCTGACTCATTGTAAAAATGAGATGTACAAGACACTAGGTTGGGTGCTGGGAAGGTGGATCAGTGGTAGAGCGCTTGCTTTGCATGCATGAGGCCCAGGGTTCGATTCCTCAGCACCACATAAGCAAAAAGAAAAAAAGCCGGAAGTGGTGCTGTGGCTCAAGTGGGAAGAGCTGAGGGACAACGCCCAGGTCCAGAATTCAGGCCCCACAGCTGGACCCCAAAACAAAAAAAAGACACTAGGTTGAAAACGAACTTTACCATTTGAGTGAGGGAGGGTGGGAGGGGTTGCAGAGGTTAGGAGGAAAGAAATGTTAGAGGAAAAACAAAGGAGCAGGTAACAATGCTCCATAGGAAATATAATCATGTAACTGTAACCCCTCTGTAAACTATTTTACAATGCAAAAAGATTTTTTTTAAAAGACCAAGTAGTGCCAACAGTGAAGGAGGAAGCAGACAGGATGTGAAGCCTGTGAGTGCCTGTTCCAACACTAGCACAAGAAAGACAGTGGAGAATGAGGTAGGTGTGTCCCATTAGTGTTGAATTTAGACACCAAGCATGCAACACAACAAACGTTCATCTCAGACACAAAGAGAAAAGGGGTAAGAGAAATTTCAATTCAAAGAACTATGTCAGCAAAGGAAAATTGATCAGTAAAACAAACAAGTTCCCACATACAGCATTTGAAAAATGGTGAGAGACAGACGGAGAGAAGGGGGACTGAAAGAGATGAAGACACAGGGAGGAAAATATATAAAAAGTGAGAGAAAGAGAGAAATGATGAAAGCTTATGAGTAGGAAACAGAATGAAGAGAGTAAATAGAGAAAAAAAATCATGTGACGACACATTAGGAAAAATACAAAGGGTTTTCTAGGAAGACCATACACTATATCATCAAATATTATCAAGTTTTATGTAGTCAAAGACCAGGAAGCAGTCCAAGAAGTATGTATGGAGAGTAATTTAATTACATGTATCTTACTAAGTAATCTCTCACATTTGAAGGTGTGTGTTTTTGACCACACTATTTCAGAAACTCCAGTAAAACCTGTTTAACATAATTCAACATTAATCATAAGGAGGTGATCTCTGACAAGTTGTCAGCAAATGTCCACTTTACATGACAAGTGACTCCCTCAATGGCATTGAATCACCAAACAAGTGTGACTACTTTATTTCACATCAGAAAACTCCAAGCAAGTCTGCCCTCAACTAAGACATTTTATAATCTACTCATTCTAAAAACCATCTTACTCTTGTTTAGGAACATGTTCTTGAAACTGAATATTTTTTTTCTGTTTTAAATCTTGGATAGACTTAGCTTCCTAAAATGGAATGTGAAAAATGAGAAATAAAAAACAACTCACCAGAGATCCTCTCATTCTTTCTTCCTGTTGCCAATGAAGAGAAGATTCTGGACGCATGGCTTAGAGAAAAGGCAATTGACATAGTCAGGAAAGAACCTGTGTGATTATGCCTCAGATTTTCCTACTCAAAACATTATACATGGAGTGAAAAAGCACAAAGCCTTCTTATGGGAGAAGAATCTTTGATGTCTCAAGTAGAGTATTAAATGCTCCACTGAGGATGACTCCACAGTCCATTAGTTGGTAGACAAACAGTATTCTAGTTTAATATACATACAGAATTCATAAAAACTAAGGTTCCTAAAAATGATTGAATAATTAAAACAAAAATCCACACCTTCAATACCACTAATTATTAATGAAATACATTTAGGGTTGTATGAATTATTTTTCTATTCATTAAAATGGATCCTAGGACTCCATCGAGCTTTTGCACTCTATCTTATTCATTTATACATTTAAACTCCATGGAGAGAATATAGGTTATAACTCAATACTTTTCCCCAAAATTATACAAGAAAATATATACAATACATATTACTTGTATTATAATATTTCAGTAATGGTTTTCAAATGGCACATTTCCCTGCATCCAAATACTTGGAGAACCCTTGAGCAATAACTTGAAATTTGTCATTTAGCCTACTTTACTTAATCAGTAAAGATTATGTAAATACAGTTTTGAGAAGTCCCTAATGCTCACTTTCCTAAACAATCATATGAGAGATAAAGGGCTTACTAAAGATGTAACATGAAATATTAAGCATAGGAGTGACAGAACATCACAGCTAAAGAACCAGAAGATTAAAATCTTATGTTGCACAAATAATACTAACACAAAATTCTAAGCTGAGGACACCCCAAAATGCAGACTTATAAAAATAAAAAATAAATATCGATATACTTTTTCTTATATTTATTGCTTGGCTTTTACACAGGAAATGCTATTGTCCAGAGATTTTATTTTTTTTTTTTACACAACTACGTGGATTAGAAACTCTTAATATAAAATATAATAAATTTTACAGTGATATGTATGAAATATGAAAACCTACTCTGTAAACTTCAGTTAGGTCGTTTGTGCTAAGGAACAATATGAATCACTTAAAAGCAACATTTGCACATTCATTTTGGATTGTTCCACATGACAAGAATGGTTTCTTACTTTTAAAAAGTAACAAAGAAACTTCTGTAGGCTAATTATCCATATTCAAATGCTCAAAACCACAATTGTAGATTTCAGTGTGGGATATTTTCTTCTTGTTTTGGGATTTAGATTATCATCCTTTAAATTTCAAGTCTTCTAGTTCATATTATTTTATTACAAACATAATCTATATTTAAGAGTTTATTTTGTAACTGGGCTCTGGTGGCTCATGGTTGTGATCTTAGCTACTCAGAAGTCTGAGATCTGAGCACCACAGATTGAAGCCAGCTGGGGCAGGAAAGTCTAAGAGACACTGATCTCCAATTAACTACTAAAATACCTAGAAGTGGAGATATGGCTTAAGTGGTAGAACATTAGGCTGGAACAAAACAAGCTCAGGGTCAATGTCCAGTGCTTGAGCCCAAGAACCAGGTCTAGCACACAAAAAAGAGCATTTTATTGTATTGTACTTAAATTCTATTGAACAATTGTTTTGGAATACATATTTAGGCAGTCTCTCATTTTAAATGATGTAAAATAGGCTCAATAATCTAGTGGAGAAATTGTAAATTGTCAAGAACAGATAAAGTGGAAAACCTCCATGTTAGTAAAATTTTAAGCTAGGAAAATGCATAGGAACTGCAAAGGATAAAAAGGGATCAACGTGTTTCACTAACATATTTTAAATGAATGTTCAAGCTTCATTGACTTCAATTCCCATGAAGATTTTGTTAAGTGAAATAATACTTCTTTGAGCAGGTTGAGACAAAATGGAGAACACTACCTAAAACTTCATTATACGTTACATCTAAAAACCATACCACTTTGAGTAAGACACAGTACTTTAATTTCCTTTTGTAACACTCCATGACAAACACTTTCTTAACTGCAGGTAAAAACCAACGCTATAAGGCTACTATCAGTATACCCACAGGTGAGACATTTGAGAGATCATGTACAAGAATTGATACTGTGAAGAAGCTGAATAAATTAGTAAGAACAGAGATAGATACTTTCAGTTGTGACAATAATTCCTAATCCACAAACCACAGCCCCATGTCCTTTCTGAGAACTAGACTCTGACTGATTCCTCAGGCAAGTTCATTTCCCCTCCTACTAGTTACTGTTAACCTTCCAACAGCACCTAGTGATTGGGAGTGTTAGAGGAAAGAGTACCACCTGAGTCTTGTGCTCTAGTGAGTAGAACCAATCTTTGCTTAAGGCAAGGAAGCTGAAAATATTTTGCCTTTCCTTTGCCTTTTTGCCTCTGTTCTGTAGGGCTTGTCAGAGTTGACAAGGTATCCTCCTTCAAACATTGCTAGGCTTCATTGCTTTACAGAAAGTAAAAAAAAAAAAAAAGGACCATCACACACTACTGTAATATCTCATGTAGACCTGTTCCTAGTAAAAAGGTCTTGTACAAACACGTGTGAACTAAAGCCAGGAGTACTAAGAAAACTAACAAGTAAGGAAAAGAGCAGAGACACCTGTAGGAGAAACAACACAGGAACCCAAAAAACAACTGCAATATAAATGGAGTCAAATCAGGCACACACCTCACAATTTTGCTACAATTGTTACCATGCTCATCTTACACCTGGGCAAAGATTGTAAGGTCACATGTGTTAACAGCAGAATTTCACCATCATGGAAATATAAATGCACAATTTCTCCTATTCTGGAGAACCACCCAACTTGCTGTCAGAATGTTGCAAGCCAGTTTCTGGCACCTGGAGACACAAGGGCTGTGGCAGCACAAACTCTGGAGCCCTGAACAAATCATCAGCCTCATGCTGGAGGAACATGTGGAGGATCAATTTTGCCTTGTGTTTTGCATCCAGCTCACAGTTCCTACCTGTTATTACTTCTGCAGCCTGAGATCCCTTCAATTTACACCTCCCAAGCTCCACTGAAGAGAAAACTTCCAGCAGCAAGGCAACGGGAAAGGAATTGGAATTTGCAGGCTGGAACCACCCACAGTGGGTGGGGAGGCACATGCGCAGAAGGATCTTTGCCCTGCTTTTAAAAAAAGAATAAAAAACCTGCACTTTCAAAGTATCTGTGCTGCAACATAGACTACAATTCCCACAATGCATCGTGCCACTCTGAGACGAAGTAGGTTTCCACCAGTGTTAGGCCCTTTATCTTAGGACTGCAGGGATGCATAGGGAGGTTTTCACCTGCTTCGCATGAACATAGGTGAGTTTTTTTTTTAAATGAAAATCACTGTGTGTCTTCTGAAACATTGTTAGACTATCTGAGAAATGGACAAGTATTGGAAGCATGAAATAAGTTGGCTTTTTAATTCTTAGATCTACTAATGTAATTGAGCTTATGAGACTTTTGTTTCTGTTCGTGTGTAACCGATAAGTTCTGTTGAATGTAAATGATATCTGATTTCTTTACATTTTGGAATAGCTCCCTGTTCAATATAAAAAGGTATTCGCAGGCACTAAACTGATTCTTGGATCATTTTTCATGCTTTAATGTATACACTGCAATAAAGTAGCAGAATTGCTAGATATACAGCATAATCCTTGCACAAATTAAATTTTTTTTTTTAAAAATCTAACAATTTCCCAGAAATGTCCAAATTCCATTTTTGGAATCTTAAGTAGCTTTTGGCTGTTTCCAAATTTTTCCTTTCCTTTAAGGTTCTTTACTTTTCATTTCTTTTCTTTGATGTTCATTGCTGCTCTTGTGGTTTGAACTCATGGTGTTCCCATTATCTTTTCTTTAACAATTTGTTCAGCTAAATAGTGAAAAGCATCCTGTGGGTGGGATGAGTGGTCTTAGAACAGGCACCTCACCACAATTACTGTTCAAACTAATGGTGGTTTGGGGAGATCGGGGGGGGGGGGGAATGTGGGTGAGGTGCAAGTGTGAAGTGAAGGATAGGTCTCAGTGAAGGTTGATGGCTTGGCCCAAACCAGTGTGTTTTTGTCTTTCCATTTGCATGCCCTATTCCAGTGTGAATTCCTCCCTCTTCTATGATCCTAAAAGTTCCTCTCAGTCACTCTAAGCTACCTCATATTGTCTTCCCAGGTGTTACCCATTAGACTTTGGAATAAATCTTTGTTATCCCAGGTCCTAAGTGTGGGAAGAGTCAGGGCCACTTCTAGAAACCAGGCTTGTGTCCTGACCTCTGGCATTTGCCACAGTCAGGAATAGTCAGGCATCATTTGGGAAAACACAGTTCCTTTACTGATAATGCAGCATCACCAGAGAATTCCTAACTTCTTAGCTCCCTAGGAGCTCTTCTCAAAATAACTGTGTAGGCCTAATCTTTCCAGGCCCAGTGATACAACTATAGTCAAGCAACTTCTAAGCCTGAGTAGGATCAGTCAAGCTCAGGAGATGAAGGCCATTCTAGGTAACATAGAAAGATTGATTTTCAACGAAACACAAGTGTAGCAGTTCTTTACCAGATACCATTGGGGAGGGACATACACAGCAAAAAAGAAATCATCGTACAAATATGTTAGAAACAATAGCAATAAAGAAATATTTGAGACTCATATCTGATAAACCGATTAGAAAACAGGAAGTGGTACTATGGCTCAAGTGGTAGAGCACTAGCTTTGAGCTGAAGAGCTGAGAGACAGTGCCCAGGCCCAGAGTTCAAGCTTCACAACTGATAAACCTATCAGTTTGGGTCTGGCCCTTAACTTCTTGGTGTTCTATTATGAGATTCTGAACTCCCCAGAGAAAGCTTGCTTTCTTGCAAAGACAGGTTTTGATGAAGTCATTGCTGAACTTGATACATTAAGTGAAGAGGGGTTCAAAGACTGCACGCTAATAAAGTAGTTACTGAGAGAAAATTTGACATTGTAGATATGATAACCAAGGAGATGAAGTGAAAGCAGGAGAAGGAGGGGAAAATTAAATGGCCTTCCAACTTTTGTCTGCCTCATTCTAAAATTTATACAGCAGACTAATTGCCATCCATGCTGTCCCACAAATAGTTTGTTTATGATTTATGATGGGTTTATGTTGCTTCTATTTGAATTTCTATATTTCTCAGGGTTTTTTGTTGTTGTTTTTTAATATTAGGGGAATAGATATTGCCTGTTAACATTTAGTGATTTATCTGTTTTCATCTTCAATTGGCCAATATGAAGATGTAGAATTTTTTTTTGGGGTCCAGTCATGGGGCCTGAACTCTTGGCCTGGGCACTGTCCCTCAGCACTAAAGCTCAAGGCTATTGCCCTACCACTTGAGCCACAGCGCCACTTTTGGCTTTTTTCTTTTTTGCTTATGTGGTGCTGAGGAATCGAACCCAGGGCCTCAGGCATGCAAGGCAAGCGCTCTACCACTGAGCCACCTTCCCAGCCCGAAGATGTAGAATTTTTACAAGTTGTAAATGTTTGGCATGTACTTTGGTACAGGGGACTTCACAAGGGCCAGTGTGTGTTAAAACTGCTTCCATGTTGAAGTGAAGAAATCTTCCTACATATTGGTTTGTACTGGTGGGGAATAAAAGGGAAAATTGGTTCCAGGCACAGGTGTAGTTATTCTGGATATTTGAAAATTTTGGAGAACTAGCAGGGCTGTGGTACAGATATTCCATGGCTGTTGCATTCTGGAATCATCTATTTCTGTGGAAGAGTCTATTTCAGTGTGCACACCTTAGACTACAGTACCAGAAGTATTATTTGAGACAAAGTTGTGTCCCAATTAACTCTGGATAAGGGCAGAAATGGTTCACATTCCATTATTTGTAATGTTACCTGCTGCTTGCTCTCATTATTTTTGCTACACATTTTATTTGTATTTAACTGTTTTATACAACCTACAAACAAAAATGTAAAAGTAAAGATGCAGTGAAAACGAACTGTTTGGTAATCATTATTACCGTTTTCTCTACAACTTTTCATGTAAATTATTCTTTTGGTTTTGATATGCCTCAAAAGAAATTGTACATTATTATAACTTTGTTCCTTACTATCTTTTGGCAGCTAATGGGCTTTTACCAAGTTTAAAGTGCAAAATTGATCACAATAACAAAAATACTAATCTATCTACCAACTACCTCCTACAAACCGAAGTATTTCCTTGGGGAGGGGAAAATTGATTTGAAAAATAATGTTCCAGTTAAAATTTTGATATATAGCATTTTCTAACTTAGGAAGCCACAACGATTTTGACTCACCATGGTTAGTATTAACTGAAAATTCTGTGCATCTAAATCAGTTTTGGTTTTTGAGAATTTTTTGATTCTGCTTGCCTTCCATTTTGGTAATTGTATTTGCCAGGCACGCAGGATTACCGTTGGTTTTTTTATTTTTTTATTTATTTTTTTAGCCTTCTGTCTTGTCACTAACCATTCCTCCTTGGTGGCCATGTACTTCGGAAAAGGTCACATGACTTTTCTGGTCTACTCACTGTCTAAGATCCCTTGCTTTCCTTGCTTGCATCCCACAAACTATTAACCATCCTCTACTGCAGCACATCTCACCTTACTTAATGAGATTGTGTATCTCCTACAAACTCTATCCTGAATGCTCTGCCATTGTTTGTCTTTAAATCTTCTCTAAGTAATGATGGGTCTGCGTTATATCAAATCTCACCCTACAGAATATTTCTTCAGAAAGTTACAGAAGACACCAAATAAAAGTGCCATTTTAAAAGACAAGTGGGGCTGAGAAGGTGGCTCAGTGATAGAGTGCTTGCCTTGCATGCACGAGACCCTAGTTTCTATTCCTCAGCACCACATACACAGAAAAAGTCAGAAATGGTGCTGTGTTCAAGTGGTAGAGTGCTCGCCTCAAGCTGAAGAGCTGAGGGACAGCTCCCAGGCCCAGAGTTCAGGCCCCACGACCGAGAAAAAAAAAGATATATTTTTTCTTTCAGAATGTAAGATCCTCCAGAGCAGGGACAATATTTTCTGTATGTTCTACTGTGTTCAGTACACTGTAAATGCTCAATAAATATTGATGATTGGAGGCAAAAAATATCTGCTTTCTTCATTGGAAATATCAACTATACCAATTACTATTCTTGTGTTTGATAATAGTTCTAAAATAAACACTGCCATTCTTTCAAAGACAAACATATAGACACATATATGTATATAAGTACACATATAATGCTTTGGGGGTAATCAGTAAGATTGTATTTCATTAATATGAAATATTAAATTAGTGTTATATATAAATCAATACAAACCCATCCAGTCATTGAACCCGTCCAGACTCCTTCATAAACCTGTAAACTTTTCATATCTTTTGCACAAGCATTAGTCCTCCTGAGTAAGCTCAGGTCAGGAGAAGTCACAACAGGACATAAGATCCATATCAGGGCCTTAAAAATAGGCACACAAAAGAGGTGTGATCAGTTTTGAAAGAAGAGATATCAGTAAGATTATTAAATTATTTGGGATTGAAAGCCAAAGAAATGAAGATCTCTACAAAGAAGGGGACTAAATAGAAAAGGAAATATCTCTGAGGTCCATTCAGTCTAGTGTTCATGTACAAGTCTTCCAGGGGTGATGGGCCACAGTGTGATGCCCAGTAGCCCACGTGCTTAACTGCTCAAGGCAGGATGAGATGATGTCTAGGGGCTTGCATACAGGATGGCTGAAGGTCACAGTAATAGGAGACAGAACCTTTATAAGAGGGGCCCTTTGTGTGTAATCCTAGTTACTTTGGAGGCTGAGATCTGAGGATCAGGGTTCAAAGCCAGCCCAGGCAAAAAGAAAAATCTATAACTTTTTTTTTTTTACTAGTTTTATGGCTTGAACTGAGCATCTGGGAGCTATCCATGAGCTCTTTTGCTCAAAGGTAGCACTCTTTTGCCACAGCACCACTTCTAGATTTTTCTGTAAATAATTGGAGATAGGAAACTAACAGATTCTCCTGCCCAGGCTGGCTTTGAATTGACATCCTCAGATATCAGCCTCCTGAGTAGCTAGGATTAAAGGCCTGAGCAATTGACACCTAGCTCATACGAAACTCTTATCTCCAAGTAATCAGCAAAAAGCCAGAAGTGGAGGTGTTGTTCAATTGATAGAGTGCTAGCCTTGAGCATAAATATTAAGGCATAGCACCCTGGCTTGAGATCCAGCCCCAGGATCAACAGAAGGAATAGAAAAGAAATAATCTGAAAATCACAAGCCAGGAAGATGCAGGATATGGAGCAGAAGGAGTCTACTGTGTTTATGTAGCAGACAGACAAAGTGAGACCCAATGAGGCCAGAGGTCTGTGAAGCAGGTAAGACACTTGGCAAAGTGTCTCCTAGGATGGCAACATGCAGCATTTTGCATTTGTACCAGCAGGTGGCACTAAAACAACAAGGCTAAGCAGGCCTAGTTGGTTGGCTCTAAGTAATGAGCAGGTGATTTTGTATATTTGCTGGGTGTTGGTGGTGGAATGGGTTGAATTGAGGCCCTTCAGGATTCTCTTCCTTCATTCTTCCATTATCTTGTTCATCATTCCATTTTACAGATGAGGAAAGCTCTGAGCTGATTTTTTAAATTAGTTATTTGCCTGATTTTTGCTAGCATTGGGGCTTTAACTCAGAGTCTGTCACTCTTACTTGGCTTTTCTTCTCAAGGCTGGCACTCTTCCCACTGGAGCCATATGTTCACTTCTGGGATTTTGCTGGTTCATGGGAGAAAAGAATCTCTCAAATATATCTGCTGGGGCTGGCTTTGAACTGAGATCTTCAGATCTCTGCCTCCCAAATAGCTAGAATTACAGTCGTAAGCCATCAGTGAGTTGTTTTAGAGATGATTTTTTAAAATAATATTTTTTCTTTTATTGTGAAAATACTGGACAGAGGGGTTACAATTACATGGGCAAGATAATGAGTACATTTCTTATAAAATAATATTTCTAAGTTCATCCAATGTGTGTGTGTGTGTGTGTGTGTGTGTGTGTGTACACCCTCATGCATGCAAACACACACACACACACACACACACACATGCACACACACACAGAAGCAGGGACATTGTCCAAGCCCAGTCAAAGGGCAGAACAATGTTCACACCAACCATTTATTGTCCAGTGGTCTTAGATTTTGGGTGAGGGGAGGAGAGTGTTCTGTTATTCCCTGACTTTTGGGCTATTCCTATTTCATCCTGGTGATTACTTTCTTTCTCATCACAGACTCCCAAAACTGTCCTAGGGAGAACATCCTTTCTACCAGAATGGGAGTTCAGGGCTGCTACCCCCAAGATCTCATCTCTCTCTGTCCAGCTATAGGGCTTTCTCATATGGGAAGAACATGGGCTCACTAGGCAGGGATGATAAATTAGCCACCTTTAGTGCCTTAACTTGAAACCTGCCACATCCCTAGAGGGAGGCTGGACAAACAGACTTCATTACTTCATTCTGCAAGCCATTCCTTTGCCACACTGCACATGGCAGTAAGCGAGATCTGGGAAGGGTCTCAGATCAGCTTCTCTGGACAAAAGCAGATAAATAGTAGCCAACAGATATGCAAAAATAACACAGGAAGAAGGACTCTGGAGGCTAACTAAGGATCTTGGTTCAAAGACAAATTGGGTAGGAAAAGTCCCTAGACTTACCTTCAAAGAATCAGCAAATATTCCCAAGTGGGGCTGTGGTTCAAGTGGCAGAGTTCCAGCCTTGATCAAGAAAGCTAAGGGATAGTGACTAGGTTCTGAGTTGAAGCCTCATTACCAGCAATAGATAGATAGATAGATAGATAGATAGATAGATAGATAGATAGATAGATAGATAGATAGATAGATAGATAGATAGAATGATTGATTTTCTGCGTACTGGTATTTCACACCTGTAATCTTAGCTACTCTGGAGACTGTGAGTGAGGCAAGGATCATGGTGTGCAGCCAGCCAAAGCAGGAAAGTCTATAAGACACTTATCTCCAATTAACTATCAAAAAGCTGAAAGCTGAGCTGTGGCTCAAAAGATACAGAGATAACCTTGAGTAGAAAAGATGAGGGACAGTGTGCAGGTCCTGAGTTCAATTCCCAGGATGAGTGTGCACACATGCGTGTGTGCGCACACACACACACACATACACACACACACAAAGAGAGGAAGATATGGTAGTATGACCATGGGGTGTGGGGGATAGGAAGGTGGCTGACTGGGAGCAGTGTTTTGGGTGTGGTGCTGGGGACAGAACTGGAGGAAGTGTCTCCTACAGGCCTAGAAATGGGGACTTCAGTAACAGGAAGAGCCAGCATCCAAATCCAAGGGAGAACAGCAAACGGGGAGGAGACAGAACTCTCTACACAGTTCTAGATTGTTCTGCAAGGTCCTAGTGTGGTAGGCAGGTGAATGAATGTTCTCTTCATGGCCTTCATCACTCTGGCTGTTAGTGGACCCCCTGGGTGTGTATGTATGCAGTTCCTGTGGCTTGAATTCAGAGCCTGGACATTGACCTTGAGCTGTTTATGCTCAAGGCTAGCATGTTACCTTTCGAGGAACGTCTGTTCTTCCAGCTTTTTAGTAATTAAAGGGAAATGAGTGTCTCATAGCTCATTCCTGTAATCCTAGCTACTCAGGGAGCTAAGATATGAGGATCCTGGTTCAAATCTAGCCCACACAGGAAATTCCATGAGACTCTTATCTATAATTAACCACCTGAAAACCAGAAGTGTTGCTGTGGCTCCAAGTGGTAGACTGCTAGCCTTGAGCAAAAGAGTTCAGGAACACCTAGGTCCTGAGTTCAAGCCTCGGTACTGATTAACTCTTACCCCCTGTAATACCTCAAAAAAAAGAAGTCTCACAAACTTTCATGCTCAGGTTGGCTTTGAACCATGATCTTCAGATTTCAGCCTCCTGAGTAGCTAAGATTATAGGTGTGAACCACCAGCATCTACCTCACTTGACTTTTCACTCAAGACAGCCCTCTACCTCTTGAGACACAGCTCCACTTCCAGTATTTGGTGTTTTTTTTTTTTTTTTTTGAGTAACTGGACATAAGAGTCTGTTGGATTTTTCTTCCCAGATTGACTTTAAACCATCATTCTCTGATCTCAGCCTCCTGAGTAGTGAAAATTACAGGTGTGAGCAATGAGCACCTGGCTACAGCTCTCTTCTTGGCCCTTTTTCAGTCCCACCAACCTCCCTAGCTTCCTGCCCAGGCTTTTCACTCCCTTGCTATCATTGGTGGTGATTGTCACTCCCTCCTATTTTGACTGAGTCACTCAGTCTCTGGTCCCAGGAATCTGCTGCAATGCTATTATGATGACTAGGGCAAACATAAGGGAATAAGCCAGGGACAGACAGTATGGAATCTGAGCCTGCTGCCTCTTACATCTGCCAGCGTGTGAGTGATCTTGGGGCTTCTGATAATGCCACTGCCCTCTTGGAGGCCTCCAAGGAGTTAGATGAATGCCCACTCACTGCAGGCATGCCAAGTCCTGGGGTACAGGGCACTAAGGCTCTTCCTGTTCTCCACTGCCACCAGTGGGACTGTGAGAGGTCATGTCCCTCTTCTGGACCTTCATTTCCTCCATAGTTCACAGACATTGTCCTTAAACCCTTGCATTCCAATCCCTTCTCCTTTCTCCTGGATCTTTGCCAGAAGTTTCATACTTATGATTTTTGGGCTTTGCTTTTGGCTAAGCTGATCTGTCTGTTCCCATCCTGGAAATCACACCATTATAATCATCCTTACTTGGTAGAGAAGAGAATGGGGACTAAAGGTTTGTGATGATGAGATGGGAAAATGGAGACCCAGTCTTTCCACCCCCCTTTTTTATTTTTATTGTGAAAATACTGTACAGATGGGTTACAATTACATGGGTAAGATAATGAGTACATTTCTTATCAAGCATTTTAGCCTCCTCCTTTGTTTTCCCTTCCCATCCTCCCCCAACCACCCAATCCTCGCCCCCCACCCGCCTGCACCAAAGTTGTAATGTTCATTTTCAACATAACGACTTATACATTTCATTGGAGACCCAGACTTTGAATGAGGAGTTTGTTAAAGAATATTAAAAACAACCCAGGCAACGGTGGTTCCTGCCTGCCATTCAAGCAACTTAAGAGGCTAAGATCTAAAGACCATGGTTTGAAGTCAGCCTGGGCAAAAAAGCCTGTGAGAGTCTTACCGACAATTAACCAGTTATAAAATCAGAAGTGGAAGTGTGGCTTAAGTGGTAAACACCAGACTTGAGCAGAAACGCTAAGCAAGAGAGCAAGCCCTACTATCATAGCATTTGTGCACGCACGCACACGTCATGCACACACACACAATCAATAAAATGTGTTTTTAAATAAACCAGCACTTCTAGACTGGTGAATCTATTCTTCTTTCAAAACCCTTGGCTTTGGCTTTGGCTTCATCAGTATGAGGTCCCAGAATGAATAGCACCAACGTTGAAGCTCCCTAAAAAAGCCAAATAAGGACACCTAGTAGGAAAAGTTTTTGTATCCCACCAGGAAGGTTGAAGACACAGACGATGAATAAGCAGTTTGTTAAAATACATACATAAATAAAAAGGGACCTAGATATTGGTGGCTCATGCTCGTAATCCTAGCTACTTGTGGGGCAGAGATCTGAGGATCACTATTCAAAGCAAGTCTGAACAGGAATGTCTATGAGTTTGCTTGCTTGCTTTCCTTTTTATTTTTTGCCAGTCTTGGGCCTTAAATTCTAGGCCTGGGCACTGTCCCTAAACTTTTGCTCAAGGATTGCACTCAATCACTTGAGCCACAGTGCCACATCTGGCTCTTTCTGTGATTAAGTGGAGATAAGAATCTCCCGAACTTTCCTGCCTTTACTGGCTTTAAACTCAGATTCTCAGATCTCTGCCTCCTGAGTAGCTAGGATTACAGGTGGGAGCCACCAGCATAGGCTGACTGTGAAACTCTTATCTCCAGTTAACCACCAAGAAAACTGAATGGGGGGGCTGTGGTTCAAGGGGTTGAGTGCTAGCATTAAGCAATAAAACTTCAAGGACACGACCCAGACCTTGAGTTCAAGGCACAGGACCACACAAAAAATAATAAAGAGGGAAGTAGCAAGGGGTAGTGGGAGGAGAGACTTACCATTCATCAAATACAATAGTCTAGAAGCTGACAAGGTGCTGACCCAAGTCACAACCAATCATCTATTTGAGGAAGCACAGTGACAACCAAGTAAACAAACAAATATGGGAAGCAACCATAGCAAGATCAACAGTGCAGGTGAGAGGGCTTTAAAGGGGTCATTATGAGTCAAGTGCTGGTGGCTCACACCTGTTATCCCAACTAATCAGGAGGCTGAGATTTGAGGATCCTGTTTCAAAGCCAGCCCAGGCACTAAAGTCCATGAGACTTTTTATTGGGGGGGGGTCCGGTCGTGGGGCCTGAACTCTGGGCCTGGGTGCTGTCCCTCAGCTCTTCAGCTCAAGGCTAGCCCTCTACCACTTGAGCCACAGCGCCACTTCTGGCTTTTTTCTTTTTGCTTATGTGGTGCTGAGGAATCGAACCCAGGGCCTCAGGCAGGCAAGGCAAGCGCCCTACCACTGAGTCACCTTCCCAGCCCTCCATGAGACTTTTATCTTCAATAAACTACTCAAAAAAGCTGTGGCTCAAGTAGTAGAGCACTAGCCTTACACTCCAGGACAGGGCCCAGGCCCTGAGTCAAGCCCCATTCCTCAGACTTCCGCTTCCTCAGTAGATAGGATTACATATGTGAGCCGCCACAGCAAGGCAAACTTTTATTATATATTGTCTCATTTAATGTCCATGACTGCCCCAATAGGAGGGCTCAGTCTAAAAGTATCAGTTCTCATTTTCTTTCAGTCAATGATCAGGTCTATTTTTCTACTGAAAGTAGTCTTGTCTCTGGGAGGAAGATAAAATCCCAAAAGCCCTTTCCCTTGTTTGGTGCATCCTATATTACAAAAGTGATGAAAGGGGCTGGGAAGGTGGCTCAGTGGTAGAGTGCTTGCCTTGCATGCATTAGGCCCTGGGTTCGATTCCTCAGCACCACATAAGCAAAAAGAAAAAAGCCGGAAGTGGCGCTGTGGCTCAAGTGGTAGAGCGCTAGCCTTGAGCTGAAGAGCTGAGGGACAGCGCCCAGGCCCCACAACCAGACCCCCCCCCAAAAAAAAGTGATAAAAGGGTATGAGATTAAAGCTGGGTTCTTAAAGTATTGTGGGAAGCCTGGCCTGGTTTGCAACTTTTATTAAAAAATGACTCCGGGAAGAAAAAACAAAACATACCTCAACTCCAATTTCCTTCAGAGTCCTCTAGGGAGCTAGTTGAAGAGAGGTGAAGGGGAGAGAGACTAAATAATTTCCTTCCTTTTATGACTTTGCTACGCTCAAGCAGTAATTACTGAATACAATAGCTACAATGTAGCTTTTCTGCAAATTCTTCTGTCCAGAAAGAGCTCTAGTTTATTCTCAATAAACAGTAGCAGGTGCTGCTAGAGATAAGGATGGTATAGAATAGATTGTGACCTAGGTGCTGACATCCTCCAGAGGGAAGCCCAAACTGAGACCTGCTCTGTAGAGAAATCAAAGAACTAGTGAAGAATGAATATTTTAGGTCAGCAGGCAAGGGAAGGGGTTGCTGAGGTAGAATTTCTGCTCCTGTTCCTGAGAAAATGGAGAGAACTACACAAAGGTTTATCTTTACGTGTGTGTGTGTGTGTGTGTGTGTGTGTGTGTATGCATGCCAGGGGGCTTGAACTCCAGGTCTCATGCCCTTGCTTAGCTTTTCCTGCAAGGCAGATCCTCTCCCACTTGAGCCAAACCTCCACTTTGAGGTTTTTTGCTAGTTTATTGGAGATAGGAGTCTGTCAGCTTTGTCTGCCCAGTCTGGCTTTTAACAAGTATCCTCAGATCTCAGCCTCCTGAGTAGCTAGGGTTATAAGCAGAAGCCTTCAAGTATCCAGGTCCACACAAAGGTTTAGAGAAGTTTCTAGAGGAGACCAGAGCAAATTTGCAAAGGCCCTACCTGATTTGTTAACTTCTTGGGTATTTATTTAATTAGGAAAACAGCAAGATCAGCCTAACTAGGAGAAAACCAAAGGTGTAAATCGGTCATATCATATGGGCCTCGCAGGCTGTAAGGATTCTTGTGGATTGTTAATGTGAAGGAAAAGTACTGGTGAGTCCCCACAGTTCACCTGGGGTTCTAGCCGCTCCTCTGGCTACTCTGTTACAGCAGTGTGCCCAATACAAAAGAAGTATAATATTAGTCATCGCATCACTCACAGTAGTGGAAAGGTAGGAGCAACCCAAATGTCCATGGATGAATAAACAAAATGTGATCTATGCATCCAATGAAATACTATTCAGTCTTAAAAAGGAATGGCATTCGGACCCATGCTACATGAATGAATCTTTAAAATATTGTAAGATATAAAAAATGACAATTTATGTTTCCACATCCATAGTTAAACAATAGTAAAAATAAAAAAATAAAAGTCAAATTTGCTGGGTACCCATGGCTCACATTTATAATACTAGCTTCTCAGTGGGCTGAGAACTGAGGATGGAGGCTTGAAGCCAGGCTAGGCAGAAAAATCTCTGGGGCTCTTAACCCAATTATACCAAAAAGTCAGAAGTAGAGGTAGGACTCAACAGTAGAATATCAGCCTTGCGCAAAAAAAATTCAACTTCGGGTGGAGAATGAGTCGGTCATTGCGGGTGAGAAAGAGCAAGCTTTCTGGGTGCAACAGCACTGTGGCAGAGTGAGCACAAAAAGCCAGCCCTAGGCTGACAAGGAAGGGCAGAAAAGAAAGGAGAGGTTTGATTACTTTTATTGGCCAGCCCTGTGGGTTGACCCCAGGGCCTGGGTCCTGTTCCTGACCCTCATTGTGCTTAAGGCTAGTGCTCTACCACTTGAGCCACAGCCCTGCCCTGCTGTTGGCTTTTTCTGAGTCTTTATTGGAAATAACACTTTCATGGACTTCCTGCCAGGCTGGCTTCAGAGATTGATCCTCAGATCGCGGCCTCCCGAGTAGCTAGGCATACAGGCATGAGCTACTACTTCCCCCCATTTCATTAACTCTTGTGTGTCATCCCCAGGAATGTGCACTGGAGCCAAGGTGACCCAAGCCTTCAGGCGAGCCCCAGACCCCAGGGGCTGAGCAAAGGCGGGGCTCCGCCACTATCTGCAAAGCCCAAAGACCTGGACTCCAGTGACCACAGAAGCATAGGAGGCAGGGATCAGATCCTGGAGTGCACTCCAACTGCACCAAAATGCACCATGAGCACCAATGCCCAATGAGCAGGCAGCAGTGGAAAGTGCTATAGAGTCGGAGTGGGACAGCGCCATTGCTGTCTTGGGTTTGGTTAGTTGTTGCCGCTGCCACCACGTGGACATGCGGATGTACTAAGGAGGTCAGGTCTGACTGTCCATATTGGCCACATGGTGATTGTAGAGTCTGGCATCTAGTCTTCATGCTGGGGGAGGAAAACCAGCCTCCCAGATGAGAGGCTTGCCCGGATCCCTGGAGTCAGGGGTGGGCACTTGGCTGATAGGTTATTGAACCTGTCAGTCCAATGCCTGGGACATTGAATTTCCTGTGGATCTGCCCCCTGAACTGATCTCTTTAGGCCAGATGATGGGCGTGTCCGGATCCCTGGGGTGAGCACTTGGCTGATAGGTTATTGAACCTGTCAGTCCAGTGCCTGGGACTGGGAATTTCGGGTGGATCTGCCCGTGCTCTGATCTTTTTAGGCCCGGATCAGCTTAAGTCTTGCCACGTGTGTCTCCCTAGTCCAGTGCTGGGTCCTGTCTATTCTTAGGTCATCATGCCATCATAATTCAGATCTCCATGGAAGCTGAATTGCCTTGTTGGTATTGGCTTTATTTCTTTCCTCTTTAGCATGTTTGCTAGCTGTGTTATGTGTATTTGGGGGGCTGTGGGCCTTTGTAGCAACGGGCGGCCTGCAGCCTGTTAACTGTGTAATAAAGACTCCAGTATTTCATATTCCAGAATGTGGCTTCAGGGATAGCTAACAAAACAGCTAGTGCGGTGCAGGGCTGCAGGGCTCTGAAGGGGCTTTTTCAGGCGGTGGTTCTGGTGGCCCTGGTCTTCCTGCCCAATGTGGGGCTGTGGGCTTTGTACCAGGAGAGGCAGCTTGGTGGCACCCGTGAGGGTTCAGAAAAAGTGCTGGTTCTAGCAGCTGGGCAGGTGAGTGCCTCGGTCCAGTGCAGCATGGAATAATGCTTTCCCTCTTCTCCAAATACTTTTCTGCTGCCCCTTCTTGCTCCTTCTCCTCCTGTCGGAGTCCTCAGAGGCGGCAGGGGGGAACATTTGCACTTTTCCCCGCTTTTTTTCCCCAGATGGGGCAAATTGAGGATGAAAATGTGTCCACTCAATTGAGTCAGAATTAGAACCCAGGGCCTTTGGTGCCCCAGTCTGGGACTCTTATTTCAAATTTCCATGTTTTACAGTCAGTCCTCCTTTCTGTTGCCCTCTCTCCTCCCCTGACCTCCCAATATTCTCTTTCTGGGGAGAACCCTGTGTCCCAGGGTGTGATGCCTTCTGTAGGACTGGTTCCCCCCTCATCTCTGCTCTCCTCCCTCATCCCCCCCCACCTCACCTGATCCTGTTGTTTCTGCTCAGGTCAGTCCCTTTTGCATTTTACCATTTGCACAGGGGCCCCTGGGCCTCCCTGCTCCCCTCTCCCTATTTGGCTTTCCCCATTCCTATTTTTTTCTCAGATCCTGTGAATTCCTTGGGGAGTGAGTGCAGAGATCCTCTTGGAGCTTCAGGTGCCTTGGATAGGGTGAAAGGTGAGTTTCTGGTTCTTGAGGAACTTGCCACCTTTAACTCTCCAGGAGTATGGAGGTGTCCTGGTGGAAGGATCCCCCGAAATGTCCCAAAGCACAATTCCTTGAGGGTAGAATGCCACATGCCTTCCTCCTCTCCTCTGAATTGACGGGACTTGGTATTTTTTCCATTCCAAATTGTGATCATTTTTGTTATTGCCTTTTTGAAACTTAATCATGTACCTGTACCTGTGTACATGCATTAGGCTAAATTTGCATTTCTCTGTGTGTGTGTGTGTGTGTGTGTGTGTGTGTGTGTGTGTGTGTGTGTGTGTTTGTGTGTGTTCATGTGTTCAGGTCCTGGGACTTGAACTCAGGGCCTGGGTGCTGTCCTTTTGTGTTTTTCACTCATGGCCCTGCTCTGCCGCCTGATCCACAGCTCCACTTCTGGCTTTTTGGTGGTTCATTGGAGATAAGTGGTACAGATTTCACTGGCTTAGAACAAGGATTCTCATATTTCAGCCTCCTGAGTAGCTAGGATGGCATGTGTGAACCATTGGCACCTGGCTTTGACTGCTCCCTCACATCATTCCAACTCCCTTATCTCCTAGCAAGTCTATGGATACTTAAATTGCTTCCTATAGTAGGGCATTTCAGATTTGCTTATGGGATTTTTCCTGGTCCCATAAGAAGTGGGTAATTTGTATATCAGGATCTGACTTGACTGACTGTTCGCTGGCCTCAAAGGAAGAGGCTGAATTTTTTTTGTTGGGGGGGGGGTCCTGTCATGGGGCCTGAACTCTGGGCCTGGCTGCTGTCCCTCAGCTCTTCAGCTCAAGGGTAGCACTCTACTACATCATCCACAGCACCACTTCCAGCTTTGTTCTTTTTGCTTATGTGGTGCTGAGGAATGGAACCCAGGGCCTCATGCATGCAAGACAAGTGCTCTACCACTGAGCCACCTTTCCAGCCCAAGAGGCTGAATTTTTGAGGTTGATGCTTTTCCTTTCTCCTCAGTCTCTGGCTGGTCTCTGGCCATTCTGGTGTCTTGAGTACAGAGGGCTCTTTGTCATAGGGCTAATCAAATGGAGATTAGCAAATGCTCTAGTTAATACCTTGAGGTTAACTTGGCAGCTAGAAGTACGTCCTGTAGCAGTTAATTGCCCTTGTCAGTATTTGAATTGTGTGAGTGAGTTATGTGTCTTCTGTATTTTGCATATGCCAGACCCTCTGCATTTCATACATGTGTCACAGTCAGAAAGACAAAGACTTAAATGAAACTGTTGCTTCCTAACAACCACAATGGAACTGGGAATGGAGGGAGCCTCTGTAGCATGTGCAGTAGAGTGGGGAAAGGAGGTGAGCCACAGATAACCTAGCCCGGATCTCGCTTTGAGACCTCTCCTCTTCCCCAACTTCATATGGGAACTGAAGGAAAGCTGGTAACCAGGGCTGCTAACACTAGCCCAGGGCCTGCAGGCAGGGTTAAACTCTCCTCAGCAGGGATGATTAGCAGGTCTGG
This sequence comes from Dipodomys merriami, assembly GCF_024711535.1. Classification (NCBI taxonomy): domain Eukaryota; kingdom Metazoa; phylum Chordata; class Mammalia; order Rodentia; family Heteromyidae; genus Dipodomys; species Dipodomys merriami. Next base: position 427,650 of record NW_027206165.1, read on the forward strand.
CCTTATCCTGTAGCTGGCAGCAGGGGAGGTTCAGGAGCCTCTAGAGAAGCTCACCCCCACTTCAGGGTGATGGGTCCTAGGTATGAGCCTAGCTCCAAGGTTTCTCAGTGGGCCCTGGCCTTATGGATTACCAGAGTGCTAGTTAATAAAGGAATATAATTAGTTAGCTGGGCACCAGTAGCTCATGCCTGTAATCCTAGCTACTCAAGAGGCTGAGAGCTGAGCTCATGATTCAAAAACAGCCTTGGCAGAAAAGTCTAAAACTTTGCTCTCCAATTAACTACCAAAAAGCCACAAAGTGGATCTGTGGCTCAATTGATAGGAGCACAGAAGCTCAGGGACAGGATTCAGACCCTGAGTTTTAGCCCTAGGACCAGTCCCCAAAATAAAACAAAACTGAAACACAAAGTTACTCTTGTTGACTTTAAGAGTACTGCGCTATGGCTGGCAATTCTAGGTGCTAGTAGGACTCTCATTCCAGAAACCTATAAGGAAACTAGGGTTCTGTGGGGCTTGAACTTGTTTAAGATCCCTACCATGAGCTAGATTACTATTGGCCTTCCTGGAATTGTGCCCAACGCTATCTAATTATTGGGCATGTACAGCCTTTTAATTTAACTTTCATTCTATTGGAAGTGAGCTGCGGCTAAAGTGGTAGAGCATCAGCCTAGAGAGAAAAGGTTATGAGAGAGCACACAGTCCCAGACTTCAAGCTCCAGCACTGGCACAAATAAATGCACTCTCTTTTCCACCTATATGAGCCATGGAGAGACTGGTGTTGGAGTGAATGCAGTGTGTGCTCTTTTGCTTACTAACTGGTGGGTCTTTCTGTACTTTATAGTGCCAGCTGTGGCTTGAAATCATGCCCTGGGTACTATAAACTGGGCTTTTTTGCTCAGTTCTACCACTTGAGCTACAACTCTAATTCTAAGATTTTAGGTGGCTCATTGGAGATAAGAGTCTCATGAACTTTCCTGCCCAGACTGGTTTGAACCATGATTTTCAGATCTTGGCCTCTCCTGAATAGCTAGGATAACAGGTGTGGGCCACCAGCACCTGGCTTAGCTGGCTAAAATGCAAACTGCCTGGAGGCAGCCTCAGAGACTTGGATTTAGTTAGTCAGGTTGGGGCTGGCACTGTGCTCTGTGTCTGTGTGTCTGTACGTACTTGTGCAGTTGCCTAAACACAGGACCTCATATTCTATTTTGTTGTTGTTGATGCTGGGGCTTCAACTCAGGAACTAGGGAAATATCCATGAGAGTCTTTTTCTCAAGGCTACCACTAAGCCACAGCTCTATTTCCAGCTTTTTCTGAGTAATTTACTGAAGATAGAATTTCATGGAGTTTTGTGCCCAGGCTGGCTTTGAACTGTGATCCCCAGCATCCTGAGTAGCAGCAGCAAGGATTACAGATATGAGCCAACAGCACCCAGCTCATATTTATAAAGAAGGATGAGGTAGTGATTATCTTTTATCGTAAAGCTTGCCTCTGGGCATGAATAGTTTGTGTACTACTTGTTGTTGTTATTGTTGTTGTCAAGTCAGAGGTGGGGATGGAACTCAGGACATTGTACTTGTCAGGACAGGCTTCTCTAAGAGCTAAGTCCCCAGCCCCACCTCATATTTTTTATTGTTTTTGTCCCCTCACAATTGGTGCTCTACCAGATGAGCCCCATCTCTATTTCTGTTTTATGTTTTTGATTTTTTTTCTTGTTAATTGGAGATAAGGGTGTCAGACTTTCCTGCCCAGGCTGGCTTTGAACTGCAATCCTCTCCTCTCAACCTCAGGAAGTAGAATGGTGGGTTTCCAGAGCCTGGGAAAAGGCATGGATGGGTACTGCTAATTAATAGGTACACAATTTCAGTTTGGGATACTGAGAAAGTTCTAGAAGTTGATATCAGTGAGGTTGCTTGAAATGTGATTGTACTTAAAGCCACTGAAGTGTATACGTATACTTGGTTCGTATAGCATGTTTTATGCTATACTTATTTTCACACAATGAGAGAATAATTAACATTGCAGCCAGAGAGGGGCTGGACAAGAAAGGTTGGCAGGAGGTGTAAAGTTCACTCATTCAGTTTCTCACCACCAAATATCTGTTGTTGGACCCTTTGTGCTTGGCCTGTGTCAAGTTGGAACAAAGGCAGGGGGTGGTTGCTTAGATCTGGCCCTCTAGTACTTGAGCCACAATTATACTTCTGGCTTCTGGCTTTTTGCAGGTTAATTGGAGATTAATCTCTCAGATTTAGCTACCATGGCTGGCTTTGAACTTAATATACTATCTTAAACTCATGAGTGGAACCTGCTCTTTTTTTTTTTTTTTGTCAGTCATGGGTCTTGAACCCTGGGGTTGGGCGCTATCCTTGTGATCTTCAGCTTAAGGCGAGTGCTCTACCCGCTTGAGCCATAGCACCACTTCTGGTTTTCTAGTGGTTTATTGGAGATAAGAGTCTCATGAACTTTCCTTCCCCGGGCTGGCTTTGAACAGTGATCCTCAGATCTCAGCCTCCTGAGTAGCTAGGATTACAGGCGTGAGCCACCAGCTCCCGGCCTGCTCTTTTTTTTGTTGTTGTTTTTGGTTATCAGGCTTAAACTCAGTGCCTGGGCACTGACCCTGAGCTCTTCTGCTTAAGGCTAGTTCTCTACCACTTCGAACCACTGTACTACTTTTGGTTTTCTGGTGATTAATTAGAGATGAGAGTCTCACAGACTTTGCTGCTCTTTAGCCTTGAACTTCAATCCTCTGATCTCAGCCTCCTGAGTAGTTAGGATTACAGGCAGGAGCCCCTGCACCTTGCTGGAGACATGTTCTTCTATGAGGGGAGGGGCTCTGATTATCTCCATTTTACAGATGTAGAAACAGAGGCAAAAAAATTAAAATGACTTGTCTATGATGTCACAAGTTAGTAAATGCCAGAGCTGGGGCTTTTATCTTTTAGCAAAGCTCACCCTCAAATAATACTCCATTTGTGTGTGTCCTTTGTCATTCCATCATATTCCTGTACCAAGGAATCAACAACACCCACAGGTGTGATTAAGAACATGGCTCTGTCTGGTGAGGAGAGTGCCTGGATTTGAGTCTCATGTTCACTACTGAATTTGGATTGAGACGTTTGTATGGCCAAGATTCAAGTTTTGTGATCTTGTCTCTGGCCAATCATTTGTTCTGTGTTCCAGTGGCCAGGTCTGTAAGACTAGGATAATTTATTACCAAGTTCACCTATTAAAGTCAGCTTTATAGTTCATTTGAGTGAAGATGGCAACCTTGGGCTGAGTGTCTCATTCAGTGGTATTCTGTACATTTTTAGCATGGTGAGAAGGAGGAGGGAGGTGAGGGGAGAGGAAGAAGAACCAAGAGGAAGAGGTAGAGGTAGAGGTGGACGTTGGCCAGGTATCAATGTCTGGAGCCAGTAATCCTAGTTATTCAGGCGGCTAACATCTGAAGATGATAGTTCAAACCAGCCAGTACAGGAAAGTCTGTAAGATTTTTTTTTTTTGTCGGTCGCGGGGCTTGAACTCTGGGCTTGGGCGCTGTCCCTGCACTCTTCAGCTCAAGGCTGAGTGCTCTACTGCTTGAGACACAGCGGCACTTCCGGTTTTCTAGTGGTTTATTGGAGATAAGAGTTTCAAGGACTTTTCTACCTGGGCTGGCTTTGAACCACGATCTTCAGATCTCAGCCTCCTGAGTAGCTAGAATCACAGGTGGGAGCCACCGGCACCCACCAAGATTTTTATCTCAAACTACTCAAAGACTGGAAGTGGAACTGTGGCTCAAGTGGTAAAGCACTAGCCTTTTTTTGTGGGGGGGAGGGGTCTGGTCCTGGGGCTTGGGCGCTGTCCCTCAGCTCTTCAGCTCAAGGCTAGCACTCTACCACTTGGGTCCCAGCACCACTTCTGGCTTTTTTCTTTTTTGCTTATGTGGTGCTGAGGAATCGACCCCAGGGCCTCAAGCATGCAAGGCAAGTGCTGTACCACTGAACAACCTTCCCAGCCCCAAAGCACTAGCCTTGATTGAACACAAAGAGGCTCACGGACAGTGCTCAGGCTCTGAGTTCAAGCCTCAAGACTAGCGAAAAAATAAAACAAGAGACAGAAGTAGAAAAGATAGGGTTTTGTGTTAGCAATATAGTTTGTTGTTGCTGCGACAAAATACTTGACAGAAATAACCTAAGGGAAAAAGGATTTATTTTGCTTCATGTCACAGATTTCAGGCAATCTTGGCAAAACAGAACAACTCATGGTAGCCAGGGAGTTAGGGGAGGGGGTAAGAGTGGGAAAGAGAATGCCTGCATCGCAGTATTCTCTCCCCCACCCCACTTTAATTTCATATGGAAAGCCTGCCTATGGAATGGTGCGACCTATATGCAGGGGAGCCTCAGTTAATCTGATATCCAGCCCAACCCCCCCACACCCCCCCCAAACAAAGGTGTGTTTTACTCATCAGCCTGATGCATCTAAAGCAATTGATCTCAATTAAGTTCATCCTCAAGATTTAACCATCACAGATGTCAGCTTCATTTGCCTCCAGATTTACCTTACTTGTTCTCTCACAACTCACCTATAATTTGTCATTGTTGGGTTTTGTTTTGTTTTGTTGGTTATGGGGCTTGAACTCTGGGCCTGAGCTCTGTCCCTGAGCTCTTCAGCTTAAGGCTAGCACTCTACCACCTGAGCCACAGTGCCACTTCGAGTTTTCTGAGTGGTTTATTGGAGATAGGAGTCTCACAGACTTTCCTGCCTGGGCTGGCTTTGCACTATGATCCTCAGATCTCAGCCTCCTGAGTAGCTAGGATTACAGGCATGAGCCACAAGCACCCAGCTTCATTGTTGGGTTTTTTTAAGCACTCTTAAACTACTATGTGTGTGTATATGTATGCACCTGCACGCATGTGTACACATGCTGATACTGTGGCTGGAACTCAGCCTCTGTGAGTGAGTTCTTCCTTACCTTTTGTATTCAAGATAAGGCTGATGCTACCACTTGAGCCATGTCTCCATTTTGTTTTTTTTTAGGCCAGGTTCAAGTGGCTCACACTCTAATCCTAGCTACTCAAAAGGCTTGATATCTGATGTTGAGGTTCAAAGCCAGCCAGAGCAGGGCTTTTATCTCCAATTAGCAACTGTGATTTAAAGTGGTAGACCACCTGCCCTGAGGAATAGGAGTTCTGGTGGGTACAGCAACCAGGCCCTGAGTTCAAACTCCACAAACAACAACAAAAAAAACTGAAAACTCTCATGAACTTTCTTGCCTGACCTGAGCTGACTTTGGAACGTGATCCTTACATCTCAGGCTCCTGAATAGCTAGGATTACAGGTGTGTGTGAGCCACTGGCACCCAGCTTTTAGATTCTGAGATAATCGATGTTCCTAAAATTGCCAGAACTTTTTGCCTTGAATGGAGCCTGCAAGATGCAGAACAGGGTCAAAACTGGGTGTAGAGTGGCTCTGCCCAATGGAAAGGGCAGAACTGATCATCTCTGCAAGCTGAGTGGCTTAGACAACAGTTGTTAACCCTCCCCTGGGGTCCACATTGGTCAGACCTTGGGGCCTTCCAGAGCAGCTCTGTAAGTCACGGGGGGGGGGGGGGGGAGGATGTTGTATATAGAGTTATTCAGTCAACTAATCCAGTAAACAGGATCAGCAGGACCTAGCTGGATTTATGGATTGCCAGAGGGCCTTTCACTGAAGGAGATGTGCCTGTTTGTGGCTCTTCTACTCACCACTGACCAAGCTTGAACTCAGTATCTGAACACTGTTCCTGGGCTCTTTGGCTCCAGACTGCTACTCTACCACTAGAGCCATAGCTCCATTTCTGGTTTTCTGGTGGTTAATTGAAGATAAGAGTCTTATGGACTTTCCTGCACAGGTTGTCTTTGAATTGTAATCTTCAGATCTCAGCTTGCTGGGTAGCTAGGATCACAGGTATGAGGTACGAGCTCCCAGCCATTTTTTTTTGAGCCCAAGTTTTTCTGTTTGTAGAATAGTGGTGTTCTGAGTACATTTGCAATATGTTTCTGTGTGTCTGTGTCTGTGTCTAATGGTCCTGGGGCTTGAACTCAGGGCCTGCGTAGTCTCCCTAAGCTGTTTTTTTTTGTTTGTTTGTTTTTGTTTTGTTTTGTTTATTTGCTCAAGGTTAATGCTCTACCACTTGAGTCTAAGCTCCATTGCTGGCCTTTTGGTAATTAGTTGAGTAGCTAAGAAACAGACCTAAGCCACCAATGAGAAAGGTACATTTTACCAAAACAAATATGCCTACATCCAAAGCAAGAATACACATGTCATGTCAGGTGCCCATGGCTCATGTCTGTAATTGTAGCTACTGTGTGAGCCCTGTGACAGGCTCTACCTTTTAACAGCAGTCATTTTTCCTCACTTACTTACTGTCTCCAGAATTCTTTCATTAGCTGGGCACCAGTTGCTCATGCCTGTAATCCTCACTACTCAGGAGGCTGAGATCTGAGGATCACATTTCAAAGCCCGCTTGGGCAGGAAAGTCCCTGTGAGACTCTTAGTTGCAATGACCCACTGTAAAACTGGAAGTGGAGCTTTTTGGCTCAAGTGGTAGAGTGCTAGCCTTGAGAACAAAAACTCATGGATAGCACCCAGATCAAGAGTTTAAGCCCCAGGACCAGAAAAAACATTCTTGCATTGTGCAGAAGTGACAGTACATACCACTAATCAATACTTAGAGGATTGAGTGTGATTAAGATTCCTTCCTAAGCCAGGGACCAGTGGTTCACGTCTATAATCCTAGCTACTCAGGGAGCTGAGATCTGATAATCAAGGTTTAAAGCCAGCCTGGGCAGGGAAGTCTGTGAGGCCCTTATCTCCAATTAACCACCTTTTGAAAAGCCAGAAATGGAGGTGTCACTCAAGTGGTAGATCACTAGCCGTAAACAAAAGATCAAGGAGGGGGCCCAGACCTTGAGTTCAAGCCCCAGAATTGGCACACATGCACAATTTTTTCCTATGGTCTCTCTGTTCTCTTTGGCCTCTGCATGCAGGCCATGAAGGATGGCTGGTGTAGATTCAGAACCACTGCTGCCTTGGTGGGTGCCAATGATGCCCATTGAGCAATGCCCTCTGACCCTTTTACCATTTCCATGGCTCTGCTCCTCAGCACTGAACACCTGTGGCTTTCTTTAGAGGAGAAAGCAAAATAGAGGGATGACCAAATGGATTATGGCAGCAGGAGGAGATTGTTCACTGCAACTCAAGGCTCTCCAAGTTCAGGCTTGCACAGAACCCCATATCACCCCGTTATCCTTTTCTTCTGCTGCTGATCCCCTGGAACATCGTACACCTTATGTATAATCATTTCATGGACTCCCTGGAAACCTTGAGGAAGCATCACTCCTTCATTGCTGTCTATTCTTCTCTGTCCACATACTGTCTTCACTGGGTATATCCCTCTTCCCCAGCATTCCTTCAGTCTCCATGGAAGTGCATTGAAGGGACATAGGCATATAAATGAGAGTCACTGTCTGACAGATCTATCGAGTGTGTGTGTGTGTTATGTGTGTGTGTGTGTGTGTGTGTGTGTGTGTGTGTGTGTGTGTGTGTGTGTGATTCCTAGGGTTTGAACTCAAATCTGGATGATGCCCTTGAGCTTTTTGGCTCAAAACTCATCCTCTGCCACTTGAGCCACAGCTCCATATCCAGGTTTTTGGTAGTCGATTGTAGATAAGATTCCACTTGGTTTCCTTCCCAGGCTGTCTTTGAACCATGATCCTTAGATCTCAGCCTCCTGATTCAGCTAGGTTTACATGCAGGAGCCACCAGTGCCTGTCCCTAAGCCTTTTTAATTTACCTTCCAGGTCACTGAAAGCCCAAAAGGTCTTCAGACAATCTGACAACTCTTCAGGAGTCATAACTGTCCTTGATTCTCTGCCCTGATGAGGGTGCTCTGAGTATTTGGATACAAGGAAATGTGCCATTTGACAATCATCATTGAAACATTATAACACAAAAAATATGTGTTGTATACATTTTCCCTCTATAAATTTAGGTGAAAAATACTGAGTTACAATATTCGTGTTCTCCATGGTGTTTAAATATGTAAATGAATGTTAGAATACAAATGCTCAGTGGAGTCCTAGGATATCTTTGCATTAGTAGAATAATAGATCATACATCTCTAAGTGTGTTTGAGTAATAGCTAGTTTTAGTGAAGATGTGACTTTTTGATTATTTAATTATTTTTGTAGGAACATCAGTTTTTATGAATTCTGTCTGTACATTAACAGAGAAATGAATTGCTTTTGTATTATCTGTTAGGGTATATTAGACTTTGCCAGAGAACCATGCAAACATCCAGGTACAAAGAACAAAGAAAGTTTTATTGACAGCAGTGGAACTGGCAAGACCTCACAAGTGAAGAGTGAGAAGAAGTACCGGCTATTGTTTGAGGTGACCTATATAACGAGGGGCTAGGAGGTGGAGATCCCAGTGTGGACATGTGGACCAAGGGATCCATCATGGTGGACTAGGATTTATGGCTGCTGTCCAAATAGTAGATAAGGGGCTCTGCATCTGCCCAGACCTTAAGGTCACTCTAGGGAGTTCTTGCTGCCTTATATGGTGGTAACTATCGTATTGGGATCTATTTTATTCTGTAAGTTTGAGAGCATTTGTTTGACATATCTGGGTGCACCAATATTTGGGGCATATAAGTTGATGATGGTTATATCCTCCTCTTGGATTGTTCCCTTTATTAATATGTAGTGTCCATCCTTGTCTTTCTGTACTGATTTAAATGAAAAGTTTATTTTGTCAGATATCAGGATAGCTACACCTGCTTTCTTACTGGGGGCGTTTGATTGGTATATCCTTTTCCACCCCTTCACTCTGAGTTTGTTTGTATGTTTGGCTGAGAGGTGGGTCTCCTGAAGGCAACATATGGATGGCTCTTGTTTTCTGATCCAGTCCTCAGTTCGTTTTCTTTTAATTGGCGAATTCAGCCCATTTATATTAAGAGAAAGTATAGAGAGATGCATTGTTGTCCCTGCCATTCCATTTTCCTAGGTTTTTCTTCTTTGCTTTCCTCCTGTGCTTGCTCAGTTAGACTTTGAGTAACGCCTGTTTGGGGCAGGCCCCAGTTCCTGGTTGCTTTCTTCAGGTTGTGTCCCCCCTCTTAGAATTCTTTGTAATGCTGGCTTAATGTTTATGTATTCATTTAGTTTTTCTTTGCTATTAAAAGTTTTCAGTTCTCCATCGAATGTGAATGCTAGCTTTGCCGGGTAGATCAGTCTGGGTTGGCAGTTATTGGCTCTCAGGGCTCGTATGGTGCTTTCCCAGGCTTTTCTTGCATTCATTGTTTGTGTGGAGAGATCTGCAGTGATTCTTATTTTTTTCCCGTTGTAGTATAGCTCCTTCTTCATTTTTGCTGCATACAGGATTGTTTCCTTATTATTCAGATCTATCATTTTTACTATAATGTGTCTAGAAGTGTTTCTCCTGGGGTCTTGCTTGTTGGGTGTTCGATAAGCTTTTGTGATGTAGTTAAGATGGTCGTTTTTGAGTTGGGGAAAATTTTCATTGATTATCTTGTTAAATAGGTGTTGCATTCCCATGCTCTGGAATTCCTCACCTTCGTCCACTCCGAATATGCGAAGGATAAATTTTTTTAGCATTATCTGCTTGCTCTTGAATTTCCCTTTGGTTTAATTTGAGTGATTTTTCCATATCTGTCACTTTTTGGTCCAGTTGGTGTATTCTGTCTTCTGTATCTGACACTCTACCTTCCATTTCATTCACTGTGTTGACAGTGGCTTCTATTGGGGTTTGCATGGAGGAAATGGATCCCTTTATGGATTCAATGTTGGTTCTCAGAGTACTGATCTCACCTCTCAATGAGGTATGCATTACCTCTAATTTGGCGTTTATCTCACTTCTTATGAGGTTTGTGCAGCTTCTATTTTTGCATGCATCTCTTGTTTGATACCGTGTATCTCTTTGGATAGTTCATCCTTGTGCTCTTTCAATTTCTGATCAATTTTTCGCTTTATTTCTTGAGTCATTGCCTCCAGCAACCCTTGGATGTAGCTTTTGTCTTCCATTCCTGCTTTGCTCCCACTGGGGCTCTCCCCTGTGTGGCTGCTGGCTTTTGAGGTGAGCTTGCTGTCCTGGGTGGTGGTAAACCTTGTGATTTTTCTCTGTGATTTTCGCATGGAGGTTCAGGAGACTGCTCTTCAATTTTGTTTTGGTGTGCCTGTCTTTGCTTCGTAGCTGATTCTGTATTGGTAGAGAGAGTCTGTGCCTGATCTGGGTTCTGTTGGGAGCCTATTTCCAGCTGCTATTCTGACTTACTTAGGATTCTCAGCTCTCTGCTGTAGATTGCTGGCAGTTCCCACCTTTGGAAGGGTTGAGCAGCCTAGACTGCTTGTGTTTGCTCCTACGGGTGCTCTTGTGAAGAACAGATGCTCTGGATGCACTCTCCCAAATACTGGAGTCTGCTATGGGCTCCTGATGTGTTTTTGTTTGTTTGTTTTGGGCTGGTTGTGGGCTTGAAGTCTAGGTTTGGGTGCTGTCCCTGAACTCTTCAGCTCAAGGCTGGCACCCTACCATTTGAGCCACAGCACCACTTCTGACCCTTTTTGCTTTTGTGATGCTGAGGAATCAGATCCAGGGCCTCATACATCCAAGACTCTCACTCTATTGCTGAGCCGCCTTAACAGTCTGAGCTCCTGCTTACTATCAGGTGCTGGCAGCCTGTGTTGCCCAATTCCCAGTCTAGGGTATATGGGTGGAGTTTTGGTGGGGTTTGGGCTTCTCTTGTCCTGGGCCTCCAGGTCTTTTGTTGTCACAGGCGTGCTTCCCGGGGAGTGTTGTTTCCTGATTTTCTCCCCTCTGTTGAGGCATATGCTCAGCTTTTTACTTCAGTTGGAAGGAGTTGGTCGTGTTGTTCAGGGGCCGGAAACCCGGGCCTGGTTCCGGCCCCAGCCTGGCGCGCGCTCGTTAGGCCTGTGCTGATGTGTATACCACCTAGGTTATGCAGCCTGCAGCGCGCTCATTAGGCCTGTGCTGATGTGTATCCCACCTAGGTTATACAGCCTGGGGGACACAGTTCAAATTTCTTCTACTATTGGTAGTCTTGACCCAGGGGCGCTGTTCCTGACTTGGCCATTTAAGCTCCCTTCCAGGGGCGCTCTTGCTCTAGCCTGGCCAGCTGAGTGTGCTCCACGGACTGGTGAAGCTCTCAAACAGTTCCCAGTTTTAGTGGGTCCTGTGGTCCGGGTGTTGGGGTAGGGAGTCTAGGTCAGGGTCTGGGGATTCCCTCCAGCTCTGGTCTCCCCTGAGGGATACACTTCCCCTGTGGGGTACTCACCCTTGAGCTGGTTGTTTCGGTGTGGTGTAGGTCGTCAGTTGTTGTTGCAATCTGAGTTCAGTTGGGGTGGTTGCGGGTTGGGTTGGGCAGTGGTGGCTCTGTGTGATTCTTTTCTGTCTCTGCCTCTGTCGAAGCTGTCGGGTCAAAAGTGTCCACGCTCAGGCAGCTTCTTCGCGGTGCCTCTGGGGCCCGGGCGGCCCCGCCGGGTCGTTGGGATCGTTATCTTCGTGGGTGGTCTGCTGACAGGTCCCTTTGTCGCGCTGCTGGTGCTGAGCGGCTTTGGTGGGATGGAGCCTCTCTGCTCGGGTGGAGAGTGAGGGGTGGGGGTGTGATCCTCGTGGAGACTCCCGGCTGGTAGGTTTCTCTGTTCCTGGCGACCCGCTGTTCTGCAAACCGGTACCTGGTGATCTGCAAGTGGCCCCGTGTGTCTCTGGGGCTCTGGCAGCCCCCGCCGGGCCGGCTGGCTGGTGGCCTGGCGCACTGCCGCGTGGCCAGTAAAGGTTGGGGGAGGGGTCTTCGCTTTTCTCTGTTCTGAAATTCTTCTTTTCCTCTCTTTCTTTTTTTTGTTATTTTCCGCCTCGGGTTTTTCTCTGAGTGTTCGTCTTTTTGTTGTTGTTGGTCTCTTGGGCAGATTAAGCATTGGAACTCGAACTCTCTTTTTGGTTAGAGGGAGCTGTGGCGTTTCCCTACTGCCCCGTCGCCATCTTGGTTGTCCCCCCCTCCTATAACTTCTTAATAATTGACTAACAATTGCTTGTCAGAATTTTGTAGTAAAACCCAGTACATATTTTAAACTACAACTGATTGTCATTGCCCCTTGCCTCTGGGCAGCCTGTTTAAAGTCATATAACATTTAACTTTTAACAAATGTCAGACCTTTTCTTGGGCTATAGCAGTATATCTTGTTTAACATTTTGGTTTGTAAATGCATTTTTCTGGTTGACTGAGGAGCCTGATCTGTAGTGGTTCCAAAAATGCCTGCCCCTGTAGGCCTTTAGACAAATCTTACTAGGGACCTAATCTCAGGTCACAACCACTTTTCCTTAACGGATAAATTAATGTGGCTGGGCCAGCTCAAAAGTCATTGCCATTTAAGAATTTGAGCAGATACAGAGCGTTTGGGATTTCAATTATCTCTCACATTTTACAACTTTAGCTTTTATAACCCAGTACCAAAGATGACTGGCAACTCCCTGCCAAGTCAGACAGACATGGGTATTAGGCATGCCTACAAATTATCTTCCCATGACTTCCAGACTCTGATCAAGCTTTGAATGGCCAAGCAGAAGTGACTCCAGGATCTGATACCATTTCTGCCATCCAAAGACCAGTGGCTTACTGCCTCTGCATGTTCCAACATTCCCGGGGTTCCAGGAATGCCTTTCTCCATGGTGGGATAAGTACTTGTTTAGTAGTTTCCTTCATTGCTTGCTGGACTTGAACTCAGGGTTTGAGTATTGTCCCTCAACTCTCCAGATCAAGACTAGGCCTCTGCCACTTGGAACTCCAAACCAACTCTGCTTTTCAGCACTCTGCTGGCACATTAGAGATGACAATCTCACAGGCACCTATGTCTGCCCAGCCTGTCTTCACACCACTTTTCAGCTTAATGAGTCTTTACTTATGGCCACATTTACTCCAAGTAAAAGCAACAACGATGGGCACTGGAAGGAGATTTAAAAGCATGGTCTTACCTCGAACTTATTCAGGGCCAACATTACATCTGACAAACTTGTCCTCTCTCCTTTATTGTGGGCGTTTAGGAAACTGTTATAAAAAACCTATAATGGCAAAGTAGGTTAAACAATCATTTTGGTAATCCTAATTTTTATTTTCCACATTGAAATCAATCTTTAGGACAATTTGTCCTTTTAAACTTTCTTTTTTCTGGGAGGCCTGCCACTCCCCACAACGTGACAAATTTCTGACAATGGGGAGGCCATTTTTAAATCTTTTTGAAAAGTCATTTTACTTTGCATTTAAATTCTTCATTGAAACACTGGGCAACACCCTTTACCTCTTGGCTGAAGGTTACAACTGGCTATTTTTTCCTCCAGTATGAGTTACATTTAGCAAATTAGCAGTTTATTTTAATGCAGTAGCTCTGTACCAAGAATCTAGACTTAGTATCTCTTGCCCTTTAGAGAAAAGTCAACTTAGCATTTTTGCTCATACACCCCTCATGGTCTAACATGGTGGTGATTAACATTACAGAAACAAATATCTTTTTTTTTTTTCGATCCAGAAACAAATATCTTAACTGGCTTGTTTTTTATTCTCTTTTTACTGCAAATTCACAGGCTTTTCATCATGTGTGATTCAGCAAGGCTGGAGTCTAGGCAAGGATGTGGCATCTCCCAGTGTATATGGACTGTCGCATCTCTTGCTGGTTACCTGCAAAATTCTATATGCACTGGTTAAAGACCACTGGTGAAAGACCACACTGGCTTTTGCAGGCTGGTGTCACTGGTTTAGGCAGCTGCTTTGTTCTATTACGTGGGTATTTCCCATGCATAGGAGCAAACTGCATCTTGACGCACTGTGGTCCCTTGATTATAAAGGGAGTTGATCAGTGCACAGGGGAGGAAACAGAGAATTAAAACCTCAGCCTTAGTTTACCAGTCATGGTCAGAGGTACAATATTTAATCTTAACATAGATAGACATAAGAAATAACATAAATCACAGCCAACTTAATTACCAATTTCATTGACTTTGGAAAGGAAACCATCTTTTCTAACTCCTTTCCCATGGCCTTTTAAAACTGCCCGTTTTTTTTTTTTTATTTGCCTTATAGTCAGGTCACAAAGCAATTCAGATTAAAAGACAGCTTCCACTGACAAAGATTTTTAGCAAGCAGAATACTTGGTAACTTTGGAACCATTACTATTTACATATTTTACATATAGACAGAGATGTTTGTGCACAGATTATAGAGCACACTTAAATGCTAAAATTGACCATTTAAAGTTTTTGGAATTTTAGCAGTAATACTTTGCCTAATCATGGTAGAACCACATAGTCAGTGCAAAACAAAAACCTGCCAACAAGAAGAAACTTTTTAGTAAACAGGAGTCAAGACATGAACAGATATATAGCATGATGTAATGACCCCTATCCTGGTCAGGTAAGGGGGGGGAAGTTTATAGGACCCCAAAAAACATCCAAGGAAATTTATTGTGAAAGCCACCTTCATGCCCTCCCCCTCTTCACTGGGCTTCCCTCAGAGCACCTGGACCAATTCCTTCCACCCAGGCACCCCTGTCATGTGACACAAGGCAGCCCACAAGAATCATCTTCACCTGTATTTTACCCTGCCAAATATCTAGCACAGTCCTACCTCTTTCTGCTTATCTCTATAATCGCATGGATATCTGTAAGTATTCTAGCTAGCTTTTGTCCATCATTTTTTCCATGGGTCTAGTTTTTTTAAATTGCTACAGAATTAATTTAGCAAAACCATAACTTATAATTTGTTGTAGAACTAGAAATTTGTAACTTGAAAAAGCAATATTCTCCTCTTGAGAAATTCACTTTCACCCTCCATAACAGTGAGAAAACACAGACTCTCCACAATATCCACACTAGTGTTTTATTACTCAGAAGAACAATAGCATGGTGTAAAAGTAAAAAATTTACAACAGACTCATCAGTAGTAAATAGAAAACAGCATGTAGTAAAATCATTTTGGCATTACTCATCCAAACCCAAATGCTTAAGAATCATGTCTTCATTTTTCCACCAAAGAAACTAGAAATGGAACTGTGATTCTAGTGCTAGAATTTAGCCTTGAGAAAAAGTAGTTAAGGAAAGTGGCTAGGCTTTGAGTTCAATCTACAAGACTAGTACCCACACACAAAGAAAATGTATTCTTTCAGGTTTTCTGAATGTTTCATGAACTTGGGGATGAAAGATGATGAGACAGATTTTATTCTTGTGCACATTTTGTAATAAACAAGGAGTATTATCTTCTACCAGACCTTCCATTAAAAAAATGAATTGGAATAGTAATAGTGTTATAATGCATACATAGACCACACATATAGTGGAAGACTTTTGGGGAGCAGTGGAGAAATTGATGCTCTCATGTCCTTGGAATAAATCATGATAGTCCTTCCCCATCTATCACTACCAAACCACTATGGATGATTTGAGTTCAATCTCAAAGGTCCAGAGCTCCTATTTCTGAAAAGTGTTTATTAAATTTCTTGACCATCCATTCCTCAATATAAAAGACACAAGTCAACAATTTCACTATCTTAATTCTTTGTCAAGCCTGGAAATCCAACCCCTGAATAACATGAAGGGAAATCATCCCTACTCTACACAATGAGAGGATGAGAAATGTTGGTTCAGTGAGTGGTTTTCCCTTACACCTAGCTTAATTCTGCTATGGAGGATTTCTCTATAATTTAGAGAGGTTTCTGCCAAAGGTTTCCCTATGTTGGGTTTCATTTTTTGTGTGAGTGCTCTAATGCTGGCTGAAGGTTCATTTCTGCTTGAAAGATGTCCTCTAATGTTCACTCGACATTCTGTCTTGTCTCTAGGTCTCTGAAATATGTAGAGAAACCTGTGAAACTTCTGGCTAAATATTTGTCTACATTTATTATACTCACATTTCCTCTCCTTATTATGTTCTTGGATGTACTGAGGACTGACTTCTATTAAAAATTGCATATTTGTTAGACCTGTTAATTTTCTTTGCTCCTATGTGATTCAGTTCTCTGCTGAACACTGTGCTATGCTGTCGAAGTGGTATTTTATTCATTGGTATTATTCATACCTTGTCTTTCTTGTCTGTGCTCTATAAACACTCATCCATGCATGATTACTAAGTGAAGGACTTTTTTGATACTTGTTTCATTCATAATGTTTTTCTCCTGTGTGTTTTCTGATGAAAATTTAACTATGATTTCTCAAAAACTTTACACATTTTTTTCTTTCATATTATTTTTCTCCTGTGTGCATTCAATTTGGAACCATGAGGCATACCTTCTGGCTAAAAGGCTCCACATTTGCTACATTCACAAGGCTTCTATCCGGTTTTGGTTCTATCATGCAAACTTATTTTTCATCCAGGTGAGACTTTTCGTAGTTATCACATTCCTAAGATTTCTCATGTGTGTGGATTCTCTTATGCTTCCTGAGGGATGAACTCCAGATGAAGGACTTTCCACATTTGTTACATTCATAAGGTTTTTCTCCTGTATGTGTTCTCTGATGAACAGTAAGGTGTGACTTACAGGTGAAAGACTTTTCACACACATTACATTCATAAGGTTTCTCCCCTGTATGTTTTCTCTGATGGACAGTAAGGTATGATTTAAATCTGAAATACTTTCCACATTTGTTACATTCATAAGGTTTCTCTCCCGTGTGTGTTCTCTGATGAACAGTAAGGTCTGACTTATGGGTGAAAGACTTTTCACACACATTACATTCATAAGGTTTCTCTCCTATGTGTGTTCTCTGATGAACACTAAGGTTTGACTTATGGGTGAAAGACTTTTCACACACATTACATTCATAAGGTTTCTCTCCTGTGTGTGTTCTCTGATGGACAGTAAGGTGTGATTTTAATCTGAAATACTTTCCACATTTGTTACATTCATAAGGTTTCTCTCCTGTGTGTGTTCTCTGATGAACAGTAAGGTCAGACTTACCGGTGAAAGACTTTTCACATACATTACATTCATAAGGTTTCTCTCCTGTGTGTGTTCTCTGATGGACAATAAGGTGAAACTTCTGTCTGAAATACTTTCCACATTTGTTACATTCATAAGGTTTCTCTCCTGTGTGTGTTCTCTGATGAACAGTAAGGTGTGACTTACGGGTGAAAGACTTTTCACACACATTACATTCATAAGGTTTCTCTCCTGTATGAGTTCTCTGATGAACAGTAAGGTCAGACTTACCGGTGAAAGACTTTTCACACACCTTACATTCATAAGGTTTCTCTCCTGTGTGTGTTCTCTGATGGACAATAAGGTGAAACTTCTGTCTGAAATACTTTCCACATTTGTTACATTCATAAGGTTTCTCTTCCGTGTGTGTTCTCTGATGAACAGTAAGGTCTGACTTCTGGGTGAAAGACTTTTCACACACATTACATTCATAAAGTTTCTCTCCTGTATGAGTTCTCTGAGGAACAGTAAGGTCTGACTTCTGTCTGAAATACTTTCCACATTTGTCCCATTCATAAGATTTCTCTCCTGTGTGTATTCTCTGATGCAAAGTGATGTATGACTTCATTCTAAATGATTTTCCACATTTGTTGCATTCCTCAATCTTTTGTTCTTTGTCAGTTCTCTGATGCCTTCTGAGACCTGACTTTTGGGTGGAAAATTTCCTACATTCTTCGTATTCATAGGGTTTCTCTTCTGGTGTTGTTTTAGGTTGATCAGAACTTAGTTCTGAATTCTTAGAGATAGATTTTGTACATTGCTTACACTCATCAGGATTCTCTGGATATTTCCTCTCAGGTTTTGTAAGGTGTAAATCCTTACTGAATGATTTCTCACATTCACTACTTGTATAAGGATTCTCTCCTGTGTCTCTTTTCTGATGCATAGTGACTGGAAACCTCCCTCCCTGACAAAGTTCTTGGGCAAGAAGAGCAGACTTATCATATTCTTCTCTATATTCGTTATGGTTAGAGGCGGGATCTCTGATGCAAACCCAATTATGTGGAAAGAATATCATCTCTGAATATAATACCTTCTCTCCTCCATATTCAAAATATGGACCATCATCATTTTGACTAAAAGCCTCTGAGTATCGAAGCGATTGTTTAACTACAGGAGAAACACCAGGCATATATGCAGCCGGCATCTTACCAGGCTCACTGTAGTGGAGCATGTTCTGACACTGAATGAACTCGTCCGTCGTCATCCTTAAGGAGTTCTCATCATTCCTATTCAGATCTGGCTTCTGTTTTGAGGTCAAGTTAGAAGTTGTCACTAATCTCACTCTTTGCTCTATTGTGTTAATATTTGTGACAGCTACGTCACGCAGACATTCATCTGGACCTTCCTGGTAAGTCTTAATCACATGCTCCACTTTTTGAATATCTAAAATGAGTCATATAAAGAAGAAAAAAAACATAAATAAGATCCAAATACTCCTTAAAATAAAGGTAAAGACATTTTCCCCATCTTAACTGTTACAAATTTTGAAATATTAATATAGGAAATGATTTATAAGAAATAAATTTCTTTTACCACAATGTATTGATTAAGAAACTAATACTCTTCCTTACACCGTTTTTTTGTCATGGGGCATGAACTCCAGGCCTGGTGTTGTCCTTCAGCTCTTCAGCTCAATGCTAGCTCTCTATCATTTGAGCCACAGCACGACTCCCAGTTTTATCTGCTTATATGGTGCTGAAGAATGGAACCCAGAGCCTTATGCATGCAAGGCAAGCACACTACCACTGAGCTACTATAATCAAGAACTCTAATAACAACAGATGCTGGAGTGGATATGTACAGAAGGGAACACTACTGCATTGTTGTTGGGAGTGTAAACTTGTACAACCACTTTGGAAAACAGAATGGAGGCTCCTCAACAGACTTCACATAGAGCTCCCTTATGACTCAGCAATCCCATTTCTGGGCATTTACCCAAATGATCACAAACAAGACCATACTAAGGGTACCAGCACAACTATGTTTATTGCAGCATTGTTTACCATAGGTAAGATAAGGAACAAACACAAATGCCCCTCAGTAGATGAATGGATCAAGAAAATATGGTATATATACATAATGGAATTCCATGCATTCATCGAAAAGAATGATATGGCTCCATTTGTTAGGAAATGGAAAGACTTGGAAAAATTATATTGAGTGAAGTATGCCAAGCCCAAAGAAACAGGTCCCATGGTTCCGCTTATTTGCAATAACTAGTATATATCTGAGACAAGCAGAAACGGTCAATAAATTGATGTTAGGCAAAATGAACCCCAAGATAAGCACTCATATGTTTTTATTTATTGATATTGTATCTAACATATATATATATATGATATTTCTTTATTGCTTTATATGTCCCTCCCCTATGGTATAACCCCTGTTTTTACTGTGTTTGATGTAGGTATAATTTGTGGAGGGAAGGTGGACCCATTCCAACAATGAGATGTACAAGATGTTATGTCAAAAAATGAACTTCCCAACTTTGGCTGGGGCGGGGGGCTGGAGGGGAATGATGGGAGGGGATGGTAACGGAAAACAAAGGAGGAGGCAACAATGCTTGGTAAGAAATGTACTCATTACCTTGCCCATGTAATTGTAACCCCTCTGTAAATTGTTTTCACAACAACAAAAAAGAGTAACACTGACAGTTTATGATGGAAAATGTTTTTCTGTATTTCAGGTTTTTCTTCTTTTTTATGTCAGAGGAATTATTTATACAAATTACTAAACTATTTACTGCTAGCTTTTTAACCTGTATAATTTAATATGTAGCATTCTTCATTTTTTCCCAAAAATTGTTTTGTTTGATCTTAGGGGAATAGATGCTTTGTATTGTTTTACTTTCTTAAAATAATTTATATATTGTGCTACTTTACTTCTCAAACATTAGGAGAACAGTATTTTCTAACTTTGGAGATTGTACCTTTTTTATACAAACCTTTGCTTACACCTGAGAATAAAGTTTTATAACCACATTTCTTCAGTTATAAGTTCTCACTGTGAATCAAGTATCTTTAGAAATTTTAAAATTTGTTTCCCTCCACCTTAGACAGTATCTCATCTGACTTGTAAACCCTCAGACTCATGAACTAAAGCCACATCAGATCACGACCTAGTTAATCATTCTCTCTAGACTGAAAGCTTTGGTTCTGTATCCTGGCCTCTACCCTCCTTATCCTTATCAGAGGATAGCAGCCTTGGCATAGTCATTTGCTATACCTGCCTAGTCCTAGTTTCAAAGAAAAGTAAATCTCACTTTTCACATTTCTAATTTTCTTTTTTCAAAATAATTTCCACCAAGAGAAAGAATTGCTAACTTTACCTTTACTGCCCTACACAGTTCAGTGTGCATCTACATGCATTTTTGATTCACAAGTCTAACACAAAGATCACCTAGTTCTCTGCTACACATGGGACTCAAGGGAATTAGGAATATTATTGGTCAGTACATAGCAAGACGAATTTACCAATTTGGTTCTGGATCCATGATCACTATGCAAGATGCTTTAACTCACCTGAGAAATTCTTGTCTGAGGCTTCTCTCATATATGGCTCTTCATCTTGCTCCAGCTTGACAATCAATTGAGGTTTAGGACCAGTGTGCCCTGTTAATAAGAGTGAAGACTTATTGCTCATGCTGTGTCAAAATTGTTCTAAGATTTCAGATATCCTGTTAACAAGGTTGCTCCCAAATCTTCTTTCATTTCTCACTGTCTCCATGGTTGAATCTCCCCGAGGTTTGAATTAATTTTGCAGGTTGTGTGACTTGAATGCAATTCTTTTTCTCAAGTTTAGCATTCTATTAGTTTGAGTCCTAGCTCCACTTCCAGTGTAAGAGTGGTTATCTTGAGATAAGAGTCTCACGGAGACTTCACTGGCATTTTTTGCTTCAAACTGAAAGCCTCAGATTTCAGACTCCTAAGAATTACAGGCATGAACCACTGCATCTAGTACTAGGTTTGGATTATAAATACTCCCTCTAATCTAGTGATTTCCAGTTCTTACCTCCAATAATGATAAATAGGTATGTATGTATGTATGTATGTATGTATGTGTTTTCTAGATTGTATATCTACCCACAATAATCACTTCAAGTTTGGGAATACAGTCTTCTCTTTAGGGAAGACAGTTTGGAACTTTTGTCAAACTGCTGATTTGGATTCTTGAACAATGAAAATAAAATTGCCTCAGAATTTATATAATCTACCTGTATATAATCTACCTTCATTTGAAACAAATGACACTTCCCACAGACTGGAAACTTACATCCAAATAGCATTGAAAGTTCTATAAATATTCACATATCTACTAAAAACAAATCATTTTCCGCCCACCAGTGGTTCACACCTGTCATCCTAGTTACTCAGTAGGCTGAGATCTGAGGATTGCCATACAAAGCCAGCCCTAATAGGAAAGCTGTGAGATACTTATCTCCAATTTAACCACCAGAAAGCTTGAAGAGGTGCTGTTGCTCAAGTGATAGAGTGCTCACCTTGAACCGAAGAGCTGAGGCACTGTACCAATGCCCAGAGGTCAAGCCCCACTTAACTTTTCAAGTTAATGTGATATTTTTGGCTCACCTAAGGACACCAGCATGCTATAGGTTTCCAGCATCACATCTCTATACAGGGTCCTCTGAGAAATATCCAATTCCTGCCACTCCTCCCAGCTGAATTCCACAGCCACATCATCAAATGACACCAGCTTCTGTAAGGGCACATTCCATCAATCCCTGAGTCCTGAGAACACCAAAACTAGAATTTCATTCTTCTACATGTATGCTTTTGTATTACAGAATGTGGTTGGAACTTTCTGTGTTATTTATAAAATGAGAGAATATATAATCAAAGTAGAAATATTTGCCTCCATAGTAACTTAGTAATTACACATACAAAGTTTTTCTAATACATTAGAACCCATTTCTGGTTCCAGCAATAAAGACAAGAAAACAGTTCTAAGAAGCTAATAACCTAGCAAGACAACAATAAGTATAAGTAGGAGTCTGAAAGTGTGTGTTTAGCTTATTTTGGTAATATTTACTATATATCTGGGTAACAATGAAGTAAATAAATATGTTTTCGGCATTTTCATATTCTGCCTCACTGACAATACTATTTAGAGTTTCTATTAAATAGTGCTCTCATAAACAGTCACAACATGGCCATTACATCATATGCAATACATAACACATTAGTAGATCTATGAAAAGCACAGCATCCAGGTAAATGTTAAAAGGAGTAAATTACTCAAAAAATAGTAAACGAATGATTTGGCTCTCATAAGATTTGACTTAGTTCTCACAATAAAACATCCGATGTTAACTATTTTTGTTATTAAATTTCTAGATATAAAAGTATGGTCATAGATAGCCATTTGTTTCTTCATATGTAAAAATGAACTGCCAGCATGAACGTTTGTGAACACTGACTACTTCCTACCACACCAAATACTTACTTATTACCATAAAATGTTTCTTAATCAGCTTTGCATTTTAATAGGCCTTAATTGAAGAATGGATGTAAATGGATAGAGGCTTAAAGAATGCTCAAGATGATCCCCAAAAATGTGAACTATGACCACCACAAGAAGTATAGAGAATAAAACTATGAATTGGGACATGATGTAAAAAATATAGTAGTTTTAAGAATTAGAATAAAATACAGCACTAATTTGTTGTACAGTGTCTGAAAGGAATACAGTCATTCTTGAAAATATCAGAGGTGAATGATGACTAACACACAAAAAGAAATATATCTATAAAGTGTTTAAAGAAAATAGACTTCAATACACAATCCATGGGGCAAAGGGCCTCTTCTTACAATTAAGATTGAAGGTATTCCTAGGGAAAGATAATGCATTATTAACACATCTTCATTTTAAGTGCTATAAAAATGATTCTGCGGGGCTGGGAAGGTGACTGGCTCAGCGGTAGAGCGCTTGCCTTGCATGCCTGAGGCCCAGGGTTCGATTCCTCAGCACCACATGAGCAAAAAAGAAAAAAGCCAGAAGTGGCGCTGTGGCTCAAGTGGTAGAGCCCTAGCCTTGAGCTGAAGAGCTGATGGATAGGGCCCAGGGCCAGAGATCAGGCCCGAAAACAGGAACGAAAAAAAAATTATTGTGCATGAAGAGAAAAATAAAAATTGCTAACATAGATCTACACAGAGGAGAAGATTATTAAAAAGGTAAATGTGTAGTTAAAGGAATGGTACATGTGTAGGTAAAAGAATGTATAGAAAACATTGTATGTAATTTCTCTTGTGAAAAGAAAACTTATAGTACCATATTCATAATTCATAAGGAATGCAAATTCAATATACAAACACATAGGTGTTTTAAAAACAAAGTTTGTGAATCCTGCATATGGATCAATTAATTTTGTACTTGCCTCGCAAATATGGGGGTCTGAGTTCAAAGAATTATTTCTACAAAAATTTAAAAGGAAAATAGAAAAGTTATACATAGGTTATAAATTCCATTCAATTCCATTGAAAAGTAACTATATTATGCTATATGCTATTACTATGATAATATTGTAAAGATTAGTGTTCGTAGTAAAAATGCATCCAGCAAGTTAATTTCCTTTGTGTTCCTAACAAAGAATCCCACAGGGTAGAAAGTTCATTTCCTTGCAGTTCTACAGTATAACAATTTTCCTGCACATTTTACTTCTGCTGAAGCTCTATGCTTCAGCCTGAGAATGGCCTTTGTTCTTTACATGAAATGTCTGCTTATTTCTGTATGAAGAATATGAATAAGACTGTTTTTAAAAAATCTTGCAGTCCTTGCATATTTTGAGTTGCACAAATTCAATGGAACATAGAAACACACCTTTGAAAAAGTAGGGCACCTGTATTAAGCATGCAGTCTTATTTTTATCCTATGAACAATGGAGTATAACAACTATTTACATCAGATTTAATTTGTAATTGGTATCAGAGGTAATTCACAGTGTACAGGAGAATGCCTGCAGCTTATATGAGAGATGATTTACAGTGAAGTTGAGGTGTGTGCAGGTTACATAGAAGCAAAATGAGAAATAAATATCAGATGAGACAAACAGATATTAAATAGCAAGATATCCATCAAAATAAGACCAAATTTATATTGTAAAATATAGTAAATAGAAAAATTAGGAAATGGCACTGTGGCTCAGGTGGTAGAGTTGTAGACTTGAGCGAATCAAGATCAGGAATGGTGCCCAGGACAGGCTCCAAATTCAAGCCCCAGGTTTGGCAATAAAGTTTAAATAGATATGGTGTATTCACATGGATCTCTTCTGGAGAGTGGGGGAAAGCCAGAGAACTAGAAGGAAATGGGGTAAAAAGCGCATCTGTGGAGGTCATTAGGCACTGATGAAAGTAAGCTGTACAAATCATGAGTCAAGATGGCAGGGAAACATTGGGAGAGAGTGAGGGTATGGAAGACACAGCATGAAAGGAAATGTATTCAATACCTGGTCCAAGAAATGGTAGTCTCTCTATACATCACCACTATAACAATAGATCAATTAAATTTGAAACAATTTCTTCATGGAGTTGTGTGAGCATAAAGTTAGTGAAGAAAATGTAGCACAGTTAGAAAAACAGCTACAATTATTAGAAATAAAGTACATCACTTAATTGAAACATGAAATACTGGAGCTTAGGTTGAATATTAATTTTAAATATGCTGTTAACAATCATCTAACTTTATTGTAGTATCCAATTAATTATTAATGATAAATATTGAAGTAAGTAAAAACAAAACAAGTGCTTCTGGTTCAAGATGCTTATCCTACCCTAGCTATTAAGGAGGCTGGAAGCCAGAAAACTGGGTAGACAACTCAAATTAAGCAGCTAATCAACATATTGGAGGAGGTGTGGCTCAAGAGATAGTGCCAAAAAAGAAATTAACGCACAACTTAGGAACTGGAAAAACCTACCATGCTCCCGGAATGGGAGGATTAACATTGTGAAAATGACAATACTTCCAAAGGCTATCTACAAATTCAATGCAATACTTATCAATTGTCCGAGTTCTTCAATGAAATATTAAAAACAAGCCAGAAATGTATATGGAACAATAAAAGACCCCAGATAGCAAAAACGATCCATACCAGAAAGAACAGTGCTGGTAGAATATCACTACCAAATTTCAAACTGTACTACAAAGCCATAGTAATCAAAACAGATTGGTAATTGCACAAGAACAAACTTGAGGACCAATGGAATAGGACTGAAGTCCCAGAAATGTACACACAGACCTATATCCACCTAAACTTTGAGAAGGGAGCTCAAAAATAGAATGGAGGAAAGACAACTTTGTCAGTAAATGGTGGTGGCAAAGTTAGTTCATTACCTGTAGAAAACTAAAGCTAGATCTGTATATATAACCTTGCACCAGAATCAATTCCAAAACGATCAAAAACCTCACATTCAAAGCAAACACCCTAAAAAACATTACAGAAAAGAATAGGAGAAACTCTAGTGGTACTTGGCACCAGCCAAAATTTTCTTAATAGAGACCCAGAAACACAACAAATCAAAGAAAGGTTGGACAAATGGGATTGCATGAAACCGCAGAGTTTCTGCATGGCAAAGGACATTGCTAACAAGATCAATACAAAACCCACAGATTGGCAGAAGATCTTCACTAGGCATAAAATGAACATGGGTCTCATATCTAAAATATACTTAGAACTCAAGAAATTAAATCCACAACAACAAATCCTCAGAGAAACAACTGCCCAATAAATAAGTAGGCTAAAGACTTAACAAGAATCTAATCTGAAGAGGAAATAAGAATGGCCAAAAGACATATTTAAAAAAAGGCTCAACTTATAAATATGTTAGAAACAATTACAAGAAAGAAAATACATTTGAATCCTTAATGGGGTTCATTTTTGCCTACAATCAACTTATCTGACCGTTTCTGCTTGTTTCAGACATATACAAGTTATTGCAAATAAGGGAAACCATGGGACCTATGTTTCCTTGGGCCTTTCTTACTTAGTATAATTTTTTCCAAGACTTTCCATTTCCTAACAAATGGAGCAATTTCATTCTAAAAAAAACACAAAAATCAAAAAAAGTCTCAACTTCTCTAGCCAAAAAGAAATGCAGATTAAGACAACCTTGAAATTCCACCTCACCCCAGATAGAATGGCTATAATCAAGAACACGAATAACAACAGATGCTGGAGGGGATGCAAACAGAAAAGGGAACCCTACTGCATTGTTGGTGGGAGTGTAAACTTGTTCAATCACTTTGGAAAGTAGTATGGAGGTTCCTCAAAAGACTCCACATAGTGCTCCCCTTTGACCCAGCAATCACACTTTAGGGTATTTACCCAAAGATCACAAACAAGGGTATACTAAAGCTACCAGCACACCTATGTTTATTGCAGCTTTATTTACCATAGCTAAGACATGGAACCAACCTTGATGCCCCTCAGTAGATGAGTGAATAAAGAAAATATGATATATATATCCATATATACATAATATGTATTTATACATATATGTGTATAGACACACACACACACACACACACACACACACACACACACACACAAACAATGCTTTTCTATGCCTCCATCAGAATAATGGCATCACCCCGTTTATAAGGAAATGTTAAGACTTGGAGAAATGTGTAATAAGTGAAGTAAGCCAGGCCCAAAGAAACATAGGTCCCATGATCTCCCTTATTTGAAATAACTAGTACATGTCTAGGACAAGCAGAAATGGTCAAAAGCTATGTACATATGACCATATCAGATGATATGAAGTGAAATGAGCCCTAAGACAGGAACTCAAGTGGTTTTTCTCTTTCTTGCTCTTGTTTTTAATGTACTATGTGACTTTTTGTTCCTTTGGTATGTTCTTCCCCCACGGTATAACCCCTGTTTTCACTGTATGTTTTTGCGGTGCCTTGCATCTTGTATATACACTTTTCTAATTTGGGGATAGGATGGAAAAAAACAAAATGCTTAAATAGGGATACAGGCTGACTCATTGTAACAATGAGATGTACAAGACACTAGGTTGGGGGCTGGGAAGGTGGATCAGTGGTAGAGTGCTTGCCTTGCATACGTGAGGCCCAGGGTTCGATTCCTCAGCACCACATAAGCAAAAAGAAAAAAAGCTGGAAGTGGCGCTGTGGCTCAAGTGGAAAGAGCTGAGGGAAAATGCCCAGGTCCAGAATTCAGGCCCCACAACTGGACCCCAAAACAAAAAAAAGACACTAGTTTGAAAACGAACTTTACCATTTGAGTGAGGGAGGGTGGGAGGGGTTGCAGAGGTTAGGAGGAAAGAAATGGTAGAGGAAAACAAAGGAGCAGGTAACAATGCTCCATAGGAAATATAATCATGTAACTGTAACCCCTCTGTAAACTATTTTACAATGCAAAAAGATTTTTTTTAAAAGACCAAGTAGTGTCAACAGTGAAGGAGGAAGCGGACAGGATGTGAAGCCTGTGAGTTCCTGTTCCAACACTAGCACAAGAAAGACAGTGGAGGATGAGGTAGGTGTGTCCCATTAGTGTTGAATTTAGACACCAAGCATGCAACACAACAAACGTTCATCTCAGACACAAAGAGAAAAGGGGTAAAAGAAATTTCAATTCAAAGAACTATGTCAGCAAAGGAAAATTGATCAGTAAAACAAACAAGTTCCCAGATACAGCATTTGAAAAATGGTGAGAGACAGACGGAGAGAAGGGGGACTGAAAGAGATGAAGACACAGGGAGGAAAATATATAAAAAGTGAGAGAAAGAGAGAAATGATGAAAGCTTATGAGTAGGAAACAGAATGAAGAGAGTAAATAGAGAAAAAAAATCTTGCGACGACACGTTAGGAAAAATACAAAGGGCTTTCTAGGAAGACCACACACTATATCATCAAATATTATCACGTTTTATGTAGTCAAAGACCAGTAAGCAGTCCAAGAAGTATGTATGGAGAGTAATTTAATTACATGTATCTTAGTAAGTAATCTCTCACATTTGAAGGTGTGTGTGTGTGACCACACTATTTCAGAAACTCCAGTAAAACCTGTTTAACATAATTCAACATTAATCATAAGGAGGTGATCTCTGACAAGTTGTCAGCAAATGTCCACTTTACATGACAAGTGACTCCCCCAATGGCATTGAATCACCAAACAAGTGTGACTACTTTATCTCACATCAGAAAACTCCAAGCAAGTCTGCCCTCAACTAAGACATTTTATAATCTACTTATTCTAAAAACCATCTTACTCTTGTTTAGGAACATGTTCTTGATTCTGAATATTTTTTTTCTGTTTTAAATCTTGGATAAACTTAGCTTCCTAAAATGGAATGTGAAAAATGAGAAATAAAAAACAACTCACCAGAGATCCTCTCATTCTTTCTTCCTGTTGCCAATGAAGAGAAGATTCTGGAAGCATGGCTTAGAGAAAAGGCAATTGACATAGTCAGGAAAGAACCTGTGTGATTATGCCTCAGATTTTCCTGCTCAAAATATTATACATGGAGTGAAAAAGCACAAAGCCTTCTTATGGGAGAAGAATCTTTGATGTCTCAAGTAGAGTATTAAATGCTCCACTGAAGATGACTCCACAGTCCATTAGTTGGTAGACAAACAGTATTCTAGGTGAATATACATACAGAATTCATAAAAACTAAGGTTCCTAAAAATGATTGAATAATTAAAACAAAAATCCACACCTTCAATACTACTAATTATTAATGAAATACATTTAGGGTTGTATGAAATATTTTTCTATTCATTAAAATGGATCCTAGGACGCCATCGAGCTTTTGCACTCTATCTTATTCATTTATACATTTAAACTCCATGGAGAGAATATAGGTTATAACTCAATACTTTTCCCCCAAATTATACAAGGAAATATATACAATACATATTACTTGTATTATAATATTTCAGTAATGGTTTTCAAATGGCACATTTCCCTGCATCCAAATACTTGGAGAACCCTTGAGCAATAACTTGAAATTTGTCATTTAGCCTACTTTACTTAATCAGTAAAGATTATGTAAATACAGTTTTGAGAAGTCCCTAATGCTCACTTTCCTAAACAATCATATGAGAGATAAAGGGCTTAATAAAGATGTAACATGAAATATTAAGCATAGGAGTGACAGAACATCACAGCTAAAGAACCAGAAGATTAAAATCTTATGTTGCAGAAATAATACTAACACAAAATTCTAAGCTGAGGACACCCCAAAATGCAGACTTATAAAAATAAAAAATAAATATTGATATGCTTTTTCTTATATTTAGTGCTTGGCTTTTACACAGAAAATGCTACTGTCCAGAGTTTTTATTTTTTTTTTACACAACTACGTGGATTAGAAACTCTTAATGTAAAATAACATAAATTTTACAGTGATATGTATGAAATACGAAAACCTACTCTGTAAACTTCAGTTAGGTCATTTGTGCTAAGGAACAATATGAATCACTTAAAAGCAACATTTGCACATTCATTTTGGATTGTTCCACATCACAAGAATGGTTTCTTACTTTTAAAAAGTAACAAAGAAATTTCTGTAGGCTAATTATCCATATTCAAATACTCAAAACCACAATTGTTGTAGATTTCAGGGTGGGATATTTTCTTCTTGTTTTGGGATTTAGACTATCATCCTTTAAATTTCAAGTCTTCTAGTTCATATTATTTTATTACAAACATAATCTATATTTAAGAGTTTATTTTGTAACTGGGCTCTGGTGGCTCATGGTTGTAATCTTAGCTACTCAGAAGTCTGAGATCTGAGCACCACAGATTGAAGCCAGCTGGGGCAGGAAAGTCTAAGAGACACTGATCTCCAATAAACTACTAAAAACCTAGAAGTGGAGATATGGCTTAAGTGGTAGAACATTAGGCTGGAACAAAAGAAGTTCAGGGTCAATGTCCAGTGCTTGAGCCCAAGAACCAGGTCTAGCATACAAAAAAGAGCATTTTATTGTATTGTATTTAAATTCTATTGAACAATTGTTTTGGAATACATATTTAGGCAGTCTCTCATTTTAAATAATGTAAAATAGGCTCAATAATCTAGTGGAGAAATTGTAAATTGTCAAGAACAGATAAAGTGGAAAACCTCCATGTTAGTAAAATTTTAAGCTAGGAAAATCCATAGGAACTGCAAAGGATAAAAAGGGATCAACGTGTTTCACTAACATATTTTAAATGAATGTTCAAGCTTCATTGATTTCAATTCCCATGAAGATTTTCTTAAGTGAAATAATACTTCTTTGAGCAGGTTGAGACAAAATGGAGAACACTACCTAAAACTTCATTATACATTACATCTAAAAACCATACCACTTTGAGTAAGACACAGTACTTTAATTTCCTTCTGTAACACTCCATGACAAACACTTTCTTAACTGCAGGTAAAAACCAATGCTATAAGGCTACTATCAGTATATCCACAGGTGAGACATTTGAGAGATCATGTACAAGAATTGATACTGTGAAGAGGCTGAATAAATGAGTAAGAACAGAGATAGATACTTTCAGTTGTGACAATAATTCCTAATCCACAAACCACAGCCCCATGTCCTTTCTGAGAACTAGGCTCTGACTGATTCCTCAGGCAAGTTCATTTCCCCTCCTACTAGTTACTGTTAACCTTCCAACAGCACCTAGTGATTGGGAGTGTTAGAGGAAAGAGTACCACCTGAATCTTGTGCTCTAGTGAGTAGAACCAATCTTTGCTTAAGGCAAGGAAGCTGAAAACATTTTGCCCTTCCTTTACCTTTCTGCCTCTGCTCTGTAGGGCTTGTCAGAATTGACAAGGTATCCTTCTTCAAACATTGCTAGGCTTCATTGCTTAACAGAAAGTAAAAAAAACAGGACCATCACACACTACTGTAATATCTCATGTAGACCTGTTCCTAGTAAAAAGGTCTTGTACAAACACGTGTGAACTAAAGCCAGGAGTACTAAGAAAACTAACAAGGAAGTAGAAGAGCAGAGACACCTGTAGGAGAAACAACACAGGAACCCAAAAAACAACTGTAATATAAATGGAGTCAAATCAGGCACACACCTCACAATTTTGCTACAATTGTTACCATGCTCATCTTACACCTGGGCAAAGATTGTAAGGTCACATGTGTTAACAGCAGAATTTCACCGTCATGGAAATATAAATGCACACTTTCTCCTATTCTGGAGAACCACCCAACTTGCTGTCAGAATGTTGCAAGCCAGTTTCTGGCACCTGGAGACACAAGGGCTGTGGCAGCACAAACTCTGGAGCCCTGAACAAATCATCAGGAACATGTGGAGGATCAATTTTGCCTTGTGTTTTGCATCCAGCTCACAGTTCCTACCTGTTATTAGTTCTGCAGCCTGAGATCCCTTCAAGTTACACCTCCCAAGCTCCACTGAAGAGAAAACTTCCAGCAGCAAGGCAACGGGAAAGGAATTGGAATTTGCAGGCTGGAACCACCCACAGTGGGTGGGGAGGCACATGCGCAGAAGGATCTTTGCCCTGCTTTTAAAAAAAGAATAAAAAACCTGCACTTTCAAAGTATCTGTGCTGCAACATAGACTACAATTCCCACAATGCATCGTGCCACTCTGAGACGAAGTAGGTTTCCACCAGTGCTAGGCCCTTTATCTTACGACTGCAGGGATGCATAGGGAGGTTTTCACCTGCTTCGCATGAACATAGGTGAGTTTTTTTTTTTAAATGAAAATCACTGTGTGTCTTCTGAAACATTGTTAGACTATCTGAGAAATGGACAAGTATTGGAAGCATGAAATAAGTTGGCTTTTTAATTCTTAGATCTACTAATGTAATTGAGCTTATGAGACTTTTGTTTCTGTTCGTGTGTAACAGATAAGTTCTGTTGAATGTAAATGATATCTGATTTCTTTACATTTTGGAATAGCTCCCTGTTCAATATAAAAAGGTATTCGCAGGCACTAAACTGATTCTTGGATCATTTTTCATGCTTTAATGTATACACTGCAATAAAGTAGCAGAATTGCTAGATATACAGCATCATCCTTGCACCAATTA
Source organism: Dipodomys merriami (assembly GCF_024711535.1). Lineage (NCBI taxonomy): Eukaryota > Metazoa > Chordata > Mammalia > Rodentia > Heteromyidae > Dipodomys > Dipodomys merriami. Next base: position 459,697 of record NW_027206165.1, read on the forward strand.
AATTTTTTTAAAAAATCTAACAATTTCCCAGAAATGTCCAAATTCCATTTTTGGAATCTTAAGTACCTTTTGGCTGTTTCCAAATTTTTCCTTTCCTTTAAGGTTCTTTACTTTTCATTTCTTTTCTTTGATGTTCATTGCTGCTCTTGTGGCTTGAACTCATGGTGTTCCCATTATCTTTTCTTTAACAATTTGTTCAGCTAAATAGTGAAAAGCATCCTGTGGGTGGGAGGAGTGGTCTTAGAACAGGCACCTCACCACAATTACTGTTCAAACTAATGGTGGTTTGGGGAGATCGGGGGGAATGTGGGTGAGGTGCAAGTGTGAAGTGAAGGATAGGTTTCAGTGAAGCTTGATGGCTTGTCCCAAACCAGTGTGTTTTTGTCTTTCCATTTGCATGCCCTATTCCAGTGTGAATTCCTCCCTCTTCTATGATCCTAAAAGTTCCTCTCAGTCACTCTAAGCTACCTCATATTGTCTTCCCAGGTGTTACCCATTAGACTTTGGAATAAATCTTTGTTATCCCAGGTCCTAAGTGTGGGAAGAGTCAGGGCCACTTCTAGAAACCAGGCTTGTTTCCTGACCCCTGGGATTTGCCACAGTCAGGAATAGTCAGGCATCATTTGGGACAACACAGTTCCTTTACTGATAATGCAGCATCACCAGAGAATTCCTAACTTCTTAGCTCCCTAGGAGCTCTTCTCAAAATAACTGTGTAGGCCTAATCTTTCCAGGCCCAGTGATACAACTATAGTCAAGCAACTTCTAAGCCTGAGTAGGGAGGATCATTCAAGCTCAGGAGATGAAGGCCATTCTAGGTAACATAGAAAGATTGATTTTCAACGAAACACAAGTGTAGCAGATCTTTACCAGATACCATCGGGGAGGGACATACACAGCAAAAAAGAAATCATCCTACAAATATGTTAGAAACAATAGCAATAAAGAAATATTTGAGACTCATATCTGATAAACCAATCAGAAAACAGGAAGTGGTACTATGGCTCAAGTGGTAGAGCACTAGCTTTGAGCTGAAGAGCTGAGAGACAGTGCCCAGGCCCAGAGTTCAAGCTTCACAACTGATAAACCTATCAGTTTGGGTCTGGCCCTTAACTTCTTGGTGTTCTATTATGAGATTCTGAACTCCCCAGAGAAAGCTTGCTTTCTTGCAAAGACAGGTTTTGATGAAGTCATTGCTGAACTTGATACATTAAGTGAAGAGGGGTTCAAAGACTGCACGCTAATATAGTAGTTACTGAGAGAAAAGTTGACATTGTAGATATGATCACCAAGGAGATGAAGTGAAAGCAGGAGAAGGAGGGGAAAATTAAATGGCCTTCCAACTTTTGTCTGCCTCATTCTAAAATTTATACAGCAGACTAATTGCCATCCATGCTGTCCCACAAATAGTTTGTTTATGATTTATGATGGGTTTATGTTGCTTCTATTTGAATCTCTATATTTCTCAGGGTTTTTTGTTGTTGTTTTTTAATATTAGGGGAATAGATATTGCCTGTTAACATTTAGTGATTTATCTGTTTTCATCTTCAATTGGCCTATATGAAGATGTAGAATTTTTTTTTTTTTTGGGTCTAGTCATGGGGCCTGAACTCTTGGCCTGGGTACTGTCCCTCAGCTCTTCAGCTCAAGGCTAGCACCCTACCACTTGAGCCACAGCGCCACTTCTGGCTTTGTTCTTTTTTGCTTATGTGGTGCTGAGGAATCGAACCCAGGGCCTCAGGCATGCAAGGCAAGCGCTCTACCACTGAGCCACCTTCCCAGCCCGAAGATGTAGAATTTTTACAAGTTGTAAATGTTTGGCATGTACTTTGGTACATGGGGACTTCACAAGGGCCAGTGTGTGTTAAAACTGCTTCCATGTTGAAGTGAAGAAATCTTCCTACATATTGGTTTGTACTGGTGGGGAATAAAAGGGAAAATTGGTTCCAGGCACAGGTGTAGTTATTCTGGATATTCGAAAATTTTGGAGCACTAGCAGGGCTGTGGTACAGATATTCCATGGCTGTTGCATTCTGGAATCATCTATTTCTGTGGAAGAGTCTATTTCAGGGTGCACACCTTAGACTACAGTACCAGAAGTATTATTTGAGACAAAGTTGTGTCCCAATTAACTCTGGATAAGGGCAGAAATGGTTCACATTCCATTATTTGTAATGTTACCTGCTGCTTGCTCTCATTATTTTTGCTACAGATTTTATTTGTATTTAACTGTTTTAGACAACCTACAAACAAAAATATAAAAGTAAAGATGCAGTGAAAACGAACTGTTTGGTAATCATTATTACCGTTTTCTCTACAACTTTTCATGTAAATTATTCTTTTGTATTTGATATGCCTCAAAAGAAATTGCACATTATTATAACTTTGTTCCTTACTCCCTTTTGGCAGCTAATGGGCTTTTACCAAGTTTAAAGTGCAAAATTTATCACAATAACAAAAATACTAATCTATCTACCAACTACCTCCTACAAACCCAAGTTTTTCCTTGGGGAGGGGAAAATTGATTTGAAAAATATGTTCCAGTTAAAATTTTGATATATAGCATTTTCTAACTTAGGAAGCCACATTTTTGACTCACCATGACAATGGTTAGTATTAACTGAAAATTCTGTGCATCTAAATCAATTTTGGTTTTTGAGAATTTTTTGATTCAGCTTGCCTTCAATTTTGGTAATTGTATTTGCCAGGCACGCAGGATTACCGTTGTTTTGTTTTTTTTTTAGCCTTCTGTCTTGTCACTAACCATTCCTCCTTGGTGGCCATGTACTTCCAAAAAGGTCACATGCCGTTTATGGTCTACTCACTGTCTAAGATCCCTTGCTTTCTTGCTTGCATCCCACAAACTATTAACCATCCTCTACTGCAGCACATCTCACCTTACTTAATGTGATTGTGTATCTCCTACAAACTCTATCCTGAATGCTCTGCCATTGTTTGTCTTTAAATCTTCTCTAAGTAATGATGGGTCTGAGTTATATCAAATCTCACCCTACAGAATATTTCCTCAGAAAGTTACAGAAGACACCAAATAAAAGTGCCATTTTAAAAGACAAGTGGGGCTGAGAAGGTGGCTCAGTGATAGAGTGCTTGCCTTGCATGCACAAGGCCCTAGTTTCTATTCCTCAGCACCACATACACAGAAAAAGTCAGAAATGGTGCTGTGTTCAAGTGGTAGAGTGCTCGCCTCAAACTGCAGAGCTGAGGGACAGCTCCCAGGCCCAGAGTTCAGGCCCCACGACCGAGAAAAAAAAAAGATATATTTTTTCTTTCAGAATGTAAGATCCTCCAGAGCAGGGACAATATTTTCTGTATGTTCTACTGTGTTCAGTACACCGTAAATGCTCAATAAATATTGATGATTGGAGGCAAAAAATATCTGCTTTCTTCATTGGAAATATCAACTATACCAATTACTATTCTTGTGTTTGATAATAGTTCTAAAATAAAAACTGCCATTCTTTCAAAGACAAACATATAGACACATATATGTATATAAGTACACATATAATGTTTTGGGGGTAATCAGTAAGATTGTATTTCATTAATATGAAATATTAAATTAGTGTTATATATAAATCAATACAAACCCATCCAGTCATTGAATCCGTCCAGACTCCTTCATAAACCTGTAAACTTATCATATCTTTTGCACAAGCATTAGTCCTCCTGAGTAAGCTCAGGTCAGGAGAAGTCACAACAGGACACAAGATCCATATCAGGGCCTTAAAAATAGGCACACAAAAGAGGTGTGATCAGTTTTGAAAGAAGAGGTATCAGTAAGATTATTAAATTATTTGGGATTGAAAGCCAAAGAAATGAAGATCTCTACAAAGAAGGGGACTAAAAAGAAAAGGAAATATCTCTGAGGTCCATTCAGTCCAGTGTTCATGTACAAGTCTTCCAGGGGTGATGGGCCACAGTGTGATGCCCAGTAGCCCACGTGCTTAACTGCTCAAGGCAGGATGAGATGATGTCTAGGGGCTTGCATACAGGATGGCTGAAGGTCACAGTAATAGGAGACAGAACCTTTATAAGAGGGGCCCTTTGTGTGTAATCCTAGTTACTTTGGAGGCTGAGATCTGAGGATCAGGGTTCAAAGCCAGCCCAGGCAAAAAGAAAAATCTATAACTTTTTTTTTTACTAGTCTTATGTCTTGAACTGAGCATCTGGGAGCTATCCATGAGCTCTTTTGCTCAAAGGTAGCACTCTTTTGCCACAGCACCACTTCTAGATTTTTCTGTAAATAATTGGAGATAGGAAACTAACAGATTCTCCTGCCCAGGCTGGCTTTGAATTGACATCCTCAGATATCAGCCTCCTGAGTAGCTAGGATTAAAGGCCTGAGCAATTGACACCTAGCTCATACGAAACTCTTATCTCCAAGTAATCAGCAAAAAGCCAGAAGTGGAGGTGTGGTTCAATTGGTAGAGTGCTAGCCTTGAGCATAAATATTAAGGGATAGCACCCTGGCTTGAGATCAAGCCCCAGGATCAACAGAAGGAATAGAAAAGAAATAATCTGAAAATCACAAGCCAGGAAGATGCAGGATATAGAGCAGAAGGAGTCTACTGTGTTTATGTAGCAGACAGACAAAGTGAGACCCAATGAGGCCAGAGGTCTGTGAAGCAGGTAAGACACTTGCCAAAGTTTTTCCTAGGATGGCAACATGCAGCATTTTGCATTTGTACCAGCAGGTGGCACTAAAACAACAAGGCTAAGCAGGCCTAGTTGGTTGGCTCTAAGTAATGAGCAGGTGATTTTGTATATTTGCTGGGTGTTGGTGGTGGAATGGGTTGAATTGAGGCCCTTCAGGATTCTCTTCCTTCATTCTTCCATTATCTTGTTCATCATTCCATTTTACAGATGAGGAAAGCTCTGAGCTGATTTTTTAAATTAGTTATTTGCCTGATTTTTGCTAGCATTGGGGCTTTAACTCAGAGTCTGTCACTCTTACTTGGCTTTTCTTCTCAAGGCTGGCACTCTTCCCACTGGAGCCATATGTTCACTTCTGGGATTTTGCTGGTTCATGGGAGAAAAGAATCTCTCAAATATATCTGCTGGGGCTGGCTTTGAACTGAGATCTTCAGATCTCTGCCTCCCAACTAGCTAGAATTACAGTCGTAAGCCATCAGTGAGTTGTTTTAGAGATGATTTTTTAAAATAATATTTTTTCTTTTATTGTGAAAATACTGTACAGAGGGGTTACAATTACATGGGCAAGATAATGAGTACATTTCTTATAAAATAATATTTCTATGTTCATCCAATGTGTGTGTGTGTGTGTGTGTGTACACCCTCATGCACGCATACACACACACACACACACACACACACACACACACACACACACACATACACACACACACACAGAAGCAGGGACCTTGTCCAAGCCCAGTCAAAGGGCAGAACAATGTTCACACCAACCATTTATTGTCCAGTGGTCTTAGATTTTGGGTGAGGGGAAGGGAGTGTTCTGTTACTCTCTGCCTTTTGGGCTAGGCCTATTCCTTCCTGGTGACTACTTTGTTTCTCATCACAGACTCCCAAAACTCTCCTAGGGAGTTCAGGGCTGCCACCCCGAAGATCTCATGTCTTTCTGTCCAGCTGTAGGCTTTCTCATTATGGGAAGAACATGGGCTCCTTGGGCAGAGATCATAATTTAGTCACCTTTAGTGCCTTAACCTGAAACCTGCCACATCCCTAGATGGAGGCTGGACACACAGACTTCATTCCTTCATTCTGCAAGCCATTCCTTTGCCACACTGCACATGGCAGCATGCGTGTTCTGGGAAGGGTCTCAGATGAGCTTCTCTGGACAAAAGCAGATAAATAGTAACAAACAGATATGGAAAAATAACACAGAAAGAAGGACTCTGGAGGTGGAGAACTAAGGATCTTGGTTCAAAGACAACTTGGGTAGGAAAAGTCCCTAGACTTACCTTCAAAGAACCAGAAAATATTCCAAAGTGGGGCTGTGGTTCAAGTGGCAGAATTCCAGCCTTGATCAAAAAAGCTAAGGGACAGTGACTAGGTTCTGAATTGAAGCCTCATTACCAGCGATAGATAGAGATAGATAGACAGACAGACAGAAAGATAGATAGATAGATAGACAGACAGATAGATAGATAGATAGATAGATAGATAGATAGATAGATAGATAGATAGATAGATAGATAGATAGATAGATAGATAGATAGATAGATAGATAGATAGATAGATAGATAGATAGATAAACAGGTTTTCTGCATACTGGTATTTCACACCTGTAATCTTAGCTACTCAGGAGACTAGGAGTGAGGCAAGAATCATGGTGTGCAGCCAGACAAGGCAGGAAAGTCCAGAAGACACTTATCTCCAATTAGATATCAAAAAGCTGAAAGCAGAGCTGTGCCTCAAGAGATACAGAGATAACCTTGAGTAGTAAAGCTGAGGGACAATGTGCAGGTCCTATGTTCAATTCCCAGGATGAACATGCACACATGCACCTGTGCACACATATACACACAAGCACACACACACATACACACACACACAAACACACACACACACACACACACAGAGGAAGATACGGTAGTATGACCATGGGCTGTAGGGTATAGAGGGGGTGGCTGACTGGGAGCCGTGTTTTGGGTGTGGTGCTGGGGACAGAACTGGAGGAAGGGTCTCCTACAGGCCTAGGAATGGGGACTTCAGTAACAGGAAGAGCCAGCATCCAAATCTAAGGGACAACAGCAAACGGGGAGGAGACAGAACTCTCTACACAGTTCTAGATTGTTCTGCTAGGTCCTAGTGTGTTAGGCAGGTGAATGAATGTTCTCTTCATGGCCTTCATCTCTCTGGCTGTTAGTGGACCCCCTGGGTGTGTATGCATACATACAGGTCCTGGGGCTTGAATTCAGAGCCTGGACATTGACCTTGAGCTGTTTATGCTCAAGGCTCGCATGCTACCTTTTGAGGAACATCTGTACTTCCAGCTTTTTAGTAATTAAAGGGAAATGAGTGTCTCCTAGCTCATGCCTGTAATCCTAGCTACTTAGGGAGCTAAGATATGAGGGACATGGTTCAAAGCTAGCCCAAACAGGAAATTCCATGAGACTCTTATCTATAATTAACCACCTGAAAACTAGAAGTGTTGCTATGGCTCCAAGTGGTAGAGTGCTAGCGTTGAGCAAATGAGTTCAGGAACACCTAGGTCCTGAGTTCAAGCCTCGGTACTGACTCACTCCTACCCCCTGTAATAACTCAAAATAAGAAGTCTCACAAACTTTCATGCTCAGGTTGGCTTTGAACCATGATCTTCAGATTTCAGCCTCCTGAGTAGCTAAGATTAGAGGTGTGAACCACCAGCCTCTACCTCACTTGACTTTTCACTCAAGACAGCCCTTTACCTCTTGAGACACAGCTCCACTTCCAGTTTTTGTTTTTTGTTTTTTGTTTTTTTGAGTAACTGGACATAAGAGTCTGTTGGATTTTTCTTCCCAGGTTGACTTTAAACCATCATTCTCTGATCTCAGCCTCCTGAGTAGTGAGAATAACAGGTGTGAGCAATGAGCACCTGGCTACAGCTCTCTTCTTGGCCCTTTTTCAGTTACACCACCTCCCTAGGTTCCTGCCCTGGCTTTTCACTCCCTTGCTATCATTGGAGGTGATTGTCACTCCCTCCTATTTTGACTGAGTCACTCAGTCTCTGGTCCCAGGAATCCACTGCAATGCTATTATGATGACTAGGGCAAACATAAGAGAATAAGCCAGGGACAGACAGTATGGAATCTGAGCCTGCTGGCTCTTACATCTGCCAGTGTGTGAGTGATCTTGGGGCTTCTGATAAATGCCACTGCCCTCTTGGAGACCTCCAAGGAGTTAGTTGAATGCCCACTCACTGAAGGCATGCCAAGTCCTGGAGTACAGGGCACTAAGGCTCTTCCTGTTCTCCACTGCCACCAGTGGGACTGTGAGAAGTCATGTCCCTCTTCTGAGCCTTCATTTCCTCCATAGTTCACAGACATTGTCCTTAAACTCTTGCATTTCAATCCCTTCTCCTTTCTCCTGGATCTTTGCCAGAAGTCTCATACTTATGATTTTTGGGCTTTGCTTTTGGCTAAGCTGATCTGTCTGTTCCCAGCCTGGAAATCACACCATTATAATCATCCTTACTTGGTAGAGAAGAGAATGGGGACTAAAGGTTTGTGATGATGAGATGGGAAAATGGAGACCCAGTCTTTCCACCCCCCTTTTTTATTTTTATTGTGAAAATACTGTACAGATGGGTTACAATTACATGGGTAAGATAATGAGTACATTTCTTATCAAGCATTGTAGCCTCCTCCTTTGTTTTCCCTTCCCATCCTCCCCCCACCACCCAATCCTCGCCCCCTCCCCCGCCTGCACCAAAGTTGTAATGTTCATTTTCAACATAACCACTTGTACATTTCACTGGAAACCCAGTCTTTGAATGAGGAGTTTGTTAAAGAATATTAAAAACAACCCAGGCAACGGTGGTTCCTGCCTGCCATTCAAGCAACTTAAGAGGCTAAGATCTAAAGACCATGGTTTGAAGTCAGCCTGGGCAAAAAAGCCTGTGAGAGTCTTACCGACAATTAACCAGTTTTAAAAAGTCAGAAGTGGAAGTGTGGCTTAAGTGGTAAACACCAGACTTGAGCAGAAAAGCTAAGCAAGAGAGCAAGCCCTACTATCATAGCACTTGTGCACGCACGCACACGTCATGCACACACACACAATCAATAAAATGTGTTTTTAAATAAACCAGCACTTCTAGACTGGTGAATCTATTCTTCTTTCAAAACCCTTGGCTTTGGCTTTGGCTTCATCAGTATGAGGTCCCAGAATGAATAGCACCAACATTGAAGCTACCTAAAAAAGCCAAATAAGGACACCTAGTAGGAAAAGTTTTTGTATCCCACCAGGAAGGTTGAAGACACAGACGATGAATAAGCAGTTTGTTAAAATACATACATAAATAAAAAGGGACCTAGATATTGGTGGCTCATGCTCGTAATCCTAGCTACTTGTGGGGCAGAGATCTGAGGATCACTATTCAAAGCAAGTCTGGACAGGAATGTCTATGAGTTTGCTTGCTTGCTTTCCTTTTTATTTTTTGCCAGTCTTGGGCCTTAAATTCTAGGCCTGGGCACTGTCCCTAAACTTTTGCTCAAGGATTGCACTCAATCACTTGAGCCACAGTGCCACATCTGGCTCTTTCTGTGATTAACTGGAGATAAGAATCTCCCGAACTTTCCTGCCTTTACTGGCTTTAAACTCAGATTCTCAGATCTCTGCCTCCTGAGTAGCTAGGATTACAGGTGGGAGCCACCAGCATAGGCTGACTGTGAAACTCTTATCTCCAGTTAACCTCCAAGAAAACTGAATGGGGGGGCTGTGGTTCAAGGGGTTGAGTGCTAGCATTAAGCAATAAAACTTCAAGGACACGACCCAGACCTTGAGTTCAAGGCACAGGACCACACAAAAAATAATAAAGAGGGAAGTAGCAAGGGGTAGTGGGAGGAGAGACTTACCATTCATCAAATACAATAGTCTAGAAGCTGACAAGGTGCTGACCCAAGTCACAACCAATCATCTATTTGAGGAAGCACAGTGACAACCAAGTAAACAAACAAATATGTGAAGCTACCATAGCAAGATCAACAGTGCAGGTGAGAGGGCTTTAAAGGGGTCATTATGAGTCAAGTGCTGGTGGCTCACACCTGTTATCCCAACTACTCTGGAGCCCTCCATGAGACTTTTATCTTCAATAAACTACTCAAAAAAGCTGTGGCTCAAGTAGTAGAGCACTAGCCTTAAACTCCAGGACAGGGCCCAGGCCCTGAGTCAAGCCCCAGTCCTCAGACTTCAGCTTCCTGAGTAGATAGGATTACATATGTGAGCCACCACAGCAAGGCAACCTTTTATTATATATTATCTCATTTAATGTCCATGACTGCCCCAATAGGAGGGCTCAGTCTAAAAGTATCAGTTCTCATTTACTTTCAGTCAATGATCAGGTCTGTTTTTCCACTGAAAGTAGTCTTGTCTCTGGGAGGAGGATAAAAATCCCAAAAGCCCTTTCCTTTGTTTGGTGCATCCTATATTACAAAAGTGATGAAAGGGGCTGGGAAGGTGGCTCAGTGGTAGAGTGCTTGCCTTGCTTGCATAAGGCCCTGGGTTCGATTCCTCAGCACCACATAAGCAAAAAGAAAAAGCTGGAAGTGGCGCTGTAGCTCAAGTGGTAGAGCGCTAGCCTTGAGCTGAAGAGCTGAGGGACAGCGCCCAGGCCCCACAACCAGACCCCCCCCAAAAAAAAAGTGATAAAAAGGCATGAGATTAAAGCTGGGTTCTTAAAGTATTGTGGGAAGCCTGGCCTGATTTGCAACTTTTATTAAAAAATGACTCCGGGAAGATAAAAACAAAACACACCTCAACTCCAATTTCCTTCAGAGTCCTCTAGGAAGCTAGTTGAAGTGAGGTGAAGGGGAGAGAGACTAAATAATTTCCTTCCTTTTATGACTTTGACTGCTATGCTCAAGCAGTAATTACTGAATACAATAGCTACAATGTACCTAGCTGGGGAAGGTCGTCAGTTTACTTTCCCAAGGTGGAGAAGTATATGAGCTAAAATTTAAGGTCTCAGCTTTACTTAGGCTGCTTGGCTCAGGGAAGAGGGGGACCTTTTCTGCAAATTCTTCTGTCCAGAAAGAGCTCTAGTTTATTCTCAATAAACAGTAGCAGGTGCTGCTAGAGATAAGGATGGTATAGAATAGATTGTGACCTAGGTGCTGACATCCTCCAGAGGGAAGCCCAAACTGAGACCTGCTCTGTAGAGAAATCAAAGAACTAGTGAAGAATGAATATTTTAGGTCAGCAGGCAAGGGAAGGGGTTGCTGAGGTAGAATTTCTGCTCCTGTTCCTGAGAAAATGGAGAAAATTACACAAAGGTTTATTTTTACGTGTGTGTGTGTGTGTGTGTGTGTGTGTGTGTGTGTGTATGCATGCCAGGGGGCTTGAACTCCAGGTCTCATGCCCTTGCTTAGCTTTTCCTGCAAGGCAGATCCTCTACCACTTGAGCCAAACCTCCACTTTGAGGTTTTTTGCTAGTTTATTGGAGATAGGAGTCTGTCAGCTTTGTCTGCCCAGTCTGGCTTTTAACAAGTATCCTCAGATCTCAGCCTCCTGAGTAGCTAGGGTTATAAGCAGAAGCCTTCAAGTATCCAGGTCCACACAAAGGTTTAGAGAAGTTTCTAGAGGAGACCAGAGCAAATTTGCAAAGGCCCTACCTGATTTGTTAACTTCTTGGGTATTTATTTAATTAGGAAAAGAGCAAGATCAGCCTAACTAGGAGAAAAGCAAAAGGTGTAAATCGGTCATATCATATGGGCCTCGCAGGCTGTAAGGATTCTTGTGGATTGTTAATGTGAAGGAAAAGTACTGGTGAGTCCCTACAGTACACCTGGGGTTCTAGCCGCTCCTCTGGCTACTCTGTTACAGCAGTGTGCCCAATACAAAAGAAGTATAATATTAGTCATCGCATCATTCACAGTAGTGGAAAGGTAGGAGCAACCCAAATGTCCATGGATGAATAAACAAAATGTGATCTATGCATCCAATGAAATACTATTCAGTCTTAAAAAGGAATGGCATTCGGACCCATGCTACATGAATGAATCTTTAAAATATTGTAAGTGAAATAAACCAGATATAAAAAATGACAATTTATGTTTCCATATCCATAGTTAAACAATAGTAAAAATAAATAAATAAAAGTCAAATTTGCTGGGTACCCATGGCTCACATTTATAATACTAGCTTCTCAGTGGGCTGAGAACTGAGGATGGAGGCTTGAAGCCAGGCTAGGCAGAAAAATCTCTGGGGCTCTTAACCCAATTATACCAAAAAGTCAGAAGTAGAGGTAGGACTCAACAGTAGAATATCAGCCTTGCGTAAAAAAAATTCAACTTCGAGTGGAGAATGAGTCGGTCAGTGCCGGTGAGAAAGAGCAAGCTTTCTGGGTGCAACAGCACTGTGGCAGAGTGAGCACACAAAGCCAGCCCTAGGCTGACAAGGAAGGGCAGAAAAGACAGGAGAGGTTTGATTACTTTTATTGGCCAGCCCTGTGGGTTGACCCCAGGGCCTGGGTCCTGTTCCTGACCCTCAGTGTGCTGAAGGCTAGTGCTCTACCACTTGAGCCACAGCCCTGCCCTGCTGTTGGCTTTTTCTGAGTCTTTATTGGAAATAACACTTTCATGGACTTCCTGCCAGGCTGGCTTCAGAGATTGATCCTCAGATCGTGGCCTCCCGAGTAGCTAGGCATACAGGCATGAGCTACTACTTCCCCCCATTTCATTAACTCTTGTGTGTCATCCCCAGGAATGTGCACTGGAGCCAAGGTGACCCAAGCCTTCAGGGGAGCCCCAGACCCCGGGGGCTGAGCAAAGGCGGGGCTCCGCCACTATCTGCAAAGCCCAAAGACCTCGACTCCAGTGACCACAGAAGCATAGGAGGCAGGGATCAGATCCTGGAGTGCACTCCAACTGCACCAAAATGCACCATGAGCACCAATGCCCAATGAGCAGGCAGCAGTGGAAAGTGCTATAGAGTCGGAGTGGGACAGCGCCATTGCTGTCTTGGGTTTGGTTAGTTGTTGCCGCTGCCACCAAGTGGACATGCGGATGTACTAAGGACGTCACGTCTGACTGTCCATATTGGACACATGGTGATTGTAGAGTCTGGCATCTAGTCTTCATGCTGGGGGAGGAAAACCATCCTCCCAGATGAGAGGCGTGCCTGGATCCCTGGAGGCAGGGGTGGGCACTTGGCTGATAGGTTATTGAACCTGTCAGTCCAATGCCTGGGACTGGGAATTTCCTGTGGCTCTGCCCCGTGAACTGATCTCTTTAGGCCAGATGATGGGCGTGTCCGGATCCCTGGGGTGAGCACTTGGCTGATAGGTTATTGAACCTGTCAGTCCAGTGCCTGGGACTGGGAATTTCGGGTGGATCTGCCCGTGCTCTGATCTTTTTAGGCCCGGATCAGCTTAAGTCTTGCCACGTGTGTCTCCCTAGTTGAGTGCTGGGTCCTGTCTCATCTTTGGTCATCATGCCATTGTAATTCAGATCTCCATGGAAGCTGAATTGCCTTGTTGGTATTGTTTTTATTTCTTTCCTCTTTAGCATGTTTGCTAGCTGTGTTATGTGTATTTGGGGGGCTGTGGGCCTTTGTAACAACGGGCGGCCTGCAGCCTGTTAACTGTGTAATAAAGACTCCAATATTTTATATTCCCAAGTGTGGCTTCAGGGATAGCTCACAAAACAGCTAGTGGGGTGCAGGGTTGCCGGGCTCTGAAGGGGCTTTTTTAGCGGTGGTACTGGTGGCCCTGGTCTTCCTGCCCAATGTGGGGCTGTGGGCTTTGTACCAGGAGAGGCAGCTTGGTGGCACCTGTGGGGGATTCAGAAAAAGTGCTGGTTCTAGCGGCTGGGCAGGTGAGTGCCTCGGTCCGGTGCAGCATGGAATAATGCTTTCCCTCTTCTCCAAATACTTTTCTGCTGCCCCTTCTTGCTCCTCCTTATCCTGTCGGAGTCCTCAGAGGCGGCAGGGGGGAACATTTGCACTTTTCCCCGCTTTTTTTCCCCAGATGGGGCAAATTGAGGATGAAAATGTGTCCACTCAATTGAGTCAGAATTAGAACCCAGGGCCCTTGGTGCCCCAGTCTGGGACTCTTATTTCAAATTTCTATGCTTTACAGTCAGTCCTCCTTTCTGTTGCCCTCTCTCCTCCCCTGACCTCCCAATATTCTCTTTCTGGGGAGAACCCTGTGTCCCAGGGTGTGATGCCTTCTGTAGGACTGGTTCCCCCCTCATCTCTGCTCTCCTCCCTCATCCCCCCCCACCTCACCTGATCCTGTTGTTTCTGCTCAGGTCAATCCCTTTTTCATTTTACCATTTGCACAGGGGCCCCTGGGCCTCCCTGCTCCCTTCTCCCTATTTGGCTTTCCCCATTCCTATTTTTTTCTCAGATCCTGTGGATTCCTTGGGGAGTGAGTGCAGAGATCCTCTTGGAGCTTCAGGTGCGTTGGATAGGGTGAAAGGTGAGTTTCTGGTTCTTGAGGAACTTGCCACCTTTAACTCTCCAGGAGTATGGAGGTGTCCTGGTGGAAGGATCCCCCGAAATGTCCCAAAGCACAATTCCTTGAGGGTAGAATGCCACATGCCTTCCTCCTCTCCTCTGAATTGACGGGACTTGGTATTTTTTCCATTCCAAATTGTGATCATTTTTGTTATTGCCTTTTTTTTTTTTTTTGTCGGTTGTGGGGCTTGAACTAAAGGCCTGGGCACTGTCCCTCAGCTCTTCAGGTCAAGGCTAGTGCTCTACCACTTGAGCTACAGCGCCACTTCCGGTTTTCTGGTGGTTTCTTGGAGATAGGAGTATCACGGTCTCTCCTGCCCGGGCTGGCTTTGAACCGCGATCCTCAGATCTCAGCCTCCTGAGTAGCTAGGATTACAGGCGAGAGCCACCAGCGCCCGGCTTGTTATTGCCTTTTTGAAACTTAATCATGTACCTGTACCTGTGTACATGCATTAGGCTAAATTTGCATTTTTTTCTCTGTGTGTGTGTGTGTGTGTTCGTGTGTGTTCATGTGTTCAGATCCTGGGACTTGAACTCAGGGCCTGGGTGCTGTCATTTAGTGTTTTTCACTCATGGCCCGTACTCTGCCGCCTGATCCACAGCTCCACTTCTGGCTTTTTGGTGGTTCATTGGAGATAAGTGGTACAGATTTCACTGGCTTAGAACAAAGATTCTCATATTTCAGCCTCCTGAGTAGCTAGGATGGCATGTGTGAACCATTGGCACCTGGCTTTGACTGCTCCCTCACATCATTCCAACTCCCTTATCTCCTAGCAAGTCTATGGATACTTAAATTGCTTCCTATAGTAGGGCATTTCAGATTTGCTTTTGGGATTTTTCCTGGTCCCATAAGAAGTGGGTAATTTGTATATCAGGATCTGACTTGACTGACTGTTGGCTGGCCTCAAAGGAAGAGGTTGAATTTTTATTGTTGGGGGGGTGTCCTGTCATGGGGCCTGAACTCTGGGCCTGGGTGCTGTCCCTCAGCTCTTCAGCTCAAGGCTAGCACTCTACTACATGATCCACAGCACCACTTCCAGCTTTGTTCTTTTTGCTTATGTGGTGCTGAGGAATGGAACCCAGGGCCTCATGCATGCAAGACAAGTGCTCTACCACTGAGCCACCTTTCCAGCCCAAGAGGCTGAATTTTTGAGGTTGATGCTTTTCCTTTCTCCTCAGTCTCTGGCTGGTCTCTGGCCATTCTGGTGTCTTGAGTACAGAGGGCTCTTTGTTCTAGGGCTAATCAAATGGAGATTAGCAAATGCTCTAGGTAATTCCTTGACGTTAACTTGGCAGCTAAAAGTACATCCTGTAGCAGTTAATTGCCCTTGTCAGTGTTTGAATTGTGTGAGTGAGTTATGTGTCTTCTGTATTTTGCATATGCCAGACCCTCTGCATTTCATACATGTGTCACAGTCAGAAAGACAAAGACTTAAATGAAACTGTTGCTTCCTAACAACCACAATGGAACTGGGAATGGAGGGAGCCTCTGTAGCATGTGCAGTAGAGTGGGGAAAGGAGGTGAGCCAGAGATAACCTAGCCCGGATCTCTCTTTGAGACCTCTCCTCTTTCCCAACTTCATAATGGAACTGAAGGAAAGCTGGTAACCAGGGCTGCTAACATTAGCCCAGGGCCTGCAGGCAGAGTTAAACTCTCCTCAGCAGGGATGATTAACAGGTCTGGCCTTATCCTGGAGTAATGGAGCTGGCAGAGGGGAGGTTCAGGAGCCTCTAGAGAAGCTCACCCCCACTTCAGGGTGATGGGTCCTAGGTATGAGCCTAGCTCCAGGGTCTCTCAGTGGGCCCTGGCCTTATGGATTACCAGAGTGCTAGTTAATAAAGGAATATAATTAGTTAGCTGGGCACCAGTAGCTCATGCCTATAATCCTAGCTACTCAGGAGGCTGAGAGCTGAGCTCATGATTCAAAAACAGCCTTGGCAGAAAAGTCTGAAACTTTGCTCTCCAATTAACTACCAAAAAGCCACAAAGTGGATCTGTGGCTCAATTGATAGGAGCACAGAAGCTCAGGGACAGGATCCAGACCCTGAGTTTAAGCCCTAGGACCAGTCCCCAAAATAAAACAAAACTGAAACACAAAGTTACTCTTGTTGACTTTAAGAGTACTGCGCTATGGCTGGCAATTCTAGGTGCTAGTAGGACTCTCATTCCAGAAACCTATAAGGAAACTAGGGTTCTGTGGGGCTTGAACTTGTTTAAGATCCCTACCATGAGCTAGATTACTATTGGCCTTCCTGGAATTGTGCCCAAGGCTATCTAATTATTGGGCATGTACAGCCTTTTAATTTAACTTTCATTCTCTTGGAAGTGAGCTGTGGCTAAAGTGGTAGAGCATCAGCCTAGAGAGAAAAGGTTATGACATAGCACACAGACCCAGACTTCAAGCACCAGCACTGGCACAAATAAATGCTCTCTCTTTTCCACCTATATGAGCCATGGAGAGACTGGTGTTGGAGTGAATGCAGTTGTGCTCTTTTGCTTACTAACTGGTGGGTCTTTCTGTACTTTATAGTGCCGGCTGTGGCTTGAAATCATGGCCTGGGTACTATAAACTGAGCTTTTTTGCTCAGTTTTACCACTTGAGCTACAACTCTAATTCTAGGTTTTTAGGTGGTTCATTGGAGATAAGAGTCTCATGAACTTTCCTGCCCAGACTGGTTTGAACCATGATTTTCAGATCTTGGCCTCTCCTGAATAGCTAGGATAACAGATGTGGGCCACCAGCACCTGGCTTAGCTGGCTAAAATGCAAACCACCTGGAGGCACCCCAGAGACTTGGATTTAGTTAGTCAGGTTGGGGCTGGCACTGTACTCTGTGTCTGTGTGTCTGTATGTACTTGTGCAGTTGCCTAAACACAGGACCTCATATTCTATTTTGTTGTTGTTGATGCTGGGGCTTGAACTCAGGGCTAGGGACATATCCATGAGAGTCTTTTTCTCAAGGCTACCACTGAGCCACAGCTCTATTTCCAGCTTTTTCTGAGTAATTTACTGAAGATAGAATTTCATGGAGTTTTGTGCCCAGGCTGGCTTCGAACTGTGATCCCCAGCATACTGAGTAGCAGCAGCAATGATTACAGGTATGAGCCAACAGCACCCAGCTCATATTTGTAAAGAAGGATGAGGTAGTGATTATCTTAAAGCTTGCCTCTGGGCATGGCATAAATAGGTTTTGTGTACTACTTGTTGTTGTTATTGTTGTTATCACGTCAGAGGTGTGGATGGAACTCAGGACCTTGTACTTGTCAGGACAGGCTTCTCCAAGAGCTAAATCCCCAGCCCCACCTCATATTTTTTATTGTTTTTTTCCCCTCACAATTGGTGCTCTACCAGATGAGACCCATCTCTATTTCTGTTTTATGTTTTTGATTTTTTTTCTTGTTAATTGGAGGTAAGAGTGTCAGACTTGCCTGCCCAGGCTGGCTTTGAACTGCAATCCATCTTCTCAACCTCAGGAAGTAGAATGGTGGGTTTCCAGAGGCTGGGAAAAGGCATGGATGGGTGCTGCTAATAAATAGGTACCCAATTTCAGTTTGGGATACTGAGAAAGTTCTAGAAGTTGATATCAGTGAGGTTGCTTGAAATGTGATTGTACTTAAAGCCACTGAAGTGTATACGTATACTTGGTTCGTATAGCATGTTTTATGCTATACTTATTTTCACACAATGAGAGAATAATTAACATTGCAGCCAGAGAGGGGCTGGACAAGAAAGGTTGGCAGGAGGTGTAAAGTTCACTCATTCAGTTTCTCATCACCAAATATCTGTTGTTGGACCATTTGTGCTGGGCCTGTGTCAAGTTGGAACAAAGGCAGTGTGGGTGGTTGCTTGGAACTGGTCCTCTATTACTTGAGCCACACTTACACTTCTGGCTTTTTGCAGGTTAATTGGAGATTAATCTCTCAGATTTAGCTGCCATGGCTGGCTTTGAACTTAATATACTATCTTAAACTCATGAGTGGAACCTGCTCTTTTTTGTGTGTGTGTATCAGTTGTGGGGCTTGAACTCTGGACTTGGGCGCTGTCCTTGTGATCTTCAGCTTAAGGCGAGTGCTCTACCAGCTTGAGCCACAGCACCACTTCCGGTTTTCTAGTGGTTTATTGGAGATAGGAGTCTCATGAACTTTCCTTCCCCGGGCTGGCTTTGAACCGTGATCCTCAGATCTCAGCCTCCTGAGTAGCTAGGATTACAGGCGTGAGCCACCAGCTCCCGGCCTGCTTTTTTTTTGTTGTTGTTGTTCTTGGTTATCAGGCTTAAACTCAGTGGATGGGCACTGACCCTGAGCTCTTCTGCTTAAGGCTAGTTCTCTACCACTTCGAACCACTGTACTACTTTTGGTTTTCTGGTGATTAATTAGAGATGAGAGTCTCACAGACTTTGCTGCTCTTTAGCCTTGAACTTCAATCCTCTGATCTCAGCCTCCTGAGTAGTTAGGATTACAGGCAGGAGCCCCTGCACCTTGCTGGATACCTGCTCTTCTATGAGGGAAGGGACTCTGATTATCTCCATTTTACAGATGTAGAAACAGTGACAAAAAAAATAAAATGGCTTGTCTATGATGTCACAAGTTAGTAAATGCCAGAGCTGTGGCTGTTATCTTTTAGCAAAGCTCACCCTCAAATAATACTCCATTTGTGTGTGGCCTTTGTCATCCCATCATATTCCTGTACCAAGGAATCAACAACACCCACAGGTGTGATTAAGAACATGGCTCTGTCTGGTGAGGAGAGTGCCTGGATTTGAGTCTCATGTTCACTACTGAATTTGGATTGAGACGTTTGTATGGCCAAGATTCAAGTTTTGTGATCTTGTCTCTGGCCAATCATTTGTTCTGTCTTCCAGTGGCCAGGTCTGTATGACTAGGATAATTTATTACCAAGTTCACCTATTAAAGTCAGCTTTATAGTTCATTTGAGTGAAGATGGCAATCTTGGTCTGAGTGTCTCATTCAGTGGTATTCTGTACATTTTTAGCATGGTGAGAAGGAGGAGGGAGGTGAGGGGAGAGGAAGAAGAACCAAGAGGAAGAGGTAGAGGTAGAGGTGGACGTTGGCCAGGTATCAATGTCTGGAGCCAGTAATCCTAGTTATTCAGGCGGCTAACATCTGAAGATGATAGTTCAAACCAGCCAGTACAGGAAAGTCTGTAAGATTTTTTTTTTTTTGGTCGGTTGTGGGGCTTGAACTCTGGGCTTGGGCGCTGTCCCTGCACTCTTCAGCTCCAGGCTGAGTGCTCTACTGCTTGAGACACAGCGGCACTTCCGGTTTTCTAGTGGTTTATTGGAGATAAGAGTCGCAAGGACTTTTCTACCTGGGCTGGCTTTGAACCACGATCTTCAGATCTCAGCCTCCTGAGTAGCTAGAATCACAGGTGGGAGCCACCGGCACCCACCAAGATTTTTATCTCAAACTACTCGAAGACTGGAAGTGGAACTGTGGCTCAAGTGGTAAAGCACTAGCCTTTTATTGTGGGGGGGAGGGGTCTGGTCCTGGGGCTTGGGCGCTGTCCCTCAGCTCTTCAGCTCAAGGCTAGCACTCTACCACTTGGGTCCCAGCGCCACTTCTGGCTTTTTTTTTTTGCTTATGTGGTGCTGAAGAATCGACCCCAGGGCCTCAAGCATGCAAGGCAAGTGCTGTACCACTGAACAACCTTCCCAGCCCCAAAGCACTAGCCTTGATTGAACACAAAGAGGCTCACGGACAGTGCTCAGGCTCTGAGTTCAAGCCTCAAGACTAGCGAAAAAATAAAACAAGAGACAGAAGTAGAAAAGATAGGGTTTTGTGTTAGCAATATAGTTTGTTGTTGCTGCGACAAAAAACTTGACAGAAATAACCTAAGGGAAAAAGGATTTATTTTGCTTCATGTCACAGATTTCAGGCAATCTTGGCAAAGCAGAACAACTCATGGTAGCCAGGGAGTTAGGGGAAGGGGTAAGAGTGGGAAAGAGAATGCCTGCATTGCAGTACTCTCTCCACCACCCCACTTTAATTTCATATGGAAAGCCTGCCTATGGAATGGTGCGACCTATATGCAGGGGAGCCTCAGTTAATCTGATATCCAGCCCACCCCCCCCCACACACAAAGGTGTGTTTTACTCATCAGCCTGATGCATCTAAACCAATCGATCTCAATTAAGTTCATCCTCAAAATTTAACCATCACAGATGTCAGCTTCATTTGCCTCCAGATTTACCTTACTTGTTCTCTCACAACTCACCTATAATTTGTCATTGTTGGGTTTTGTTTTGTTTTGTTGGTTATGGGGCTTGAACTCTGGGCCTGAGTTCTGTCCCTGAGCTCTTCAGCTTAAGGCTAGCACTCTACCACCTGAGCCACAGTGCCACTTCGAGTTTTCTGAGTGGTTTATTGGAGATAGGAGTCTCACAGACTTTCCTGCCTGGGCTGGCTTTGAACTATGATCCTCAGATCTCAGCCTCCTGAGTAGCTAGGATTACAGGCATGAGCCACAAGCACCCAGCTTCAATGTTGGGTTTTTTTAAGCACTCTTAATCTACTGTGTGTGTGTATATGTATGCACCTGCACGCATGTGTACACATGCTGATACTGTGGCTGGAACTCAGCCTCTGTGAGTGAGTTCTTCCTTACCTTTTGTATTCAAGATAAGGCTGATGCTACAACTTGAGCCATGTCTCCATTTAGTTTTTTTTAGGCCAGGTTCAAGTGGCTCACACTCTAATCCTAGCTACTCAAAAGGCTTGATATCTGATGTTGAGGTTCAAAGCCAGCCAGAGCAGGGCTTTTATCTCCAATTAGCAATCTACTGTGATTTAAAGTGGTAGACCACCTGCCCTGAGGAATAGGAGTTCTGGTGGGTACAGCAACCAGGCCCTGAGTTCAAACTCCACAAACAACAACAAAAAAAAACTGAAAACTCTCATGAACTTTCTTGCCTGACATGAGCTGACTTTGAAACGTGATCCTTAGATCTCAGGCTCCTGAATAGCTAGGATTACAGGTGTGTGTGAGCCACTGGCACCCAGCTTTTAGACCAGAACTTTTTGCCTTGAATGGAGCCTGCAAGATGCAGAACAGGGTCAAAACTGGGTGTAGAGTGACTCTGCCCAATGGAAAGGGCAGAACTGATCATCTCTGCAAGCTGAGTGGCTTAGACAACAGTTGTTAACCCTCCCCTGGGGTCCACATCGGTCAGACTTTGGGGCCTTCCAGAGCAGCTCTGTAATTCACGGGGGGTGGGGGGGATGTTGTATATAGACTTATTCAGTCAACTAATCCAGTAAACAGGATCAGGAGGACCTAGCTGGATTTATGGATTGCCAGAGGGCCTTTCACTGAAGGAGATGTGCTTGCTTGTGGCTCTTCTGCTCACTACTGGCCAAGCTTGAACTCAGTATCTGAACACTGTTCCTGGGCTCTTTGGCTCCAGACTGCTACTCTACCACTAGAGCCATAGCTCCATTTCTGGTTTTCTGGTGGTTAATTGAAGATAAGAGTCTTATGGACTTTCCTGCCAAGGTTGTCTTTGAATTGTAATCTTCAGATCTCAGCTTGCTGGGTAGCTAGGATCACAGGTATGAGGTACCAGCTCCCAGCCATTTTTTTTTGAGCCCAAGTTTTTCTGTTTGTAGAATAGTGGTGTTCTGAGTACATTTGCAATATGTTTCTGTGTGTCTGTGTCTGTGTCTAATGGTCCTGGGGCTTGAACTCAGGGCCTGAGTACTCTCCATAAGCTGTTTTTTTTTGTTTGTTTTGTTTTGTTTTGTTTATTTGCTCAAGGTTAATGCTCTACCACTTGAGTTTAAGCTCCATTGCTGGCCTTTTGGTAATTAGTTGAGTAGCTAAGAAACAGACCTAAACCACCAATGAGAAAGATACATTTTACCAAAACAAATATGCCTACATCCAAAACAAGAATACACATGTCATGTCAGGTGCCCGTGGCTCATGTCTGTAATCGTAGCTACTGTGTGAGCCTTGTGACAGGCTCTACCTTTTAACAGCAGTCATTTTTCCTCACTTACTTACTGTCTCCAGAATTCTTTCATTAGCTGGGCACCAGTTGCTCATGCCTGTAATCCTCACTACTCAGGAGGCGGAGATCTGAGGATCACAGTTCAAAGCCCGCTTGGGCAGGAAAGTCCCTGTGAGACTCTTAGTTCCAATGACCCACTGTAAAACTGGAAGTGGAGCTTTTTGGCTCAAGTGGAAGAGTGCTAGCCTTGAGAACAAAAGCTCATGGATAGCACCCAGATCAAGAGTTTAAGCCCCAGGCCCAGAAAAAAAAATTCTTGCATTGTGCAGAAGTGACAGTACATACCACTAATCAATACTTAGAGGATTGAGTGTGATTAAGATTCCTTCCTAAGCCAGGGACCAGTGGTTCACGTCTATAATCCTAGCTACTCAGGGAGCTGAGATCTGATAATCAAGGTTTAAAGCCAGCCTGGGCAGGGAAGTCTGTGAGGCCCTTATCTCCAATTAACCACCTTTTGAAAAGCCAGAAATGGAGGTGTCACTCAAGTGGTAGATCACTAGCCTTAAACAAAAGATCAAGGAGGGGGCTCAGACCTTGAGTTCAAGCCCCAGAATTGGCACACATGCACAATTTTTTCCTATGGTCTCTCTGTTCTCTTTGGCCTCTGCATGCAGGCCATGAAGGATGGCTGGTGTAGATTCAGAACCCCTGCTGCTTTGGTGGGTGCCAATGATGCCCATTGAGCAACGCTCTCTGACCCTTTTACCATTTCCATGGCTCTGCTCCTCAGCACTGAACACCTGTGGCTTTCTTTAGAGGAGAAAGCAAAATAGACGGATGACCAAATGGATTAGGGCAGCAGGAGGAGATTGTTCACTGCAACTCAAGGCTCTCCAAGTTCAGGCTTGCACAGAACCCCATATCACCCCGTTATCCTTTTCTTCTGCTGCTGATCCCCTGGAACATCGTACACCTTATGTATAATCATTTCATGGACTTCCTGGAAACCTTGAGGAAGCATCACTCCTTCATTGCTGTCTATTCTTCTCTGTCCACATACTGTCTTCACTGGGTATATCCCTCTTCCCCAGCATTCCTTCAGTCTCCATGGAAATGCATTGAAGGGACATAGGCATGTAAATGAGAGTCACTGTCTGACAGATCTATCCAGTGTGTGTGTGTGTGTGTGTTGTGTGTGTGTGTGTGTGTGTGTCTGTGTGTGTGTGTGTGATTCCTAGGGTTTGAACTCCAATCTGGATGATGCCCTTGAGCTTTTTGGCTCAAAACTCATCCTCTGCCACTTGAGCCACAGCTCCATATCCAGGTTTTTGGTAGTCGATTGTAGATAAGATTCCACTTGGTTTCCTTCCCAGGCTGTCTTTGAACCATGATCCTTAGATCTCAGCCTCCTGATTCAGCTAGGTTTACATGCAGGAGCCACCAGTGCCTGTCCCTAAGCCTTTTTAATTTACCTTCCAGGTCACTGAAAGCCCAAAAGGTCTTCAGACAATCTGACAACTCTCCAGGAGTCATAACTGTCCTTGATTCTCTGCCCTGATGAGGGTGCTCTGAGTATTTGGATACAAGGAAATGTGCCATTTGACAATCATCATTGAAACATTATAACACAAAAAATATGTGTTGTATACATTTTCCCTCTATAAATTCAGGTGAAAAATACTGAGTTACAATATTCGTGTTCTCCATGGTGTTTAAATATGTAAATGAATGTTAGAATACAAATGCTCAGTGGAGTCCTAGGATATCTTTGCATTAGTAGAATAATAGATCATACATCTCTAAGTGTATTTGAGTAATAGCTAGTTTTAGTGAAGATGTGACTTTTTGATTATTCAATTATTTTTGTAGGAACATCAGTTTTTATGAATTCTGTCTGTACATTAACAGAGAAATAAATTGCTTTTGTACTATCTGTTAGGGTATATTAGACTTTGCCAGAGAACCATGCAAACATCCAGGTACAAAGAACAAAGAAAGTTTTATTGACAGCAGTGGAACTGGCAAGACCTCACAAGTGAAGAGTGAGAAGAAGTACCGGCTATTGTTTGAGGTGACCTATATAACGAGGGGCTAGGAGGTGGAGACCCCATTGTGGACATGTGGACCAAGGGATCCATCATGGTGGACTAGGATTTATGGCTGCTGTCCAAATAGTAGATAAGGGGCTCTGCATCTGCCCAGACCTTAAGGTCACTCTAGGGAGTTCTTGCTGCCTTATATGGTAGTAACTACCTCAGAAGAGTACCATCTCAAGGTAAAGGGGGCTTGGAGGGAGGCTGATTATTAACTGCCTTTCCTTAATGGGCCTAGTGTTGACCAGGAAGGGAGCATGCCAATGTGGAAAGGGGAAGGAGCATGCTTAGCTATGGGAAATAATCTTACTGGGCTAACAATATCTAGCAACTAATTGACTGTGGATTTGTCTTTAGTGGAGAGTTTGATGCTTTACTTGAGACATAAAAAATTCTTCTCCCATAAGAAGGCCTTTCCTCCCATGTATAATATTTTGAGGAGGAAAATTTCAGTAAAATTACACAGGTTCTTTCCTGACTACCTCATTTGCCTTCTCTCCCAGCCATGCTTCTTGAATCTTCTGTTCATTGTCAACAGCAAGAAAGAATGAAAGACTCTCTGGTGAGTTGCATTTTATTTCTCATTTTGTATTACATTCCATCTTATGAACTTAAAGGTGTCCAAGATTTAAAAGCAGAAAAACAGATCCAGCTTCAGGAACATGTTCATAAATCACATAAAGATGGCTATTAGGTTTAGCATATTATAAAATCTGACATTCTATACAGAGGGGTACAGTTACATGAGTGAGGTAATGAGTACACTTCCTCTTGAACATTGTTACCCCCTCCATTGTTTTCCCCCTACTATTCCCTCCCTCCCTCCCTACCTCAAGGTTTTTTTTTTTTTTTGATTGTGATTAAGTGATTACTTAATTTCCGGAAATTCACAGTTGTGGAATAATGATGCTCATTTAAAGTCACAAGTTCATTCTAATTTTCCTGGAGCAAATTGTCTATCACAGTCTGTAATATATAACGGTGCTCACATGTTATATACCATACATGTGATCAGCAGCATGGGGATATTTAGTAGTGGTTCAACCAGATGAGTGGGAGTTCATTGTTTCTTAAGTCCTGTTAGTTTTGTCATATCACCTAACATTTTGGATTTATCATCCACTTATCAGGGAGACCATGTACTGTTTGTCTCTTCGTTCTTGGCTTACCTCGCTCAACATGATTCCTTCTAGCTCCATCCATTTCCCTGCAAATGCCATTATTTTGTCATTTCTAATGGCTGCATAATAATATTCCATTGTGTATGGATACCACAACTTTTGGATCCATTCATCTGTGGTGGGGTATCTAGGTTGTTTCCATAACCTAGCTATTGCGAACAGTGCTGCTATAAACATGGAGGTGCACGTGTCCTTGTATATTGGTTCCTGTTGTTCAGGGTAGATGCCTAGAAGTGGTATGACTGGGTCGTAAGGGAGGTCAATCTTTAGCTTTCTAAGGACCCTCCAGACTGCTTTCCAAAGTGGTTGTATGAGTGTACATTCCCACCAGCAGTGTAATAGCGTTCCTCGTTCTCCACATCCCCTCCAGCATTTGTCGTTGGCTGATTTGTAGATGTGGGACATTCTGACTGGGGTAAGGTGGTATCTCAGGGTTGTCTTTATTTGCATTTCCTTCACCACCAGGGATGATGAACATTTCCTCATGTGTTTCTTTGCCATTTTTATTTCTTCATTTGAGAAGTCCCTCTTTAGTTCCCTTGCCCATTTAGTAATTGGTTTGTTAGGTTTGGGAGGGATTAGTTTCTTGAGTTCCCTGTATATACAGGATGTTAACCCCTTGTCTGATATATTGCTGGTAAATATTTTTTCCCAATTAGTTGGTTGTCTTTCTAGCTTGGTTGCGATAGCTTTATCTGTGCAGAAGCTTTTTATTTTAAGGTAGTCCCATTTGTCGAGTCTCTCTCCAATTTGTTGTGACCCTGGGACTCTGTTCAGGAAGTTCCTTCCTGTGCCTATTAGTTCAAGTGTCTCTCCTACTTGTCCTGCAGTAGTTTCAGAGATTCAGGTTTAATGTTAAGGTCTTTAATCCATTTTGAGTTGATGTTGGTGCATGGTGATAGGCTGGGGTCCACTTTTAGTTTTCTGCATGTGGCTGCCCAGTTTTCCCAGCACCAGCGGTTGAAGAGGCGGTGTTTCTTCCATTGTATGTCTTTGGCTCATTTGTCGAATATCAGCTGGCTGTAGGCCTGTGGATTTATTTCTGGATCTTCTATTCTGTTCCATTGGTCTTCGGGTCTGTTTTTGTGCCAGTACCATGCTGTCTTTGTTATTATAGCTCTGTGGTAGAGTTTGAAGTTCGGCATGGATAGCCCTCCCGTATTGTCTTTATCCCCTAGAATTGTTTTGGCTATTCTAGGTCTTTCGTTGTTCCATATGAATTTTTGGAATTTGTTTTCTGTATTTCAGTGATGTACATCATTGGGATTTTAATAGGAATTGCGTTGAATTTGTATATTAGTTTTGGAAGTATTACCATCTTTACTATATTAAGTCGGCCTATCCAGGAGCATGGGAGTCTTTCTATTTCCTAGTGTCTTCTGCAATTTCTTTCTTTAACTTTTTATAGTTCTCATTAAATAGTTCTTTTACATCTTTGGTTAGGTTATTTCCTAAATATTTTATTTTTCGGGAGGTTATTGTGAATGGGGTTGCTCCCTTTATTTCCCTCTCTTCCTGTACATTATCAGTGTATAGGAAGGCAACTGATTTTTGTGGGTTTATTTTGTATCCTGCTATTTTGCCGAAGTGATTTATGATTTCTAAGAGTTTGGGGATGGAGTTTTTGGGATCGTGGAGGTATAGTATCATGTCGTCTGCAAAAAGGGATAGTTTAACTTCTTCTTTCCCTATGCGGATCCCTTTAATGTCTTTTTCTTGCCTTATTGCCCTGGCTAAGGGTTCTAGGACTATATTGAAGAGGAGTGGAGACAGTGGGCATCTTTGCCTTGTTCCTGATTTTAGGAGAATTGGTTGTAGCTTTTCCCCATTAAGTATAATATTGGCTATTGGTCTGTCATAAGTGGCTTTTATTGTTTTTAGAAATGTTCCTTCTATTCCTATTTTCTCCAGAGCTCTTAGCATGAATGAATGTTGAATTTTGTCAAAGGCCTTTTCTGCATCTGTGGCGATAATCATGTGATTCTTGACCTTGGCTCTGTTGATATGTTGGATTACATTTATTGACTTACGTATGTTAAACCATCCCTGTGTCTCTGGACTGAAGCCTACCTGGTCATAGTGAATTATTTTTTTTATGTGTTTCTGGATTCTGTTAGCTAGAATCTTGTTAAGGATCTTTGCATCTGTGTTCATCAAGGAGATTGGCCTGTAATTCTCCTTTTTGGTTGGGTCTTTGCTTGGTTTGGGGATGAGTGTGATATTGGCTTCGTAGAATGAGTTTGGGATAGCTCCCTCCTTCTCTGTTTCTCTGAAGAGCTTGAGGAGTATGGGTATTAGTTCTTGTTTAAAGGTCTTATAGAATTCTGCTGTGAATCCATGTGGTCCTGGGCTTTTTGTTGTTGGAAGACTTTTGATAGCTTCCTGTATCTCATTATAGGATATTGGCTTATTTAATTGGTTAACTTCTTCTTTGCTCAGTTTGGGCAACTTGTATTTCTCTAAAAATGCATCCATTTCTGCCCGATTTTCTTCCTTTAGAGAGTAGAGCTTTTGAAAGTAGTCTGTTAGAATTGTTTGGATATCTTGGGTACGTGTTGTGATGTTTCCCATGGCATCCCTAATCCTATTAATACGGGTTTCCTCTCTTCTTTTTTAAATTAATCTAGCCAATGGGCCATCAATTTTGTTTATTTTTTCAAAGAACCAGCTTTTTGTTTGGTTTATTTTGGTTATGGTTTTCTGATTTTCTAATTGGTTAATCTCTGCTTTTAATTTGGTTATCTGGCTTCGTCTAGTAGCTTTAGGTCCCATTTTTTCTTGTTTTTCTAGCTGTTTTAATTGCAACATGAGATTATTTACTTGGTCTGTCTCCATTCTCTTGATGTGGGCACTGAGGGCAATAAATTTGCCCCTCAGGACTGCTTTTGCTGTGTCCCACAAGTTTCCTTGTGAGGTGTTTTCATTTTCATTGAGTTGTAGGAAATGCTTTATTTCTTCTCTGATCTCTTCTCTTATCCAGGCATTGTTAAGGAGTGTGCTGTTCAATTTCCATGTATTAGAGACATTTCTGCGGTATGCTTTGTTATTGAGAGCTAGCTTGATTCCACTGTGGTCAGATAGGATACAGGGGATTATGTCGATCCCTTTGTATTTGTTTAAGTTCCTTGCATGAACTATGATATGGTCTATTTTGGAGAAAGTTCTGTGAGCTGCTGAGAAGAATGTGTACTGTGTTGTTTTAGGGTGAAATACTCGGTAGATGTCAGTTAATTCCGCTTGGAGTATGGCCTCTCTTAATTCGGTAGCTTCTTTGCCAATCCTCTGGTTGGTAGACCTGTCCTTGGTGAGAGTGGTGTGTTAAAGTCTCCTAGTATTATCGTATTGGGATCTATTTTATTCTGTAAGTTTGAGAGCAGTTGTTTGACATATCTGGGTGCACCAATATTTGGGGCATATAAGTTGATGATGGTTATATCCTCCTCTTGGATTGTTCCCTTTATTAATATGTAGTGTCCGTCCTTGTCTTTCTGTACTGATTTTAATGAAAAGTTTATTTTGTCAGATATCAGGATAGCTACACCTGCTTACTGGGGGCGTTTGATTGGTAGATCCTTTTCCAGCCCTTCACTCTGAGTTTGTTTGTATGTTTGGCTGAGAGGTGGGTCTCCTGAAGGCAACAGATGGATGGGTCTTGTTTTCTGATCCAGTCCTCAGTTCGTTTTCTTTTAATTGGCGAATTCAGCCCATTTATATTAAGAGAAAGTATAGAGAGATGCATTGTTGTCCCTGCCATTCCGTTTTCCTAGGTTTTCTTCTTTCCTTTCCTCCTGTGCTTGCTCAGTTAGACTTTGAGTAATGCCTGTTTGGGGCAGGCCCCAGTTCCTGGTTGCTTTCTTCAGGTTGTGTCCCCCCTCTTAGAATTCTTTGTAATGCTGGCTTAATGTTTATGTATTCATTTAGTTTTTCTTTGCTATTAAAAGTTTTCAGTTCTCCATCAAATGTGAATGCTAGCTTTGCCGGGTAGATCAGTCTGGGTTGGCAGTGATTGGCTCTCAGGGCTCATATGGTGCTTTCCCAGGCTTTTCTTGCATTCATTGTTTGTGTGGAGAGATCTGCAGTGATTCTAATTTTTTTCCCGTTGTAGTATAGCTCCTTCTTCATTTTTGCTGCATGCAGGATTGTTTCCATATTATTCAGATCTATCATTTTTACTATAATGTGTCTAGAAGTGTTTCTCCTGGGGTCTTGCTTGTTGCGTGTTCGATAAGCTTTTGTGATGTAGTTAAGATGGTCGTTTTTGAGGTGGGGAAAATTTTCATTGATTATCTTGTTAAATAGGTGTTGCATTCCCTTGCTCTGGAATTCCTCACCTTCGTCCACTCCGATTATGCGAAGGTCAAATTTTTTAGCATTATCTGCTTGCTCTTGAATATCCCTTTGGTTTAATTTGAGTGATTTTTCCATATCTGTCACTTTTTGGTCCAGTTGGTGTATTCTGTCTTCTGTATCTGACACTCTACCTTCGATTTCATTCACTCTGTTGACAGTGGCTTCTATTGTGGTTTGCATGGAGGAAATGGATCCCTTTATGGATTCAATGTTGGTTCTCAGAGTACTGATCTCACCTCTCAATGAGGTATGCATTACCTCTAATTTGGCGTTTATCTCACTTCTTATTGAGGTTTGTGCAGCTTCTATTTTTGCATGCATCTCTTGTTTGATACCCTGTATCTCTTTGGATAGTTCATCCTTGTGCTCTTTCAATGAGTCATTGCCTCCAACAACCCTTGGATGTAGCTTTTGTCTTTCATTCCTGCTTTGCTCCCACTGGGGCTCTCCCCTGTGTGGCTGCTGGCTTTTGAGGTGAGCTTGCTGTCCTGGGTGGTAGTAAACCTTGTGATTTTTCTCTGTGATTTTCGCATGGAGGTTCAGGAGACTGCTCTTCAATTTTGTTTTGGTGTGTCTGTCTTTGCTTGGTTGCTGGTTCTGTATTGGTAGAGAGAGTCTGTGCCTGATCTGGGTTCTGTTGGGAGCCTATTTCCAGCTGCTATTCTGACTTACTTAGGATTCTCAGCTCTCTGCTGTAGATTGCTGGCAGTTCCCTCCTTTGGAAGGGCTGAGCAGCCTAGACTGCTTGTGTTTGCTCCTACGGGTGCTCTTGTGAAGAACAGATGCTCTGGATGCACTCTCCCAAATACTGGAGTCTGCTATGGGCTCCTGATGTGTTTTTGTTTGTTTGTTTTGGGCTGGGTGTGGGCTTGAACTCTAGGTTTGGGTGCTGTCCCTCAGCTCTTCAGCTCAAGGCTGGCACTCTACCATTTGAGCCACAGCACCTCTTCTGACCCTTTTTGCTTTTGTGATACTGAGGAATCAGATCCAGGGCCTCATACATCCAAGACTCTCACTCTATTGCTGAGCTGCCTTAACAGTCTGAGCTCCTGCTTACTATCAGG
This sequence comes from Dipodomys merriami, assembly GCF_024711535.1. NCBI lineage: Eukaryota > Metazoa > Chordata > Mammalia > Rodentia > Heteromyidae > Dipodomys > Dipodomys merriami. The sequence continues at coordinate 490,512 of NW_027206165.1, forward strand.
TGCTGGCATCCTGTGTTGCCCAATTCCCAGTCTAGGGTATGTGGGTGGAGTTTTGGTGGGGTTTGGGCTTCTCTTGTCCTGGGCCTCCAAGTCTTTTGTTGTCACAGGCGTGCTTCCCGGGGAGTGTTGTTTCCTGATTTTCTCCCCTCTGTTGAGGCATATGCTCAGCTTTTTACTTCAGTTGGAAGGAGTTGGTCGTGTTGTTCAGGCGCCGGATCCCCAGGCCTGGTTCCGGCCCCAGCCTGGAGCACGCTCGTTAGGCCTGTGCTGATGTATACCACCTAGGTTATGCAGCCTGGAGCGTGCTCATTAGGCCTGTGCTGATGTGTATCCCACCTAGGCTATACAGCCTGGGGGACACAGTTCAAATTTCTTCTACTGTTGGTAGTCTTGACCCAGGGGCGCTGTTCCTGGCTTGGCAATTTAAGCTTCCTTCCAGGGGCGCTCTTGCTCTAGCCTGACCAGCTGAGTGTGCTCCACAGGCTGGTGGAGCTCTCAAACAGTTCCCAGTTTTATTGAGTCCTGTGGTCCGGGTGTTGGGGTAGGGAGTCTAGGTCAGGGTCTGGGGATTCCCTCCAGCTCTGGTCTCCCTTGAGGGATACACTTCCCCTGTGGGGTACTCACCCTGGAGCTGGTTGTTTCTGTGTGGTGTAGGTCGTCAGTTGTTGTTGCAATCTGAGTTCAGTTGGGGTGGTTGCGGGTTGGGTTGGGCAGTGGTGGCTCTGTGTGATTCTTTTCTGTCTCTGCCTCTGTCGAAGATGTCGGGTCAAAAGTGTCCACGCTCAGGCAGCTTCTTCGCGGTGCCTCTGGGGCCCGGGCGGCCCCGCCAGTTCGTTGCGATTGTGATCTTGGCGGGTGGTCTGCTGACAAGTCCCTTTTTTGCACTGCTGGTGCCGAGCGGCTTTGGCGGGATGGAGCCTCTCTGCTCTGGTGGATAGTGAGGGGTGGGGGTGGGATCCTCGTGGAGACTCCCGGCTGGTAGGTTTCTCTTATTCAGGGCCAACATTACATCTGACAAACTTGTCCTCTCTCCTTTATTGTGGGCGTTTAGGAAACTGTTATAAAAACCAATAATGGCAAAGTAGGTTAAACAATCATTTTGGTAATCCTAATTTTTATTTTCCACATTGAAATCAATCTTTAGGACAATTTGTCCTTTTAAACTTTCTTTTTTCTGGGAGGCCTGCCACTCCCCACAACGTGACAAATTTCTGACAATGGGGAGGCCATTTTTAAATCTTTTTGAAAAGTCATTTTACTTTGCATTTCAATTCTTCATTGAAACACTGGGCAACACCCTTTACCTCTTGGCTGAAGGTTTCAACTGGCTATTTTTTCCTCCAGTATGAGTTACATTTAGCAAATTAGCAGTTTATTTTAATGCAGTAGCTCTGTACCAAGAATCTAGACTTAGTATCTCTTGCCCTTTAGAGAAAAGTCAACTTAGCATTTTTGCTCATACACCCCTCATGGTCTAACATGGTGGTGATTAACATTACAGAAACAAATATCTTTTTTTTTTTTCTATCCAGAAACAAATATCTTAACTGGCTTGTTTTTTATTCTCTTTTTACTGCAAATTCACAGGCTTTTCATCATGTGTGATTCAGCAAGGCTGGAGTCTAGGCAAGGATGTGGCATCTCCCAGTGTATATGGACTGTCGCATCTCTTGCTGGTTACCTGCAAAATTCTATATGCACTGGTTAAAGACCACTGGTGAAAGACTACACTGGCTTTTGCAGGCTGGTGTCACTGGTTTAGGCAGCTGCTTTGTTCTATTACGTGGGTATTTCCCATGCATAGGAGCAAACTGCATCTTGACGCACTGTGGTCCCTTGATTATAAAGGGAGTTGATCAGTGCACAGGGGAGGAAACAGAGAATTAAAACCTCAGCCTTAGTTTACCAGTCATGGTCAGAGGTACAATATTTAATCTTAACATAGATAGACATAAGAAATAACATAAATCACAGCCAACTTAATTACCAATTTCATTGACTTTGGAAAGGAAACCATCTTTTCTAACTCCTTTCCCATGGCCTTTTAAAACTGCCTGTTTTTTTTTTTTTTTATTTGCCTTATAGTCAGGTCACAAAGCAATTCAGATTAAAAGACAGCTTCCACTGACAAAAATTTTTAGCAAGCTGAATACTTGGTAACTTTGGAACCATTACTATTTACATATTTTACATATAGACAGAGATGATTGTGCACAGATTATAGAGCACACTTAAATGCTAAAATTGACCATTTAAAGTTTTTGGAATTTTAGCAGTAATACTTTGCCTAATCATGGTAGAACCACATAGTCAGTGCAAAACAAAAACCTGCCAACAAGAAGAAACTTTTTAGTAAACAGGAGTCAAGACATGAACAGATATATAGCATGATGTAATGACCCTTATCCTGGTCAGGTAAGGGGAGGGGAAGTTTATAGGACCCCAAAAAACATCCAAGGAAATTTATTGTGAAAGCCACCTTCATGCCCTCCCCCTCTTCACTGGGCTTCCCTCAGAGCACCTGGACCAATTCCTTCCACCCAGGCACCCCTGTCATGTGACACAAGGCAGCCCACAAGAATCATCTTCACCTGTATTTTACCCTGCCAAATATCTAGCACAGTCCTACCTCTTTCTGCTTATCTCTATAATCCCATGGATATCTGTAAGTATTCTAGCTAGCTTTTGTCCATCATTTTTTCCATGGATCTAGTTTTTTTTAATTGCTACAGAATTAAATTTAGCAAAACCATAACTTATAATTTGTTGTAGAACTAGAAATTTGTAACTTGAAAAAGCAATATTCTCCTCTTGAGAAATTCACTTTCACCCTCCATAACAGTGAGAAAACACAGACTCTCCACAATATCCACACTAGTGTTTTATTACTCAGAAGAACAATAGCATGGTCTACAAGTAAAAATTTACAACAGACTCATCAGTAGTAAATAGAAAACAACATGTAGTAAAATCATTTTGGCATTACTCATCCAAACCCAAATGCTTAAGAATCATGTCTTCATTTTTCCACCAAAGAAACTAGAAATGGAACTGTGATTCTAGTGCTAGAGTTTAGCCTTGAGAAAAAGTAGTTAAGAAAAGTGGCTAGACTTTGAGTTCAATCTACAAGACTAGTACCCACACACAAAGAAAATGTATTCTTTCAGGTTTTCTGAATGTTTCATGAACTTGGGGATGAAAGATGATGAGACAGATTTTATTCTTGTGCACATTTTGTAATAAACAAGGAGTATTATCTTCCACCAGACCTTCCATTAAAAAATGAATTGGAATAGTAATAGTGTTATAATGCATACATAGACCACACATATAGTGGAAGACTTTTGGGGAGCAGTGGAGAAATTGATGCTCTCAAGTCGTTGGAATAAAGCATGATAGTCCTTCCCCATCTATCACTACCAAACCACTATGGATGATTTGAGTTCAATCTCAAAGGTCCAGAGCTCCTATTTCTGAAAAGTGTTTATTAAATTACTTGACCATCCATTCCTCAATATAAAAGACACAAGTCAACAATTTCACTATCTTAATTCTTTGTCAAGCCTGGAAATCCAACCCCTGAATAACATGAAGGGGAATCATCCCTACTCTACACAATGAGAGGATGAGAAATGTTGGTTCAGTGAGTGGTTTTCCCTTACACCTAGCTTAATTCTGCCACGAAGGATTTCTCTATAATTTACAGAGGTTTCTGCCAAAGGTTTCCCTATGTTGGGTTTCATTTTTTTGTGTGAGTGCTCTAATGCTGGCTGAAGGTTCATTTCTGGTTGAAAGATGTCCTCTAATGTTCACTCGACATTCTGTCTTGTCTCTAGGTCTCTGAAATATGTAGAGAAACCTGTGAAACTTCTGGCTAAATATCTGTCTACATTTATTATACTCACATTTTCTCTCCTTATTATGTTCTTGGATGTACTGAGGACTGACTTCTATTAAAAATTGCATATTTGTTAGACCTGTTAATTTTCTTTTCTCCTATGTGATTCAGTTCTCTGCTGAACACTGTGCTATGCTGTCGAAGTGGTATTTTCTACATTGGTATTATTCATACCTTGTCTTTCTTGTCTGTGCTCTATAAACACTCATCCATGCATGATTACTAAGTGAAGGACTTTTTTGATACTTGTTTCATTCATAATGTTTTTCTCCTGTGTGTTTTCTGATGAAAATTTAACTATGACTTCTCAAAAACTTTCCACATTTTTTTTCATTCATAAGATTTTTCTCCTGTGTGCATTCAATTTGGAACCATGAGGCATGCCTTCTGGCTAAAAGGCTCCACATTTGCTACATTCACAAGGCTTCTATCAGGTTTTGGTTCTATCATGCAAACTTATTTTTCATCCAGGTGAGACTTTCCATAGTTATCACATTCCTAAGATTTCTCATGTGTGTGGATTCTCTTATGCTTCCTGAGGGATGAACTGCAGATGAAGGACTTTCCACATTTGTTACATTCATAAGGTTTTTCTCCTGTATGTGTTCTCTGATGAACAGTAAGGTGTGACTTACAGGTGAAAGACTTTTCACACACATTGCATTCATAAGGTTTCTCCCCTGTATGTTTTCTCTGATGGACAGTAAGGTCTGATTTAAATCGGAAATACTTTCCACATTTGTTACATTCATAAGGTTTCTCTCCTGTGTGTGTTCTCTGATGGACAATAAGGTGAAACTTCTGTCTGAAATACTTTCCACATTTGTTACATTCATAAGGTTTCTCTCCCGTGTGTGTTCTCTGATGAACACTAAGGTGTGACTTATGGGTGAAAGACTTTTCACACACATTACATTCATAAGGTTTCTCCCCTGTATGTTTTCTCTGATGGACAGTAAGGTGTGATTTTAATATGAAATATTTTCCACATTTGTTACATTCATAAGTTTTCTCTCCCGTGTGTGTTCTCTGATGAACACTAAGGTGTGACTTTTGGGTGAAAGACTTTTCACACACATTACATTCATAAGGTTTCTCCCCTGTATGTTTTCTCTGATGGACAGTAAGGTGTGATTTTAATCTGAAATACTTTCCACATCTGTTACATTCATAAGGTTTCTCTCCCGTGTGTGTTCTCTGATGAACACTAAGGGGTGACTTATGGGTGAAAGACTTTTCACACACATTACATTCATAAGGTTTCTCTCCTGTGTGTGTTCTCTGATGGACAGTAAGGTGTGATTTTAATCTGAAATACTTTCCACATTTGTTACATTCATAAGGTTTCTCTCCTGTGTGGGTTCTCTGATGAACAGTAAGGTCTGACTTACGGGTGAAAGACTTTTCACACACATTACATTCATAAGGTTTCTCCCCTGTATGTTTTCTCTGATGGACAATAAGGTGAAACTTCTGTCTGAAATACTTTGCACATTTGTTACATTCATAAGGTTTCTCTCCTGTGTGTGTTCTCTGATGAACAGTAAGGTGTGACTTACGGGTGAAAGACTTTTCACACACATTACACTCATAAGGTTTCTCTCCTGTATGAGTTCTCTGATGAACAGTAAGGTCTGATTTCTGGGTGAAAGACTTTTCACACACATTACATTCATAAGGTTTCTCTCCTGTGTGTGTTCTCTGATGGACAATAAGGTGAAACTTCTGTCTGAAATACTTTCCACATTTGTTACATTCATAAGGTTTCTGTCCCGTGTGTGTTCTCTGATGAACAGTAAGGTATGACTTACGGGTGAAAGACTTTTCACACACATTACATTCATAAGGTTTCTCTCCTGTATGAGTTCTCCGATGAACAGTAAGGTCTGACTTCTGTCTGAAATACTTTCCACATATGTCACATTCATAAGATTTCTCTCCTGTGTGTATTCTCTGATGCAAAGTGATGTATGACTTCATTCTAAATGATTTTCCACATTTTTTGCATTCATCAAACTTCTGTTCTTTGTCAGTTCTGTGATGCCTTCTGAGACCTGACTTTTGGGTGGAAAATTTCCTACATTGTTCGTATTTATAGGGTTTCTCTTCTGGTGTTGTTTTAGGTTGATCAGAACTTAGTTCTGAATTCTTAGAGATAGATTTTGCACATTGCTTATACTCATCAGGATTCTGTGGATATTTCCTCTCAGGTTTTGTAAGGTGTAAATCCTTACTGAATGATTTCTCACATTCACTACTTGTATAAGGATTCTCTCCTTTGTCTCTTTTCTGATGCATAGTGACTGGAAACCTCCCTCCCTGACAAAGTTCTTGGGCAAGAAGAGCAGACTTATCATATTCTTCTCTATTTTCGTTATGGTTAGAGGCGGGATCTCTGATGCAAACCCAATTATGTGGAAAGAATATCATCTCTGAATTTAATACCTTCTCTCCTCCATATTCAAAATATGGACCATCATAATTTTGACTAAAAGCCTCTGAATATCTAAGCGATTGTTTAACTACAGGAGAAACATCAGGCATATATGCAGCCGGCATCTTACCAGGCTCACTGTAGTGGAGCATGTTCTGACACTGAATGAACTCATCCGTCGTCATCCTTAAGGAGTTCTCATCATTCCTATTCAGATCTGGCTTCTGTTTTGAGGTCAAGTTAGAAGTTGTCACTAATCTCACTCTTTGCTCTATTGTGTTAATATTTGTGACAGCTACGTCACGCAGACATTCATCTGGACCTTCCTGGTAAGTCTTAATCACATGCTCCATTTTTTGAATATCTAAAATGAGTCATATAAAGAAGAAAAAAAACATAAATAAGATCCAAATACTCCTTAAAATATAGATAAAGACATTTTTCCCATCTTAACTGTTACAAATTTTGAAATATTAATGTAGGAATTGATTTATGAGAAATAAATTTCTTTCACCAAAATGTATTGATTAAGAAAGTAATACTCTTCCTTACCCCGTTTTTTGTCATGGAGCATTAACTCCAGGCCTGGTGTTGTCCTTCAGCTCTTCAGCTCAATGTTAGCTCTCTATCATTTGAGCCACAGCACAACTCCCAGTTTTATCTGCTTATATGGTGCTGAAGAATCAAACCTAGAGCCTTATGCATGCAAGGCAAGCACACTACCACTGAGCTACTATAATCAAGAACTCTAATAACAACAGATGCTGGAGGGGATATGGACAGAAGGGAACACTACTGCATTGTTGTTGGGAGTGTAAACTTGTACAACCACTTTGGAAAACAGAATGGAGGCTCCTCAAAAGACTCCACATAGAGCTCCCTTATGACTCAGCAATCCCACTTCTGGGCATTTACCCAAATGATCACAAACAAGACCATACTAAGGGTACCAGCACAACTATGTTTATTGCAGCATTGTTTACCATAGGTAAGTTAAGGAACAAACACAAATGCCCCTCAGTAGATGAATGGATCAAGAAAATGTGGTATATATACACAATGGAATTCCATGCATTCATCGGAAAGAATTATATGCCTCCATTTGTTAGGAAATGGAAAGACTTGGAAAAATTATATTGAGTGAAGTGTGCCAAGCCCAAAGAAACAGGTCCCATGGTTCTGCTTATTTGCAATAACTAGTATATATCTGAGACAAGCAGAAACGGTCAATAAATTGATGTTAGGCAAATGAACCCCAAGATAAGGACTCATATGTTTCCATTTATTGCTATTGTTTCTAACATATATATATATATATATATATATATATATGATATTTCTTTATTGCTTTATATGTCCCTCCCCTATGGTATAACCCCTGTTTTTACTGTGTTTGATGTGGGTATAATTTGTGGAGGGAAGGTGGACCCATTCCAACAATGAGATGTACAAGATGTTATGTCAAAAAATGAACTTCCCAACTTTGGCTGGGGCGGGGGGCTGGAGGGGAATGATGGGAGGGGATGGTAACGGAAAACAAAGGAGGAGGCAACAATGCTTGGTAAGAAATGTACTCATTACTTTGCCCATGTAACTGTAACCCCTCTGTAAATTGTTTTCACAACAACAAAAAAAGAGTAACACTGACAGTTTATGATGGAAAATGTTTTTCTGTATTTCAGGTTTTTCTTCTTTTTCATGTCAGAGGAATTATTTATACAAATTACTAAACTATTTACTGCTAGCTTTTTAACCTGTATAATTTAATATGTAGCATTCTTCATTTTTTCCCAAAAATGTTTTATTTGATCTTAGGGGAATAGATGCTTTGTATTGTTTTACTTTCTTAAAATAATTTATATATTGTGCTACTTTACTTCTCAAAAATTAGGAGAACAGTATTTTCTAACTTTGGAGATTGTACCTTTTTTATACAAACCTTTGCTTACACCTGAGAATAAAGTTTTATAACCACATTTCTTCAGTTATAAGTTCTCACTGTGAATTAAGTATCTTTAGAAATTTTAAAATTTGTTTCCCTGCACCTTAGACAGAATCTCATCTGACTTTTAAACCCTCAGACTCATGAACTAAAGCCACATCAGATCACGACCTAGTTAATCATTCTCTCTAGACTGAAAGCTTTGGTTCTGTATCCTGGCCTCTACCCTCCTTATCCTTATCAGAGGATAGCAGCCTTGGCATAGTCATTTGCTATACCTGCCTAGTCCTAGTTTCAAAGAAAAGTAAATCTCACTTTTCACATTTCTAATTTTCTTTTTTCAAAATAATTTCCACCAAGAGAAAGAATTGCTAACTTTACCTTTACTGCCCTACACAGTTCAGTGTGCATCTACATGCATTTTTGATTCACAAGTCTAACACAAAGATCACCTAGTTCTCTGCTACACATGGGACTCAAGGGAATTAGGAATATTATTGGTCAGTACATAGCAAGACGAATTTACCAATTTGGTTCTGGATCCATGATCACTATGCAAGATGCTTTAACTCACCTGAGAAATTCTTGTCTGAGGCTTCTCTCATATATGGCTCTTCATCTTGCTCCAGCTTGACAATCAATTGAGGTTTAGGACCAGTGTGCCCTGTTAATAAGAGTGAAGACTTATTGCTCATGCTGTGTCAAAATTGTTCTAAGATTTCAGATATCCTGTTAACAAGGTTGCTCCCAAATCTTCTTTCATTTCTCACTGTCTCCATGGTTGAATCTCCACGAGGTTTGAATTAATTTTGCAGGTTGTGTGACTTGAATGCAATTCTTTTTCTCAAGGTTAGCATTCTATTAGTTTGAGTCCTAGCTCCACTTCCAGTGTAAGAGTGGTTATCTTGAGATAAGAGTCGCATGGAGACTTCACTGGCAGTTTTTGCTTCAAACTGAAAGCCTCAGATTTCAGACTCCTAAGAATTACAGGCATGAACCACTGCATCTAGTACTAGGTTTGGATTATAAATACTCCCTCTAATCTAGTGATTTCCAGTTCTTCCAATAATGATAAATAGGTATGTATGTATGTATGTGTTTTCTAGATTGTATATCTACCCACAATAATCATTTCAAGTTTGGGAATACAGTCTTCTCTTTAGGGAAGACAGTTTGGAACTTTTGTCAAACTGCTGATTTGGATTCTTGAACAATGAAAATAAAATTGCCTCAGAATTTATATAATCTACCTGTATATAATCTACCTTCATTTGAAACAAATGACACTTCCCACAGACTGGAAACTTACATCCAAATAGCATTGAAAGTTCTATAAATATTCACATATCTACTAAAAACAAATCATTTTCCGCCCACCAGTGGTTCACACCTGTCATCCTAGTTACTCAGTAGGCTGAGATCTGAGGATTGCCATACAAAGCCAGCCCTAATAGGAAAGCTGTGAGATACTTATCTCCAATTTAACCACCAGAAAGCTTGAAGAGGCGCTGTTGCTCAAGTGATAGGGTGCTCACCTTGAACTGAAGAGCTGAGGCACTGTACCAATGCCCAGAGGTCAAGCCCCCACTTAACTTTTCAAGTTAATGTGATATTTTTGGCTCACCTAAGGACACCAGCATGCTATAGGTTTCCAGCATCACATTTCTATACAGGGTCCTCTGAGAAATATCCAATTCCTGCCACTCCTCCCAGCTGAATTCCACAGCCACATCATCAAATGACACCAGCTTCTGTAAGGGCACATTCCATCAATCCCTGAGTCCTGAGAACACCAAAACTAGAATTTCATTCTTCTACATGTATGCTTTTGTATTACAGAATGTGGTTGGAACTTTCTGTGTTATTTATAAAATGAGAGAATATATAATCAAAGTAGAAATATTTGCCTCCATAGTAACTTGGTAATTACACATACAAAGTTTTTCTAATACATTAGAACCCATTTCTGGTTCCAGCAATAAAGACAAGAAAACAGTTCTTGAAGCTAATAACCTAGCAAGACAACAATAAGTATAAGTAGGAGTCTGAAAGTGTGTGTTTACCTTATTTTGGTAATATTTACTATATATCTGGGTAACAATGAAGTAAATAAATGTGTTTTCGGCATTTTCATATTCTGCCTCACTGACAATACTATTTAGAGTTTCTATTAAATAGTGCTCTCATAAACAGTCACAACATGGCCATTACATCATATGCAATACATAACACATTAGTAGATCTATGAAGAGCACAGCATACAGGTAAATGTTCAAAGGAGTAAATTACTCAAAAAATAGTAAACGAATGATTTGGCTCTCATAAGATTTGACTTAGTTCTCACAATAAAACATCCGATGTTAACTATTTTTGTTATTAAATTTCTAGATATAAAAGTATGGTCATAGATAGCCATTTGTTTCTTCATATGTAAAAATGAACTGCCAGCATGAACGTTTGTGAACACTGACTACTTCCTACCACACCAAATACTTGCTTATTACCATAAAATGTTTCTTAATCAGCTTTGCATTTTAATAGGCCTTAATTGAAGGATGGATGTAAATGGATAGAGGCTTAAGGAATGCTCAAGATGATCCCCAAAAATGTGAACTATGACCACCACAAGAAGGATAGAGAATAAAACTATGAATTGGGACATGATGTAAAAAATATAGTAGTTTTAAGAATTAGAATAAAATACAGCACTAATTTGTTGTACAGTGTCTAAAAGGAATACAGTCATTCTTGACAATATCAGAGGTGAATGATGACTAACACACAAAAACAAATATATCTATAAAGTGTTTAAAGAAAATAGACTTCAATACACAATCCATGGGGCAAAGGGCCTCTTCTTACAATTAAGATTGAAGGTATTCCTAGGGAAAGATAATGCATTATTAACACATCTTCATTTTAAGTGCTATAAAAATTATTCTGCGGGGCTGGGAAGGTGACTGGCTCAGCGGTAGAGTGCTTGCCTTGCATGCCTGAGGCCCAGGGTTCGATTCCTCAGCACGACATGAGCAAAAAAGAAAAAAGCCAGAAGTGGCGCTGTGGCTCAAGTGGTAGAGCCCTAGCCTTGAGCTGAAGAGCTGATGGATAGGGCCCAGGGCCAGAGATCAATCCCGAAAACCGGACCGAAAAAAAATTATTGTGCATCAAGAGAAAAATAAAAATTGCTAACATAGATCTACACAGAGGAGAAGATTATTAAAAAGGTAAATGTGTAGTTAAAGGAATGGTACATGTGTAGGTAAAAGAATGTATAGAAAACATTGTATGTAATTTCTCTTGTGAAAAGAAAACTTATAGTACCATATTCATAATTCATAAGGAATGCAAATTCAATATACAAACACATAGGTGTTTTAAAAACAAAGTTTGTGAATCCTGCATATGGATCAATTAATTTTGTACTTGCCTCGCAAATATGGGGGTCTGGGTTCAAAGAATTATTTCTACAAAAATTTAAAAGGAAAATAGAAAGTTTATACATAGGTTATAAATTTCATTCAATTCCATTGAAAAGTAACTATATTATGCTATATTCTACTACTATGATAATATTGTAAAGATTAATGTTCGTAGTAAAAATGCATCCAGCAATTTAATTTCCTTTGTGTTCCTAACAAAGAATCCCACAGGGTAGAAAGTTCATTTTCTTGCAGTTCTACAGTATAACAATTTTCCTGCACATTTTACTTCTGCTGAAGCTCTATGCTTCAGCCTGAGAATGGCCTTTGTTCTTTACATGAAATGTCTGCTTATTTCTGTATGAAGAATATTAATAAGACTGTTTTTAAAAAATCTTGCAGTCCTTGCATATTTTGAGTTGCACAAATTCAATGGAACATAGAAACAAACCTTTGAAAAAGTAGGGCACCTGTATTAAACATGCAGTCTTATTTTTATTCTATGAACAATGGAGTATAACAACTATTTACATCAGATTTAATTTGTAATTGGTATCAGAGGTAATTCACAGTGTACAGGAGAATGCCTGCAGCTTATATGAGAGGTGATTTACAGTGAAGTTGAGGTGTGTGCAGGTTACATAGAAGCAAAATAAGAAATAAATATCAGATGAGACAAACAGATATTAAATAGCAAGATATCCATCAAAATAAGACCATATTTATATTGTAAAATATAGTAAATATATAAGGCACTGTCTGACATGAACAGAAGAAAGAAAACTTAATGAGCAATCCAAAGTCATGGACTAGAGAGAAATAAAAATTAAAAAAAAATATACAAAGATACCATGAGCAAAAGTTAATGATGAAAAATACAAATAGTGATAATATGTGGGAAATAAGCATCACCCCAAAATATGTGACCACAGATATAGATCATTGATAATGACAGACAGATTATACATTATGATAGTAAAAATGTATGCTGAAAAGCAAAGGTACAAAGACATGTTTAAAAGACCATGCAGTTTTAATACTTTAATCTACCATTACTATTGTAGAACTAATACTCCTCTTACTAACTGATATAACAACCAGACAAGAAATCAGCACGAACACACACATGGATGCCATTATCTTAAACTTAAAAAAAAATACTATGGTGTTGCATTTATCAAGACACATATTCCAAGATTAATAGTAAATCGGAAGACAAATGGTGTAGAAAACAATATGAAAAATTAAAGTTATGTTATAAATACATGAAAATTAAAAGATATATTTTTAGTATTCTATGAGTGAAATAAACACAGGGAAATTACAATGGATCAAGAAATGTATTCCGTCATTGTGATTTATAGAATATTAAATATAGCCTCTTTCTTACTTCACCTTTGAAATAAAAACACATAGTTTGGGGCTGGGAATATAGCTAAGTGTTAGAGTACTTGCCTGCCATGCATGAAGCTCTAGGTTCCATTCCTCAGCACTACATAAATAGAAAAATTAGGAAATGGCACTGTGGCTCAGGTGGTAGAGTTGTAGACTTGAGCAAATCAAGATCAGGAATGGTGCCCAGGACAGGCTCCAAATTCAAGCCCCAGGTTTGGCAAAAAAAAAGTTTAAATAGATATGGTGTATTCACATGGATCTCTTCTGGAGAGTGGGGGAAAGCCAGAGAACTAGAAGGAAATGGGGTAAAAAGCGCATCTGTGGAGGTCATTAGGAACTGATGAAAGTAAGCTATACAAATCATGAGTCAAGATGGCAGGGAAACATTGGGAGAGAGTGAGGGTATGGAAGACACAGCATGAAAGGAAATGTATTCAATACCTGGTCCAAGAAATGGTAGTCTCTCTATACATCACCACGATAACAATAGATCAATTAAATTTGAAACAATTTCTTCATGGAGTTGTGTGAGCATAAAGTTAGTGAAGAAAATGTAGCACAGTTAGAAAAACAGCTACAATTATTAGAAATAAAGTACATCACTTAATTGAAACATGAAATACTGGAGCTTAGGTTGAATATTAATTTTAAATATGCTGTTAACAATCATCTAACTTTATTGTAGTATCCAATTAATTATTAATGATAAATATTCAAGTAAGTAAAAACAACACAAGTGCTTCTGGTTCAAGATGCTTATCCTACCCTAGCTATTAAGGAGGCTGGAAGCCAGAAAACTGGGTAGACAACTCAAATTAAGCAGATAATCAACATATTGGAGGAGGTGTGGCTCAAGAGATAGTGCCAAAAAAGAAATTAAAGCACAACTTAGGAACTGGAAAAACCTACCACGCTCCCGGAATGGGAAGATCAACATTGTGAAAATGACAATACTTCCAAAGGCTATCTACAAATTCAATGCGATACTTATCAATAGTCTGAGTTCTTCAATGAAATATTAAAAACAAGCCAGAAATGTATATGGAACAATAAAAGACCCCAGATAGCAAAAACGATCCATACCAGAAAGAACAATGCTGGTAGAATATCACTACCAAATTTCAAACTGTACTACGAAGCCATAGTAATCAAAACAGATTGGTTATTGCACAAGAACAAACTTGAGGACCAATGGAATAGGACTGAAGTCCCAGAAATGTACACACAGACCTATATCCACCTAAACTTTGAGAAGGGAGCTCAAAAATAGAATGGAGGAAAGACAACTTCGTCAGTAAATGGTGGTGGCAAAGTTGGTTCATTACCTGTAGAAAACTAAAGCTAGATCTGTATATATAACCCTGTACCAGAATCAATTCCAAAACGATCAAAAACCTCACATTCAAAGCAAACACCCTAAAAAACATTACAGAAAAGAATAGGAGAAACTCTAGTGGTACTTGGCACCAGCCAAAATTTTCTTAATAGAGACCCAGAAACACAACAAATCAAAGAAAGGTTGGACAAATGGGATTGCATGAAACCGCAGAGCTTCTGCATGGCAAAGGACATTGCTAACAAGATCAATACAAAACCCACAGATTGGCAGAAGATCTTCACTAGGCATAAAATGAACATGGGTCTCATATCTAAAATATACTTAGAACTCAAGAAATTAAATCCCCAACAACAAATCCTCAGAGAAACAACTGCCCAATAAATAAGTGGGCTAAAGACTTAACAAGAATCTAATCTGAAGAGGAAATAAGAATGGCCAAAAGACATATTTAAAAAAAGGCTCAACTTATAAATATGTTAGAAACAATTACAAGAAAGAAAATACATTTGAATCCTTAATGGGGTTCATTTTTGCCTAAACTCTACTTATCTGACCGTTTCTGCTTGTTTCAGACATATACAAGTTATTGCAAATAAGGGAAACCATGGGACCTGCAATTACAAGAAAGAAAATACATTTGAATCCTTAATGGGGTTCATTTTTGCCTAAACTCAACTTATCTGGCCGTTTCTGCTTGTTTCAGACATATACAAGTTATTGCAAATAAGGGAAACCATGGGACCTATGTTTCTTTGGGCCTTTCTTACTTCTCTTAGTATAATTTTTTCCCAAGACTTTCCATTTCCTAACAAATGGAGCAATTTCATTCTAAAAAAAACACAAAAATCAAAAAAAGTCTCAACTTCTCTAGCCAAAAAGAAATGCAGATTAAGACAACCTTGAAATTCCACCTCACCCCAGATAGAATGGCTATAATCAAGAACACGAATAACAACAGATGCTGGAGGGGATGCAAACAGAAAAGGGAACCCTACTGCATTGTTGGTGGGAGTGTAAACTTGTTCAATCACTTTGGAAAGTAGTATGGAGGTTCCTCAAAAGACTCCACATAGTGCTCCCCTTTGACCCAGCAATCACACTTTAGGGTATTTACCCAAAGATCACAAACAAGGGTATACTAAAGCTACCAGCACACCTATGTTTATTGCAGCTTTATTTACCATAGCTAAGACATGGAACCAACCTTGATGCCCCTCAGTAGATGAGTGAATAAAGAAAATATGATATATATATCCATATATACATAATATGTATTTATACATATATGTGTATAGACACACACACACACACACACACACACACACACACACACACAAACAATGCTTTTCTATGCCTCCATCAGAATAATGGCATCACCCCGTTTATAAGGAAATGTTAAGACTTGGAGAAATGTGTAATAAGTGAAGTAAGCCAGGCCCAAAGAAACATAGGTCCCATGATCTCCCTTATTTGAAATAACTAGTACATGTCTAGGACAAGCAGAAATGGTCAAAAGCTATGTACATATGACCATATCAGATGATATGAAGTGAAATGAGCCCTAAGACAGGAACTCAAGTGGTTTTTCTCTTTCTTGCTCTTGTTTTTAATGTACTATGTGACTTTTTGTTCCTTTGGTATGTTCTTCCCCCACGGTATAACCCCTGTTTTCACTGTATGTTTTTGCGGTGCCTTGCATCTTGTATATACACTTTTCTAATTTGGGGATAGGATGGAAAAAAACAAAATGCTTAAATAGGGATACAGCCTGACTCATTGTAACAATGAGATGTACAAGACACTAGGTTGGGGGCTGGGAAGGTGGATCAGTGGTAGAGCGCTTGCCTTGCATGCATGAGGCCCAGGGTTCGATTCCTCAGCACCACATAAGCAAAAAGAAAAAAAGCCGGAAGTGGCGCTGTGGCTCAAGTTGGAAGAGCTGAGGGACAACGCCCAGGTCCAGAATTCAGGCCCCACAGCTGGACCCCAAAACAAAAATAGACAGTAGGTTGAAAACGAACTTTACCATTTGAGTGAGGGAGGGTGGGAGGGGTTGCAGAGGTTAGGAGGAAAGAAATGGTAGAGGAAAAACAAAGGAGCAGGTAACAATGCTCCATAGGAAATATAATCATATAACTGTAACCCCTCTCTAAACTATTTTACAATGCAAAAAGATTTTTTTTAAAAGACCAAGTAGTGCTTGGTCTTCCAAGGAGGAAGCGGACAGGATATGAAGCCTGTGAGTTCCTGTTCCAACACTAGCACAAGAAAGACAGTGGAGGATGAGGTAGGTGTGTCCCATTAGTGTTGAATTTAGACACCAAGCATGCAACACAACAAACGTTCATCTCAGACATAAAGAGAAAAGGGGTAAGAGAAATTTCAATTCAAAGAACTATGTCAGCAAAGGAAAATTGATCAGTAAAACAAACAAGTTCCCAGATACAGCATTTGAAAAATGGTGAGAGACAGACGGAGAGAAGGGGGACTGAAAGAGATGAAGACACAGGGAGGAAAATATATAAAAAGTGAGAGAAAGAGAGAAATGATGAAAGCTTATGAGTAGGAAACAGAATGAAGAGAGTAAATAGAGAAAAAAAATCTTGTGACGACACATTAGGAAAAATACAAAGGGCTTTCTAGGAAGACCACACACTATATCATCAAATATTATCAAGTTTTATGTAGTCAAAGACCAGGAAGCAGTCCAAGAAATATGTATGGAGAGTAATTTAATTACATGTATCTTACTAAGTAATCTCTCACATTTGAAGGTGTGTGTGTGTGACCACACTATTTCAGAAACTCCAGTAAAACCTGTTTAACATAATTCAACATTAATCATAAGGAGGTGATCTCTGACAAGTTGTCAGCCAATGTCCACTTTACATGACAAGTGACTCCCCCAATGGCATTGAATCACCAAACAAGTGTGACTACTTTATCTCACATCAGAAAACTCTAAGGAAGTCTGCCCTCAACTAAGACATTTTATAATCTACTCATTCTAAAAACCATCTTACTCTTGTTTAGGAACATGTTCTTGAAACTGAATATTTTTTTTCTGTTTTAAATCTTGGATAGACTTAGCTTCCTAAAATGGAATGTGAAAAATGAGAAATAAAAACAACTCACCAGAGATCCTCTCATTCTTTCTTCCTGTTGCCAATGAAGAGAAGATTCTGGACGCATGGCTTAGAGAAAAGGCAATTGACATAGTCAGGAAAGAACCTGTGTGATTATGCCTCAGATTTTCCTGCTCAAAACATTATACATGGAGTGAAAAAGCACAAAGCCTTCTTATGGGAGAAGAATCTTTGATGTCTCAAGTGGAGTATTAAATGCTCCACTGAGGATGACTCCACATTCCATTAGTTGGTAGACAAACAGTATTCTAGGTTAATATACATACAGAATTCATAAAAACTAAGGTTCCTAAAAATGATTGAATAATTAAAACAAAAATCCACACCTTCAATACCACTAATTATTAATGAAATACATTTAGGGTTGTATGAATTATTTTTCTATTCATTAAAATGGATCCTAGGACTCCATCGAGCTTTTGCACTCTATCTTATTCATTTATACATTTAAACTCCATGGAGAGAATATAGGTTATAACTCAATACTTTTCCCCAAAATTATACAAGAAAATATATACAATACATATTACTTGTATTATAATATTTCAGTAATGGTTTTCAAATGGCACATTTCCCTGCATCCAAATACTTGGAGAACCCTTGAGCAATAACTTGAAATTTGTCATTTAGCCTACTTTACTTAATCAGTAAAGATTATGTAAATACAGTTTTGAGAAGTCCCTAATGCTCACTTTCCTAAACAATCATATGAGAGATAAAGGGCTTACTAAAGATGTAACATGAAATATTAAGCATAGGAGTGACAGAACATCACAGCTAAAGAACCAGAAGATTAAAATCTTATGTTGCACAAATAATACTAACACAAAATTCTAAGCTGAGGACACCCCAAAATGCAGACTTATAAAAATAAAAAATAAATATCGATATAATTTTTCTTATATTTATTGCTTGGCTTTTACACAGGAAATGCTATTGTCCAGAGATTTTATTTTTTTTTTTACACAACTACGTGGATTAGAAACTCTTAATATAAAATATAATAAATTTTACAGTGATATGTATGAAATATGAAAACCTACTCTGTAAACTTCAGTTAGGTCGTTTGTGCTAAGGAACAATATGAATCACTTAAAAGCAACATTTGCACATTCATTTTGGATTGTTCCACATGACAAGAATGGTTTCTTACTTTTAAAAAGTAACAAAGAAACTTCTGTAGGCTAATTATCCATATTCAAATGCTCAAAACCACAATTGTAGATTTCAGTGTGGGATATTTTCTTCTTGTTTTGGGATTTAGATTATCATCCTTTAAATTTCAAGTCTTCTAGTTCATATTATTTTATTACAAACATAATCTATATTTAAGAGTTTATTTTGTAACTGGGCTCTGGTGGCTCATGGTTGTGATCTTAGCTACTCAGAAGTCTGAGATCTGAGCACCACAGATTGAAGCCAGCTGGGGCAGGAAAGTCTAAGAGACACTGATCTCCAATTAACTACTAAAATACCTAGAAGTGGAGATATGGCTTAAGTGGTAGAACATTAGGCTGGAACAGAACAAGCTCAGGGTCAATGTCCAGTGCTTGAGCCCAAGAACCAGGTCTAGCACACAAAAAAGAGCATTTTATTGTATTGTACTTAAATTCTATTGAACAATTGTTTTGGAATACATATTTAGGCAGTCTCTCATTTTAAATGATGTAAAATAGGCTCAATAATCTAGTGGAGAAATTGTAAATTGTCAAGAACAGATAAAGTGGAAAACCTCCATGTTAGCAAAATTTTAAGCTAGGAAAATGCATAGGACCTGCAAAGGATAAAAAGGGATCAACGTGTTTCACTAACATATTTTAAATGAATGTTCAAGCTTCATTGACTTCAATTCCCATGAAGATTTTGTTAAGTGAAATAATACTTCTTTGAGCAGGTTGAGACAAAATGGAGAACACTACCTAAAACTTCATTATACGTTACATCTAAAAACCATACCACTTTGAGTAAGACACAGTACTTTAATTTCCTTTTGTAACACTCCATGACAACACTTTCTTAACTGCAGGTAAAAACCAACGCTATAAGGCTACTATCAGTATACCCACAGGTGAGACATTTGAGAGATCATGTACAAGAATTGATACTGTGAAGAAGCTGAATAAATTAGTAAGAACAGAGATAGATACTTTCAGTTGTGACAATAATTCCTAATCCACAAACCACAGCCCCATGTCCTTTCTGAGAACTAGGCTCTGACTGATTCCTCAGGCAAGTTCATTTCCCCTCCTACTAGTTACTGTTAACCTTCCAGCAGCACCTAGTGATTGGGAGTGTTAGAGGAAAGAGTACCACCTGAGTCTTGTGCTCTAGTGAGTAGAACCAATCTTTGCTTAAGGCAAGGAAGCTGAAAATATTTTGCCTTTCCTTTGCCTTTTTGCCTCTGTTCTGTAGGGCTTGTCAGAGTTGACAAGGTATCCTCCTTCAAACATTGCTAGGCTTCATTGCTTAACAGAAAGTAAAAAAAAAACAGGACCATCACACACTACTGTAATATCTCATGTAGACCTGTTCCTAGTAAAAAGGTCTTGTACAAACACGTGTGAACTAAAGCCAGGAGTACTAAGAAAGCTAACAAGGAAGGAGAAGAGCAGAGACACCTGTGGGAGAAACAACACAGGAACCCAAAAAACAACTGCAATATAAATGGAGTCAAATCAGGCACACACCTCACAATTTTGCTACAATTGTTACCATGCTCATCTTACACCTGGGCAAAGATTGTAAGGTCACATGTGTTAAGAGCAGAATTTCACCATCATGGAAATATAAATGCACAATTTCTCCTATTCTGGAGAACCACCCAACTTGCTGTCAGAATGTTGCAAGCCAGTTTCTGGCACCTGGAGACACAAGGGCTGTGGCAGCACAAACTCTGGAGCCCTGAACAAATCATCAGCCTCATGCTGGAGGAACATGTGGAGGATCAATTTTGCCTTGTGTTTTGCATCCAGCTCACAGTTCCTACCTGTTATTACTTCTGCAGCCTGAGATCCCTTCAATTTACACCTCCCAAGCTCCACTGAAGAGAAAACTTCCAGCAGCAAGGCAACGGGAAAGGAATTGGAATTTGCAGGCTGGAACCACCCACAGTGGGTGGGGAGGCACATGCGCAGAAGGATCTTTGCCCTGCTTTTAAAAAAAGAATAAAAAACCTGCACTTTCAAAGTATCTGTGCTGCAACATAGACTACAATTCCCACAATGCATCGTGCCACTCTGAGACGAAGTAGGTTTCCACCAGTGTTAGGCCCTTTATCTTAGGACTGCAGGGATGCATAGGGAGGTTTTCACCTGCTTCGCATGAACATAGGTGAGTTTTTTTTTTAAATGAAAATCACTGTGTGTCTTCTGAAACATTGTTAGACTATCTGAGAAATGGACAAGTATTGGAAGCATAAAATAAGTTGGCTTTTTAATTCTTAGATCTACTAATGTAATTGAGCTTATGAGACTTTTGTTTCTGTTCGTGTGTAACCGATAAGTTCTGTTGAATGTAAATGATATCTGATTTCTTTACATTTTGGAATAGCTCCCTGTTCAATATAAAAAGGTATTCGCAGGCACTAAACTGATTCTTGGATCATTTTTCATGCTTTAATGTATACACTGCAATAAAGTAGCAGAATTGCTAGATATACAGCATAATCCTTGCACAAATTAAATTTTTTTTTAAAAATCTAACAATTTCCCAGAAATGTCCAAATTCCATTTTTGGAATCTTAAGTAGCTTTTGGCTGTTTCCAAATTTTTCCTTTCCTTTAAGTTTCTTTACTTTTCATTTCTTTTCTTTGATGTTCATTGTTGCTCTTGTGGTTTGAACTCATGGTGTTCCCATTATCTTTTCTTTAACAATTTGTTCAGCTAAATAGTGAAAAGCATCCTGTGGGTGGGAGGAGTGGTCTTAGAACAGGCACCTCACCACCATTACTGTTCAAACTAATGGTGGTTTGGGGAGATCGGGGGGAATATGGGTGAGGTGCAAGTGTGAAGTGAAGGATAGGTCTCTGTGAAGCTTGATGGCTTGGCCCAAACCAGTGTGTTTTTGTCTTTCCATTTGCACGCCCTATTCCAGTGTGAATTCCTCCCTCTTCTATGATCCTAAAAGTTCCTCTCAGTCACTCTAAGCTACCTCATATTGTCTTCCCAGGTGTTACCCATTAGACTTTGGAATAAATCTTTGTTATCCCAGGTCCTAAGTGTGGGAAGAGTCAGGGCCACTTCTAGAAACCAGGCTTGTGTCCTGACCCCTGGGATTTGCCACAGTCAGGAATAGTCAGGCATCATTTGGGACAACACAGTTCCTTTACTGATAATGCAGCATCACCAGAGAATTCCTAACTTCTTAGCTCCCTAGGAGCTCTTCTCAAAATAACTGTGTAGGCCTAATCTTTCCAGGCCCAGTGATACAACTATAGTCAAGCAACTTCTAAGCCTGAGTAGGGAGGATCATTCAAGCTCAGGAGATGAAGGCCATTCTAGGTAACATAGAAAGATTGATTTTCAACGAAACACAAGTGTAGCAGTTCTTTACCAGATACCATCAGGGAGGGACATACACAGCAAAAAAGAAATCATCGTACAAATATGTTAGAAACAATAGCAATAAAGAAATATTTGAGACTCATATCTGATAAACCGATCAGAAAACAGGAAGTGGTACTATGGCTCAAGTGGTAGAGCACTAGCTTTGGGCTGAAGAGCTGAGAGACAGTGCCCAGGCCCAGAGTTCAAGCTTCACAACTGATAAACCTATCAGTTTGGGTCTGGCCCTTAACTTCTTGGTGTTCTATTATGAGATTCTGAACTCCCCAGAGAAAGCTTGCTTTCTTGCAAAGACAGGTTTTGATGAAGTCATTGCTGAGCTTGATACATTAAGTGAAGAGGGGTTCAAAGACTGCACGCTAATATAGTAGTTAATGAGAGAAAAGTTGACATTGTAGATATGATTACCAAGGAGATGAAGTGAAAGCAGGAGAAGGAGGGGAAAATTAAATGGCCTTCCAACTTTTGTCTGCCTCATTCTAAAATTTATACAGCAGACTAATTGCCATCCATGCTGTCCCACAAATAGTTTGTTTATGATTTATGATGGGTTTATGTTGCTTCTATTTGAATTTCTATATTTCTCAGGGTTTTTTGTTGTTGTTTTTTAATATTAGGGGAATAGATATTGCCTGTTAACATTTAGTGATTTATCTGTTTTCATCTTCAATTGGCCAATATGAAGATGTAGAATTTTTTTTTTGGGTCCAGTCATGGGGCCTGAACTCTTGGCCTGGGCACTGTCCCTCAGCTCTTCAGCTCAAGGCTAGTGCCCTACCACTTGAGCCACAGCGCCACTTCTGGCTTTTTTCTTTTTTGCTTATGTGGTGCTGAGGAATCGAACCCAGGGCCTCAGGCATGCAAGGCAAGCGCTCTACCACTGAGCCACCTTCCCAGCCTGAAGATGTAGAATTTTTACAAGTTGTAAATGTTTGGCATGTACTTTGGTACATGGTGACTTCACAAGGGCCAGTGTGTGTTAAAACTGCTTCCATGTCGAAGTGAAGAAATCTTCCTACATATTGGTTTGTACTGGTGGGGAATAAAAGGGAAAATTGGTTCCAGGCACAGGTGTAGTTATTCTGGATATTTGAAAATTTTGGAGCACTAGCAGGGCTGTGGTACAGATATTCCATGGCTGTTGCATTCTGGAATCATCTATTTCTGTGGAAGAGTCTATTTCAGTGTGCACACCTTAGACTACAGTACCAGAAGTATTATTTGAGACAAAGTTGTGTCCCAATTAACTCTGGATAAGGGTAGAAATGGTTCACATTCCATTATTTGTAATGTTACCTGCTGCTTGCTCTCATTATTTTTGCTACACATTTTATTTGTATTTAACTGTTTTAGACAACCTACAAACAAAAATGTAAAAGTAAAGATGCAGTGAAAACGAACTGTTTGGTAATCATTATTACCGTTTTCTCTACAACTTTTCATGTAAATTATTCTTTTGGTTTTGATATGCCTCAAAAGAAATTGTACATTATTATAACTTAGTTCATTACTCCCTTTTGGCAGCTAATGGGCTTTTACCAAGTTTAAAGTGCAAAATTTATCACAATAACAAAAATACTAATCTATCTACCAACTACCTCCTACAAACCCAAGTTTTTCCTTGGGGAGGGGAAAATTGATTTGAAAAATAATGTTCCAGTTAAAATTTTGATATATAGCATTTTCTAACTTAGGAAGCCACAACGTTTTTGACTCACCATGGTTGGTATTAACTGAAAATTCTGTGCATCTAAATCAGTTTTGGTTTTTGAGAATTTTTTGATTCAGCTTGCCTTCGATTTTGGTAATTGCATTTGCCAGGCATGCAGGATTACCGTTGTTTTTTTTTTTTTTTGTTTTTTTTTTAGCCTTCTGTCTTGTCACTAACCATTCCTCCTTGGTGGCCATGTACTTCGGAAAAGGTCACATGACTTTTCTGGTCTACTCACTGTCTGAGATCCCTTGCTTTCCTTGCTTGCATCCCACAAACTATTAACCATCCTCTACTGCAGCACATCTCACCTTACTTAATGAGATTGTGTATCTCCTACAAACTCTATCCTGAATGCTCTGCCATTGTTTGTCTTTAAATCTTCTCTAAGTAATGATGGGTCTGAGTTATATCAAATCTCACCCTACAGAATATTTCTTCAGAAAGTTACAGAAGACACCAAATAAAAGTGCCATTTTAAAAGACAAGTGGGGCTGAGAAGGTGGCTCAGTGATAGAGTGCTTGCCTTGCATGCACGAGGCCCTAGTTTCTATTCCTCAGCACCACATACACAGAAAAAGTCAGAAATGGTGCTGTGTTCAAGTGGTAGAGTGCTTGCCTCAAGCTGAAGAGCTGAGGGACAGCTCCCAGGCCCAGAGTTCAGGCCCCACGACCGAGAAAAAAAAAGATATATTTTTTCTTTCAGAATGTAAGATCCTCCAGAGCAGGGGCAATATTTTCTGTATGTTCTACTGTGTTCAGTACACTGTAAATGCTCAATAAATATTGATGATTGGAGGCAAAAAATATCTGCTTTCTTCATTGGAAATATCAACTATACCAATTACTATTCTTGTGTTTGATAATAGTTCTAAAATAAACACTGCCATTCTTTCAAAGACAAACATATAGACACATATATGTATATAAGTACACATATAATGCTTTGGGGGTAATCAGTAAGATTGTATTTCATTAATATGAAATATTAAATTAGTGTTATATATAAATCAATACAAACCCATCCAGTCATTGAACCCGTCCAGACTCCTTCATAAACCTGTAAACTTATCATATCTTTTGCACAAGCATTAGTCCTCCTGAGTAAGCTCAGGTCAGGAGAAGCCACAACAGGACACAAGATCCATATCAGGGCCTTAATATAGGCACACAAAAGAGGTGTGATCAGTTTTGAAAGAAGAGATATCAGTAAGATTATTAAATTATTTGGGATTGAAAGCCAAAGAAATGAAGATCTCTACAAAGAAGGGGACTAAAAAGAAAAGGAAATACCTCTGAGGTCCATTCAGTCCAGTGTTCATGTACAAGTCTTCCAGGGGTGATGGGCCACAGTGTGATGCCCAGTGGCCCACATGCTTAACTGCTGAAAGCAAGATGAGATGATGTCTAGGGGCTTGCATACAGGATGGCTAAATTTCACAGTGATAGGAGGCAGAACCTCTATAAGAGGGGCCCTTTGTGTGTAATCCTAGTTATTTAGGAGGCTGAGATCTGAGGATCAGGGTTCAAAGCCAGCCCAGGCAAAAAGAAAAATCTATAACTTTTTTTTTTTACTAGTCTTATGGCTTGAACTGAGCATCTGGGAGCTATCCATGAGCTCTTTTGCTCAAAGGTAGCACTCTTTTGCCACAGCACCACTTCTAGATTTTTCTGTAAATAATTGGAGATAGGAAACTAACAGATTCTCCTGCCCAGGCTGGCTTTGAATTGACATCCTCAGATATCAGCCTCCTGAGTAGCTAGGATTAAAGGCCTGAGCAATTGACACCTAGCTCATAAGAAACTCTTATCTCCAAGTAATCAGCAAAAAGCCAGAAGTGGAGGTGTGGCTCAATTGGTAGAGTGCTAGCCTTGAGCATAAATATTAAGGGATAGCACCCTGGCTTGAGATCAAGCCCCAGGATCAACAGAAGGAATAGAAAAGAAATAATCTGAAAATCACAAGCCAGGAAGATGCAGGATATGGAGCAGAAGGAGTCTACTGTATTTATGTAGCAGACAGACAAAGTGAGACCCAATGAGGCCAGAGGTCTGTGAAGCAGGTAAGACACTTGCCAAAGTTTTTCCTAGGATGGCAACATGCAGCATTTTGCATTTGTACCAGCAAGTGGCACTAAACAACAAGGCTAAGCAGGCCTAGTTGGTTGGCTCTAAGTAATGAGCAGGTGATTTTGTATATTTGCTGGGTGTTGGGGGTGGAATGGGGTGAATTGAGGCCCTTCAGGATTCTCTTCCTTCATTCTTCCATTATCTTGTTCATCATTCCATTTTACAGATGAGGAAAGCTCTGAGCTGATTTTTTAAATTAGTTATTTGCCTGATTTTTGCTAGCATTGGGGCTTTAACTCAGAGTCTGTCACTCTTACTTGGCTTTTCTTCTCAAGGCCAGCACTCTTCCCACTGGAGCCATATGTTCACTTCTGGGATTTTGCTGGTTCATGGGAGAAAAGAATCTCTCAAATATATCTGCTGGGGCTGGCTTTGAACTGAGATCTTCAGATCTCTGCCTCCCAAATAGCTAGAATTACAGTCGTAAGCCATCAGTGAGTTGTTTTAGAGATGATTTTTTAAAATAATATTTTTTCTTTTATTGTGAAAATACTGTACAGAGGGGTTACAATTACATGGGCAAGATAATGAGTACATTTCTTATAAAATAATATTTCTATGTTCATCCAATGTATGTGTGTGTGTGTGTTTGTACACCCTCATGCACGCATACACACACACACACACACATACACACACACACACAGAAGCAGGGACATTGTCCAAGCCCAGTCAAAGGGCAGAACAATGTTCACACCAACCATTTATTGTCCAGTGGTCTTAGATTTTGGGTGAGGGAAAGAGAGTGTTCTGTTACTCCCTGCCTTTTGGGCTAGGCCTATTCCTTCCTGGTGACTACTTTGTTTCTCATCACAGACTCCCAAAACTCTCCTAGGGAGTTCAGGGCTGCCACCCCGAAGATCTCATGTCTTTCTGTCCAGCTGTAGGCTTTCTCATTATGGGAAGAACATGAGCTCCTTGGGCAGAGATCATAACTTAGTCACCTTTAGTGCCTTAACCTGAAACCTGCCACATCCCTAGATGGAGGCTGGACACACAGACTTCATTTCTTCATTCTGCAAGCCATTCCTTTGCCACACTGCACATGGCAGCATGCGTGATCTGGGAAGGGTCTCAGATCAGCTTCTCTGGACAAAAGCAGATAAATAGTAACAAGTGGCAGAATTCCAGCCTTGATCAAAAAAGCTAAAGGACAGTGACTAGGTTCTGAATTGAAGCCTCATTACCAGCGATAGATAGAGATAGATAGACAGACAGACAGATAGATAGATAGATAGATAGATAGATAGATAGATAGATAGATAGATAGATAGATAGATAGATAGATAGATAGATAGATAGATAGATAGATAGATAGATAGATAGATAGATAGATAAACAGGTTTTCTGCGTACTGGTATTTCACACCTGTAATCTTAGCTACTCAGGAGACTAGGAGTGAGGCAAGAATCATGGTGTGCAGCCAGACAAGGCAGGAAAGTCCATAAGACACTTATCTCCAATTAGATATCAAAAAGCTGAAAGCAGAGCTGTGCCTCAAGAGATACAGAGATAACATTGAGTAGTAAAGCTGAGGGACAATGTGCAGGTCCTAAGATCAATTCCCAGGATGAACATGCACACATGCACCTGTGCATACATATACACACAAGCACACACACACATACACACACACACACACACACACACACACACACACACACACACACACAGAGGAAGATACGGTAGTATGACCATGGGCTGTGGGGTATAGAGGGGGTGGCTGACTGGGAGCCGTGTTTTGGGTGTGGTGCTGGGGACAGAACTGGAGGAAGGGTCTCCTACAGGCCTAGGAATGGGGACTTCAGTAACAGGAAGAGCCAGCATCCAAATCTAAGGGAGAACAGCAAACGGGGAGGAGACAGAACTCTCTACACAGTTCTAGATTGTTCTGCAAGGTCCTAGTGTGGTAGGCAGGTGAATGAATTTTCTCTTCATGGCCTTCATCACTCTGGCTGTTAGTGGACCCCCTTGGTGTGTATGCATACATACAGGTCCTGGGGCTTGAATTCAGAGCCTGGGCACTGATCTTGAGCTGTTTATGCTCAAGGCTCGCATGCTACCTTTTGAGGAACATCTGTACTTCCAGCTTTTTAGTAATTAAAGGGAAATGAGTGTCTCATAGCTCATGCCTGTAATCCTAGCTACTTAGGGAGCTAAGATATGAGGATCGTGGTTCAAAGCTAGCCCAAACAGGAAATTCCATGAGACTCTTATCTATAATTAACCACCTGAAAACCAGAAGTGTTGCTGTGGCTCCCCTGGTAGAGTGCTAGCCTTGAGCAAAAGAGTTCAGGAACACCTAGGTCCTGAGTTCAAGCCTCAGTACTGACTCCCTCCTACCCCTGTAGTAACTCAAAAAAAGAAGTCTCACAAACTTTCATGCTCAGGTTGGCTTTGAACCATGATCTTCAGATTTCAGCCTCCTGAGTAGCTAAGATTAGAGGTGTGAACCACCAGCATCTACCTCACTTGACTTTTCACTCAAGACAGCTCTCTACCTCTTGAGACACAGCTCCACTTCCAGTTTTTGTTTTTTGGTTTTTTTTTTTTTTTTGAGTAACTGGACATAATAGTCTGTTGGATTTTTCTTCCCAGGCTGACTTTAAACCATCATTCTCTGATCTCAGCCTCCTGAGTAGTGAGAATAACAGGTGTGAGCAATGAGCACCTGGCTACAGCTCTCTTCTTGGCCCTTTTTCAGTTCCACCAACCTCCCTAGCTTCCTGCCCTGGCTTTTCACTCCCTTGCTATCATTGGTGGTGATTGTCACTCCCTCCTATTTTGACTGAGTCACTCAGTCTCTGGTCCCAGGAATCTACTGCAATGCTATTGTGATGACTAGGGCAAACATAAGGGAATAAGCCAGGGACAGACAGTATGGAATCTGAGCCTGCTGCCTCTTACATCTGCCAGCGTGTGAGTGATCTTGGGGCTTCTGATAAATGCCACTGCCCCCTTGGAGACCTCCAAGGAGTTAGTTGAATGCCCACTCACTGAAGGCATGCCAAGTCCTGGGGTACAGGGCACTAAGGCTCTTCCTGTTCTCCACTGCCACCAGTGGGACTGTGAGAGGTCATGTCCCTCTTCTGAGCCTTCATTTCCTCCATAGTTCACGGACATTGTCCTTAAACTCTTGCATTCCAATCCCTTCTCCTTTCTCCTGGCTCTTTGCCAGAAGTCTCATACTTATGATTTTTGGGCTTTGCTTTTGGCTAAGCTGATCTGTCTGTTCCCAGCCTGGAAATCACACCATTATAATCATCCTTACTTGGTAGAGAAGAGAATGGGGACTAAAGGTTTGTGATGATGAGATGGGAAAATAGAGACCCAGTCTTTCCACCCCCCTTTTTTATTTTTATTGTGAAAATGCTGTACAGATGCGTTACATTTACATGGGCAAGATAATGAGTACATTTCTCATCAAACATTGTAGCCTCCTCCTTTGTTTTCCCTTCCCATCCTCCCCCCACCACCCAATCCTCGCCCCCCCCCCGCCTGCACCAAAGTTGTAATGTTCATTTTCAACATAATGACTTGTACATTTCATTGGAGACCCAGTCTTTGAATGAGGAGTTGTTAAAGAATATTAAAAACAAGCCAGGCAATGGTGGTTCCTGCCTGACATTCAAGCAACTTAAAGAGGCTGAGATTTAAAGACCATGGTTTGAAGTCAGCCTGGGCAAAAAAGCCTGTGAGAGTCTTACTGACAATTAACCAGTTTTAAAAAGTCAGAAATGGAAGTGTGGCTTAAGTGGTAAACACCAGACTTGAGCAGAAAAGCTAAGCAAGAGAGCAAGCCCTAGTATCAGAGCACTTGCACATGCACACACACACACACACACACACACACACTAAAATGTGTTTTAAATACTGAGCCATAAACCAGCACTTCTAGACTGGTGAATCTATTCTTCTTACAAAACCCTTGGCTAAGGCTTTGGCTTCATCAGCTTGAGGTCCCAGAATGAATAGCATCAATACTGAAGATCCCTAAAAAAGCGAAAGTAAGGACACCTAGTTGGAAATTTTATATCCCACCAGGAAGGTTGAAGACACAGACCACAGTTTGTTAAAATAAATACATAAATAAAAAGGGACCTGGATATTGGTGGCTCATGCTCGTAATCCTAGCTACTTGGGGGGGCAGAGATCTGAGGATCATTATTCGAAGCAAATCTGGGCAGGAATGTCTATGAGTTTCTTGTTTGCTTGTTTGCTTTCCTTTTTATTTTTTGCCAGTCTTGGGCCTTAAACTCTAGGCATGGGCACTGTCCCTAAACTTTTGCTCAAGGATTGCACTCAATCACTTGAGCCACAGTGCCACATCTGACTCTTTCTGTGATTAACTGGAGATAAGAATCTTCCGAACTTTCCTGCCTTTACTGGCTTTAAACTCAGATTGTCAGATCTCTGCCTCCTGAGTAGCTAGGATTACAGGTGAGAGCCACCAGCATAGGCTGACTGTGAAACTCTTATCTCCAGTTAACCACCAAGAAAACTGAATGGGGGGCTGTGATTCAAGGGGTTGAGTGCTAGCATTAAGCAATAAAACTTCAAGGACAGGACCCAGACCTTGAGTTCAAGGCACAGGACCACACAAAAAATAATAAAGAGGGAAGTAGCAAGGGGTAGTGGGAGGAGAGACTTACCATTCATCAAATACAATAGACTAGAAGCTGACAAGGTGCTGACCCAAGTCACAACCAATCATCTATTTGAGGAAGCACAGTGACAACCAAGTAAACAAACAAATATGTGAAGCAACCATAGCAAGATCAACAGTGCAGGTGAGAGGGCTTTAAAAGGGTCATTATGAGTGAAGTGCTGGTGGCTCACACCTGTTATCCCAACTACTCAGGAGGCTGAGATTTGAGGATCCTGTTTCAAAGCCAGCCCAGGCACAAAAGTCCATGAGACTTTTTTTTTTGGGGGGGGGGGGTCCGGTCGTGGGGCCTGAACTCTGGGCCTGGGTGCTGTCCCTCAGCTCTTCAGCTCAAGGCTAGCACTCTACCACTTGAGCCACAGCGCCACTTCTGGCTTTTTTCTTTTTGCTTATGTGGTGCTGAGGAATCGAACCCAGGGCCTCAGGCAGGCAAGGCAAGCGCCCTACCACTGAGTCACATTCCCAGCCCTCCATGAGACCTTTATCTTCAATAAACTACTCAAAAAAGCTGTGGCTCAAGTAGTAGAGCACTAGCCTTAAACTCCAGGACAGGGCCCAGGCCCTGAGTCAAGCCCCAGTCCTCAGACTTCAGCTTCCTGAGTAGATAGGATTACATATGTGAGCCACCACAGCAAGGCAACCATTTATTATATATTATCTCATTTAATGTCCATGACTGCCCCAATAGGAGTGCTCAGTCTAAAAGTATCAGTTCTCATTTACTTTCAGTCAATGATCAGGTCTGTTTTTCCACTGAAAGTAGTCTTGTCTCTGGGAGGAGGATAAAAATCCCAAAAGCCCTTTCCTTTGTTTGGTGCATCCTATATTACAAAAGTGATGAAAGGGGCTGGGAAGGTGGCTCAGTGGTAGAGTGCTTGCCTTGCATGCATAAGGCCCTGGGTTCGATTCCTCAGCACCACATAAGCAAAAAGAAAAAAGCCGGAAGTGGCGCTGTAGCTCAAGTAGTAGAGCACTAGCCTTGAGCTGAAGAGCTGAGGGACAGCGCCCAGGCCCCACAACCAGACCCCCCCAAAAAAAGTGATAAAAGGGCATGAGATTAAAGCTGGGTTCTTAAAGTATTGTGGGAAGCCTGGCCTGGTTTGCAACTTTTATTAAAAAATGAATCCGGGTAGATAAAAACAAAACACACCTCAACTCCAATTTCCTTCAGAGTCCTCTAGGGAGCTAGTTGAAGAGAGGTGAAGGGGAGAGAGACTAAATAATTTCCTTCCTTTGATGACTTTGACTGCTATGCTCAAGCAGTAATTACTGAATACAATAGCTACAATGTACCTAGCTGGGGAAGGTCGTCAGTTTACTTTCCCAAGGTGGAGAAGTATATGAGCTAAAATTTCAGGTCTCAGTTTTACTTAGGCTGCTTGGCTCAGGGAAGAGGGGGACCTTTTCTGCAAATTCTTCTGTCCAGAAAGAGCTCTAGTTTATTCTCAATGAACAGTAGCAGGTGCTGCTAGAGATAAGAATGGAATAGAATAGATTGTGACCTAGGTGCTGACATCCTCCAGAGGGAAGCCCAAACTGAGACCTGCTCTGTAGAGAAATCAAAGAACTAGTGAAGAATGAATATTTTAGGTCATCAGGCAAGGGAAGGGGTTGCTGAGGTAGAATTTCTGCTCCTGTTCCTGAGAAAATGGAGAGAACTACACAATGGTTTATTTTTACATGTGTGTGTGTGTGTGTGTGTGTGTGTGTGTGTATGCATGCCAGGGGGCTTGAACTCCAGGTCTCATGCCCTTGCTTAGCTTTTCCTGCAAGGCAGATCCTCTACCACTTGAGCCAAACCTCCACTTTGAGGTTTTTTGCTAGTTTATTGGAGATAGGAGTCTGTCAGCTTTGTCTGCCCAGTCTGGCTTTTAACAAGTATCCTCAGATCTCAGCCTCCTGAGTAGCTAGGGTTATAAGCAGAAGCCTTCAAGTATCCAGGTCCACACAAAGGTTTAGAGAAGTTTCTAGAGGAGACCAGAGCAAATTTGCAAAGGCCCTACCTGATTTGTTAACTTCTTGGGTATTTATTTAATTAGGAAAACAGCAAGATCAGCCTAACTAGGAGAAAATCAAAGGTGTAAATCGGTCATATCATATGGGCCTCGCAGGCTGTAAGGATTCTTGTGGATTGTTAATGTGAAGGAAAAGTACTGGTGAGTCCCTACAGTTCACCTGGGGTTCTAGCCGCCCCTCTGGCTACTCTGTTACAGCAGTGTGCCCAATACAAAAGAAGTATAATATTAGTCATCGCATCATTCACAGTAGTGGAAAGGTAGGAGCAACCCAAATGTCCATGGATGAATAAACAAAATGTGATCTATGCATCCAATGAAATACTATTCAGTCTTAAAAAGGAATGGCATTCGGACCCATGCTACATGAATGAATCTTTAAAATATTGTAAGTGAAATAAACCAGATATAAAAAATGACAATTTATGTTTCCACATCCATAGTTAAACATAGTAAAAATAAATAAATAAAAGTCAAATTTGCTGGGTACCCATGGCTCACATTTATAATACTAGCTTCTCAGTGGGCTGAGAACTGAGGATGGAGGCTTGAAGCCAGGCTAGGCAGAAAAATCTCTGGGGCTCTTAACCCAATTATACCAAAAAGTCAGAAGTAGAGGTAGGACTCAACAGTAGAATATCAGCCTTGCGCAAAAAAATTCAACTTTGAGTGGAGAATTAGGCGGTCAGTGCGGGTGAGAAAGAGCAAGCTTTCTGGGTGCAACAGCACTGTGGCAGAGTGAGCACACAAAGCCAGCCCTAGGCTGACAAGGAAGGGCAGAAAAGACAGGAGAGGTTTGATTACTTTTATTGGCCAGCCCTGTGGGTTGACCCCAGGGCCTGAGTCCTGTTCCTGACCCTCATTGTGCTTAAGGCTAGTGCTCTACCACTTGAGCCACAGCCCTGCCCTGCTTTTGGCTTTTTCTGAGTCTTTATTGGAAATAACACTTTCATGGACTTCCTGCCAGGCTGGCTTCAGAGATTGATCCTCAGATCACGGCCTCCCGAGTAGCTAGGCATACAGGCATGAGCTACTACTTCCCCCCATTTCATTAACTCTTGTGTGTCATCCCCAGGATTGTGCACTGGAGCCAAGGTGACCCAAGCCTTCAGGGGAGCCCCAGACCCCGGGGGCTGAGCAAAGTCCGCCACTATCTGCAAAGCCCAAAGACCTCGACTCCAGTGACCACAGAAGCATAGGAGGCTGGGATCAGATCCTGGAGTGCACTCCAACTGCACCAAAATGCACCATGAGCACCAATGCCCAATGAGCAGGCAGCAGTGGAAAGTGCTATAGAGTCCGAGTGGGACAGCACCATTGCTGTCTTGGGTTTGGTTAGTTGTTGCCGCTGCCACCACGTGGACATGCGGATGTGCTAAGGAGGTCAGGTCTGACTGTCCATATTGGCCAAATGGTGATTGTAGAGTCTGGCATCTAGTCTTCATGCTGGGGGAGGAAAACCAGCCTCCCAGATGAGAGGCGTGCCCGGATCCCTGGAGGCAGGGGTGGGCACTTGGCTGATAGGTTATTGAAACTGTCAGTCCAATGCCTGGGACATTGAATTTCCTGTGGATCTGCCCCCTGAGCCTATCTATTTAGGCCAGATGATGGGCGTGTCCGGATCCCTGGGGTGAGCACTTGGCTGATAGGTTATTGAACCTGTCAGTCCAGTGCCTGGGACTGGGAATTTCCGGTGGATCTGCCCGTGCTCTGATCTTTTTAGGCCCGGATCAGCTTAAGTCTTGCCACGTGTGTCTCCCTAGTTGAGTGCTGGGTCCTGTCTCATCTTTGGTCATCATGCCATCATAATTCAGATCTCCATGGAAGCTGAATTGCCTTGTTGGTATTGGCTTTATTTCTTTCCTCTTTAGCATGTTTGCTAGCTGTGTTATGTGTATTTGGGGGGCTGTGGGCCTTTGTAACAACGGGCGGCCTGCAGCCTGTTAACTGTGTAATAAAGACTCCAGTATTTCATATTCCAGAATGTGGCTTCAGAGATAGCTCACAAAACAGCTAGTGCGGAGCAGGGCTGCAGGGCTCTGAAGGGGCTTTTTTAGGTGGTGGTACTGGTGGCCCTGGTCTTCCTGCCCAATGTGGGGCTGTTGGCTTTGTACCAGGAGAGGCAGCTTGGTGGCACCCGTGAGGGTTCAGAAAAAGTGCTGGTTCTAGCGGCTGGGCAGGTGAGTGCCTCGGTCCAGTGCAGCATGGAATAATGCTTTCCCTCTTCTCCAAATACTTTTCTGCTGCCCCTTCTTGCTCCTTCTCCTCCTGTCGGAGTCCTCAGAGGCGGCAGGGGGGAAGATTTGCACTTTTCCCCGCTTTTTTTCCCCAGATGGGGCAAATTGAGGATGAAAATGTGTCCACTCAATTGAGTCAGAAATAGAACCCAGGGCCTTTGGTGCCCCAGTCTGGGACTCTTATTTCAAATTTCCATGCTTTACAGTCAGTCCTCCTTTCTGTTGCCCTCTCTCCTCCCCTGACCTCCCAATGTTCTCTTTCTGGGGAGAACCCTGTGTCCCAGGGTGTGATGCCTTCTGTAGGACTGGTTCTCTCCTCATCTCTGCTCTCCTCCCTCATCCCCCTCCCCCCCCACCTCACCTGATCCTGTTGTTTCTGCTCAGGTCAGTCCCTTTTGCATTTTACCATTTGCACAGGGGCCCCTAGGCCCCCCTGCTCCCCTCTCCCTATTTGGCTTTCCCCATTCCTATTTTTTTTCTCAGATCCTGTGGATTCCTTGGGGAGTGAGTGCAGAGATCCTCTTGGAGCTTCAGGTGCCTTGGATAGGGTGAAAGGTAAGTTTCTGGTTCTTGAGGAACTTACCACCTTTACCTCTCCAGGAGTATGGAGGTGTCCTGGTGGAAGGATCCCCCGAAATGTCCCAAAGCACAATTCCTTGAGGGTAGAATGCCACATGCCTTCCTCCTCTCCTCTGAATTGATGGGACTTGGTATTTTTTCCATTCCAAATTGTGATCATTTTTGTTATTGCCTTTTTGAAACTTAATCATGTACCTGTACCTGTGTACATGCATTAGGCTAAATTTGCATTTCTCTGTGTGTGTGTGTGTGTGTGTGTGTGTTCGTGTGTGTTCGTGTGTGTTCATGTGTTCAGATCCTGGGACTTGAACTCAGG
The DNA here is from genome assembly GCF_024711535.1 of Dipodomys merriami. Lineage (NCBI taxonomy): Eukaryota > Metazoa > Chordata > Mammalia > Rodentia > Heteromyidae > Dipodomys > Dipodomys merriami. The sequence continues at coordinate 526,301 of NW_027206165.1, forward strand.
GCCTGGGTGCTGTCCTTTAGTGTTTTTCACTCATGGCCCGTGCTCTGCCGCCTGATCCACAGCTCCACTTCTGGCTTTTTGGTGGTTCATTGGAGATAAGTGGTACAGATTTCACTGGCTTAGAACAAGGATTCTCGTATTTCAGCCTCCTGAGTAGCTAGGATGGCATGTGTGAACCATTGGCACCTGGCTTTGACTGCTCCCTCACATCATTCCAACTCCCTTATCTCCTAGCAAGTCTATGGATACTTAAATTGCTTCCTATAGTAGGGCATTTCAGATTTGCTTATGTGATTTTTCCTGGTCCCATAAGAAGTGGGTAATTTGTATATCAGGATCTGACTTGACTGACTGTTGGCTGGCCTCAAAGGAAGAGGCTGAATTTTTTTTGTTGGGGGGGGGGGTCCTGTCATGTGGCCTGAACTCTGGTCCTGGGTGCTGTCCCTCAGCTCTTCAGCTCAAGGCTAGCACTCTACTACATGATCCACAGCACCACTTCCAGCTTTGTTCTTTTTGCTTATGTGGTGCTGAGGAATGGAACCCAGGGCCTCATGCATGCAAGACAAGTGCTCTACCACTGAGCCACCTTTCCAGCCCAAGAGGCTGAATTTTTGAGGTTGATGCTTTTCCTTTCTCCTCAGTCTCTGGCTGGTCTCTGGCCATTCTGGTGTCTTGTGTACAGAGGGCTCTTTGTTCTAGGGCTAATCAAATGGAGATTAGCAAATGCTCTAGTTAATACCTTGAGGTTAACTTGGCAGCTAAAAGTACATCCTGTAGCAGTTAATTGCCCTTGTCAGTGTTTGAATTGTGTGAGTGAGTTATGTGTCTTCTGTATTTTGCATATGCCAGACCCTCTGCATTTCATACATGTTGTCAGAGTCAGAAAGACAAAGACTTAAATGAAACTGTTGCTTCCTAACAACCACAATGGAACTGGGAATGGAGGGAGCCTCTGTAGCATGTGCAGTGGAGTGGGGAAAGGAGGTGAGCCACAGATAACCTAGCCCGGATCTCTCTTTGAGACCTCTCCTCTTTCCCAACTTCATAATGGAACTGAAGGAAAGCTGGTAACCAGGGCTGCTAACACTAGCCCAGGGCCTGCAGGCAGGGTTAAACTCTCCTCAGCAGGGATGATTAACAGGTCTGGCCTTATCCTGGAGTAATGGAGCTGGCAGAGGGGAGGTTCAGGAGCCTCTAGAGAAGCTCACCCCCACTTCAGGGTGATGGGTCCTAGGTATGAGCCTAGCTCCAGGGTCTCTCAGTGGGCCCTGGCCTTATGGATTACCAGAGTGCTAGTTAATAAAGGAATATAATTAGTTAGCTGGGCACCAGTAGCTCATGCCTGTAATCCTAGCTACTCAGGAGGCTGAGAGCTGAGCTCATGATTCAAAAACAGCCTTGGCAGAAAAGTCTGAAACTTTGCTCTCCAATTAACTACCAAAAAGCCACAAAGTGGATCTATGGCTCAAGTGTCAGGAGCACAGAAGCTCACGGACAGGATCCAGGCCCTGAGTTTAAGCCCTAGGACCAGTCCCCAAAATAAAACCAAACTGAAACACAAAGTTACTCTTGTTGACTTTAAGAGTACTGTGCTATGGCTGGCAATTCTAGGTGCTAGTAGGACTCTCATTCCAGAAACCTGTAAGGAAACTAGGGTTCTGTGGGGCTTGAACTTGTCTAAGAGCTAGATTACCATTGTTCTTCCTGGAATTGTGCCCAAGGCTATCTAATTATTGGGCATGTACAGCCTTTTAATTTAACTTTCATTCTCTTGGAAGTGAGCTGTGGCTAAAGTGGTAGAGCATCAGCCTAGAGAGAAAAGGTTATGAGATAGCACACAGACCCAGACTTCAAGCACCAGCACTGGCACAAATAAATGCTCTCTCTTTTCCACCTATATGAGCCATGGAGAGACTGGTGTTGGAGTGAATGCAGTTGTGCTCTTTTGCTTACTAACTGGTGGGTCTTTCTGTACTTTATAGTGCCGGCTGTGGCTTGAAATCATGGCCTGGGTACTATAAACTGAGCTTTTTTGCTCAGTTTTACCACTTGAGCTACAGCTGTAATTCTAGGTTTTTAGGTGGCTCATTGGAGATAAGAGTCTCATGAACTTTCCTGCCCAGACTGGTTTGAACCATGATTTTCAGATCTTGGCCTCTCCTGAATAGCTAGGATAACAGATGTGGGCCACCAGCACTTGGCTTAGCTGGCTAAGATGCAAACCACCTGGAGGCAGCCCCAGAGACTTGGATTTAGTTAGTCAGGTTGGGGCTGGCACTGTACTCTGTGTCTGTGTGTCTGTATGTACTTGTGCAGTTGCCTAAACACAGGACCTCGTATTCTATTTCGTTTTTGTTGATGCTGGGGCTTGATCTCAGGGCTAGGGACATATCCATGAGAGTCTTTTTCTCAAGGCTACCACTGAGCCACAGCTCTATTTCCAGCTTTTTCTGAGTAATTTACTGAAGATAGAATTTCATGGAGTTTTGTGCCCAGGCTGGCTTTGAACTGTGATCCCCAGCATCCTGAGTAGCAGCAGCAAGGATTACAGATATGAGCCAACAGCACCCAGCTCATATTTATAAAGAAGGATGAGGTAGTGATTATCTTTTATCGTAAACTTGCCTCTGGGCATAAATAGTTTGTGTACTACTTGTTGTTGTTATTGTTGTTGTCAAGTCAGAGGTGGGGATGGAACTCAGGACCTTGTACTTGTCAGGACAGGCTTCTCCAAGAGCTAAATCCCCAGCCCCACCTCATATTTTTTATTGCTTTTTTCCCCTCACAATTGGTGCTCTACCAGATGAGCACCATCTCTATTTCTGTTTTATGTTTTTGATTTTTTTCTTGTTAATTGGAGATAAGGGTGTCAGACTTGCCTGCCCAGGCTGGCTTTGAACTGCAATCCTCTCCTCTCAACCTCAGGAAGTAGAATGGTGGGTTTCCAGAGCCTGGGAAAAGGCATGGATGGGTACTGCTAATTAATAGGTACCCAATTTCAGTTTGGGATACTGAGAAAGTTCTAGAAGTTGATATCAGTGAGGTTGCTTGAAATGTGATTGTACTTAAAGCCACTGAAGTGTATACGTATACTTGGTTCGTATAGCATGTTTTATGCTATACTTATTTTCACACAATGAGAGAATAATTAACATTGCAGCCAGAGAGGGGCTGGACAAGAAAGGTTGGCAGGAGGTGTAAAGTTCACTCATTCAGTTTCTCATCACCAAATATCTGTTGTTGGACCCTTTGTGCTTGGCCTGTGTCAAGTTGGAACAAAGGCAGTGGGTAGGTTGCTTAGATCTGGCCCTCTATTACTTGAGCCACAATTATACTTCTGGCTTTTTACAGGTTAATTGGAGATTAATCTCTCAGATTTAGCTGCCATGGCTGGCTTTGATCTCAATATACTATCTTAAACTCATGAGTGGAACCTGCTCTTTTTTTTTTTTTTTTTGTCAGTCATGGGGCTTGAACCCTGGGCTTGGGCGCTATCCTTGTGATCTTCAGCTTAAGGCGAGTGCTCTACCCGCTTGAGCCACAGCACCACTTCTGGTTTTCTAGTGGTTTATTGGAGATAAGAGTCTCATGAACTTTCCTTCCCTGAGCTGGCTTTGAACCGTGATCCTCAGATCTCAGCCTCCAGAGTAGCTAGGATTACAGGCGTGAGCCACCAGCTCCCGGCCTGCTCATTTTTTTTTTGTTGTTTTTGGTTATCAGGCTTAAACTCAGTGCCTGGGCACTGACCCTGAGCTCTTCTGCTTAAGGCTAGTTCTCTACCACTTCGAACCACTGTACTACTTTTGGTTTTCTGGTGATTAATTAGAGATGAGAGTCTCACAGACTTTGCTGCTCTTTAGCCTTGAACTTCAATCCTCTGATCTCAGCCTCCTGAGTAGTTAGGATTACAGGCAGGAGCCCCTGCACCTTGCTGGAGACCTGCTCTTCTATGAGGGAAGGGGCTCTGATTATCTCCATTTCACCGATGTAGAAACAGAGGCAAAAAAATTAAAATGACTTGTCTATGATGTCACAAGTTATTAAATGCCAGAGCTGGGGCTGTTATCTTTTAGCAAAGCTCACCCTCAAATAATACTCCATTTGTGTGGCCTTTGTCATCCCATCATATTCCTGTACCAAGGAATCAACAACACCCACAAGTGTGATTAAGAACATGGCTCTGTCTGGTGAGGAGAGTGCCTGGATTTGAGTCTCATATTCACTACTGAATTTGGATTGAGACGTTTGTATGGCCAAGATTCAAGTTTTGTGATCTTGTCTCTGGCCAATCATTTGTTCTGTGTTCCAGCGGCCAGGTCTGTACGACTAGGATAATTTATTACCAAGTTCACCTATTAAAGTCAGCTTTATAGTTCATTTGAGTGAAGATGGCAACCTTGGGCTGAGTGTCTCATTCAGTGGTATTCTGTACATTTTTAGCCAGAACTTTTTGCCTTGAATGGAGCCTGCAAGATGCAGAAGAGGGTCAAAACTGGGTGTAGAGTGGCTCTGCCCAATGGAAAGGGCAGAACTGATCATCTCTGCAAGCTGAGTGGCTTAGACAACAGTTGTTAACCCTCCCCTGGGGTCCACATCAGTCAGACCTTGGGCCCTTCCAGAGCAGCTCTGTAAGTCACAGGGGGGGGGGATGTTGTTTATAGAGTTATTCAGTCAACTAATCCAGTAAACAGGATCAGCAGGACCTAGCTGGATTTATGGATTGCCAGAGGGCCTTTCACTGAAGGAGATGTGCTTGCTTGTGGCTCTTCTGCTCACCACTGGCCAAGCTTGAACTCAGTATCTGAACACTGTTCCTGGGCTCTTTGGCTCCAGACTGCTACTCTACCACTAGAGCCATAGCTCCATTTCTGGTTTTCTGGTGGTTAATTGAAGATAAGAGTCTTATGGACTTTCCTGCCCAGGTTGTCTTTGAATTGTAATCTTCAGATCTCAGCTTGCTGGGTAGCTAGGATCACAGGTATGAGGTACCAGCTCCCAGCCATTTTTTTTTTTTGGGCCCAAGTTTTTCTGTTTGTAGAATAGTGGTGTTCTGAGTACATTTGCAATATGTTTCTGTGTGTCTGTGTCTGTGTCTAATGGTCCTGGGGCTTGAACTCAGGGCCTGAGTACTCTCCATAAGCTGTTTTTTTTGTTTGTTTGTTTTTGTTTTGTTTTGTTTATTTGCTCAAGGTTAATGCTCTACCACTTGAGTCTAAGCTCCATTGCTGGCCTTTTGGTAATTAGTTGAGTAGCTAAGAAACAGACCTAAGCCACCAATGAGAAAGGTACATTTTACTAAAACAAATATGCCTACATCCAAAACAAGAATACACATGTCATGTCAGGTGCCCATGGCTCATGTCTGTAATCGTAGCTACTGTGTGAGCACTGTGACAGGCTCTACCTTTTAACAGCAGTTATTTTTCCTCACTTACTTACTGTCTCCAGAATTCTTTCATTAGTTGGGCACCAGTTGCTCATGCATGTAATCCTCACTACTCAGGAGGCTGAGATCTGAGGATCACAGTTCAAAGCCCGCTTGGGCAGGAAAGTCCCTGTGAGACTCTGAGTTCCAATGACCCACTGTAAAACTGGAAGTGGAGCTTTTTGGCTCAAGTGGTAGAGTGCTAGCCTTGAGAACAAAAACTCATGGATAGCACCCAGATCAAGAGTTTAAGCCCCAGGACCAGAAAAAACATTCTTGCATTGTGCAGAAGTGACAGTACATACCACTAATCAATACTTAGAGGATTGAGTGTGATTAAGATTCCTTCCTAAGCCAGGGACCAGTGGTTCACGTCTATAATCCTAGCTACTCAGGGAGCTGAGATCTGATAATCAAGGTTTAAAGCCAGCCTGGGCAGGGAAGTCTGTGAGGCCCTTATCTCAAATTAACCACCTTTTGAAAAGCCAGAAATGGAGGTGTCACTCAAGTGGTAGATCACTAGCCGTAAACAAAAGATCAAGGAGGGGGCCCAGACCTTGAGTTCAAGCCCCAGAATTGGCACACATGCACAATTTTTTCCTATGGTCTCTCTGTTCTCTTTGGCCTCTGCATGCAGGCCATGAAGGATGGCTGGTGTAGATTCAGAACCCCGGCTGCCTTGGTGGGTGCCAATGATGCCCATTGAGCAACCCTCTCTGACCCTTTTACCATTTCCATGGCTCTGCTCCTCAGCACTCAACACCTGTGGCTTTCTTTAGAGGAGAAAGCAAAATAGACGGATGACCAAATGGATTAGGGCAGCAGGAGGAGATTGTTCACTGCAACTCAAGGCTCTCCAAGTTCAGGCTTGCACAGAACCCCATATCACCCCGTTATCCTTTTCTTCTGCTGCTGATCCCCTGGAACATCGTACACCTTATGTATAATCATTTCATGGACTTCCTGGAAACCTTGAGGAAGCATCACTCCTTCATTGCTGTCTATTCTTCTCTGTCCACATACTGTCTTCACTGGGTATATCCCTCTTCCCCAGCATTCCTTCAGTCTCCATGGAAGTGCATTGAAGGGACATAGGCATGTAAATGAGAGTCACTGTCTGACAGATCTATCGAGTGTGTGTGTGTGTGTGTGTTATGTGTGTGTGTGTGTGTGTGTGTGTGTGTGTGTGTGTGTGTGTGTGTGTGATTCCTAGGGTTTGAACTCAAATCTGGATGATGCCCTTGAGCTTTTTGGCTCAAAACTCATCCTCTGCCACTTGAGCCACAGCTCCATATCCAGGTTTTTGGTAGTCGATTGTAGATAAGATTCCACTTGGTTTCCTTTCCAGGCTGTCTTTGAACCATGATCCTTAGATCTCAGCCTCCTGATTCAGCTAGGTTTACATGCATGAGCCACCAGTGCCTGTCCCTAAGCGTTTTTAATTTACCTTCCAGGTCACTGAAAGCCCAAAAGTTCTTCAGACAATCTGACAGCTCTCCAGGAGTCATAACTGTCCTTGATTCTCTGCCCTGATGAGGGTGCTCTGAGTATTTGGATACAAGGAAATGTGCCATTTGACAATCATCATTGAAACATTATAACACAAAAAATATGTGTTGTATACCTTTTCCCTCTATAAATTCAGGTGAAAAATACTGAGTTACAATATTCGTGTTCTCCATGGTGTTTAAATATGTAAATGAATGTTAGAATACAAATGCTCAGTGGAGTCCTAGGATATCTTTGCATTAGTAGAATAATAGATCATACATCTCTAAGTGTATTTGAGTAATAGCTAGTTTTAGTGAAGATGTGACTTTTTGATTATTCAATTATTTTTGTAGGAACATCAGTTTTTATGAATTCTGTATGTACATTAACAGAGAAATAAATTGCTTTTGTACTATCTGTTAGGGTATATTAGACTGTGCCAGAGAACCATGCAAACATCCAGGTACAAAGAACAAAGAAAGTTTTATTGACAGCAGTGGAACTGGCAAGACCTCACAAGTGAAGAGTGAGAAGAAGTACCGGCTATTGTTTGAGGTGACCTATATAACGAGGGGCTAGGAGGTGGAGACCCCAGTGTGGACATGTGGACCAAGGGATCCATCATGGTGGACTAGGATTTATGGCTGCTGTCCAAATAGTAGATAAGGGGCTCTGCATCTGCCCAGACCTTAAGGTCACTCTAGGGAGTTCTTGCTGCCTTATATGGTGGTAACTACCTCAGAAGAGTACCATCTCAAGGTAAAGGGGGCTTGGAGGGAGGCTGATTATTAACTGCCTTTCCTTAATGGGCCTAGTGTTGACCAGGAAGGGAGCATGCCAATGTGGAAAGGGGAAGGAGCATGCTTAGCTATGGGAAATAATCTTACTGGGCTAACAATATCTAGCAACTAATGGACTGTGGATTTGTCTTTAGTGGAGAGTTTGATGCTTTACTTGATACATAAAAAATTCTTCTCCCATAAGAAGACCTTTCCTCCCATGTATAATATTTTGAGGAGGAAAATTTCAGTAAAATTACACAGGTTCTTTCCTGACTACCTCATTTGCCTTCTCTCCCAGCCATGCTTCTTGAATCTTCTGTTCATTGTCAACAGCAAGAAAGAATGAAAGACTCTCTGGTGAGTTGCATTTTATTTCTCATTTTGTATTACATTCCATCTTATGAACTTAAAGGTGTCCAAGATTTAAAAGCACAAAAACAGATCCAGCTTCAGGAACATGTTCATAAATCACATAAAGATGGCTATTAGGTTTAGCATATTATAAAATCTGACATTCTATACAGAGGGTTACAGTTACATGAGTGGGGTAATGAGTATACTTCCTCTTGAACATTGTTACCCCCTCCATTGTTTTCCCCCTACCATCCCCTCCCTCCCTCCCTACCCCAAGGTTTTTTTTTTTTTTTTTTGATTGTGATTAAGTGATTACTTAATTTCCGGAAATTCACAGTATTGTGGAATAATGATGCTCATTTAAATTCACAAGTTCATTCTAATTTTCCTGGAGCAAATTGTCTATCACAGTCTGTAATATATAACGGTGCTCACATGTTATATACCATAGATGTGATCAGCAGCATGGGGATATTTAGTAGTGGTTCAACCAGATGAGTGGGAGTTCTTTGTTTCTTAAGTCCTGTTAGTTTTGTCATATCACCTAACATTTTGGATTTAGCATCCACTTATCAGGGAGACCATGTACTGTTTGTCTCTTTGTTCTTGGCTTACCTCGCTCAACATGATTCCTTCTAGCTCCATCCATTTCCCTGCAAATGCCATTATTTTGTCATTTCTAATGGCTACATAATAATATTCCATTGTGTATAGATACCACAATTTTTGGATCCATTCATCTGTGGTGGGGCATCTAGGTTGTTTCCATATCCTAGCTATTGCGAACAGTGCTGCTATAAACATGGAGGTGCACGTGTCCTTGTATATTGGTTCCTGTTGTTCAGGGTAGATGCCTAGAAGTGGTATGACTGGGTCGTAAGGGAGGTCAATCTTTAGCTTTCTAAGGACCCTCCAGACTGCTTTCCAAAGTGGTTGTATGAGTGTACATTCCCACCAGCAGTGTAATAGCGTTCCTCGTTCTCCACATCCCCTCCAGCATTTGTCGTTGGCTGATTTGTGGATGTGGGACATTCTGACTGGGGTAAGGTGGTATCTCAGGGTTGTCTTTATTTGCATTTCCTTCACCACCAGGGATGATGAACATTTCCTCATGTGTTTCTTTGCCATTTTTATTTCTTCATTTGAGAAGTCCCTCTTTAGTTCCCTTGCCCATTTAGTAATTGGTTTGTTGGGTTTGGGAGGGATTAGTTTCTTGAGTTCCCTGTATATACAGGATGTTAACCCCTTGTCTGATATATTGCTGGTAAATATTTTTTCCCAATTCGTTGGTTGTCTTTCTAGCTTGGTTGCGATAGCTTTATCTGTGCAGAAGCTTTTTATTTTAATGTAGTCCCATTTGTCGAGTCTCTCTCCAATTTGTTGTGACCCTGGGACTCTGTTCAGGAAGTTCCTTCCTGTGCCTATTAGTTCAAGTGTCTCTCCTACTCTGTCCTGCAGTAGTTTCAGAGATTCAGGTTTAATGTTAAGGTCTTTAATCCATTTTGAGTTGATGTTGGTGGGTGGTGATAGGCTGGGGTCCACTTTTAGTTTTCTGCATGTGGCTGCCCAGTTTTCCCAGCACCAGCGGTTGAAGAGGCTGTGTTTCTTCCATTGTATGTCTTTAGCTCCTTTGTTGAATATCAGCTGGCTGTAGGCCTGTGGATTTATTTCTGGATCTTCTATTCTGTTCCATTGGTCTTCGGGTCTGTTTTTGTGCCAGTACCATGCTGTCTTTGTTATTATAGCTCTGTAGTAGAGTTTGAAGTTCGGCATGGCTAGCCCTCCCGTATTGTCTTTATCCCCTAGAATTGTTTTGGCTATTCTAGGTCTTTTGTTGTTCCATATGAATTTTTGGAATTTGTTTTCTGTATTTCAGTGATGTACGTCATTGGGATTTTAATAGGAATTGCGTTGAATTTGTATATTAGTTTTGGAAGTATTACCATCTTTACTATATTAAGTCAGCCTATCCAGGAGCATGGGAGGTCTTTCTATTTCCTAGTGTCTTCTGCAATTTCTTTCTTTAACTTTTTATAGTTCTCATTAAATAGTTCTTTTACATCTTTGGTTAGGTTAATTCCTAAATATTTTATTTTTCGGGAGGTTATTGTGAATGGGGTTGCTCCCTTTATTTCCCTCTCTTCCTGTACATTATCAGTGTATAGGAAGGCAACTGATTTTTGTGGGTTTATTTTGTATCCTGCTATTTTGCCGAAGTGATTTATGATGTCTAAAAGTTTGGGGATGGAGTTTTTGGGATCGTGGAGGTATAGTATCATGTCGTCTACAAACAGGGATAGTTTAACTTCTTCTTTCCCTATGCGGATCCCTTTAATGTCTTTTTCTTGCCTTATTGCCCTGGCTAAGGGTTCTAGGACTATATTGAAGAGGAGTGGAGACAGTGGGCATCCTTGCCTTGTTCCTGATTTTAGGAGAATTGGTTGTAGCTTTTCCCCATTAAGTATAATATTGGCTATTGGTCTGTCATAAGTGGCTTTTATTGTTTTTAGAAATGTTCCTTCTATTCCTATTTTCTCCAGAGCTCTTAGCATGAATGAATGTTGAATTTTGTCAAAGGCCTTTTCTGCATCTGTGGCGATAATCATGTGATTCTTGACCTTGGCTCTGTTGATATGTTGGATTACATTTATTGCCTTACGTATGTTAAACCATCCCTGTGTCTCTGGGATGAAGCCTACCTGGTCATAGTGAATTATTTTTTTATGTGTTTCTGGATTCTGTTAGCTAGAATCTTGTTAAGGATCTTTGCATCTGTGTTCATCAAGGAGATTGGCCTGTAATTCTCCTTTTTGGTTGGGTCTTTGCCTGGTTTGGGGATGATGAGTTTGGGATAGCTCCCTCCTTCTCTGTTTCTCTGAAGAGCTTGAGGAGTATGGGTATTAGTTCTTGTTTAAAGGTCTTATAGAATTCTGCTGTGAATCCATCTGGACCTGGGCTTTTTGTTGTTGGAAGACTTTTGATAGCTTCCTGTATCTCATTATAGGATATTGGCTTATTTTATTGGTTAACTTCTTCCTTGCTCAGTTTGGGCAACTTGTATTTCTCTAAAAATGCATCCATTTCTGCCCCATTTTCTTCCTTTAGAGAGTATAGCTTTTGACAGTAGTCTGTTAGAATTGTTTGGATATCTTGGGTACTGTGTTGTGATGTTTCCCATGGCATCCCTAATCCTATTAATATGGGTTTCCTCTCTTCTTTTTTAAATTAATCTAGCCAATGGGCCATCAATTTTGTTTATTTTTTCAAAGAACCAGCTTTTTGTTTGGTTTATTTTGGTTATGGTTTTCTGATTTTCTAATTGGTTAATCTCTGCTTTTAATTTGTTTATCTGGCTTTGTCTAGTAGCTGTAGGTCCCATTTTTTCTTGTTTTTCTTGCTGTTTTAATTGCAACATGAGATTATTTACTTGGTCTGTCTCCATTCTCTTGATGTGGGCACTGAGGGCAATAAATTTGCCCCTCAGGACTGCTTTTGCTGTGTCCCACAAGTTTCCTTGTGAGGTGTTTTCATTTTCATTGAGTTGTAGGAAATGCTTTATTTCTTCTCTGATCTCTTCGGTTATCCAGGCCTTGTTAAGGAGTATGCTGTTCAATTTCCATGTATTAGAGAAATTTCTGCGGTATGCTTTGTTATTGAGAGCTAGCTTGATTCCACTGTGGTCAGATAGGATACAGGGGATTATGTCGATCCCTTTGTATTTGTTTAAGTTCCTTGCATGAACTATGATATGGTCTATTTTGGAGAAAGTTCTGTGAGCTGCTGAGAAGAATGTGTACTGTGTTGTTTTAGGGTGAAATACTCGGTAGATGTCAGTTAATTCCGCTTGGAGTATGGCCTCTCTTAATTTGGTAGCTTCTTTGCCAATCCTCTGGTTGGTAGACCTGTCCTTTGGTGAGAGTGGTGTGTTAAAGTCTCCTAGTATTATCGTATTGGGATCTATTTTATTCTGTAAGTTTGAGAGCATTTGTTTGACATATCTGGGTGCACCAATATTTGGGGCATATAAGTTGATGATGGTTATATCCTCCTCTTGGACTGTTCCCTTTATTAATATGTAGTGTCCGTCCTTGTCTTTCTGTACTGATTTTAGTGAAATGTTTATTTTGTCAGATATCAAGATAGCTACACCTGCTTTCTTACTGGGGGCGTTTGATTGGTAGATCCTTTCCCACCCCTTCACTCTGAGTTTGTTTGTATGTTTTGCTGAGAGGTGGGTCTCCTGAAGGCAACTGATGGATGTGTCTTGTTTTCTGATCCAGTCCTCAGTTCGATTTCTTTTAATTGGCGAATTCAGCCCATTTATATTAAGAGAAAGTATAGAGAGATGCATTGTTGTCCCTGCCATTCCGTTTTCCTAGGTTTTTCTTCTTTGCTTTCCTCCTGTGCTTGCTCAGTTAGACTTTGAGTAATGCCTGTTTGGGGCAGGCCCCAGTTCCTGGTTGCTTTCTTCAGGTTGTGTCCCCCCTCTTAGAATTCTTTGTAATGCTGGCTTAATGTTTATGTATTCATTTAGTTTTTCTTTGCTATTAAAAGTTTTCAGTTCTCCATCAAATGTGAATGCTAGCTTTGCCGGGTAGATCAGTCTGGGTTGGCAGTTATTGGCTCTCAGGGCTCGTATGGTGCTTTCCCAGGCTTTTCTTGCATTCATTGTTTGTGTGGAGAGATCTGCAGTGATTCTTATTTTTTTCCCCGTTGTAGTATAGCTCCTTCTTCATTTTTGCTGCATGCAGGATTGTTTCCTTATTATTCAGATCTATCATTTTTACTATAATGTGTCTAGAAGTGTTTCTCCTGGGGTCTTGCTTGTTGGGTGTTCGATAAGCTTTTGTCATGTAGTTAAGATGGTCGTTTTTGAGGTGGGGAAAATTTTCATTGATTATCTTGTTAAATAGGTGTTGCATTCCCTTGCTCTGGAATTCCTCACCTTCGTCCACTCCGATTATGCGAAGGTCAAATTTTTGAGCATTATCTGCTTGCTCTTGAATATCCCTTTGGTTTAATTTGAGTGATTTTTCCATATCTGTCACTTTTTGGTCCAGTTGGTGTATTCTGTCTTCTGTATCTGACACTCTACCTTCCATTTCATTCACTCTGTTGACAGTGGCTTCTATTGTGGTTTGCATGGAGGAAATGGATCCCTTTATGGATTCAATGTTGGTTCTCAGAGTACTGATCTCACCTCTCAATGAGGTATGCATTACCTCTAATTTGGCATTTATCTCACTTCTTACTGAGGTTTGTGCAGCTTCTATTTTTGCATGCATCTCTTGTTTGATACCCTGTATCTCTTTGTATAGTTCATCCTTGTGCTCTTTCAATGAGTCATTGCTTCCAGCAACCCTTGCATGTAGCTTTTGTCTTCCATTCCTGCTTTGCTCCCACTGGGGCTCTCCCCTGTGTGGCTGCTGGCTTTTGAGGTGAGCTTGCTGTCCTGGGTGGTGGTAAACCTTGTGATTTTTCTCTGTGATTTTCGCATGGAGGTTCAGGAGACTGCTCTTCAATTTTGTTTTGGTGTGTCTGTCTTTGCTTGGTTGCTGATTCTGTATTGGTAGAGAGAGTCTGTGCCTGATCTGGTTCTGTTGGGAGCCTATTTCCAGCTGCTATTCTGACTTACTTAGGATTCTCAGCTCTCTGCTGTAGATTGCTGGCAGTTCCCTCCTTTGGAAGGGCTGAGCAGCCTAGACTGCTTGTGTTTGCTCCTACGGGTGCTCTTGTGAAGAACAGATGCTCTGGATGCACTCTCCCAAATACTGGAGTCTGCTATGGGCTCCTTATATGTTTTTGTTTGTTTGTTTTGGCCTGGTTGTGGGCTTGAACTCTAGGTTTGGGTGCTGTCCCTGAGCTCTTCAGCTCAAGGCTGGCACCCTACCATTTGAGCCACAGCACCACTTCTGACCCTTTTTGCTTTTGTGATGCTGAGGAATCAGATCCAGGGCCTCATACATCCAAGACTCTCACTCTATTGCTGAGCCGCCTTAACAGTCTGAGCTCCTGCTTACTATCAGGTGCTGGCAGCCTGTGTTGCCCAATTCCCAGTCTAGGGTATATGAGTGGAGTTTTGGTGGGATTTGGGCTTCTCTTGTCCTGGGCCTCCAGGTCATTTGTTGTCACAGGCGTGCTTCCCGGGGAGTGTTGTTTCCTGATTTTCTCTCCTCTGTTGACCCATATGCTCAGCTTTTTACTTCATTTGGAAGGAGTTGGTCGTGTTGTTCAGGCGCCGGATCCCCGGGCCTGGTTCCGGCCCCAGCCTGGAGCGCGCTCGTTAGGCCTGTGCTGATGTGTATACCACCTAGGTTATGCAGCCTGGAGCACGCTCATTAGGCCTGTGCTGATGTGTATCCCACCTAGGTTATACAGCCTGGGGGACACAGTTCAAATTTCTTTTACTGTTGGTAGTCTTGACCCAGGGGCGCTGTTCTTGGCTTGGCCATTTAAGCTTCCTTCCAGGGGCGCTCTTGCTCTAGCCTGACCAGCTGAGTGTGCTCCACGGGCTGGTGGAGCTCTCAAACAGTTCCCAGTTTCATTGGGTCCTGTGGTCCGGGTGTTGGGGTAGGGAGTCTAGGTCAGGGTCTGGGGATTCCCTCCAGCTCTGGTCTCCCTTGAGGGATACACTTCCCCTGTGGGGTACTCACCCTGGAGCTGGTTGTTTCTGTGTGGTGTAGGTCGTCAGTTGTTGTTGCAATCTGAGTTCAGTTGGGGTGGTTGCGGGTTGGGTTGGGCAGTGGTGGCTCTGTGTGATTCTTTTCTGTCTCTGCCTCTGTCGAAGCTGTCGGGTCAAAAGTGTCCACGCTCAGGCAGCTTCTTCGCGGCGCCTCTGGGGCCCGGGCGGCCCCACCGGGTCGTTGCGATCGTGATCGGGTGGGTGGTCTGCTGACAGGTCCCTTTGTTGCGCTGCTGGTGCCGAGAGGCTTTGGCGGGATGGAGCCTCTCTGCTCCAGTGGAGAGTGAGGGGTGGGGGTGGGATCCTCGTGGAGACTCCCGGCTGGTAGGTTTCTCTGTTCCTGGCGACCCGCTCTTCTGCAAACCGGTACCTGGTGATCTGCAAGCGGCCCCCTGTGTCTCTGGGGCTCTGGCAGCCCCCGCCGGGCCGGCTGGCTGGCGGCTTGTCGCACTGCTCGTGGCCAGTAAAGGTTGGGGGAGGGGTCTTCGCTTTTCTCTGGTCTGAAATTCTTCTTTTCCTCTCTTTCTTTTTTTTGTTATTTTCCACCTCGGGTTTTTCTCTGAGTGTTCATCTTTTTGTTGTTGTTGGTCTCTTGGGGAGATTAAGTGTTGGAACTCAAACTCTCTTTTTGGTTGGAGAGAGCTGTGGTGTTTCCCTACTGCCCCGTCGCCATCTTGGTTGTCCCCCCCCCCCTATAACTTCTTAATAATTGACTAACAATTGCTTGTCAGAATTTTGTAGTAAAACCCAGTACATATTTTAAACTACAACTGATTGTCATTGCCCCTTGCCTCTGGGCAGCCTGTTTAAAGTCATATAACATTTAACTTTTAACAAATGTCAGACCCTTTCTTGGGCCAGAGCAGTATATATTGTTTAACATTTTGGTTTGTAAATGCATTTTTCTGGTTGACTGAGGAGCCTGATCTGTAGTGGTTCCAAAAATGCCTGCCCCTGTAGGCCTTTAGACAAATCTTACTAGGGACCTAATCTCAGGTCACAACCACTTTTCCTTAACGGATAAATTAATGTGGCTGGGCCAGCTCAAAAGTCATTGCCATTTAAGAATTTGAGCAGATACAGAGCATTTGGGATTTCAATTATCTCTCACATTTTACAACTTTAGCTTTTATAACCCAGTACCATAGATGACTGGCAAGTCCCTGCCAAGTCAGACAGACGTGGGTATTAGGCATGCCTACAAATTATCTTCCCATGACTTCCAGAATCTGATCAAGCTTTGAACGGCCAAGCAGAAGTGACTCCAGGATCTGATACCATTTCTGCCATCCAAAGACCAGTGGCTTACTGCCTCTGCATGTTCCAACATTCCCGGGGTTCCAGGAATGCCTTTCTCCATGGTGGGATAAGTACTTGTTTAATAGTTTCCTTCATTGCTTGCTGGACTTGAACTCAGGGTTTGAGTATTGTCCCTCAACTCTCCAGATCAAGACTAGCCCTCTGCCACTTGGAACTCCAAACCAACTCTGCTTTTCAGCACTCTGCTGGCACATTAGAGATGACAATCTCACAGGCACCTTTGTCTGCCCAGCCTGTCTTCACACCACTTTTCAGCTTAATGAGTCTTTACTTATGGCCACATTTACTCCAAGTAAAAGCAACAACGATGGGCACTGGAAGGAGATTTAAATGCATGGTCTTACCTCGAACTTATTCAGGGCCAACATTACATCTGACAAACTTGTCCTCTCTCCTTTATTGTGGGCGTTTAGGAAACTGTTATAAAAAACCTATAATGGCAAAGTAGGTTAAACAATCATTTTGGTAATCCTAATTTTTATTTTCCACATTGAAATCAATCTTTAGGACAATTTGTCCTTTTAAACTTTCTTTTTTCTGGAGGCCTGCCACTCCCCACAACGTGACAAATTTCTGACAATGGGGAGGCCATTTTTAAATCTTTTTGAAAAGTCATTTTACTTTGCATTTCAATTCTTCATTGAAACACTGGGCAACACCCTTTACCTCTTGGCTGAAGGTTTCAACTGGCTATTTTTTCCTCCAGTATGAGTTACATTTAGCAAATTAGCAGTTTATTTTAATGCAGTAGCTCTGTACCAAGAATCTAGACTTAGTATCTCTTGCCCTTGAGAGAAAAGTCAACTTAGATTTTTTGCTCATACACCCCTCATGGTCTAACATGGTGGTGATTAACATTACAGAAACAAATATCTTTTTTTTTTCTATCCAGAAACAAATATCTTAACTGGCTTGTTTTTTATTCTCTTTTTACTGCAAATTCACAGGCTTTTCATCATGTGTGATTCAGCAAGGGTGGAGTCTAGGCAAGGATGTGGCATCTCCCAGTGTATATGGACTGTCGCATCTCTTGCTGGTTACCTGCAAAATTCTATATGCACTGGTTAAAGACCACTGGTGAAAGACCACACTGGCTTTTGCAGGCTGGTGTCACTGGTTTAGGCAGCTGCTTTGTTCTATTACGTGGGTATTTCCCATGCATAGGAGCAAACTGCATCTTGACGCACTGTGGTCCCTTGATTATAAAGGGAGTTGATCAGTGCACAGGGGAGGAAACAGAGAATTAAAACCTCAGCCTTAGTTTACCAGTCATGGTCAGAGGTACAATATTTAATCTTAACATAGATAGACATAAGAAATAACATAAATCACAGCCAACTTAATTACCAATTTCATTGACTTTGGAAAGGAAACCATCTTTTCTAACTCCTTTCCCATGGCCTTTTAAAACTGCCTGTTGTTTTTTTTTTTAATTTGCCTTATAGTCAGGTCACAAAGCAATTCAGATTAAAAGACACCTTCCACTGACAAAGATTATTAGCAAGCAGAATACTTGGTAACATTGGAACCATTACTATTTACATATTTTACATATAGACAGAGATGTTTGTGCACAGATTATAGAGCACACTTAAATGCTAAAATTGACCATTTAAAGTTTTTGGAATTTTAGCAGTAATACTTTGCCTAATCATGGTAGAACCACATAGTCAGTGCAAAACAAAAACCTGCCAACAAGAAGAAACTTTTTAGTAAACAGGAGTCAAGACATGAACAGATATATAGCATGATGTAATGACCCCTATCCTGGTCAGGTAAGGGGGGGGGAAGTTTATAGGACCCCAAAAAACATCCAAGGAAATTTATTGTGAAAGCCACCTTCATGCCCTCCCCCTCTTCACTGGGCTTCCCTCAGAGCACTTGGACCAATTCCTTCCACCCAGGCACCCCTGTCATGTGACACAAGGCAGCCCACAAGAATCATCTTCACCTGTATTTTACCCTGCCAAATATCGAGCACAGTCCTACCTCTTTCTGCTTATCTCTATAATCGCATGGATATCTGTAAGTATTCTGGCTAGCTTTTGTCCATCATTTTTTCCAAAGTCTAGTTTTTTTAAATTGCTACAGAATTAAATTTAGCAAAACCATAACTTATAATTTGTTGTAGAACTAGAAATTTGTAACTTGAAAAAGCAATATTCTCCTCTTGAGAAATTCACTTTCACCCTCCATAACAGTGAGAAAACACAGACTCTCCACAATATCCACACTAGTGTTTTATTACTCAGAAGAACAATAGCATGGTGTACAAGTAAAAAATTTACAACAGACTCATCAGTACTAAATAGAAAACAGCATGTAGTAAAATCATTTTGGCATTACTCATCCAAACCCAAATGCTTAAGAATCATGTCTTCATTTTTCCACCAAAGAAACTAGAAATGGAACTGTGATTCTAGTGCTAGAATTTAGCCTTGAGAAAAAGTAGTTAAGGATAGTGGCTAGGCTTTGAGTTCAATCTACAAGACTAGTACCCACACACAAAGAAAATGTATTCTTTCAGGTTTTCTGAATGTTTCATGAACTTGGGGATGAAAGATGATGAGACAGATTTTATTCTTGTGCACATTTTGTAATAAACAAGGAGTATTATCTTCTACCAGACCTTCCATTAAAAAAATGAATTGGAATAGTAATAGTGTTATAATGCATACATAGACCACACATATAGTGGAAGACTTTTGGGGAGCAGTGGAGAAATTGATGCTCTCATGTCCTTGGAATAAAGCATGATAGTCCTTCCCCATCTATCACTACCAAACCACTATGGATGATTTGAGTTCAATCTCAAAGGTCCAGAGCTCCTATTTCTGAAAAGTGTTTATTAAATTTCTTGACCATCCATTCCTCAATATAAAAGACACAAGTCAACAATTTCACTATCTTAATTCTTTGTCAAGCCTGGAAATCCAACCCCTGAATAACATGAAGGGGAATCATCCCTACTCTACACAATGAGAGGATGAGAAATGTTGGTTCAGTGAGTGGTTTTCCCTTACACCTAGCTTAATTCTACCATGAAGGATTTCTCTATAATTTACAGAGGTTTCTGCCAAAGGTTTCCCTATGTTGGGTTTCATTTTTTGTGTGAGTGCTCTAATGCTGGCTGAAGGTTCATTTCTGCTTGAAAGATGTCGTCTAATGTTCACTCGACATTCTGTCTTGTCTCTAGGTCTCTGAAATATGTAGAGAAACCTGTGAAACTTCTGGCTAAATATTTGTCTACATTTATTATACTCACATTTTCTCTCCTTATTATGTTCTTGGATGTACTGAGGACTGACTTCTATTAAAAATTGCATATTTGTTAGACCTGTTAATTTTCTTTTCTCCTATGTGATTCAGTTCTCTGCTGAACACTGTGCTATGCTGTCGAAGTGGTATTTTCTACATTGGTATTATTCATACCTTGTCTTTCTTGTCTGTGCTCTATAAACACTCATCCATGCATGATTACTAAGTGAAGGACTTTTTTGATACTTGTTTCATTCATAATGTTTTTCTCCTGTGTGTTTTCTGATGAAAATTTAACTATGACTTCTCAAAAACTTTCCACATTTTTTTTCATTCATAAGATTTTTCTCCTGTGTGCATTCAATTTGGAACCATGAGGCATGCCTTCTGGCTAAAAGGCTCCACATTTGCTACATTCACAAGGCTTCTATCAGGTTTTGGTTCTATCATGCAAACTTATTTTTCATCCAGGTGAGACTTTCCATAGTTATCACATTCCTAAGATTTCTCATGTGTGTGGATTCTCTTATGCTTCCTGAAGGATGAACTCCAGATGAAGGACTTTCCACATTTGTTACATTCATAAGGTTTCTCTCCTGTGTGTGTTCTCTGATGAACAGTAAGGTCTGACTTATGGGTGAAAGATTTTTGACACACCTTACATTCATAAGGTTTCTCCCCTGTATGTTTTCTCTGATGGACAGTAAGGTCTGATTTAAATCTGAAATACTTTCCACATTTGTTACATTCATAAGGTTTCTCTCCTGTGTGTGTTCTCTCATGGACTGTAAGGTCTGACTTACGGGTGAAAGACTTTTCACACACATTACATTCATAAGGTTTCTCTTCTGTGTGTGTTCTCTGATGGACAATAAGGTGAAACTTCTGTCTGAAATACTTTCCACATTTGTTACATTCATAAGGTTTCTCTCCTGTGTGTGTTCTCTGATGAACAGTAAGGTCTGACTTACGGGTGAAAGACTTTTCACACACATTACATTCATAAGGTTTCTCTCCTGTATGAGTTATCTGATGAACAGTAAGGTCTGACTTACGGGTGAAAGACTTTTCACACACATTACATTCATAAGGTTTCTCTCCTGTGTGTGTTCTCTGATGGACAATAAGGTGAAACTTCTGTCTGAAATACTTTCCACATTTGTTACATTCATAAGGTTTCTCTTCCGTGTGTGTTCTCTGATGAACAGTAAGGTCTGACTTCTGGGTGAAAGACTTTTCACACACATTACATTCATAAGGTTTCTCCCCTGTATGTTTTCTCTGATGGACAGTAAGGTGTGATTTTAATATGAAATACTTTCCACATCTGTTACATTCATAAGATTTCTCTCTCGTGTGTGTTCTCTGATGAACACTAAGGGGTGACTTATGGGTGAAAGACTTTTCACACACATTACATTCATAAGGTTTCTCTCCTGTGTGTGTTCTCTGATGGACAGTAAGGTGTGATTTTAATCTGAAATACTTTCCACATTTGTTACATTCATAAGGTTTCTCTCCTGTGTGTGTTCTCTGATGAACAGTAAGGTCAGACTTACCGGTGAAAGACTTTTCACATACATTACATTCATAAGGTTTCTCTCCTGTGTGTGTTCTCTGATGGACAATAAGGTGAAACTTCTGTCTGAAATACTTTCCACATTTGTTACATTCATAAGGTTTCTCTCCTGTGTGTGTTCTCTGATGAACAGTAAGGTGTGACTTACGGGTGAAAGACTTTTCACACACATTACATTCATAAGGTTTCTCTCCTGTATGAGTTCTCTGATGAACAGTAAGGTCAGACTTACCGGTGAAAGACTTTTCACACACCTTACATTCATAAGGTTTCTCTCCTGTGTGTGTTTTCTGATGGACAATAAGGTGAAACTTCTGTCTGAAATACTTTCCACATTTGTTACATTCATAAGGTTTCTCTTCCGTGTGTGTTCTCTGATGAACAGTAAGGTCTGACTTCTGGGTGAAAGACTTTTCACACACATTACATTCATAAGGTTTCTCTCCTGTATGAGTTCTCTGAGGAACAGTAAAGTCTGACTTCTGTCTGAAATACTTTCCACATTTGTCCCATTCATAAGATTTCTCTCCTGTGTGTATTGTCTGATGCAAAGTGATGTATGACTTCATTCTAAATGATTTTCCACATTTGTTGCATTCCTCACACTTTTGTTCTTTGTCAGTTCTCTGATGCCTTCTGAGACCTGACTTTTGGGTGGAAAATTTCCTACATTCTTCGTATTCATAGGGTTTCTCTTCTGGTGTTGTTTTAGGTTGATCAGAACTTAGTTCTGAATTCTTAGAGATAGATTTTGTACATTGCTTACACTCATCAGGATTCTCTGGATATTTCCTCTCAGGTTTTGTAAGGTGTAAATCCTTACTGAATGATTTCTCACATTCACTACTTGTATAAGGATTCTCTCCTGTGTCTCTTTTCTGATGCATAGTGACTGGAAACCTCCCTCCCTGACAAAGTTCTTGGGCAAGAAGAGCAGACTTATCATATTCTTCTCTATATTCATTATGGTTAGAGGCGGGATCTCTGATGCAAACCCAATTATGTGGAAAGAATATCATCTCTGAATTTAATACCTTCTCTCCTCCATATTCAAAATATGGACCATCATCATTTTGACTAAAAGCCTCTGAGTATCGAAGCGATTGATTAACTACAGGAGAAACACCAGGCATATATGCAGCCGGCATCTTACCAGGCTCACTGTAGTGGAGCATGTTCTGACACTGAATGAACTCGTCCGTCGTCATCCTTAAGGAGTTCTCATCATTCCTATTCAGATCTGGCTTCTGTTTTGAGGTCAAGTTAGAAGTTGTCACTAATCTCACTCTTTGCTCTATTGTGTTAATATTTGTGACAGCTATGTCACGCAGACATTCATCTGGACCTTCCTGGTAAGTCTTAATCACATGCTCCATTTTTTGAATATCTAAAATGAGTCATATAAAGAAGAAAAAAAACATAAATAAGATCCAAATACTCCTTAAAATAAAGGTAAAGACATTTTCCCCATCTTAACTGTTACAAATTTTGAAATATTAATATAGGAAATGATTTATGAGAAATAAATTTCTTTTACCACAATGTATTGATTAAGAAAGTAATACTCTTCCTTACACCGTTTTTTTGTCATGGGGCATGAACTCCAGGCCTGGTGTTGTCCTTCAGCTCTTCAGCTCAATGCTAGCTCTCTATCATTTGAGCCACAGCACGACTCCCAGTTTTATCTGCTTATATGGTGCTGAAGAATCGAACCCAGAGCCTTATGCATGCAAGGCAAGCACACTACCACTGAGCTACTATAATCAAGAACTCTAATAACAACAGATGCTGGAGGGGATATGGACAGAAGGGAACACTACTGCATTGTTGTTGGGAGTGTAAACTTGTACAACCACTTTGGAAAACAGAATGGAGGCTCCTCAACAGACTTCACATAGAGCTCCCTTATGACTCAGCAATCCCATTTCTGGGCATTTACCCAAATGATCACAAACAAGACCATACTAAGGGTACCAGCACAACTATGTTTATTGCAGCATTGTTTACCATAGGTAAGATAAGGAACAAACACAAATGCCCCTCAGTAGATGAATGGATCAAGAAAATGTGGTATATATACATAATGGAATTCCATGCATTCATCAAAAAGAATGATATGGCTCCATTTGTTAGGAAATGGAAAGACTTGGAAAAATTATATTGAGTGAAGGATGCCAAGCCCAAAGAAACAGGTCCCATGGTTCTGCTTATTTGCAATAACTAGTATATATCTGAGACAAGCAGAAACGGTCAATAAATTGATGTTAGGCAAAATGAACCCCAAGATAAGGACTCATATGTTTTTATTTATTGATATTGTATCTAACATATATATATATATATATATATATGATATTTCTTTATTGCTTTATATGTCCCTCCCCTATGGTATAACCCCTGTTTTTACTTTGTTTGATGTAGGTATAATTTGTGGAGGGAAGGTGGACCCATTGCAACAATGAGATGTACAAGATGTTATGTCAAAAAATGAACTTCCCAACTTTGGCTGGGGCGGGGGGCTGGAGGGGAATGATGGGAGGGGATGGTAACGGAAAACAAAGGAGGAGGCTACAATGCTTGGTAAGAAATGTACTCATTACCTTCCCCATGTAATTGTAACCCCTCTGTAAATTGTTTTCACAACAACAAAAAAGAGTAACACTGACAGTTTATGATGGAAAATGTTTTTCTGTATTTCAGGTTTTTCTTCTTTTTTATGTCAGAGGAATTATTTATACAAATTACTAAACTATTTACTGCTAGCTTTTTCACCTGTATAATTTAATATGTAGCATTCTTCATTTTTTCCCAAAAATTGTTTTGTTTGATCTTAGGGGAATAGATGCTTTGTATTGTTTTACTTTCTTAAAATAATTTACATATTGTGCTACTTTACTTCTCAAACATTAGGAGAACAGTATTTTCTAACTTTGGAGATTGTACCTTTTTTATACAAACCTTTGCTTACACCTGAGAATAAAGTTTTATAACCACATTTCTTCAGTTATAAGTTCTCACTGTGAATTAAGTATCTTTAGAAATTTTAAAATTTGTTTCCCTCCACCTTAGACAGAATCTCATGTGACTTTTAAACCCTCAGACTCATGAACTAAAGCCACATCAGATCACGACCTAGTTAATCATTCTCTCTAGACTGAAAGCTTTGGTTCTGTATCCTTGCCTCTACCCTCCTTATCTTAATCAGAGGATAGCAGCCTTGGCATAGTCATTTGCTATACCTGCCTAGTCCTAGTTTCAAAGAAAAGTAAATCTCACTTTTCACATTTCTAATTTTGTTTTTTCAAAATAATTTCCACAAAGAGAAAGAATTGCTAACTTTATCTTTACTGCCCTACACAGTTCAGTGTGCATCTACATGCATTTTTGATTCACAAGTCTAACAGAAAGATCACCTAGTTCTCTGCTACACATGGGACTCAAGGGAATTAGGAATATTATTGGTCAGTACATAGCAAGACGAATTTACCAATTTGGTTCTGGATCCATGATCACTATGCAAGATGCTTTAACTCACCTGAGAAATTCTTGTCTGAGGCTTCTCTCATATATGGCTCTTCATCTTGCTCCAGCTTGACAATCAATTGAGGTTTAGGACCAGTGTGCCCTGTTAATAAGAGTGAAGACTTATTGCTCATGCTGTGTCAAAATTGTTCTAAGATTTCAGATATCCTGTTAACAAGGTTGCTCCCAAATCTTCTTTCATTTCTCACTGTCTCCATGGTTGAATCTCCCCGAGGTTTGAATTAATTTTGCAGGTTGTGTGACTTGAATGCAATTCTTTTTCTCAAGGTTAGCATTCTATTAGTTTGAGTCCTAGCTCCACTTCCAGTGTAAGAGTGGTTATCTTGAGATAAGAGTCTCATGGAGACTTCACTGGCATTTTTTGCTTCAAACTGAAAGCCTCAGATTTCAGACTCCTAAGAATTACAGGCATGAACCACTGCATCTAGTACTAGGTTTGGATTATAAATACTCCCTCTAATCTAGTGATTTCCAGTTCTTACTTCCAATAATGATAAATAGGTATGTATGTATGTATGTATGTGTTTTCTAGATTGTATATCTACCCACAATAATCACTTCAAGTTTGGGAATACAGTCTTCTCTTTAGGGAAGACAGTTTGGAACTTTTGTCAAACTGCTGATTTGGATTCTTGAACAATGAAAATAAAATTGCCTCAGAATTTATATAATCTACCTGTATATAATCTACCTTCATTTGAAACAAATGACACTTCCCACAGACTGGAAACTTACATCCAAATAGCATTGAAAGTTCTATAAATATTCACATATCTACTAAAAACAAATCATTTTCCGCCCACCAGTGGTTCACACCTGTAATCCTAGTTACTCAGTAGGCTGAGATCTGAGGATTGCCATACAAAGCCAGCCCTAATAGGAAAGCTGTGAGATACTTATCTCCAATTGAACCACCAGAAAGCTTGAAGAGGCGCTGTTGCTCAAGTGATAGAGTGCTCACCTTGAACCGAAGAGCTGAGGCACTGTACCAATGCCCAGAGGTCAAGCCCCACTTAACTTTTCAAGTTAATGTGATATTTTTGGCTCACCTAAGGACACCAGCATGCTATAGGTTTCCAGCATCACCTCTCTATACAGGGTCCTCTGAGAAATATCCAATGCCTGCCACTCCTCCCAGCTGAATTCCACAGCCACATCATCAAATGACACCAGCTTCTGTAAGGGCACAGTCCATCAATCCCTGAGTCCTGAGAACACCAAAACTAGAATTTCATTCTTCTACATGTATGCTTTTGTATTACAGAATGTGGTTGGAACTTTCTGTGTTATTTATAAAATGAGAGAATATATAATCAAAGTAGAAATATTTGCCTCCATAGTAACTTGGTAATTACACATACAAAGTTTTTCTAATACATTAGAACCCATTTCTGGTTCCAGCAATAAAGACAAGAAAACAGTTCTAAGAAGCTAATAACCTAGCAAGACAACAATAAGTATAAGTAGGAGTCTGAAAGTGTGTGTTTAGCTTATTTTGGTAATATTTACTATATATCTGGGTAACAATGAAGTAAATAAATGTGTTTTCGGCATTTTCATATTCTGCCTCACTGACAATACTATTTAGAGTTTCTATTAAATAGTGCTCTCATAAACAGTCACAACATGGCCATTACATCATATGCAATACATAACACATTAGTAGATCTATGAAAAGCACAGCATCCAGGTAAATGTTAAAAGGAGTAAATTACTCAAAAAATAGTAAATGAATGATTTGGCTCTCATAAGATTTGACTTAGTTCTCACAATAAAACATCCGATGTTAACTATTTTTGTTATTAAATTTCTAGATATAAAAGTATGGTCATAGATAGCCATTTGTTTCTTCATATATAAAAATGAACTGCCAGCAAGAACGTTTGTGAACACTGACTACTTCCTACCACACCAAATACTTACTTATTACCATAAAATGTTTCTTAATCAGCTTTGCATTTTAATAGGCCTTAATTGAAGGATGGATGTAAATGGATAGAGGCTTAAGGAATGCTCAAGATGATCCCCAAAAATGTGAACTATGACCACCACAAGAAGGATAGAGAATAAAACTATGAATTGGGACATGATGTAAAAAATATAGTAGTTTTAAGAATTAGAATAAAATACAGCACTAATTTGTTGTACAGTGTCTAAAAGGAATACAGTCATTCTTGACAATATCAGAGGTGAATGATGACTAACACACAAAAAGAAATATATCTATAAAATGTTTAAAGAAAATAGACTTCAATACACAATCCATGGGGCAAAGGGCCTCTTCTTACAATATAGATTGAAGGTATTCCTAGGGAAAGATAATGCATTATTAACACATCTTCATTTTAAGTGCTATAAAAATTATTCTGCGGGGCTGGGAAGGTGACTGGCTCAGCGGTAGAGCGCTTGCCTTGCATGCCTGAGGCCCAGGGTTTGATTCCTCAGCACCACATGAGCAAAAAAGAAAAGAGGCAGAAGTGGCGCTGTGGCTCAAGTGGTAGAGCCCTAGCCTTGAGCTGAAGAGCTGATGGATAGGGCCTAGGGCCAGAGATCAGGCCTGAAAACCGGAGAGAAAAAAAAATTATTGTGCATCAAGAGAAAAATAAATATTGCTAACATAGATCTACACAGAGGAGAAGATTATTAAAAAGGTAAATGTGTAGTTAAAGGAATGGTACATGTGTAGGTAAAAGAATGTATAGAAAATGTATGTAATTTCTCTTGTGAAAAGAAAACTTATAGTACCATATTCATAATTCATAAGGAATGCAAATTCAATATACAAACACATAGGTGTTTTAAAAACAAAGTTTGTGAATCCTGCATATGGATCAATTAATTTTGTACTTGCCTCGCAAATATGGGGGTCTGAGTTCAAAGAATTATTTCTACAAAAATTTAAAAGGAAAATAGAAAGGTTATACATAGGTTATAAATTTCATTCAATTCCATTGAAAAGTAACTATATTATGCTATATGCTACTACTATGATAATATTGTAAAGATTAATGTTCGTAGTAAAAATGCATCCAGCAAGTTAATTTCCTTTGTATTCCTAACAAAGAATCCCACAGGGTAGAAAGTTCTTTTTCTTGCAGTTCTACAGTATAACAATTTTCCTGCACATTTTACTTCTGCTGAAGCTCTATGCTTCAGCCTGAGAATGGCCTTTGTTCTTTACATGAAATGTCTGCTTATTTCTGTATGAAGAATATTAATAAGACTGTTTTTAAAAAATCTTGCAGTCCTTGCATATTTTGAGTTGCACAAATTCAATGGAACATAGAAACAAACCTTTGAAAAAGTAGGGCACCTGTATTAAGCATGTAGTCTTATTTTTATCCTATGAACAATGGAGTATAACAACTATTTACATCAGATTTAATTTGTAATTGGTATCAGAGGTAATTCACAGTGTTCAGGAGAATGCCTGCAGCTTATATGAGAGGTGATTTACAGTGAAGTTGAGGTGTGTGCAGGTTACATAGAAGCAAAATAAGAAATAAATATCAGATGAGACAAACAGATATTAAATAGCAAGATATCCATCAAAATAAGACCATATTTATATTGTAAAATATAGTAAATATATAAGGCACTGTCTGACATGAACAGAAGAAAGAAAACTTAATGAGCAATCCAAAGTCATGGACTAGAGAGAAATAAAAATTAAAAAAAATATACAAAGATACCATGAGCAAAAGTTAATGATGAAAAATACAAATTGTGATAATATGTAGGAAATAAGCATCAGCCCAAAATATATGACCACAGATATAGATCATTGATAATGACAGACAGATTATACATTATGATAGTAAAAATGTATGCTGAAAAGCAAAGGTACAAAGACATGTTTAAAAGACCATGCAGTTTTAATACTTTAATCTACCATTACTATTGTAGAACTAATACTCCTCTTACTAACTGATATAACAACCAGACAAAAAATCAGCACGAACACACACATGGATGCCATTATCTTAAACTTAAAAAAAAATACTATGGTGTTGCATTTATCAAGACACATATTCCAAGATTAATAGCAAATCGGAAGACAAATGGTGTAGAAAACAATATGAAAAATTAAAGTTATGTTATAAATACATGAAAATTAAAAGATATATTTATAGTATTCTATGAGTGAAATAAACACAGGGAAATTACAATGGATCTCAAAGAAATGTATTCCATCATTGTGATTTATAGAATATTAAATATAGCCTCTTTCTTACTTCACCTTTGAAATAAAAACACATAGTTTGGGGCTGGGAATATAGCTAAGTGTTAGAGTACTTGCCTGCCATGCATGAAGCTCTAGGTTCCATTCCTCAGCACTACATAAATAGAAAAATTAGGAAATGGCACTGTGGCTCAGGTGGTAGAGTTGTAGACTTGAGCAAATCAAGATCAGGAATGGTGCCCAGGACAGGCTCCAAATTCAAGCCCCAGGTTTGGCAAAAAAAAGTTTAAATAGATA
Organism: Dipodomys merriami; assembly: GCF_024711535.1. Classification (NCBI taxonomy): domain Eukaryota; kingdom Metazoa; phylum Chordata; class Mammalia; order Rodentia; family Heteromyidae; genus Dipodomys; species Dipodomys merriami. The sequence continues at coordinate 555,215 of NW_027206165.1, forward strand.
TGGTGTATTCACATGGATCTCTTCTGGAGAGTGGGGGAAGCCAGAGAACTAGAAGGAAATGGGGTAAAAAGCGCATCTGTGGAGGTCATTAGGCTCTGATGAAAGTAAGCTATACAAATCATGAGTCAAGATGGCAGGGAAACATTGGGAGAGAGTGAGGGTATGGAAGACACAGCATGAAAGGAAATATATTCAATACCTGGCCCAAGAAATGGTAGTCACTCTATACATCACCACGATAACAATAGATCAATTAAATTTGAAACAATTTCTTCATGGAGTTGTGTGAGCATAAAGTTAGTGAAGAAAATGTAGCACAGTTAGAAAAACAGCTACAATTATTAGAAATAAAGTAGATCACTTAATTGAAACATGAAATACTGGAGCTTAGGTTGAATATTAATTTTAAATATGCTGTTAACAATCATCTAACTTTAATTATTAATGATAAATATTCAAGTAAGTAAAAACAAAACAAGTGCTTCTGGTTCAAGATGCTTATCCTACCCTAGCTATTAAGGAGGCTGGAAGCCAGAAAACTGGGTAGACAACTCAAATTAAGCAGATAATCAACATATTGGAGGAGGTGTGGCTCAAGAGATAGTGCCAAAAAAGAAATTAAAGCACAACATAGGAACTGGAAAAACCTACCATGCTCCCGGAATGGGAAGATCAACATTGTGAAAATGACAATACTTCCAAAGGCTATCTACAAATTCAATGCAATACTTATCAATAGTCCGAGTTCTTCATTGAAATATTAAAAACAAGCCAGAAATGTATATGGAACAATAAAAGACCCCAGATAGCAAAAACGATCCATACCAGAAAGAACAATGCTGGTAGAATATCACTACCAAATTTCAAACTGTACTACAAAGCCATAGTAATCAAAACAGATTGGTAATTGCACAAGAACAAATTGAGGACCAATGGAATAGGACTGAAGTCCCAGAAATGTACACACAGACCTATATCCACCTAACCTTTGAGAAGGGAGCTCAAAAATAGAATGGAGGAAAGACAACTTCGTCAATAAATGGTGGTGGCAAAGTTGGTTCATTACCTGTAGAAAACTAAAGCTAGATCTGTATATATAACCCTGCACCAGAATCAATTCCAAAACGATCAAAAACCTCACATTCAAAGCAAACACCCTAAAAAACATTACAGAAAAGAATAGGAGAAACTCTAGTGGTACTTGGCACCAGCCAAAATTTTCTTAATAGAGACCCAGAAACACAACAAATCAAAGAAAGGTTGGACAAATGGGATTGCATGAAACCGCAGAGCTTCTGCATGGCAAAGGACATTGCTAACAAGATCAATACAAAACCCACAGATTGGCAGAAGATCTTCACTAGGCATAAAATGAACATGGGTCTCATATCTAAAATATACTTAGAACTCAAGAAATTAAATCCCCAACAACAAATCCTCAGAGAAACAACTGCCCAATAAATAAGTGGGCTAAAGACTTAACAAGAATCTAATCTGAAGAGGAAATAAGAATGGCCAAAAGACATATTTAAAAAAAGGCTCAACTTATAAATATGTTAGAAACAATTACTGGAAAGAAAATACATTTGAATCCTTAATGGGGTTCATTTTTGCCTAAACTCAACTTATCTGACCGTTTCTGCTTGTTTCAGACATATACAAGTTATTGCAAATAAGGGAAACCATGGGACCTATGTTTCTTTTGGCCTTTCTTACTTCTCTTAGTATATTTTTTTCCAAGACTTTCCATTTCCTAACAAATGGAGCAATTTCATTCTAAAAAAAACACAAAAATAAAAAAAAGTCTCAACTTCTCTAGCCAAAAAGAAATGCAGATTAAGGCAACCTTGAAATTCCACCTCACCCCAGATAGAATGGCTATAATCAAGAACACGAATAACAACAGATGCTGGAGGGGATGCGAACAGAAAAGGGAACCCTACTGCATTGTTGGTGGGAGTGTAAACTTGTTCAATCACTTTGGAAAGTAGTATGGAGGTTCCTCAAAAGACTCCACATAGTGCTCCCCTTTGACCCAGCAATCACACTTTAGGGTATTTACCCAAAGATCACAAACTAGGGTATACTAAAGCTACCAGCACACCTATGTTTATTGCAGCTTTATTTACCATAGCTAAGATATGGAACCAACCTTGATGCCCCTCAGTAGATGAGTGAATCAAGAAAATATGATATATATATCCATATATACATAATATGTAATTATACATATATGTGTATAGACATACACACACACACACACACACAATGCTTTTCTATGCCTCCATCAGAAATAATGGCATCACCCCATTTATAAGGAAATGTTAAGACTTGGAGAAATGTGTAATAAGTGAAGTAAGCCAGGCCCAAAGAAACATAGGTCCCATGATCTCCCTTATTTGAAATAACTAGTACATGTCTAGGACAAGCTGAAATGGTCAAAAGCTATGTACATATGACCATATCAGATGATATGAAGTGAAATGAGCCCTAAACAGGAACTCAAGTGGTTTTTCTCTTTCTTGCTCTTGTTTTTAATGTACTATGTGACTTTTTGTTCCTTTGGTATGTTCTTCCCCCACGGTATAACCCCTGTTTTCACTGTATGTTTTTGCGGTGCCTTGCATCTTGTATATACACTTTTCTAATTTGGGGATAGGACGGAAAAAAACAAAATGCTTAAATAGGGATACAGGCTGACTCATTGTAACAATGAGATGTACAAGACACTAGGTTGGGGGCTGGGAAGGTGGATCAGTGGTAGAGCGCTTGCCTTGCATACATGAGGCCCAGGGTTCGATTCCTCAGCACCACATAAGCAAAAAGAAAAAAAGCTGGAAGTGGCGCTGTGGCTCAAGTGGAAAGAGCTGAGGGACAATGCCCAGGTCCAGAATTCAGGCCCCACAACTGGACCCCAAAACAAAAAAAAGACACTAGTTTGAAAACGAACTTTACCATTTGAGTGAGGGAGGGTGGGATGGGTTGCAGAGGTTAGGAGGAAAGAAATGGTAGAGGAAAAACAAAGGAGCAGGTAACAATGCTCCATAGGAAATATAATCATGTAACTGTAACCCCTCTGTAAACTATTTTACAATGCAAAAAGATTCTTTTTAAAAGACCAAGTAGTGTCAACAGTGAAGGAGGAAGTGGACAGGATGTGAAGCCTGTGAGTTCCTGTTCCAACACTAGCACAAGAAAGACAGTGGAGAATGAGGTAGGTGTGTCCCATTAGTGTTGAATTTAGACACCAAGCATGCAATACAACAAACGTTCATCTCAGACATAAAGAGAAAAGGGGTAAGAGAAATTTCAATTCAAAGAACTATGTCAGCAAAGGAAAATTGATCAGTAAAACAAACAAGTTCCCACATACAGCATTTGAAAAATGGTGAGAGACAGACGGAGAGAAGGGGGACTGAAAGAGATGAAGACACAGGGAGGAAAATATATAAAAAGTGAGAGAAAGAGAGAAATGATGAAAGCTTATGAGTAGGAAACAGAATGAAGAGAGTAAATAGAGAAAAAAAATCTTGTGACGACACATTAGGAAAAAAACAAAGGGCTTTCTAGGAAGACCACACACTATATCATCAAATATTATCAAGTTTTATGTAGTCAAAGACCAGGAAGCAGTCCAAGAAGTATGTATGGAGAGTAATTTAATTACATGTATCTTACTAAGTAATCTCTCACATTTGAAGGTGTGTGTGTGTGACCACACTATTTCAGAAACTCCAGTAAAACCTGTTTAACATAATTCAACATTAATCATAAGGAGGTGATCTCTGACAAGTTGTCAGCAAATGTCCACTTTACATGACAAGTGACTCCCTCAATGGCATTGAATCACCAAACAAGTGTGACTACTTTATCTCACATCAGAAAACTCCAAGCAAGTCTGCCCTCAACTAAGACATTTTATAATCTACTCATTCTAAAAACCATCTTACTCTTGTTTAGGAACATGTTCTTGAAACTGAATATTTTTTTTCTGTTTTAAATCTTGGATAGACTTAGCTTCCTAAAATGGAATGTGAAAAATGAGAAATAAAAACAACTCACCAGAGATCCTCTCATTCTTTCTTCCTGTTGCCAATGAAGAGAAGATTCTGGACGCATGGCTTAGAGAAAAGGCAATTGACATAGTCAGGAAAGAACCTGTGTGATTATGCCTCAGATTTTCCTGCTCAAAACATTATACATGGAGTGAAAAAGCACAAAGCCTTCTTATGGGAGAAGAATCTTTGATGTCTCAAGTGGAGTATTAAATGCTCCACTGAGGATGACTCCACATTCCATTAGTTGGTAGACAAACAGTATTCTAGGTTAATATACATACAGAATTCATAAAAACTAAGGTTCCTAAAAATGATTGAATAATTAAAACAAAAATCCACACCTTCAATACCACTAATTATTAATGAAATACATTTAGGGTTGTATGAATTATTTTTCTATTCATTAAAATGGATCCTAGGACTCCATCGAGCTTTTGCACTCTATCTTATTCATTTATACATTTAAACTCCATGGAGAGAATATAGGTTATAACTCAATACTTTTCCCCAAAATTATACAAGAAAATATATACAATACATATTACTTGTATTATAATATTTCAGTAATAGTTTTCAAATGGCACATTTCCCTGCATCCAAATACTTGGAGAACCCTTGAGCAATAACTTGAAATTTGTCATTTAGCCTACTTTACTTAATCAGTAAAGATTATGTAAATACAGTTTTGAGAAGTCCCTAATGCTCACTTTCCCAAACAATCATATGAGAGATAAAGGGCTTAATAAAGATGTAACATGAAATATTAAGCATAGGAGTGACAGAACATCACAGCTAAAGAACCAGAAGATTAAAATCTTATGTTGCACAAATAATACTAACACAAAATTCTAAGCTGAGGACACCCCAAAATGCAGACTTATAAAAATAAAAAATAAATATCGATATGCTTTTTCTTATATTTAGTGCTTGGCTTTTACACAGGAAATGCTACTGTCCAGAGTTTTTATTTTTTTTACACAACTACGTGGATTAGAAACTCTTAATATAAAATAACATAAATTTTACAGTGATATGTATGAAATACGAAAACCTACTCTGTAAACTTCAGTTAGGTCGTTTGTGCTAAGGAACAATATGAATCACTTAAAAGCAACATTTGCACATTATTTTGGATTGTTCCACATGACAAGAATGGTTTCTTACTTTTAAAAAGTAACAAAGAAACTTCTGTAGGCTAATTATCCATATTCAAATACTCAAAACCACAATTGTTGTAGATTTCAGGGTGGGATATTTTCTTCTTGTTTTGGGATTTAGACTATCATCCTTTAAATTTCAAGTTTCTATTTCATATTATTTTATTACAAACATAATCTATATTTAAGAGTTTATTTTGTAACTGGGCTCTGGTGGCTCATGGTTGTGATCTTAGCTACTCAGAAGTCTGAGATCTGAGCCCCACAGATTGAAGCCAGCTGGGGCAGGAAAGTCTAAGAGACACTGATCTCCAATAAACTACTAAAATACCTAGAAGTGGAGATATGGCTTAAGTGGTAGAACATTAGGCTGGAACAAAACAAGCTCAGGGTCAATGTCCAGTGCTTGAGCCCAAGAACCAGGTCTAGCACACAAAAAAGAGCATTTTATTGTATTGTATTTAAATTCTATTGAACAATTGTTTTGGAATACATATTTAGGCAGTCTCTCATTTTAAATGATGTAAAATAGGCTCAATAATCTAGTGGAGAAATTGTAAATTGTCAAGAACAGATAAAGTGGAAAACCTCCATGTTAGTCAAATTTTAAGCTAGGAAAAGCCATAGGAACTGCAAAGGATAAAAAGGGATCAACGTGTTTCACTAACATATTTTAAATGAATGTTCAAGCTTCATTGACTTCAATTCCCATGAAGATTTTAAGTGAAATAATACTTCTTTGAGCAGATTGAGACAAAGTGGAGAACACTACCTAAAACTTCATTATACGTTACATCTCAAAACCATACCACTTTGAGTAAGACACAGTACTTTAATTTCCTTCTGTAACACTCCATGACAAACACTTTCTTAACTGCAGGTAAAAACCAACGCTATAAGGCTACTATCAGTATATCCACAGGTGAGACATTTGAGAGATCATGTACAAGAATTGATACTGTGAAGAGGCTGAATAAATGAGTAAGAACAGAGATAGATACTTTCAGTTGTGACAATAATTCCTAATCCACAAACCACAGCCCCATGTCCTTTCTGAGAACTAGGCTCTGACTGATTCCTCAGGCAAGTTCATTTCCCCTCCTACTAGTTACTGTTAACCTTCCAACAGCACCTAGTGATTGGGAGTGTTAGAGGAAAGAGTACCACCTGAGTCTTGTGCTCTAGTGAGTAGAACCAATCTTTGCTGAAGGCAAGGAAGCTGAAAATATTTTGCCTTTCCTTTGCCTTTCTGCCTCTGCTCTGTAGGGCTTGTCAGAGTTGACAAGCTATCCTTCTTCAAACATTGCTAGGCTTCATTGCTTAACAGAAAGTAAAAAAAAAAAAAACCAGGACCATCACACACTACTGTAATATCTCATGTAGACCTGTTCCTAGTAAAAAGGTCTTGTACAAACACGAGTGAACTAAAGCCAGGAGTACTAAGAAAGCTAACAAGGAAGGAGAAGAGCAGAGACACCTGTAGGAGAAACAACACAGGAACCCAAAAAACAACTGCAATATAAATGGAGTCAAATCAGGCACACACCTCACAATTTTGCTACAATTGTTACCATGCTCATCTTACACCTGGGCAAAGATAGTAAGGTCACAGGTGTTAACAGCAGAATTTCACCATCATGGAAATATAAATGCACACTTTCTCCTATTCTGGAGAACCACCCAACTTGCTGTCAGAATGTTGCTAGCCAGTTTCTGGCACCTGGAGACACAAGAGCTGTGGCAGCACAAACTCTGGAGCCCTGAACAAATCATCAGCCTCATGCTGGAGGAACATGTGGAGGATCAATTTTGCCTTGTGTTTTGCATCCAGCTCACAGTTCCTACCTGTTATTAGTTCTGCAGCCTGAGATCCCTTCAAGTTACACCTCCCAAGCTCCACTGAAGAGAAAACTTCCAGCAGCAAGGCAACGAGAAAGAAACTGGAATTTGCAGGCTGGAACCACCCACAGTGGGTGGGGAGGCACATGCGCAGAAGGATCTTTGTCCTGCTTTTAAAAAAAGAATAAAAAACCTGCACTTTCAAAGTATCTGTGCTGCAACATAGACTACAATTCCCACAATGCATCGTGCCACTCTGAGAGAAAGTAGGTTTCCACCAGTGCTAGGCCCTTTGTCTTAGGACTGCAGGGATTTATGGGGATGTTTTCTCCTGCTTGCATGAGCATAGGTGAGTTTGGTTTTTTTTTAATGAAAATCACTGTGTGTCTCCTGAAACATTGTTAGACTATCTGAGAAAAGGACAAGTATTGGAAACATGAAATATGTTGGCTTTTTAATTCTTAGATCTACTAATGTAATTGAGGTTATGAGACTTTTGTTTCTGTTCGTGTGTAACAGATAAGTTCTGTTGAATGTAAATGATATCTGATTTCTTTACATTTTGGAATAGCTCCCTGTTCAATATAAAAAGGTATTCGCAGGCACTAAACTGATTCTTGGATCATTTTTCATGCTTTAATGTATACACTGCAATAAAGTAGCAGAATTGCTAGATATACAGCATAATCCTTGCACCAATTAAATTTTTTTAAAAAATCTAACAATTTCCCAGAAATGTCCAAATTCCATTTTTGGAATCTTAAGTAGTTTTTGGCTGTTTCCAAATTTTTCCTTTCCTTTAAGATTCTTTACTTTACTTTTCATTTCTTTTCTTTGATGTTCATTGTTATTCTTGTGGCTTGAACTCATGGTGTTCCCATTATCTTTTCTTTAACAATTTGTTCAGCTAAATAGTGAAAAGCATCCTGTGGGTGGGAGGAGTGGTCTTAGAACAGGCACCTCACCACAATTACTGTTCAAACTAATGGTGGTTTGGGGAGATCGGGGGGAATGTGGGTGAGGTGCAAGTGTGAAGTGAAGGATAGGTTTCAGTGAAGCTTGATGGCTTGGCCCAAACCAGTGTGTTTTGTCTTTCCATTTGCACGCCCTATTTCAGTGTGAATTCCTCCCTCTTCTATGATCCTAAAAGTTCCTCTCAGTCACTCTAAGCTACCTCATATTGTCTTCCCAGGTGTTACCCATTAGACTTTGGAATAAATCTTTGTTATCCCAGGTACTAAGTGTGGGAAGAGTCAGGGCCACTTCTAGAAACCAGGCTTGTGTCCTGACCTCTGGCATTTGCCACAGTCAGGAATAGTCAGGCATCATTTGGGACAACACAGTTCCTTTACTGATAATGCAGCATCACCAGAGAATTCCTAACTTCTTAGCTCCCTAGGAGCTCTTCTCAAAATAACTGTGTAGGCCTAATCTTTCCAGGCCCAGTGATACAACTATAGTCAAGCAACTTCTAAGCCTGAGTAGGATCATTCAAGCTCAGGAGATGAAGGCCATTCTAGGTAACATAGAAAGATTGATTTTCAACGAAACACAAGTGTAGCAGTTCTTTACAAAATACCATTGGGGAGGGACATACACAGCAAAAAAGAAATCATCGTACAAATATGTTAGAAACAATAGCAATAAAGAAATATTTGAGACTCATATCTGATAAACCGATTAGAAAACAGGAAGTGGTACTATGGCTCAAGTGGTAGAGCACTAGCTTTGAGCTGAAGAGCTGAGAGACAGTGCCCAGGCCCAGAGTTCAAGCTTCACAACTGATAAACCTATCAGTTTGGGTCTGGCCCTTAACTTCTTGGTGTTCTATTATGAGATTCTGAACTCCCCAGAGAAAGCTTGCTTTCTTGCAAAGACAGGTTTTGATGAAGTCATTGCTGAACTTGATACATTAAGTGAAGAGGGGTTCAAAGACTGCACGCTAATAAAGTAGTTACTGAGAGAAACGTTGACATTGTAGATATGATAACCAAGGAGATGAAGTGAAAGCAGGAGAAGGAGGGGAAAATTAAATGGCCTTCCAACTTTTGTCTGCCTCATTCTAAAATTTATACAGCAGACTAATTGCCATCCATGCTGTCCCACAAATAGTTTGTTTATGATTTATGATGGGTTTATGTTGCTTCTATTTGAATTTCTATATTTCTCAGGGTTTTTTGTTGTTGTTTTTTAATATTAGGGGAATAGATATTGCCTGTTAACATTTAGTGATTTATCTGTTTTCATCTTCAATTGGCCAATATGAAGATGTAGAATTTTTTTTTTTGGGTCCAGTCATGGGGCCTGAACTCTTGGCCTGGGCACTGTCCATCAGCTCTTCAGCTCAAGGCTAGTGCCCTACCACTTGAGCCACAGCGCCACTTCTGGCTTTTTTCTATTTTGCTTATGTGGTGCTGAGGAATCGAACCCAGGGCCTCAGGCATGCAAGGCAAGCGCTCTACCACTGAGCCACCTTCCCAGCCCAAAGATGTAGAATTTTTACAAGTTGTAAATGTTTGGCATGTACTTTGGTACATGGGGACTTCACAAGGGCCAGTGTGTGTTAAAACTGCTTCCATGTTGAAGTGAAGAAATCTTCGTACATATTGGTTTGTACTGGTGGGGAATAAAAGGGAAAATTGGTTCCAGGCACAGGTGTAGTTATTCTGGATATTTGAAAATTTTGGAGCACTAGCAGGGCTGTGGTACAGATATTCCATGGCTGTTGCATTCTGGAATCATCTATTTCTGTGGAAGAGTCTATTTCAGTGTGCACACCTTAGACTACAGTACCAGAAGTATTATTTGAGACAAAGTTGTGTCCCAATTAACTCTGGATAAGGGTAGAAATGGTTCACATTCCATTATTTGTAATGTTACCTGCTGCTTGCTCTCATTATTTTTGCTACACATTTTATTTGTATTTAACTGTTTTAGACAACCTACAAAAAAAAATGTAAAAGTAAAGATGCAGTGAAAACGAACTGTTTGGTAATCATTATTACCGTTTTCTCTACAACTTTTCATGTAAATTATTCTTTTGGTTTTGATATGCCTCAAAAGAAATTGTACATTATTATAACTTAGTTCATTACTCCCTTTTGGCAGCTAATGGGCTTTTACCAAGTTTAAAGTGCAAAATTTATCACAATAACAAAAATACTAATCTATCTACCAACTACCTCCTACAAACCCAAGTTTTTCCTTGGGTAGGGGAAAATTGATTTGAAAAATAATGTTCCAGTTAAAATTTTGATATATAGCATTTTCTAACTTAGGAAGCCACAATGTTTTTGACTCACCATGGTTGGTATTAACTGAAAATTCTGTGCATCTAAATCAGTTTTGGTTTTTGAGAATTTTTTGATTCAGCTTGCCTTCGATTTTGGTAATTGCATTTGCCAGGCATGTAGGATTATCGTTGTTTTTTTTTTTTTTTTTTTTTTTTTTAGCCTTCTGTCTTGTCACTAACCATTCCTCCTTGGTGGCCATGTACTTCGGAAAAGGTCACATGACTTTTCTGGTCTACTCACTGTCTAAGATCCCTTGCTTTCCTTGCTTGCATCCCACAAACTATTAACCATCCTCTACTGCAGCACATCTCACCTTACTTAATGAGATTGTGTATCTCCTACAAACTCTATCTAGAATGCTCTGCCATTGTTTGTCTTTAAATCTTCTCTAAGTAATGATGGGTCTGAGTTATATCAAATCTCACCCTACAGAATATTTCTTCAGAAAGTTACAGAAGACACCAAATAAAAGTGCCATTTTAAAAGACAAGTGGGGCTGAGAAGGTGGCTCAGTGATAGAGTGCTTGCCTTGCATGCACGAGGCCCTAGTTTCTATTCCTCAGCACCACATACACAGAAAAAGTCAGAAATGGTGCTGTGTTCAAGTGGTAGAGTGCTCGCCTCAAGCTGAAGAGCTGAGGGACAGCTCCCAGGCCCAGAGTTCAGGCCCCACGACCGAGAAAAAAAAAGATATATTTTTTCTTTCAGAATGTAAGATCCTCCAGAGCAGGGACAATATTTCCTGTATGTTCTACTGTGTTCAGTACACTGTAAATGCTCAATAAATATTGATGATTGGAGGCAAAAAATATCTGCTTTCTTCATTGGAAATATCAACTATACCAATTACTATTCTTGTGTTTGATAATAGTTCTAAAATAAACACTGCCATTCTTTCAAAGACAAACATATAGACACATATATGTATATAAGTACACATATAATGCTTTGGGGGTAATCAGTAAGATTGTATTTCATTAATATGAAATATTAAATTAGTGTTATATATAAATCAATACAAACCCATCCAGTCATTGAATCCGTCCAGACTCCTTCATAAACCTGTAAACTTATCATATCTTTTGCACAAGCATTAGTCCTCCTGAGTAAGCTCAGGTCAGGAGAAGCCACAACAGGACACAAGATCCATATCAGGGCCTTAAAAATAGGCACACAAAAGAGGTGTGATCAGTTTTGAAAGAAGAGATATCAGTAAGATTATTAAATTATTTGGGATTGAAAGCCAAAGAAATGAAGATCTCTACAAAGAAGGGGACTAAAAAGAAAAGGAAATATCTCTGAGGTCCATTCAGTCCAGTGTTCATGTACAAGTCTTCCGGGGTGATAGGCCACAGTGTGATGCCCAGTAGCCCACGTGCTTAACTGCTCAAGGCAGGATGAGTTGATGTCTAGGGGCTTGCATACGGGATGGCTGAAGGTCACAGTAATAGGAGACAGAACCTTTATAAGAGGGGCCCTTTGTGTGTAATCCTAGTTACTTTGGAGGCTGAGATCTGAGGATCAGGGTTCAAAGCCAGCCCAGGCAAAAAGAAAAATCTATAACTTTTTTTTTTACTAGTCTTATGGCTTGAACTGAGCATCTGGGAGTTATCCATGAGCTCTTTTGCTCAAAGGTAGCACTCTTTTGCCACAGCACCACTTCTAGATTTTTCTGTAAATAATTGGAGATAGGAAACTAACAGATTCTCCTGCCCAGGCTGGCTTTGAATTGACATCCTCAGATATCAGCCTCCTGAGTAGCTAGGATTAAAGGCCTGAGCAATTGACACCTAGCTCATACGAAACTCTTATCTCCAAGTAATCAGCAAAAAGCCAGAAGTGGAGGTGTGGTTCAATTGGTAGAGTGCTAGCCTTGAGCATAAATATTAAGGGATAGCACCCTGGCTTGAGATCAAGCCCCAGAATCAACAGAAGGAATAGAAAAGAAATAATCTGAAAATCACAAGCCAGGAAGATGCAGGATATGGAGCAGAAGGAGTCTACTGTGTTTATGTAGCAGACAGACAAAGTGAGACCCAATGAGGCCAGAGGTCTGTGAAGCAGGTAAGACACTTGCCAAAGTGTCTCCTAGGATGGCAACATGCAGCATTTTGCATTTGTACCAGCAGGTGGCACTAAACAAGGCTAAGCAGGCCTAGTTGGTTGGCTCTAAGTAATGAGCAGGTGATTTTGTATATTTGCTGGGTGTTGGGGGTGGAATGGGGTGAATTGAAGCCCTTCAGGATTCTCTTCCTTCATTCTTCCATTATCTTGTTCATCATTCCATTTTACAGATGAGGAAAGCTCTGAGCTGATTTTTTAAATTAGTTATTTGCCTGATTTTTGCTAGCATTGGGGCTTTAACTCAGAGTCTGTCACTCTTACTTGGCTTTTCTTCTCAAGGCTGGCACTCTTCCCACTGGAGCCATATGTTCACTTCTGGGATTTTGCTGGATCATGGGAGAAAAGAATCTCTCAAATATATCTGCTGGGGCTGGCTTTGAACTGAGATCTTCAGATCTCTGCCTCCCAAATAGCTAGAATTACAGTCGTAAGCCATCAGTGAGTTGTTTTAGAGATGATTTTTTAAAATAATATTTTTTCTTTTATTGTGAAAATACTGTACAGAGGGGTTACAATTACATGGGCAAGATAATGAGTACATTTCTTATAAAATAATATTTCTATGTTCATCCAATGTGTGTGTGTGTGTGTGTGTGTGTGTGTACACCCTCATGTACGCATACACACACACACACACACACACACACATACACACACACACAGAAGCAGGGACATTGTCCAAGCCCAGTCAAAGGGCAGAACAATGTTCACACCAACCATTTATTGTCCAGTGGTCTTAGATTTTGGGTGAGGGGAAGGGAGTGTTCTGTTACTCCCTGCCTTTTGGGCTAGGCCTATTCCTTCCTGGTGACTACTTTGTTTCTCATCACAGACTCCCAAAACTCTCCTAGGGAGTTCAGGGCTGCCACCCCGAAGATCTCATGTCTTTCTGTCCAGCTGTAGGCTTTCTCATTATGGGAAGAACATGAGCTCCTTGGGCAGAGATCATAACTTAGTCACCTTTAGTGCCTTAACCTGAAACCTGCCACATCCGTAGATGGAGGCTGGACACACAGACTTCATTCCTTCATTCTGCAAGCCATTCCTTTGCCACACTGCACATGGCAGCATGCGTGATCTGGGAAGGGTCTCAGATCAGCTTCTCTGGACAAAAGCAGATAAGTAGTAACAAACAGATATGGAAAAATAACACAGAAGAAGGACTCTGGAGGCGGAGAACTAAGGATCTTGGTTCAAAGACAACTTGGGTAGGAAAAGTCCCTAGACTTACCTTCAAAGAACCAGCAAATATTCCAAAGTGGGGCTGTGGTTCAAGTGGCAGAATTCCAGCCTTGATCAAAAAAGCTAAGGGACAGTGACTAGGTTCTGAATTGAAGCCTCATTACCAGCGATAGATAGAGATAGATAGACAGACAGACAGATAGATAGATAGATAGATTGATAGATAGATAGATAGATAGATAGATAGATAGATAGATAGATAGATAGATAGATAGATAGATAGATAGATAGATAGATAAACAGGTTTTCTGCGTACTGGTATTTCACACCTGTAATCTTAGCTACTCAGGAGACTAGAAGTGAGGCAAGAATCATGGTGTGCAGCCAGACAAGGCAGGAAAGTCCATAAGACACTTATCTCCAATTAGATATCAAAAAGCTGAAAGCAGAGCTGTGCCTTAAGAGATACAGAGATAACCTTGAGTAGTAAAGCTGAGGGACAATGTGCAGGTCCTAAGTTCAATTCCCAGGATGAACATGCACACATGCACCTGTGCATACATATACACACAAGCACACACACACATACACACACACACACACACACACACACAGAGGAAGATACGGTAGTATGACCATGGGCTGTGGGGTATAGAGGGGGTGGCTGACTGGGAGCCATGTTTTGGGTGTCGTGCTGGGGACAGAACTGGAGGAAGGGTCTCCTACAGGCCTAGGAATGGGGACTTCAGTAACAGGAAGAGCCAGCATCCAAATCTAAGGGAGAACAGCAAACGGGGAGGAGACAGAACTCTCTACACAGTTCTAGATTGTTCTGCAAGGTCCTAGTGTGTTAGGCAGGTGAATGAATCTTCTCTTCATGGGCTTCATCACTCTGGCTGTTAGTGGACCCCCTGGGTGTGTATGTATACATACAGGTCCTGGGGCTTGAATTCAGAGCCTGGGCACTGATCTTGAGCTGTTTATGCTCAAGGCTCGCATGCTACCTTTTGAGGAACATCTGTACTTCCAGCTTTTTAGTAATTAAAGGGAAATGAGTGTCTCATAGCTCATGCCTGTAATCCTAGCTACTTAGGGAGCTAAGATATGAGGGTCATGGTTCAAAGCTAGCCCAAACAGGAAATTCCATGAGACTCTTATCTATAATTAACCACCTGAAAACTAGAAGTGTTGCTATGGCTCCAAGTGGTAGAGTGCTAGCCTTGAGCAAAAGAGTTCAGGAACACCTAGGTCCTGAGTTCAAGCCTCGGTACTGACTCCCTCCTACCCCCTGTAATAACTCAAAAAAAGAAGTCTCACAAACTTTCATGCTCAGGTTGGCTTTGAACCATGATCTTCAGATTTCAGCCTCCTGAGTAGCTAAGATTAGAGGTGTGAACCACCAGCATCTACCTCACTTGACTTTATCTCAAGACAGCTCTCTACCTCTTGAGACACAGCTCCACTTCCAGTTTTTGTTTTTTTTTTTTTTTGGTTTTTTGAGTAACTGGACATAAGAGTCTGTTGGATTTTTCTTCCCAGGTTGACTTTAAACCATCATTCTCTGATCTCAGCCTCCTGAGTAGTGAGAATAACAGGTGTGAGCAATGAGCCCCTGGCTATAGCTCTCTGGTCCAGGAATCTACTGCAATGCTATTATGATGACTAGGGCAAACATAAGGGAATAAGCCAGGGACAGAAAGTATGGAATCTGAGCCTGGTGCCTCTTACATCTGCCACAGTATGAATGATCTTGGGGCTTCTGATAAATGCCACTGCCCTCTTGGAGACCTCCAAGGAGTTAGATGAATGCCCACTCACTGAAGGCATGCCAAGTCCTGGGGTACAGGGCACTAAGGCTCTTCCTGTTCTCCACTGCCACCAGTGGGACTGTGAGAGGTCATGTCCCTCTTCTGAGCCTTCATTTCCTCCAAGTTCACAGACATTGTCCTTAAACCCTTGCATTCCAATCCCTTCTCCTTTCTCCTGGATCTTTGCCCGAAGTCTCATACTTATGATTTTTGGGCTTTGCTTTTGGCTAAGCTGATCTGTCTGTTCCCAGCCTGGAAATCACACCATTATAATCATCCTTACTTGGTAGAGAAGAGAATGGGGACTAAAGGTTTGTGATGATGAGATGGGAAAATGGAGACCCAGTCTTTCCACCCCCCTTTTTTATTTTTATTGTGAAAATACTGTACAGATGGGTTACAATTACATGGGTAAGATAATGAGTACATTTCTTATCAAGCATTGTAGCCTCCTCCTTTGTTTTCCCTTCCCATCCTCCCCCCACCACCCAATCCTCGCCCCCCCCCCGCCTGCACCAAAGTTGTAATGTTCATTTTCAACATAACGACTTGTACATTTCACTGGAAACCCAGTCTTTGAATGAGGAGTTTGTTAAAGAATATTAAAAACAACCCAGGCAACGGTGGTTCCTGCCTGCCATTCAAGCAACTTAAGAGGCTAAGATCTAAAGACCATGGTTTGAAGTCAGCCTGGGCAAAAAAGCCTGTGAGAGTCTTACCGACAATTAACCAGTTTTAAAAAGTCAGAAGTGGAAGTGTGGCTTAAGTGGTAAACACCAGACTTGAGCAGAAAAGCTAAGCAAGAGAGCAAGCCCTACTATCATAGCACTTGTGCACGCATGCACACGTCATGCACACACACACAATCAATAAAATGTGTTTTTAAATAAACCAGCACTTCTAGACTGGTGAATCTATTCTTCTTTCAAAACCCTTGGCTTTGGCTTTGGCTTCATCAGTATGAGGTCCCAGAATGAATAGCACCAACATTGAAGCTCCCTAACAAAGCCAAATAAGGACACGTAGTAGGAAAAGTTTTTGTATCCCACCAGGAAGGTTGAAGACACAGAGGATGAATAAGCAGTTTGTTAAAATACATACATAAATAAAAAGGGACCTAGATATTGGTGGCTCATGCTCGTAATCCTAGCTACTTGTGGGGCAGAGATCTGAGGATCACTATTCCAAGCAAGTCTGGACAGGAATGTCTATGAGTTTGCTTGCTTGCTTTCCTTTTTATTTTTTGCCAGTCTTGGGCCTTAAATTCTAGGCCTGGGCACTGTCCCTAAACTTTTGCTCAAGGATTGCACTCAATCACTTGAGCCACAGTGCGACATCTGGCTCTTCCTCTGATTAACTGGAGATAAGAATCTCCCGAACTTTCCTGCCTTTACTGGCTTTAAACTCAGATTCTCAGATCTCTGCCTCCTGAGTAGCTAGGATTACAGGTGGGAGCCATCAGCATAGGCTGACTGTGAAACTCTTATCTCCAGTTAACCACCAAGAAAACTGAATGGGGGGGCTGTGGTTCAAGGGGTTGAGTGCTAGCATTAAGCAATAAAACTTCAAGGACAGGACCCAGACCTTGAGTTCAAGGCACAGGACCACACAAAAAATAATAAAGAGGGAAGTAGCAAGGGGTAGTGGGAGGAGAGACTTACCATTCATCAAATACAATAGTCTAGAAGCTGACAAGGAGCTGACCCAAGTCACAACCAATCATCTATTTGAGGAAGCACAGTGACAACCAAGTAAACAAACAAATATGTGAAGCAACCATAGCAAGATCAACAGTGCAGGTGAGAGGGCTTTAAAGGGGTCATTATGAGTCAAGTGCTGGTGGCTCACACCTGTTATCCCAACTACTCAGGAGGCTGAGATTTCAGGATCCTGTTTCAAAGCCAGCCCAGGCACTAAAGTCCATGAGACTTTTTTTTTTTTGGGGGGTCCGGTCGTGGGGCCTGAACTCTGGGCCTGGGTGCTGTCCCTCAGCTCTTCAGCTCAAGGCTAGCGCTCTACCACTTGAGCCACAGCGCCACTTCTGGCTTTTTTCTTTTTGCTTATGTGGTGCTGAGGAATCGAACCCAGGGCCTCAGGCAGGCAAGGCAAGTGCCCTACCACTGAGTCACTTTCTCAGCCCTCCATGAGACTTTTATCTTCAATAAACTACTCAAAAAAGCTGTGGCTCAAGTAGTAGAGCATTAGCCTTAAACTCCAGGACAGGGCTCAGGCCCTGAGTCAAGCCCCAGTCCTCAGACTTCAGCTTCCTGAGTAGATAGGAATACATATGTGAGCCACCACAGCAAGGCGACCTTTTATTATATATTATCTCATTTAATGTCCATGACTACCCCAATAAGAGGGCTCAGTCTAAAAGTATCAGTTCTCATTTACTTTCAGTCAATGATCAGGTCTGTTTTTCCACTGAAAGTAGTCTTGTCTCTGGGAGGAGGATAAAATCCCAAAAGCCCTTTCCCTTCTTTGGTGCATCCTATATTACAAAAGTGATGAAAGGGGCTGGGAAGGTGGCTCAGTGGTAGAGTGCTTGACTTGCATGCATAAGGCCCTGGGTTCGATTCCTCAGCACCACATAAGCAAAAAGAAAAAAGCCAGAAGTGGCGCTGTAGCTCAAGTGGTAGAGCGCTAGCCTTGAGCTGAAGAGCTGAGGGACAGCGCCCAGGCCCCACAACCAGACCCCCCCCCAAAAAAAAGTGATGAAAGGGCATGAGGTTAAAGCTGGGTTCTTAAAGTATTGTGGGAAGCCTGGCCTGGTTTGCAACTTTTATTAAAAAATGACTCCGGGAAGATAAAAACAAAACACACCTCAACTCCAATTTCCTTCAGAGT
The DNA here is from genome assembly GCF_024711535.1 of Dipodomys merriami. Classification (NCBI taxonomy): domain Eukaryota; kingdom Metazoa; phylum Chordata; class Mammalia; order Rodentia; family Heteromyidae; genus Dipodomys; species Dipodomys merriami. Next base: position 573,523 of record NW_027206165.1, read on the forward strand.
CCTCTAGGGAGCTAGTTGAAGAGAGGTGAAGGGGAGAGAGACTAATTAATTTCCTTCCTTTTATGACTTTGACTGCTACGCTCAAGCAGTAATTACTGAATACAATAGCTACAATGTACCTAGCTGGGGAAGGTCGTCAGTTTACTTTCCCAAGGTGGAGAAGTATATGAGCTAAAATTTCAGGTCTCAGCTTTACTTAGGCTGCTTGGCTCAGGGAAGAGGGGGACCTTTTCTGCAAATTCTTCTGTCCAGAAAGAGCTCTAGTTTATTCTCAATGAACAGTAGCAGGTGCTTCTAGAGATAAGAATGGAATAGAATAGATTGTGACCTAGGTGCTGACATCCTCCAGAGGGAAGCCCAAACTGAGACCTGCTCTGTAGAGAAATCAAAGAACTAGTGAAGAATGAATATTTTAGGTCATCAGGCAAGGGAAGGGGTTGCTGAGGTAGAATTTCTGCTCCTGTTCCTGAGAAAATGGAGAGAACTACACAAAGGTTTATTTTTATGTGTGTGTGTGTGTGTGTGTGTGTGTGTGTGTGTGTGTGTGTGTGTGTGTGTGTGTGTATGCATGCCAGGGGGCTTGAACTCCAGGTCTCATGCCCTTGCTTAGCTTTTCCTGCAAGGCAGATCCTCTCCCACTTGAGCCAAACCTCCACTTTGAGGTTTTTTGCTAGTTTATTGGAGATAGGAGTCTGTCAGCTTTGTCTGCCCAGTCTGGCTTTTAACAAGTATCCTCAGATCTCAGCCTCCTGAGTAGCTAGGGTTATAAGCAGAAGCCTTCAAGTGTCCAGGTAACACAAAAGTTTAGAGAAGTTTCTAGAGGAGACCAGAGCAAATTTGCAAAGGCCCTACCTGATTTGTTAACTTCTTGGGTATTTATTTAATTAGGAAAAGAGCAAGATCAGCCTAACTAGGAGAAAAGCAAAAGGTGTAAATCGGTCATATCATATGGGCCTCGCAGGCTGTAAGGATTCTTGTGGATTGTTAATGTGAAGGAAAAGTACTGGTGAGTCCCTACAGTTCACCTGGGGTTCTAGCCGCTCCTCTGGCTACTCTGTTACAGCAGTGTGCCCAATACAAAAGAAGTATAATATTAGTCATCGCATCATTCACAGTAGTGGAAAAGTAGGAGCAACTCAAATGTCCATGGATGAATAAACAAAATGTGATCTATGCATCCAATGAAATACTATTCAGTCTTAAAAAGGAATGGCATTCGGACCCATGCTACATGAATGAATCTTTAAAATATTGTAAGTGAAATAAACCAGATATAAAAAATGACAATTTATGTTTCCACATCCATAGTTAAACAATAGTAAAAATAAATAAATAAAAGTCAAATTTGCTGGGTACCCATGGCTCACATTTATAATACTAGCTTCTCAGTGGGCTGAGAACCGAGGATGGAGGCTTGAAGCCAGGCTAGGCAGAAAAATCTCTGGGGCTCTTAACCCAATTATACCAAAAAGTCAGAAGTAGAGCTAGGACTCAACAGTAGAATATCAGCCTTGCGTAAAAAAAATTCAACTTCGAGTGGAGAATGAGTCGGTCAGTGCGGGTGAGAAAGAGCAAGCTTTCTGGGTGCAACAGCACTGTGGCAGAGTGAGCACACAAAGCCAGCCCTAGGCTGACAAGGAAGGGCAGAAAAGACAGGAGAGGTTTGATTACTTTTATTGGCCAGCCCTGTGGGTTGATCCCAGGGCCTGGTTCCTGTTCCAGACCCTCAGTGTGCTGAAGGCTAGTGCTCTACCACTTGAGCCACAGCCCTGCCCTGCTGTTGGCTTTTTCTGAGTCTTTATTGGAAATAACACTTTCATGGACTTCCTGCCAGGCTGGCTTCAGAGATTGATCCTCAGATCGTGGCCTCCCGAGTAGCTAGGCATACAGGCATGAGCTACTACTTCCCCCCATTTCATTAACTCTTGTGTGTCATCCCCAGGAATGTGCACTGGAGCCAAGGTGACCCAAGCCTTCAGGGGAGCCCCAGACCCCGGGGGCTGAGCAAAGGCGGGGCTCCGCCACTATCTGCAAAGCCCAAAGACCTCGACTCCAGTGACCACAGAAGCATAGGAGGCAGGGATCAGATCCTGGAGTGCACTCCAACTGCACCAAAATGCACCATAAGCACCAGTGCCCAATGAGCAGGCAGCAGTGGAAAGTGCTATAGAGTCGGAGTGGGACAGCGCCATTGCTGTCTTGGGTTTGGTTAGTTGTTGCTGCTGCCACCAAGTGGACATGCGGATGTACTAAGGAGGTCAGGTCTGACTGTCCATATTGGCCACATGGTGATTGTAGAGTCTGGCATCTAGTCTTCATGCTGGGGGAGGAAAACCATCCTCCCAGATGAGAGGCGTGCCCGGATCCCTGGAGGCAGGGGTGGGCACTTGGCTGATAGGTTATTGAACCTGTCAGTCCAATGCCTGGGACTGGGAATTTCCTGTGGCTCTGCCCCGTGAACTGATCTCTTTAGGCCAGATGATGGGCGTGTCCAGATCCCTGGGGTGAGCACTTGGCTGATAGGTTATTGAACCTGTCAGTCCAGTGCCTGGGACTGGGAATTTCCGGTGGGTCTGCCCGTGCTCCGATCTTTTTAGGCCCGGATCAGCTTAAGTCTTGCCACGTGTGTCTCCCTAGTTGAGTGCTGGGTCCTGTCTCATCTTTGGTCATCATGCCATCGTAATTCAGATCTCCATGGAAGCTGAATTGCCTTGTTGGTATTGGCTTTATTTCTTTCCTCTTTAGCATGTTTGCTAGCTGTGTTATGTGTATTTGGGGGGCTGTGGGCCTTTGTAGCAACGGGCGGCCTGCAGCCTGTTAACTGTGTAATAAAGACTCCAATATTTTATATTCCCAAGTGTAGCTTCAGGGATAGCTCACAACCCAGCTAGTGCGGTGAAGGGCTGCTGGGCTCTGAAGGGGATTTTTCAGGCGGTGGTACTGGTGGCCCTGGTCTTCCTGCCCAATGTGGGGCTGTGGGCTTTGTACCAGGAGAGGCAGCTTGGTGGCACCTGTGGGGGGTTCAGAAAAAGTGCTGGTTCTAGCGGCTGGGCAGGTGAGTGCCTCGGTGCAGTGCAGCATGGAATAATGCTTTCCCTCTTCTCCAAATACTTTTCTGCTGCCCCTTCTTGCTCCTTCTCCTCCTGTCGAAGTCCTCAGAGGCGGCAGGGGGGAACATTTGCACTTTTCCCCGCTTTTTTCCCCCAGATCGGGCAAATTGAGGATGAAAATGTGTCCACTCAATTGAGTCAGAAATAAAACCCAGGGCCTTTGGTGCCCCAGTCTGGGACTCTTATTTCAAATTTCCATGCTTTACAGTCAGTCCTCCTTTCTGTTGCCCTCTCTCCTCCCCTGACCTCCCAATGTTCTCTTTCTGGGGAGAACCCTGTGTCCCAGGGTGTGATGCCTTCTGTAGGACTGGTTCTCTCCTCATCTCTGCTCTCCTCCCTCATCCCCCTCCCCCCCACCTCACCTGATCCTGTTGTTTCTGCTCAGGTCAGTCCCTTTTGCATTTTACCATTTGCACAGGGGCCCCTAGGCCCCCCTGCTCCCCTCTCCCTATTTGGCTTTCCCCATTCCTATTTTTTTTCTCAGATCCTGTGGATTCCTTGGGGAGTGAGTGCAGAGATCCTCTTGGAGCTTCAGGTGCCTTGGATAGGGTGAAAGGTGAGTTTCTGGTTCTTGAGGAACTTGCCACCTTTACCTCTCCAGGATATGGAGGTGTCCTGGTGGAAGGATCCCCCGAAATGTCCCAAAGCACAATTCCTTGAGGGTAGAATGCCACATGCCTTCCTCCTCTCCTCTGAATTGACGGGACTTGGTATTTTTTCCATTCCAAATTGTGATCATTTTTGTTATTGCCTTTTTGAAACTTAATCATGTACCTGTACCTGTGTACATGCATTAGGCTAAATTTGCATTTCTCTGTGTGTGTGTGTGTGTGTGTGTGTGTGTTCGTGTGTGTTCATGTGTTCAGATCCTGGGACTTGAATTCAGGGCCTGGGTGCTGTCCTTTAGTGTTTTTCACTCATGGCCCGTGTTCTGCCGCCTGATCCACAGCTCCACTTCTGGCTTTTTGGTGGTTCATTGGAGATAAGTGGTACAGATTTCACTGGCTTAGAACAAGGATTCTCATATTTCAGCCTCCTGAGTAGCTAGGATGGCATGTGTGAACCATTGGCACCTGGCTTTGACTGCTCCCTCACATCATTCCAACTCCCTTATCTCCTAGCAAGTCTATGGATACTTAAATTGCTTCCTATAGTAGGGCATTTCAGATTTGCTTATGTGATTTTTCCTGGTCCCATAAGAAGTGGGTAATTTGTATATCAGGATCTGACTTGACTGACTGTTGGCTGGCCTCAAAGGAAGAGGCTGAATTTTTTTTGTTGGGGGGGGGGGTCCTGTCATGGGGCCTGAACTCTGGGCCTGGGTGCTGTCCCTCAGCTCTTCAGCTCAAGGCTAGCACTCTACTACATGATCCATAGCACCACTTCCAGCTTTGTTCTTTTTGCTTATGTGGTGCTGAGGAATGGAACCCAGGGTCTCATGCATGCAAGACAAGTGCTCTACCACTGAGCCACCTTTCCAGCCCAAGAGGCTGAATTTTTGAGGTTGATGCTTTTCCTTTCTCCTCAGTCTCTGGCTGGTCTCTGGCCATTCTGGTGTCTTGAGTACAGAGGGCTCTTTGTTCTAGGGCTAATCAAATGGAGATTAGCAAATGCTCTAGTTAATACCTTGAGGTTAACTTGGCAGCTAAAAGTACATCCTGTAGCAGTTAATTGCCCTTGTCAGTGTTTGAATTGTGTGAGTGGGTTATGTGTCTTCTGTATTTTGCATATGCCAGACCCTCTGCATTTCATACATGTTGTCAGAGTCAGAAAGACAAAGACTTAAATGAAACTGTTGCTTCCTAACAACCACAATGGAACTGGGAATGGAGGGAGCCTCTGTAGCATGTGCAGTGGAGTGGGGAAAGGAGGTGAGCCACAGATAACCTAGCCTGGATCTCTCTTTGAGACCTCTCCTCTTTCCCAACTTCATATGGGAACTGAAGGAAAGCTGGTAACCAGGGCTGCTAACACTAGCCCAGGGCCTGCAGGCAGGGTTAAACTCTCCTCAGCAGGGATGATTAACAGGTCTGGCCTTATCCTGGAGTAATGGAGCTGGCAGAGGGGAGGTTCAGGAGCCTCTAGAGAAGCTCACCCCCACTTCAGGGTGATGGGTCCTAGGTATGAGCCTAGCTCCAGGGTCTCTCAGTGGGCCCTGGCCTTATGGATTACCAGAGTGCTAGTTAATAAAGGAATATAATTAGTTAGCTGGGCACCAGTAGCTCATGCCTGTAATCCTAGCTACTCAGGAGGCTGAGAGCTGAGCTCATGATTCAAAAACAGCCTTGGCAGAAAAGTCTGAAACTTTGCTCTCCAATTAACTACCAAAAAGCCACAAAGTGGATCTATGGCTCAAGTCTCAGGAGCACAGAAGCTCGGGGACAGGATCCAGGCCCTGAGTTTAAGCCCTAGGATCAGTCCACAAAATAAAACCAAACTGAAACACAAAGTTACTCTTGTTGACTTTAAGAGTACTGTGCTATGGCTGGCAATTCTAGGTGCTTGTAGGACTCTCATTCCAGAAACCTGTAAGGAAACTAGGGTTCTGTGGGGTTTGAACTTGTCTAAGAGCTAGATTACCATTGTTCTTCCTGGAATTGTGCCCAAGGCTATCTAATTATTGGGCATGTACAGCCTTTTAATTTAACTTTCATTCTCTTGGAAGTGAGCTGTGGCTAAAGTGGTAGAGCATCAGCCTAGAGAGAAAAGGTTATGAGATAGCACACAGACCCAGACTTCAAGCACCAGCACTGGCACAAATAAATGCTCTCTCTTTTCCACCTATATGAGCCATGGAGAGACTGGTGTTGGAGTGAATGCAGTTGTGCTCTTTTGCTTACTAACTGGTGGGTCTTTCTGTACTTTATAGTGCCGGCTGTGGCTTGAAATCATGGCCTGGGTACTATAAACTGAGCTTTTTTGCTCAGTTTTACCACTTGAGCTACAGCTGTAATTCTAGGTTTTTAGGTGGCTCATTGGAGATAAGAGTCTCATGAACTTTCCTGCCCAGACTGGTTTGAACCATGATTTTCAGATCTTGGCCTCTCCTGAATAGCTAGGATAACAGATGTGGGCCACCAGCACCTGGCTTAGCTGGCTAAGATGCAAACCACCTGGAGGCAGCCCCAGAGACTTGGATTTAGTTAGTCAGGTTGGGGCTGGCACTGTACTCTGTGTCTGTGTGTCTGTATGTACTTGTGCAGTTGCCTAAACACAGGACCTCGTATTCTATTTCGTTTTTGTTGATGCTGGGGCTTGATCTCAGGGCTAGGGACATATCCATGAGAGTCTTTTTCTCAAGGCTACCACTGAGCCACAGCTCTATTTCCAGCTTTTTCTGAGTAATTTACTGAAGATAGAATTTCATGGAGTTTTGTGCCCAGGCTGGCTTTGAACTGTGATCCCCAGCATCCTGAGTAGCAGCAGCAAGGATTACAGATATGAGCCAACAGCACCCAGCTCATATTTATAAAGAAGGATGAGGTAGTGATTATCTTTTATCGTAAACTTGCCTCTGGGCATAAATAGTTTGTGTACTACTTGTTGTTGTTATTGTTGTTGTCAAGTCAGAGGTGGGGATGGAACTCAGGACCTTGTACTTGTCAGGACAGGCTTCTCCAAGAGCTAAATCCCCAGCCCCACCTCATATTTTTTATTGCTTTTTTCCCCTCACAATTGGTGCTCTACCAGATGAGCACCATCTCTATTTCTGTTTTATGTTTTTGATTTTTTTCTTGTTAATTGGAGATAAGGGTGTCAGACTTGCCTGCCCAGGCTGGCTTTGAACTGCAATCCTCTCCTCTCAACCTCAGGAAGTAGAATGGTGGGTTTCCAGAGCCTGGGAAAAGGCATGGATGGGTACTGCTAATTAATAGGTACCCAATTTCAGTTTGGGATACTGAGAAAGTTCTAGAAGTTGATATCAGTGAGGTTGCTTGAAATGTGATTGTACTTAAAGCCACTGAAGTGTATACGTATACTTGGTTCGTATAGCATGTTTTATGCTATACTTATTTTCACACAATGAGAGAATAATTAACATTGCAGCCAGAGAGGGGCTGGACAAGAAAGGTTGGCAGGAGGTGTAAAGTTCACTCATTCAGTTTCTCATCACCAAATATCTGTTGTTGGACCCTTTGTGCTTGGCCTGTGTCAAGTTGGAACAAAGGCAGTGGGTAGGTTGCTTAGATCTGGCCCTCTATTACTTGAGCCACAATTATACTTCTGGCTTTTTACAGGTTAATTGGAGATTAATCTCTCAGATTTAGCTGCCATGGCTGGCTTTGATCTCAATATACTATCTTAAACTCATGAGTGGAACCTGCTCTTTTTTTTTTTTTTTTGTCAGTCATGGGGCTTGAACCCTGGGCTTGGGCGCTATCCTTGTGATCTTCAGCTTAAGGCGAGTGCTCTACCCGCTTGAGCCACAGCACCACTTCTGGTTTTCTAGTGGTTTATTGGAGATAAGAGTCTCATGAACTTTCCTTCCCTGAGCTGGCTTTGAACCGTGATCCTCAGATCTCAGCCTCCAGAGTAGCTAGGATTACAGGCGTGAGCCACCAGCTCCCGGCCTGCTCATTTTTTTTTGTTGTTTTTGGTTATCAGGCTTAAACTCAGTGCCTGGGCACTGACCCTGAGCTCTTCTGCTTAAGGCTAGTTCTCTACCACTTCGAACCACTGTACTACTTTTGGTTTTCTGGTGATTAATTAGAGATGAGAGTCTCACAGACTTTGCTGCTCTTTAGCCTTGAACTTCAATCCTCTGATCTCAGCCTCCTGAGTAGTTAGGATTACAGGCAGGAGCCCCTGCACCTTGCTGGAGACCTGCTCTTCTATGAGGGAAGGGGCTCTGATTATCTCCATTTCACCGATGTAGAAACAGAGGCAAAAAAATTAAAATGACTTGTCTATGATGTCACAAGTTATTAAATGCCAGAGCTGGGGCTGTTATCTTTTAGCAAAGCTCACCCTCAAATAATACTCCATTTGTGTGGCCTTTGTCATCCCATCATATTCCTGTACCAAGGAATCAACAACACCCACAAGTGTGATTAAGAACATGGCTCTGTCTGGTGAGGAGAGTGCCTGGATTTGAGTCTCATATTCACTACTGAATTTGGATTGAGACGTTTGTATGGCCAAGATTCAAGTTTTGTGATCTTGTCTCTGGCCAATCATTTGTTCTGTGTTCCAGCGGCCAGGTCTGTACGACTAGGATAATTTATTACCAAGTTCACCTATTAAAGTCAGCTTTATAGTTCATTTGAGTGAAGATGGCAACCTTGGGCTGAGTGTCTCATTCAGTGGTATTCTGTACATTTTTAGCCAGAACTTTTTGCCTTGAATGGAGCCTGCAAGATGCAGAAGAGGGTCAAAACTGGGTGTAGAGTGGCTCTGCCCAATGGAAAGGGCAGAACTGATCATCTCTGCAAGCTGAGTGGCTTAGACAACAGTTGTTAACCCTCCCCTGGGGTCCACATCAGTCAGACCTTGGGCCCTTCCAGAGCAGCTCTGTAAGTCACAGGGGGGGGGATGTTGTTTATAGAGTTATTCAGTCAACTAATCCAGTAAACAGGATCAGCAGGACCTAGCTGGATTTATGGATTGCCAGAGGGCCTTTCACTGAAGGAGATGTGCTTGCTTGTGGCTCTTCTGCTCACCACTGGCCAAGCTTGAACTCAGTATCTGAACACTGTTCCTGGGCTCTTTGGCTCCAGACTGCTACTCTACCACTAGAGCCATAGCTCCATTTCTGGTTTTCTGGTGGTTAATTGAAGATAAGAGTCTTATGGACTTTCCTGCCCAGGTTGTCTTTGAATTGTAATCTTCAGATCTCAGCTTGCTGGGTAGCTAGGATCACAGGTATGAGGTACCAGCTCCCAGCCATTTTTTTTTTTTGGGCCCAAGTTTTTCTGTTTGTAGAATAGTGGTGTTCTGAGTACATTTGCAATATGTTTCTGTGTGTCTGTGTCTGTGTCTAATGGTCCTGGGGCTTGAACTCAGGGCCTGAGTACTCTCCATAAGCTGTTTTTTTTGTTTGTTTGTTTTTGTTTTGTTTTGTTTATTTGCTCAAGGTTAATGCTCTACCACTTGAGTCTAAGCTCCATTGCTGGCCTTTTGGTAATTAGTTGAGTAGCTAAGAAACAGACCTAAGCCACCAATGAGAAAGGTACATTTTACTAAAACAAATATGCCTACATCCAAAACAAGAATACACATGTCATGTCAGGTGCCCATGGCTCATGTCTGTAATCGTAGCTACTGTGTGAGCCTTGTGACAGGCTCTACCTTTTAACAGCAGTTATTTTTCCTCACTTACTTACTGTCTCCAGAATTCTTTCATTAGTTGGGCACCAGTTGCTCATGCATGTAATCCTCACTACTCAGGAGGCTGAGATCTGAGGATCACAGTTCAAAGCCCGCTTGGGCAGGAAAGTCCCTGTGAGACTCTGAGTTCCAATGACCCACTGTAAAACTGGAAGTGGAGCTTTTTGGCTCAAGTGGTAGAGTGCTAGCCTTGAGAACAAAAACTCATGGATAGCACCCAGATCAAGAGTTTAAGCCCCAGGACCAGAAAAAACATTCTTGCATTGTGCAGAAGTGACAGTACATACCACTAATCAATACTTAGAAGATTGAGTGTGATTAAGATTCCTTCCTAAGCCAGGGACCAGTGGTTCACATCTATAATCCCAGCTACTCAGGGAGCTGAGATCTGATAATCAAGGTTTAAAGCCAGCCTGGGCAGGGAAGTCTGTGAGGCCCTTATCTCAAATTAACCACCTTTTGAAAAGCCAGAAATGGAGGTGTCACTCAAGTGGTAGATCACTAGCCTTAAACAAAAGATCAAGGAGGGGGCTCAGACCTTGAGTTCAAGCCCCAGAATTGGCACACATGCACAATTTTTTCCTATGGTCTCTCTGTTCTCTTTGGCCTCTGCATGCAGGCCATGAAGGATGGCTGGTGTAGATTCAGAACCCCTGCTGCTTTGGTGGGTGCCAATGATGCCCATTGAGCAACGTTCTCTGACCCTTTTACCATTTCCATGGCTCTGCTCCTCAGCACTGAACACCTGTGGCTTTCTTTAGAGGAGAAAGCAAAATAGACGGATGACCAAATGGATTAGGGCAGCAGGAGGAGATTGTTCACTGCAACTCAAGGCTCTCCAAGTTCAGGCTTGCACAGAACCCCATATCACCCTGTTATCCTTTTCTTCTGCTGCTGATCCCCTGGAACATCGTACACCTTATGTATAATCATTTCATGGACTTCCTGGAAACCTTGAGGAAGCATCACTCCTTCATTGCTGTCTATTCTTCTCTGTCCACATACTGTCTTCACTGGGTATATCCCTCTTCCCCAGCATTCCTTCAGTCTCCATGGAAGTGCATTGAAGGGACATAGGCATGTAAATGAGAGTCACTGTCTGACAGATCTATCGAGTGTGTGTGTGTGTTATGTGTGTGTGTGTGTGTGTGTGTGTGTATGTGTGTGTGTGTGATTCCTAGGGTTTGAACTCAAATCTGGATGATGCCCTTGAGCTTTTTGGCTCAAAACTCATCCTCTGCCACTTGAGCCACAGCTCCATATCCAGGTTTTTGGTAGTCAATTGTAGATAAGATTCCACTTGGTTTCCTTCCCAGGCTGTCTTTGAACCATGATCCTTAGATCTCAGCCTCCTGATTCAGCGAGGTTTACATGCATGAGCCACCAGTGCCTGTCCCTAAGCCTTTTTAATTTACCTTCCAGGTCACTGAAAGCCCAAAAGTTCTTCAGACAATCTGACAACTCTCCAGGAGTCATAACTGTCCTTGATTCTCTGCCCTGATGAGGGTGCTCTGAGTATTTGGATACAAGGAAATGTGCCATTTGACAATCATCATTGAAACATTATAACACAAAAAATATGTGTTGTATACATTTTCCCTCTATAAATTTAGGTGAAAAATACTGAGTCACAATATTCGTGTTCTCCATGGTGTTTAAATATGTAAATGAATGTTAGAATACAAATGCTCAGTGGAGTCCTAGGATATCTTTGCATTAGTAGAATAATAGATCATACATCTCTAAGTGTGTTTGAGTAATAGCTAGTTTTAGTGAAGATGTGACTTTTTGATTATTCAATTATTTTTGTAGGAACATCAGTTTTTATGAATTCTGTATGTACATTAACAGAGAAATGAATTGCTTTTGTATTATCTGTTAGGGTATATTAGACTTTGCCAGAAAACCATGCAAACATCCAGGTACAAAGAACAAAGAAAGTTTTATTGACAGCAGTGGAACTGGCAAGACCTCACAAGTGAAGAGTGAGAAGAAGTACCGGCTATTGTTTGAGGTGACCTATATAACGAGGGGCTAGGAGGTGGAGATCCCAGTGTGGACATGTGGACCAAGGGATCCATCATGGTGGACTAGGATTTATGGCTGCTGTCCAAATAGTAGATAAGGGGCTCTGCATCTGCCCAGACCTTAAGGTCACTCTAGGGAGTTCTTGCTGCCTTATATGGTGGTAACTACCTCAGAAGAGTACCATCTCAAGGTAAAGGGGGCTTGGAGGGAGGCTGATTATTAACTGCCTTTCCTTAATGGGCCTAGTGTTGACCAGGAAGGGAGCATGCCAATGTGGAAAGGGGAAGGAGCATGCTTAGCTATGGGAAATAATCTTACTGGGCTAACAATATCTAGCAACTAATGGACTGTGGATTTGTCTTTAGTGGAGAGTTTGATGCTTTACTTGATACATAAAAAATTCTTCTCCCATAAGAAGGCCTTTCCTCCCATGTATAATATTTTGAGGAGGAAAATTTCAGGAAAATCACACAGGTTCTTTCCTGACTACCTCATTTGCCTTCTCTCCCAGCCATGCTTCCTGAATCTTCTGTTCATTGTCAACAGCAAGAAAGAGTGAAAGATTCTCTGGTGAGTTGCATTTTATTTCTCATTTTGTATTACATTCCATCTTATGAACTTAAAGGTGTCCAAGATTTAAAAACAGAAAAACAGATTCAGCTTCAGGAACATGTTCATAAATCCCATAAAGATGGCTATTAAGTTTAGCATATTTTAATAAAATCTGACATTCTGTCTATGTTAAGTGCAGATTTCCTTCAGCTTGTTTCTAGTTTTTCTTATGTGAGAAAATGTAGTCACACTGTGATGTGATTCAATAACCTAGAGGAGGTGACATCTCATGGAAGATAAAGGTTTCCTAGCAACTTGTCAGAGATCCCGTCCTCATGAATAACATTGAACTGTCTTAATGAAGTCTTTGAATGTTTTAGAGGACTGAGTAAGCAATATGTACTTAAATTACTCTTCATACCTTATTGGACTGCTTCATGGTCATTTTCTTACTTGAAACTTAGGCTATAGGCAATGATATGGTCTATGATTTTTCTAGAAATCCCTCTATTTTTTTCTAAGGTGTCCTCACAGGATTCCCCACCCCCCTACTATTTTCTGTTTCAATCTTTGTTTTCTGCTCTCTAGCTTTGCTTATTTGTATCTTTCTTTATGTATCTATTTTTCTTTCTGTATTTTTTTTTCTCCCAGCCTGTCTTCCCTCCATCTGTCTCTCACTTTTTACTTTTCTTCGAATGCTGTGTCTGGGAACTAGTTTTTCTTACAAATTTTCCTTTGCTGCAGTGGCTCTTAGAATTGACATTTTTCTTATGGTTTGATTTTTTCTGTATTCCCTTTGAAGACAGGTCTTGCTATGTAGTCTAGCTTGCTCTTGAAATTTTATGTAGCCTAGGCTGGCTGGTAATCCCAAATTCAGGGAGTATAGGTATATTCCATCCTTTTTGGCTACATTAAACCATTACATATGGCCACATTGTTTTATGGTCATGCCTTCCATCCTTCTACAGCATTTTTTACCTTCCATAAATGAAGCTGTAAAAATCATTAAATACACAGCTCCTACCAGTCTTTGGAACCATTATATTACTGGGTCTATGTGTTTGTTTATCCATGGAAGAGCAGTAAGGGAAATCATACCATGGCTGATACTTGATGCCTGGTGTATTTTATTTAGCTTATTGTATTCAAGATTTATCCCTGCTGTAAAATGTATTAAAGTTTTCTTCCTGTTAAACACATTTATCTATTCTTTCCAGGCTTCTGTCTTTTGGTTATTGTGAGTAGTTGTTGTGTAGTGATTCTCCAAATAATTGTTCTAGTCCCTGCTTTCACTTCCATTGGTATAAATCTAGAAATAGAAGTGCTAGGCCATATTCCTTTCTTTCTTTCTTTCTTTTTTCTTTCTTTTTTTTGCTTATGTGGTGCTGAGGAATCGAACCCAGGGCCTCAGGCATGCAAGCAAGTGCTCTACCACTGAGCCACCTTCCCAGCCCCTAGACCATATTCCTATGTAATTCTATATTTAGTTCTTTTAGAAGTCTCCATACCATCGTTGATTGTTTTACATTCCTGCCAGAAATGCATCAAAATTCACTTTGTTTTCACATCTTTCTCAACAGTTGTTAGACTTTGGAAACTTTTTTGTTTTTGTTTAATAAAAGTGTGTATGAAGAAGTAGATATTTCATTTTGATTTGAATTTTTCTAATAACTATTGACATTGAACTTTTTTATATTTAATGAGCTACCTGTATACTTTTTAGAAAAGTCTCTTCAGTTTTTTCCATTTTTAAATTAGATTTTGTGTTGTGGGGGGATGATTAATTATAGGATTTTGTTTTATGTGAACTCTGGGCCTGGGTGCTGCCCCTCAGCTCTTCAGCTCAAGGCTAGCACTCTACCACTTGATCCACAGCACCACCTCCGGCTTTTTCTGCTTATATGGTGCTCAGGAATCAAACCCAGGGCCTCAGGCATGCAAGGCAAGCACTCTACCACTGAGCCACCTTCCCAGCCCCGTTGTTTTATGTTTTTAATTCACTTTGGTTAGTAATCTATTTAGAGAAAAACTAATACTGTGCTTTCTCTTCCTTGTTCATCACACCTTCTGATATACAATGTTTTAATTATATGCACTAAATTTGATTTTGTTTAGTATCAAACACTTTTGGTGTCCTATCAAAGGAGTCACTGTCAAGTCTAATGTCATGAAACTTTCCTCCCTTCTTCTCTTCTTTTCCTTTCCCTTCCCTTCTTTTTCCCTTTTTTCCACTACTGTCTTGTCAGCTCTTCTTTTCTCTGCCCCTTTTCTCTCCTCTCCCCACTCCACTCATTTTCATTTCTCTTTATGTCTGAGGACTTACTGTGTTGTCACAATTAGTGTCAAAGCCCCAACCATGCTTTCTTGTGCTAGTACTAGATCTTGAACTCAGTCAGTCAGCTTCCTCAATCACTGTTGACACGCTCATTTAAGCCATGCCTCCAACCTGTTATTAGCTATTTAATTTGAGTTGTCCACCAAGGCTGCTTCCAGACCTCAGCCTCCTTAATAAGTAGGATACATTCTCGTTCCTGAAGCTCTTGTTTTTGTTTTTCTTACCAGCACATACTGTTACTGGCTTATGTGGAATTAATATTCAACCTCAACTCCAAAATTTCAAATGAATTTGAGTTGTCTACAATGCTGGCTTCCAGATCTCAGCCTCCTTGAGTAGCTAGGGTCTGATAACAGTCTTGAGCTAGAGCACTTGTTTTGATTTGCTTTTTTCTTACCTGAACATTTAATACTAACAGTTAATTTGATACTAAAACAAGGTTATTGTTACTGGTTTATATAGAATTAATATTCACCCTCAATTCCAATATTTCACATTTCAAATTAAGCCTTGTATTTTATTTCTAATAGTTGTAACTATTCTAACTGGTATATTTTCTTCACTAAGCAAACAGTGTAGGCTAGCACAACTACATGGAAGGATTGTTTTATAATTAATTTAATTTATTGTTATAGAGATACAGAGAGATTACAATTACATATCAGGTAATGAGTATATTCCCTTTCACAGAGGGTCTTCCTTTCCTTATTTTCACAATTCCTCCCTCCCTTCTCTAATCATGAGTTGTATAGTTTATTTTCATTAGTGTCTAATGAATTCCACTGCTGTACTTTTTCCCTGTTTCCCTGGAGTTCTATGACTTTCCCCCACCCTCCAGAAAATATACCTGTGAATAGATCATACATAGTTAAAAGCATTTGCTTTTAGTTCAAAGGTGAAGTAACAAAGTGACTGCTTTTAATAGCCTATAAAACATAGTGATAATGTACATTTCTCCCATATCCATACTAATTTCCCTGTGTTTATTTCACTCATCGATTTTTAGAAATATATTACTTAACTGTAATGTGTTTATAACCTAGCTTTATATCTCATTTTTTTCTAGGAAGTTTGTCTTGAGAATTACTCTCATTGTTTTGGTCTTCGTAAAATTAATACTTCAGTACTTTATAAACAGCATTTAGTTTGAAATAATGCCAGTGATATGTATGTACTGCTGATGTTTTGTCCTGATGTTTATAAATTAGAGGAGTATTACTTTTCCAATAGTAATGGAAGATTAAAAAATTACAATTCTGTGGCCTTTTTTGCACAGTTCCTTGATCTCAGTAACTGGGCATTCATTCTCTCTAAGCTTCTTTCCCTGAAGTCTAGCACTCACTGCTTGAGCCACAGCACCACATTCAGCTTTTTTTGTTCATGTGGTACTGAGGAATCAAAACCATTACTTCATGCATGCTAAGCAAGCACTCTTTATAAGCCATGTTCCCAGCCCTAAATTTATTGTCTTTTTATTTTCTTTTGGTAGAATTCTTTGGTCTCAGGCCTTCATATTTACCAAGCAAGTAAAGTATTAATTGATACATATGCCTAGTGCAAATACTTTGTGTATAATACACTTGTGCATTTGTATATTGAATCTTAATAAATTAGTTTTTCTTCCATGAATCATTTCAGAAAGATTACCTAAAACCTAACATATGTTCTACAGATTTCCTTTTAATGACCTTGTCCTATGTGTACATGCATGTTGGCATCTTATTCTTTTGAAGCAGGATAATTTTTTGTAACAGTCTTAAAAGGCAGATGTGTTATTAATGAATTATCTTTCCATTTAAATATCTCCTATCTACATTTTCTGAAGAGTTCCTCTACCCAATGGATTATCTATTGAAGATTATTTTCTTTCAATACTTTACACACATATTTCCTTTTTGTGTGCTAGTCAGCATTCACCACTGGTATTGTCACACATGGCTGGATTGGTAGGATGATTGTTGGCCATTCTTCCTTTGTAATGGGGTTCAAAATGGGAATCAAAAGACTTTCCTTTTAGCCTCTGCAAAACAAATTAGTACTATATTTCATTTCACCTTTTAAAATTTTCTTCTGTAGGTTTTAGGTAGCATCACTTTTTATCCTTTTTATACTCTGTTGTGCTTGTGGTCATATTTCACATTTTTTTGGTCATTTTTTAATGTTCCATAAGCCTTTTGCCCTTTGCCTCCATCCTTCAGTAAAGGACTGATAAAATGCAATTGTAGTCAAGGAACATTTTATTCCTCTGCCACCTAAATTTCTTACTGTAGGAGGTATGCAATGTTCACAAAAGTTCATGTAGCAGTTCTTACAGAGGAAGGAAGTATCAGGGTATCTATGACCACATTTCAATCATTAGAATTTCTTCAGGCTGGGGAAGCATCAGCTGCTGCATGGGGAGAAGGCTGAGGCCACTGCTCCACGGGCCCCTGGCCCTCTGTGCCTGTGTCTGGGAAAGCCAGTGTAAGAAGAAGATAGTCTTTCCCCAGCCACCTGGATAATCAAGAGTTTGGGACAGATCCTTTGATAGTGAGGAGCCAGGAGAAAAGCACAGAGTATGGTGTTGAAATGGATTAATAAGGAATAATGTTCTCTTATATTCTGTTATGTAATGACAGCCCATATCATGGAGGTGTATTTTTTTAACAATTCATTTTCCTACAGCCTACCCAACAAACCACCTGAGGTTGCGTTTACAACAAGAATTTAGCATCCAAATATTAACAATATTGACAGTATTTGTCTTGATATTCTAAGGTCACAGTGGTCTCCTGCTTTAACTATTTCTAAAGTTTGTTTATCCATTTATTCACTGCTATGTGATCCGATCCTAGATGACCTCCTAGTGCCAGAGATTGCACGGACAATAAAACAGACAGAGACAAATACAACAGAGTATCTCGGGAATAGAATCAAAAGTATGTCATGTGATGCTACCTAAAAGTCAGAATAACCTGCATTATAGCTGGAATGAACTTGAAACTACTGTTCCTTTTTTGATTTCTTATCTGGCTGCTCCCCTATCAGACATCATCTTTTCTTTTAAATTTTATTTTTCACTTAGCTCCCTCCCTCCATTCATTTACATTCTCATCTGAGTAGACTTAAGTTCTTCCAGCTTTGGACAATAACTGCTTTTAGAAACTGTAGTTACAAGAAAGCAGTTGCCCAAGACTCAAATTTTTTTTTAAAGTTCAGCATTTGTATTATACAGCCAGTATGTTCACTTTTTTTTTTTTTTTTTCTCAGTCATGGGGCTTGAACTCTGGGCCAAGTGCTGTCCCTCAACTCTCCAGCTTAAGGCTAGCCCTCTACCTCTACTTCCTATATTCACTCCTTTTTTTTCTTTTTTTTGTGCTTTTCTTTTTTTCATTGTGAAAATACTGTACAGAGGGGTTACAATTACATGGGCAAGATAATGAATACATTTCTTATCAAGCATTGTAGCCTCCTCCTTTGTTTCCCCTTCCCATCCTTTCCCATCCTTCCCCCAACCCCCACCCAACCTATATTCACTCTTAACCTGATTATGAAACCAAACCATTCCTCACTACTCTAACATGATAAAGAAGCCACCTGAGGGGGCGGGAGCTGGATTCTCAGTTGTCACATCAAAGGAACCAACATTCTAGCAGCATCCATTCTTGTTGAAGCCTTCCACTGTTAGAGATTTGAGGTTACATGTACTTTATGCTCCTAACTGATGTGGCTGGAGAATTGATATTGAATTTATAGTATCAGCAGAACAGAAAATGTGGTGTATTTTATACAGGTCAATAAAGAATTGAGCTGTTCTTCTCCAGAGAATGGAAATTAGAAGTCAAACACCCTTTGTATTTCAAAATAGGGTGTCAAACATTTTGTAATTTTCATTTAAATTCTTAGGAGGCTATTAGTTAAACTGTCTTCCAATACACTGCTTAATATAGCACTGAATAAATGATGCAAGGTATTACTGGAGAAGTGATTGATAGCTCTGCTAGTAATTGATTTATTTTTCTTCAATAAAGTTTCATAAACCAATTAGCTGCCTGAATTAATCAGTATGGGGAATATATTTTGTAAATGGAAAGCTGTTTTTATTATTTTCCATGTACATTTCCTAACTAAACCTCTTTATCATGTGCATTTGAAGCTGGGGGGGGGAGGGGAAAAGGGAGTAATAGTGGGTTACAGTTTACAAAATAAAGTACTGTTGTGGGAGTCGTAATGAGGCTGTGTTGAATATAACCATGAGATATTGGGCATCCCTGGGTTTATTCAGCCATTTACAGTAATGAGCATTAAATGCAGCAGATATCATTTCAGGTGACTTAACATGAATAAATAAACTCAATGCTACTGTAAAAAATTTTAATAACAGAAACAGTTAACAAAAATATTTTTATGTGCTAAGTCAAATCTTAAAATGTCCAAATCAGTCATTAGCTACTCTCTTGAGTATTGTTAACTCTCTTTTACATTCACATGAACACTGCTTTTCGTAGGTTGATGAATATGGTATATATTCGATATAATATCCTGAATGTGTTGTGCTTGCTTATGTGAGAGCACTTTTTTTTTTTTTTTTTGCCAGTCATGGTGCCTGAACTCTGGGCCTGGGCACTGTCCCTCAGCTCTTCAGCTCAAGGCTAGTGCTCTACCACTTGAGCCACAGCACTACTTCCAGCTTTCTCTGCTTATGTGGTGCTGAGGAATCGAACCCAGGGCCTCATGCATGCAAGGCAAGCACTCTACCACTGAGCCACCTTCCCAGCCCCCATGTGAGAGCACTTTTTAAGTGAGGCAGAATATGAAAATGCAAGAAAAGTTTCTTGTTTACTTCATTGTCACCCTGATACATAGGAAATTTTATCAAAGTAAGCTAAACATACTCTTTTACTACCTAGACTTAATGTGGTCATGCCAGATTATTATCTCCTTAGAAATGTATTCTGATGTATTAGGGAAACTATTTTTTTTTATTTTTGTTGTCTGTGTGGTTTGAACTCAGCATGGGTGCTGTCCCTGAGCTCTTCAGCTCAAGACTAGCACACTACCACTTAAGCCACAGAGCCACTTCTGGGTTTTTCTGCTTATGTGGTGCTGAGAAATCAAACCCAGAGTCTCATACATGCAAGGCAAGCACTCTAATACTGAGCCACCTTCCCAGCAGGAAACCTTGTATTTTAATTACTAAGTTAATACAGTGGCAAACATTTCTACTTTGATCATTCTTTCTCCCACTGTATAGATAACACAGCAAGCTCCAAACATTTTTATATAAGATAAAATGCATACCTGTAGATGAATGAAATTCCAGCCTTGGTTTTCTCATGACTCAGGGCTAATTACTTGACAGAAATGTGTCCTTACAGAAGCTAGTGTCATTTGATGATGTGGCTGTGGACTTCAGCTGGGAGGAGTGGCAGTACCTGGACGTTGCTCAGAGGACTCTGTATAGAGATGTAATGCTGGAGATCTACCGTAACATTGTGTCCTTGGGTGAGCAAAAGTCACATTAACTTGTAAGGTCACGTGCTTTGTTTTTAGTAGATATATGAATATTTATGTTATTTAGATGTAGCATTCTCTTCCCAACCTTGAGCATATTATTGTAAATGGTTATACAATCTAGAATATAATGTATATTACTGTTGGAAAGATGATCTGGAAACCACAGATTTAAAATGGGTATTTATAATTCAAAACTGGCAATTAGGTACAATGGAGCTGGTCTGTTATCCTAGCTACTCAGGAAGCTGAACTGAGGATTTTGATTTGAAGCCAGAAATGGCAGAAAAGACCCCATGACACTCATTTTCAATTAACCACTCAAAAAGTGAAAGAGGGGCTGGTACTCTTAATTGGTAGAATGCTAGCCTTGAGCAAAATAGCTGATTTCAAACCACACAAAAAGAAAAATAAATCCAAAGCTGGGGGAAAGTCAACCATGGAGTCATTGAGAAATAACAAGATTTAGGAGCAACCTTGTGAATAGATGGTCAAATCTTACAGCAAAGATGACCCAGCATGATCAATAATTCTTCACTATTTCTTATTAACAGGGCACTGTGTTCCTAAACCTAACTTGATCGTCAAACTGGTGCAAGCAGTAGAACCAAGGATAAGAGAAGCCTCAAGCAAAAATTTCACAAGTGAGTTAAAGCATCTTGTGTAGTGATGTTTTTGCCAGAGCTCTGTTGGTAGATTCGTCTTGCACTGTTCTGAGCAATAATGTTCCCAATTCTAAGTCCTGTGTGGCAAACAAATAGATGATCCTTTCTCTTAAAGACTAGTAAATCAAGAATTCATGTGGACACTAACTGAATTTGTTGTGGCTATAGAGATAAAGTTTGCAATTCTCTTTGTCTTTGTGGAAATCATTCTGAAACAGAAAAACTAAACAAGAAATGTAGAAAATAAGATTTTATTTTCTTTGAAACTAGGACTATGTACGTATGAAGAAATAAGGAGTACTCCAGGCCTGTTCTCCTGATGAGTATAATAGATCATCAGTGCTGGAAGACATACACTGGGATTCAGAACTGCAGATTTTAGTCTAGAGAGGATGATTATTTGGCTGATGAGCTGAAGAATCTTTGTTCTTCCATGCTTCTGATAGGCAGGAATATCAGAAAAGGAATTTTAAAAAGACTTTGATCCACAGTGAAGACAAAGAAAGTTTAAAATTCCCATAGGTACCTCATAATTCTTAGTAAGAAGTTAGAACTTAAGAGATGTAGGTGTAAAACCTTACTTCTAGGAACAATTCCTGCTTACTTGATAGGCAAAGTGATATATAAACAATATTATGGTTTCTGAGAATGGAAAATATTTTTGTTCCTCACCTAATGGTTGAGAAACAATAAAACAAAATATATAAATTATTTCAAGGAAATAAAAAATAACTATTCCCTTGTGCCAAACAAAATAAAAATTGAGAAAAACAACCCCAAGAATACTAAAGGGTATAGTTCGTACACAGCTTACTACTCTGACAGTACATGGGTAAGTAATTTGAGGAAGTATTTCCTCTGTTATAAAACGAAGAAAATTGAAACACAAAAATTCTTTTCCATTGTAAAACATCAGTATTACTTTCTTAATTTAGACATTATGGAGAAAAGCATATATTTATCACCAATCAATTCCTACTCTGATATGTTAAAATATGTAATAATTAGAATGAGTAAAAATGTCTTTACCTTTACAGTAAGGAATCTTTGGATCTCATTTGTGTTTTGTCTTTTTTTCTGTGACTTATTTTAGATATCCAAGAAATGGAGGACGTGAATAAAATGTGCCAGCAAAATCCAGATGAAAGTCCATGTGAAGTCTTAGTCACAAATAGTAATACAGTGGAGGAAGGAGTGAGTTTAGTAACTTTTCATAAGGCAGAATGAATATAACCATAGTGAATATAGAGAATGCTATTATAACTCTGCTCTCTTTTTCAGAAAATACTTCAGGGAGGAAGAAAAACTCCTGGATGTAGTCTATGTGGAAAACTGTTCAACTTAAGACCTACAGTCCCTACTCATGAGAAAAGATACACAAGAGAGAAACATTGCATATGTGGTGCATGTGACAAATCTTTCAGTCAGGAAATAGACCTTATGAAGCCTCAGAGCAAATATCCAGAGAATTCCAATGAGTATATCCAGTGTGCAAAATTTACCTCTCAGATGTCAGACCTGAATTTACATTCTCAAACACCAACAGAAGAAAAACTCTATGAATATGAGGAATATAGACAATTTTCCACCCATAGAAATCACCCCAAAGAGAAACGTAATGAATGTAACAAATGTGAAAAGTCATTCAAAAAGAAGTCACAACTCCTTTTGCATCAGAGAATACACACCGGAGAGAAACCTTATGAATGTATCAAATGTGGAAAGTTGTTCAGACAGAAGACACACCTCACTTTGCATCAGAGAACTCACACAGGAGAGAAACCTTATGAGTGTAAGGAATGTGGAAAGTCTTTCAGACAGAAAAATAGCCTTGTTTTACATCAGAGAAGACACACAGAGGAGAAACTTTTTGAATGTGATAAATGTGGAAAGACTTTCGTGCGGAAGTCACCCTTCATTTTGCATCAGAGAATACACACAGGAGAGAAATGTAATGAATGTAACAAATGTGGGAAGTCATTCAGACACCAGTCAAGACTTCTTTTGCATCAGAGAACACACACAGGAGAGAAACCTTATGAGTGTATCAAATGTGGAAGGTCATTCAGACAGAAGATACACCTTACTTTGCATCAGAGAACTCACACAGGAGAGAAACCTTATGAGTGTAAGGAATGTGGACAGTGTTTCACCTGGAAGTCACAACTTGCTGTTCATCACACTGTACACACAGGAGAGAAACCTTACAAATGTAACACATGTGGAAAATCTTTCG
Source organism: Dipodomys merriami (assembly GCF_024711535.1). Lineage (NCBI taxonomy): Eukaryota > Metazoa > Chordata > Mammalia > Rodentia > Heteromyidae > Dipodomys > Dipodomys merriami. The sequence goes on from NW_027206165.1 coordinate 596,269, forward strand.
GACAGAAAGAAAACCTTGCTTTACATCAGAGAAGACACACTGGGGAGAAACCTTATGAATGTGATAAATGTGGAAAGGCTTTTGTACGGAAGTCACCCCTCATTTTGCATCAGAGAATACACACAGGAGAGAAACCTTATGAATGTAACAAATGTGGGAAGTTGTTCAGACAGAAGATACACCTCACTTCACATCAGAATATACACCAAAGAGCAACATGAATGCAACAGGTGTGGAAAGTCTTTCATGCAGCAGTCACATGTCACTTCACATCATAGTTTACACAGGAGAGAAACCTTATGAATGCAACAGGTAGAAAGTCACCTACAAGGCAGACCTTACTAAACATCAGAGAAGTCACACGGGAGAGAAACCCTGTGAATGTAAGAATTGTGAAAAGTCCTTTACCCAGAAGTCAAAATTTAATACTCATGTGAAGACACACTCATGAGAAACCCTATGAAAGTAAAAAACTGGACAGACTTTCAGACAGAAGTCATAACTCACTTTGTATCAGAGAACACACACAGTAGAGAAACCTTATGAAAGCAACATATGTAAAGACCTTCAAACAGAGTTCACACCTCAGCAGGCATAACAATTTACATAGGTTAGAAACCTTAGGAATGTAGTATATGTGCAAATCCTTCACCTAGCATTCACACTTTAGCAACTCATGTGAAACCTTTGGACTGTAAGATATGTGGAAAATTTCTCACCTGAAACAAAACTCAGTTTGCATCAAAGAACTCACACAGGAGAGAAGCCTTAAGAATGTAGCCCAGTGTGCAGTCTTTCACCCAGAAGACACTGCTCAGGCTTTATCATTGGACACCCACAAGAGAACTGTTACAAAAGAAACAAATGTGGAAAGTTCCAAACAAGAGTTTCACAAAACTAAGTTCATATCAGAAAACACAGCAGAGATCATATGAATGTAACAGATGTGGAAAATCCTTCATCAAGAAAGCAGGCTGTCATTTTGAAGAGAAACATGAGCACACATGTAGAAAGTCACCTGGATGGCATTCCTATTCATTAGAGAACTGACTCACAGTAGAAAATAGAACTTAACAAATGTGTAATTACTAAATCAGAAGTCAGTCTTCACTGCATCTGAGAACACATACAGCAGAGAAACAATTGAGTATAACAAATATAGAAAAATATTTTAGCCAGAAGTCATATGTCTACATGTACCAAGGTTCTTTGGTATGCAGAAAAGCTTGTTTTATGCAATCCCATTTTTCTGGTTTTCCTTTGATTTGTTTCAATTCTGGATCTTTAGGAAGTTTTGACCTGTGCCACAGAGACTTAGTGTTTTCCCTATCCCTTCCTGTAATATATTCAGGGTATCTGGTCATCCATTTGATCTAATTGTTACTAATCTGTTGCAGGGTTATATAGAAGGATTTAATTGTTTTCTGCATGTATAGCTAATTGTGCCAGCATCATTGGTTTCTTGTATTTTGAGATTTTTGTCTCCCTTATCAAATATTTGGAGGCTACCCACAAGTCTGTGGGTTCTATTACTAGTAGTAGTAGTAGCAGTAGTAGTAGTAGTATGGCTTTGTTAGAGAGTTTGAGGCTTGGTATTGATATTCTTCCAGCACTGTTTTTTCCCCACTATGGACTGCTTTTGCTATTCAACATCTCCAGTAATTCCATAAGCATTTGGGATCATTTCTTCTATGTAATTAAAAAATATTGTTGAGATTTTGAAGGGTATTGTGTTGAATTTGTAAATAGCTTTGTGTAGTATTGCCATTTTCATGATGATGATCCTCCCAATGCAGGGGCATAAGTTTTTTCATTTCTTTCAGTGTGCTTTAATTTCCCTTGAGGTTTTAAAAGTTTTCATCATAGAGGCCCTTCACATCTAATTAAGTTCTTAGCTTTTGTTTTTATGAGGCAGTTACAAATGGGGTTGCTTTACTGATTTCAGCCTCACTCTAATCATTGTTGGCACTCAGGAAAGTTACTGAATGTTTTGTGTTAATATTATAGCCTGCTGCTTTGCCAGTTTCCAATCAGCTCAAGTAAGTTGGGAGAGGAATCTGAGTTTCTTTCAATGCAATATCATGTCATCTGTTCCTGAGAAGAATGTATAGTCTTATGCTGCTGGGTGAGATATTCTGTAGATGTCTGTGAAGTCTAGTTGGTCAATGCAGTTCTTTAATACTAAGTTTTCTCTGATTAATTTTTGCTGAGTTGATGTATCTATAGGTGACTTTGGTCTGTTAAAGTCACCAAAAATCAATGTGTTTGGATCTGTGTATATTACGGGGTAAGTAGTATCTGTTTGATGAAGGGGGTATTCATTTGGGGTATAGGTATTTAAGATTGTTATATCATCCCATAGGAAAGGTCCATTTATTAGTATGTCATGGCCTTCTTAGTCTCTTCTTACTAATTATAATTTGAAGTATATTCTATCTGATATTAGTATTGCTATTCTGGCCTGCTTAGGGGGACTATTTCCTTGATAGAATTTATTCTACCCATTCACAGTCAGGATACTTGTTTCTGTGGGCAAGGTGTGCCTCTTGAAGACAGATAGATGGGTCTTGTTTTTTGATTCAACTAATCAATCTGTTTCATTTAATTGGGAGTTAAGTCCTTAAGTATTGACAGGAGTGAAAAGTTTTGGCAATTCCTGCCATGTTACCCACCTTTCTATGGCCTGTGCAGGAAAGCAAAACATAATACAGTGACAACAGGGGATATACTATAGGGGGAAGAACATGCAAAAAAAATCACAGTATAACAAAGAAAAACTTTGTTAAAAAAAGAAAAGCTGTATCCATGTCTTGGGGCTCATTTCACTTAGCATATTCTTATCTGTTCATATATATATATATATATATATATATATATATATATATATATATATATATAGCTTTTGAGTGTTTCTGCTCTGATGGAGGCATAGAATTCCATTGTGTATGTATGTATGTATGTATGTATATATATATATATATATAAATATATATATACATACAAACACACCATGTTTTCTTCATCCATTCATCTACTGAGGGGCGTCTGGGTTTGTTCTATATCTTAGCTATGGTGGATAATGCCGCAATAAACATAGTTGTGCTGGTAGCTTTAGTATAGCCTTGTTTGTGATTCTTTGAGAAAATGCCCAAAAGTGGGATTGCTGGGTTATAGCAGAGCTCTATGTGTAGTCTTCGGAACTCTATTTGTAGTCTTCAGGTGATCTTTTTGAATCCTTTTCAGGCTCAGGGCAGTGGAGCATTTGTGGACAGGTCTGGAGGGATTAAGGTGTGCAAGGGAAGTCTTTGGTGCATCCTTTTTCACATTTTAAAAAGAAGCTGGGCTGTGTGGGTCACCCCTTTAATCCTATCACTTTTGGTTAAATCCACTGTTTGAATTAATCTGGAGTGCAACTTCCAACCAAGGTGTAATTGCTGTGGCTCAGAAATCCTATCAGAAGCTACTCTCTGATTGGTTCATATGCGATGCTCTGTGTGAGGTTGGGTTATAAAGATGCCAGTGAGCCATCCTGCTCTCCATGAGCCAGTGCTCCCAGCTCATTCATTTCCTATGGAACCAACATCTCCATGTCTTCCCTGCAGAACCTTTTGAGCCACACTGGCAGGCTAGGCCATTTGAGATGAGGGCTCTATCCTGCCTCTCTGGAGAGCTACCAATGTTCAGTGTGGGTGGAAGAGCCAGGATGTCTGAGCTTTTCAATTAATTGGTCGCTCTAGAACCCCATCATGGCACATTTGCGGTACATGTGTCCTATGCACACTCCATCAGGAATCTGGAGTAAATTCAGCCTAAAAAAAACGAACAAGATCTTGTTTTTACAACTAAATGGTGGGAGCATACCTCTATGTCTTGGGGCAGTCCTTAACTGTAAATTACTGTGCAAGCAATAAGTTGGTTTACAAAAGAAAGAAATTAAGTAGATGTCATTTCTCAGGTCCAAAAATAACAGAAAGCAAAAAAATAGAGTATTACTTGTGCCTAGAATCCAAGCTACTCAACAAGCTAGAGATCAAAGGATCACAGATCAAAATGAGCTTGAACAGGAAACTCATCCCCAGTGAACCAGAAGAAATCCAGAAGTGGAACTGTGGCTCAAAATGGTAAACCGCTTGAGTAAGACAGCTTAGGGACAACACCCCAGCTCCAAGTTCAAGCCCAGAATTGATCAAGAAAAGAATAAATCATCCCTCAGGTTGGTGACTCACACCTGTTGATGACATCTAAGGATCACAGTTCAAAGCCAGTCAACCCAAGAATGACAGATAGTTACCTCCAATTACCCAATGAAAAGTTGGAAGTAGAGTCTGTGGGTCACCTGGTAGAGTGCCAGCCTTGAATGGAAAAAGCTGAGGGTGGACAGTGACCAAGCCATGCATTCAAGTCCCATTCCTGGCACACAACACAGACATACACACAGAAGAAGCAAAAGAGAAACAGAAAGAAAAATAAGTTTCTCACTTTCTAAGAGACTGAGAATGTTTATTGACTGAATAAATAAACAATGTATACATGGGTTCTGCTATGTGCACATGATTTACAACGAGCTAAACTTAAATACCTTCTTGAGATTGGAACATCAGTAAAATACTATTTCTCATTTTTAAAATCAGATGATGAGCAAATGTCAGCTGTATGCAGTGTAATGAACACCATGGGAACTCTCATAGTCCATGTGAAGGGCAATCCACACCCATCCTAAGTACCAGAAATAACCTAACACATGTAAGTAAAAATATCTAAAGCTGCTGATCACAGGAGACTCATGACTATAAACATGATGTCTGCTGATTGAGCCTTGAAACCAGCCTCAGAATAAAATTCCATAAGATTCTTATCCCCAAATAATCACCACAAATGTGGGAAGTAGAATTAGAGATGTGGCTCAACTGGTAGAGCAGTAGCGTTGGGAAAAGAAGCTCAGGAACAGCCCTAAGGCAATGAGTTCAAGCCTTAAAATTGGATATTTGTGATGTATAGAAATTAATAGTGTGTAATGTAGATGTGATTTGTCATCCAGTATTAAGTTATTAGTCATTGATTTTTGTGTTAAATAATAGGAAAGAGGGAAACTGCAGCTTTCATTACAGACTCCTTGACTCCTTGTGGAGTTACAGTAAAACCCCATCTTGCCTCTGGGTAGTGGGTTTCCAGCATTTCTCTTGGGCTTTAATTTGCTAAAGCTGTGCACATATGTAAAAAAAATGAAAAAAAATAGATTATTTTAGGGGAGATGTAGGTGTAGAATTATTGCTTATGTCATTTCTTAAGCAGTTAATGCTCTTAATGCTTAAAAGAAGGCTAGCATTGTTTGCACAAAAAGTCGGTGATTCCCTCCCCCAAATAGTAATGAAATTACATCTGTTGAATAAACTTTTTACGTCATCTAATAATAAAAGCTGAAAAAAACCTTTGTTTCTATTCATAAAAAAATGCTTTTCTATATGTATCCTTGATAACAGATTTTGAAGAAATCATGTAAGATGATAAAGCATTTGAATGGTACAGTGGATGTAAAAGAAATTCAGTTTAAAGAACATTTGTTTTTACATTAAATATTTATTTGAAATCAAATGATTTTGTACATAAAGCTCAATAATATAAAAAAAGAAATTAATATAGTGTGTATAATTAATATAGTGTGTATACATGTGCAAAATGCACATATGTGTCAGTTGTGGGGCTTGAACTCTGGACCTGAGTCCTGTCCTGCAGCTCTTAAGCTCAAAGCTATTATTCTACCACTTGAGCCACAATGTCACTTCTGATTTTCTGGTGGTTTATAGGAAAGAGGATGTCTCACAGAGTTTTCTGTGTTGGCTGGCTTTGAACCATGATCCTCAGCTCTCAGCCTCCTGAGTAGGATTATAGGTGTGTGCCACCAGCACCTGGCAAAATTCACTTTTAAGAATTGCTCTTAGGGGCTGGGAAGGTGGCTCGGTGGTAGAGCGCTTGCCTTGCATGCATGAGGCCCTGGGTTCCATTCCTCAGCACCACATAAGCAAAAAGAAAAAAGCCAGAAGTGGTGCTGTGGCTCAAGTGGTAGAGCGCTAGCCTTGAGCTGAAGAGCTGACGGACAGCGCCCAGGCCCAGCGTTCAGGCCCCACAACCAGGCCCCCCCCCAAAAAAAAAGAATTGCTCTTAGAGGTAATAGGGTTGTGGGGGTATTTCATTAAGTCACTATTCATTTGAGGATGGCAGTGAACTCATTTCAAATAACAGTAAACCAATTGTGATTGGGTAGGCTTATAATTTTAATTTAAGAGGTGAAGTCAGGAAGTTCACTAGTTTGAGAGCAACCCAACCTACATACTAAGATCCTCCAAACTAAGTTTCTGTTTGTGTGCATATATGGTTGTTTATATATATCCACACATTCAAACATGCATGCATACATGTGCACATAGATAAAATACTGCTAGGTTATTGTAAAGAATGCTCATAGCAATGGTGAGCCAGGGAATGTGCTTAGTATCCTCTTTATATATACATACTGGTCCACGTAGAAGTAGACTATTTTTGTAAAGCTGAGCACTTGAAATTTCATCTTGTTTTATGCTGCAACAGACATAAAAGTAAAGAAACAGCCAAAGGTGGTGTTTGCCTCTAAGTCTAGATATTCATGAACTGAGACGTGAAGATCAAGGAATAGAGCCACCAGAGACAGAAAAGCCTACAAGGCTAGCTCCAATTAGCCACCAAAAAAGCTGAGTTGTGGGCATGGGATAAGAGGTAGAGAGCTCTGAGCAAGGAAATTCAACAAGCACAAAATCTGAGTTTATATAACAAGGTAGAAGCTGAGTTGTGGCACAAGGGCTAGAGCACTAGCCTTGAGGAAAAAAAGCTCAGAAAGCCCTCAAGCCCTGAATTCACCTGCAGGCCACACAAATGCACACAAAATTGTTCAACCATATTAAAAACGTTACTGTCAACTACTCGAGAGATGGAGGATGGTGGCTCAGGAGTAAAGCATGTGTTCTGCATGGGTGAGACCCAAGGTTTGAACCTTAACTACTACAAACATTAAGAAACGCCTTGGGGCTGGGTTGGTGGCTCAGTGGTAGAGCACTTGCCTTGCATGCCTGAGGCCCTGGGTCCGATTCCTTAGCCACACATAAGCAAAAAGACAAAAGCCGGAAGTGGCACTGTGGCTCAAGTGGTAGAGCGCTAGCCTTGAGCTGAAGAGCTGAGGGACAGCACCCAGGCCCAGAGTTCAGGCGCCATGACTGGACCCCCCCCAATAAAAGAAACTACCTTGTGAATATATAAACATAATAGTGATACATGCTTAACAATATGAACTTGAAATTTTCAAAGGTATATATTGATGTTATAGCTCATGATTAAAATGAACTGGTTACTGATTTAAAGTGAACTGATTACTGATATATTTGGTTTAGTAGAAATAATACACAAAACTGACTTTTACCCAGGTATCAGTGGCTCATGCCTGTAATCCTAGTTGCTCAGAAGGCTGAGATGTCAGAATTGTGGCTTAAAGTTAGCCTGGCCAGTCAGTGAGACTAATCACCAATTAACTAGCAGAAAACTGGAAGTGGCTCTGTGGCTCAAAGTGGCAGAGTGCCATCCTTCAATCAAAAAGCTCAGGGAGGGTTGGGAAGGTGACTTAGTAGTAAAGTGCTTGCCTTGCATGCATGAGGCCCTGGGTTCAATTCCTCAGCACCATGTAAGCAGAGAAAAAAAGCTGGAAGTGGCGCTGTGGCTCAAGTAGAGCGCTAGCCCTGAGCTGAAAAGTTGAAGGACAGCGCCCAGGCCCAGATTTCAGGCCCCACGACTGACAAAAAACAATCTCAGAATACCTAGGCTATTAAATCCTGGCCATGACTGCAGTGAACTTACATTCCTAAAGCTGGCTAGGTTGCTGGCTTAGCCCCTCCCCTCACACTGTTCACTCCTTTGCCTGTCTACAGAGGACTAGAAAAGAATAAGGTGATTGAAAAGCACCCATAAAATTGGCTTTTCTACTTTTATAGCACATAGACATACAGATAAGACAGAGACAGACAGACACACAAACCAGTTGGAAGTGGCATATTCTCCCATCTTTTATGAACTGGATGATTTCTGAGAAGGGATGGTTCACAGACTTCAGTTCTCCTACCTAGTCCTGTCACATACCTGAGTTCAAACAGGTCCTGAGTTCAAACCCTACAACCAAAACTTAAAAAAAACTGATTTCTTCCTCTTTGTCTTTGTTCCTCTGTTTCTTTCATTCAATACCTTTTTTCCTTATCTACCTATAACTGAATACTTCATGTCATTCCATTTTCTACTTCTTCCTTTTCACTTTTGGGTATTGAACTATGGAATGTAGATACTATAGACCAGACTATTCTTTCTTCTTTTAACATAAAAAGTCTGCATATTTAAGTTACTCAATGTTTTCCCTACAATTCAAAATCTTACAAGTGACTTTAGTTCACTTTCAATAGCACTGTGCAGGGGACACTCACTTCCTCTGCTGTCCCTTATAAATTTTCTGCTGTACATTTCACCTGTCCATAAACTAGCACTAAGAAACATTTCTGCCTTTATTTTGAACACAATGGGATTTGTTAGGCTAGGTAATGATAAGTGAAGGAAACCTTTTCTTTTCACTTACTTATTGTGATTGTACCCATGACATGCTATATATTTAAGTTTCTCACTGTTGTAGTATCAGTTCTCTCTGAACTACTTTTCAGTTTGTTTTCTTTATAGCACCGAGGTGACACTATTGATGATGAATTTGTAGCTTTGCACTTGATACAAAGATGCCTTAAATTGGAGCATTACCCATAGCCCCCAAATGTTTTTATTTACTTAGACCTTTTTGCAAACTAAGTAAAATTAGATAAATCTCAAGGGATGTTTCAGAGATTACACTCCTTTTTCTTCGGCCTGTGTAACTAGAAACACACACACACACACACACACACACACACACACACACACACACACACACACGATATCTCCCTAATTCAAGGTAAACCAGATTTGCAAAATATTTAATTTTTGCTTCCTGGGCATCCCTCCCCCTCCCGCCCTCCCTCAGGTAGTGGGTGAAGAATCTTGCAATTTTTCTTGAGGTTTTTCAGTCAGTGATGGTATTCTACTTTTGAAGGCCCAGCTCCAGTTTTGCCTGTTTAGTAATTAAAGGTGAAGTCTGAAGTATTGCCTGACTTTACTGCAATGTTGATTTTGAACTGTGATCCTCAGCTCAGACTGCACAATATTTTTCAACATTTTAGAAATTTTCCATTGCCCCTTTACTTTAAAGGATAATGTAAAAAGCTACAAATCTAATGATTGGAAAGGTTTTGGTCAACATTAAGATATTTAGTTCTGAGTTGTACCCAAAGTCAGAGGACTAGCCTTAGTAAAGATGGTGGGGGACAGTCCCAGACCCTGAGAAAAAAGGAATGAAGGAAGAGAGGGATGGAGGGATAAACAGTATTCAAAAGAAGAATGTCTGATACCTGGTGAAACAATTATTCTTTTAGAAGTAGGACTCAAGAAAAATGGCTTTTATAAAAAGCAAACTCTTGAATCATTTAGAAAATGATGTAAACAAAGGCTCTGATATTTTTGTAGACTGTTGGAATAAATCCACTAATATACTGTCTTCATTTACATAGACACACAAAAGTTGACCTAAGTTTAGAATTCCTAGAGCCATGTTACATGCCAGTATATAGTAAAATCAAATAAGTCCTGTAGGCATTTGGAAATATGTCTGTATTTCCCCAGGAAGTGCTTAATTAGTAAACCAAGACCAGGACTCCAAATCCTATAGAACCCAGTCATTCTTCATAAGGTCTGAACTGTTTGCTTAAATTAAAAGCACTTACATAAAGAAAATTTTGTGTGCTTTTCTGAGGTTTTGTACTCTGGACATGAGTGCCATCCTTGACCTTTTATTTTCTTTTTAACCAATGCTATCCGTCTACCATTTGAGCCCCAGCAACAATTCATGGTTAATTGCAGATATTTCTACTGACTTTCCTGCCAGGGCTGGCTTCAAAGGAGATTCTCTGATCTTGGTTTCCAGAAAAGCTAGGAATAAAAACATGAGCCCTTTGTGCTGTCCTGAAGAAATCTTTTCTCTCTGGGAAATAGAGGCTTCATCCAGAGTCTCATTTCAGGTTTCCTAGTCCTTCCACAATTCTAGTATTTATTTTTTTCAAACAGGGCCATTTAGTCCTGACCATGAGTATATTTACAAGATGAAGACAGTGAAATTACACTTCAAGTGTTGTCTGCTCACACTGTTCATCCCTTTGCTTGACTGCAGAGGCTTAGAAAAAAATATCGAAAATATAAGAAAATAGAAAAATTGGGACGCACATGTTTTTCTATCTTTTATGCCACATAGACACACACTCAGACACACACACACACATACACATGCACATACACACATACATACACAAGCTAGTTGGAAGTGGCTCATTGGCCCACCTTTTATAAACTGGATGCTTTCTGAGAAGGGATGGTTTTCAGACTATAGTTCTTCTAACTAGGCCTCTCATATTGCTAGAATTAACACACATGAACCACAAAATCCAATTCATTCAAGATAGGTCTGTTGGTAACGTATTCTATGCAAGGTAATTAAGATGAATTTGGATTGGTGTGTTTGAGGGAGGTGGGGATAATAATAAAGGGTGACAGTGACCCGGATGCACTATACTCACAAAGCTGTGGAATGGAAACCCTTTATACAAACTCTTAAAGATAATAGGAGGAATGGGAAGGGGAAACAAAGGAGGAGGCAACAATGCTTGATAAGAAATGTACTCATTACCTTGGCCATGTAATTGTAACCCCTCTGTTCGGTATTTTCACAATAAAAAAAGATAATAGGAGAAAATGTTTTTGAATAAAACAATTATGTAGGGTAAGCACTATTGCAAAGGATTTTTTTCCTAAACAAAAGAAGGATGGCTGAGCACTGATGGCTCATACCTTTAATTCTATCTGCTGAGGAGGCTGAGATCTGAGGATGTTGGTTTAAAGCCAGCCTGGGCAGTATGGCCTTGAGCTACTTATGCCCAAATAACTACCAAAAAAATCCAGAAGTGGAACTGTAGACCCAGTGATACAGGGCTAGCAGTGAACAAAAAGCTCAAGACAGTGTCCCGGCCATGAAATCAGGCAGCACAACTTTCACAGAAAAAGTAGGATAGAACAAAATGCTACAATATAACTTACTGAGTCTTAAAACAAATATATGGAGCTTATACCATTTTTGTGTTGTTAAAGCACAATTCAAAAGTTATCTAAATGATTTTCTATATAATATCTCATTCTCTTTTTCTATAGTAACAAGGCTATCTTAAGAATATTGCTCTGCTGTTAATAAATATTTTTCTTTTTTTTCTTTCTTTCTTTCTTTCTTTCTTTTTTTTTTTTTTTGTCGGTCGTGGGCCTGAACTCTGGGCCTGGGCGTTGTCCCTCAGCTCTTCAGCTCAAGGCTAGCACTCTACCACTTGAGCCACAGCACCACATCCGGCTTTTTCTGCTTAATGTGGTGCTGAGGAATCAAACCCAGGGCCTCATGCATGCAAGGCAAGCACTCTACCACTGAGCCACCTTCCCAGCCAGCCCCAATAAATATTTTCTTAAACAAATGATTTAAGGAAGAGTTTTTTTTTTTCCTTTTAAGCCAAATATCTGCTATATTTTATAGCAGAGTAAACAAACTATTATTTTAAGTGATTCTAACATACTCTGCTCTGTATTTGTAAAGTGATATGCTAAGTATTGATGGCTCACTTGTATGTTAAATATATTTGTTTCCCAAGTTAATATAAGGCTTCTATGATGGAATAAAGAAAATGCTTTAAAAAGCTAGCATCCTCGAAGTTATTCAGGTTAATAAGCCTAGCTACTTAAAAGCTTCTGTCCATGTGTTCATTATTTTAAATTAACTGATATACATAAGCAGCGGGTGAGGGGGGGGGAAGGAGTAATCATGGATACTTCCTATGTAGGTAAAAAATGTGTTCCAGTTAACCTTCCTCTTACCCAACCCAACAACAGGAGGATAAAAAACAACCTTAACTGACTTCAAGACCAGTTTCAGAAACATTCCTCCTAAGCTAATTTCTCCCAATTTGATCCTACAAGGTCTTTTTAGCACTGAATCCCTCCTAAACTGTCATTTCATGCCAACTTGGGATAACAACGACTAGGACATCTCTTCCAGGCAACAAAAAAGGTTTCTACGGACAAACTTTATTCCAGCGATGAGGGACCATTCAGATTCTAATACTAGAGAAGTAAATTGTTAAGATAAGTGGGCATGTTGGCAGAGTCTAAATGGAGTTATTTGTGTCATCCATTTAAAAATTAATTAAGCCAAGAGATTCTAAATAAATGGTTCATAAGAATGGCTTTCTGGCTGGGCGCTGGTGGCTCACGCTCAGGAGGCTGAGATCTGAGGATCACGGTTCAAAGCCAGCCCAGGCAGGAGAGACTGTGAGACTCCTATCTCCAATAAAACCACCAGAAAACCGGAAGTGGCGCTGTAGCTCAAGTGGTAGAGCGCTTGCCTTGAGCTGAAGAGCTAAGGGACAGTGCCCAGGCCCAGAGTTCAAGCCCCACGACCGACAAAAAAAAAGCTGAAGCTAAAGCTGAAGCTAAAGCTTGCCTACTTTTCAAGGAGATAAGAATCAGAACTTTAACTTTTCTATCATCCAGTCTTTCCATGAGTTTAAGAAATCCAGGGGCTGGGAAGGTGGCTCAGTGGTAGAGCGTTTTCCTTGCATGCTCGAGGCCCTAGATTCGATTCCTCAGTACCACATAAGCAAAAAGAAAAAAAAGCCGGAAGTGGTGCTGTGGCTCAAGTGGTAGAGCGCTAGCTTTGAGCTGAAAAGCTTAGGGACAGTGCCCAGGCCCAGAGTTCAGGCCCCACGACCAGACCCTCCCCCGCCCCCCCAAAAAAAGAAATCCAGATACCCTACCTAGTTATAGATACACTTCATTTCTGAATGACAGGACAGTCCTATGAATACCTCTGTTAATATGCTTCAGGATTGCATAAGGCATAGGGACAGAAATGGAAAATACAATTTCTTCCCCTTTGATTTATAAAAGCCTGTCACTTCAAGCACTTGCCAGTCAAGTTTTACCTTCAAGAAATAGGAAGTATTTACATAAGAAAGTCATTTGCTTTTAAAAAACAAAAAAGAAGTCAGACCAAAAAAACCCCAGTTTTCACCGTTTTCTTCAAGCACATTTAACTTCCATAGCCAATATGTCACACTGGTATACTTTTAACTTTTTGGCAGTGAAAGTAATAAGCCTTCCATCTTTTCAGAGAGGATGAGGATGGATGCAGCCCACAATTTCATCTTGGAAGTAACAGAGAGTAGAACAGTAACTGTCCATGAGTTTGGTTTTGTTTTGTTGTTTAGTTGTGGGGCTTGAACTCAGAGTCCGAGCACTGTCACTGAGCCTTTTTTGTCCAAGGCTAGCACTCATGAGCAGCTTTTAATGATAGTGTCAGGACCCAGATTATGTACTAATAAAATCCTGAGTTGCAAAATGAGCTCTACCTCAGTATCTGATTCAGTAATTCCTTGGATGTGTCTGAGACCTTAGTAGTAGCTCTTATTGATTGGAATCAATGTCTACATTCACTTCAATTAAAAATGATGCTGACCTGTGCAGCACTGTTCACAATAGCCAAGATTTGGAAACAAGGCAGATGCCCCACTACTGATGAGTGGATCCAAAAATTGTGGAATATTATGCAGCTATTAGAAAGGACAAAATGATGGCATTTCCAAAGAAATGGAATGAACTAGAACAAATTATTTTGAGCAAGCTAAGCCAAGAACAAAGAGACAAATGGCACATGGTCTCTCTGATATGTGGATGCTAAAGCCAAAATGCAAGGAGATATGACAAAGTAAACAGGACTTGAGAAACAAAGGACAGCCACTCATTTTGTTGTATCTTTACTAAATGACTCCATGTTCTTGACCATATATATGGTGGATATATGCATGCAAAGGAGGGAAGCCAAGAGAAGGACACAGAATAAGTAGGAAGTGGAACAACATACAACAAAAGGCCCATCAGCTGCACTGGACACAGATGAAAATGAACTGAGCAACCCAAAGACAGTGATGGGAAGGGAGGAATGAGAGGAAAAGAGGGAACAGCTTGGTCTGGGAAGGTGGCTTAGTGGAAGAGTGCTTGCCTTGCATGCATGAGGCCCTGGGTTCAATTCTTCGGCACCACATAAGCAGAAAAAGCCAGAAATGGCGCTATGGCTCAAGTGGTAGAGCACTAGCTTTGAGCAAGAGCTGAAGGACAGTGCCCAGGCCGAGTTCAGGCCCCACAACTGCAAAAAAAAAAAAAAAGAGGGAACAGCTTACACTAAGCAAAAGGAAAGAAATGTAAACATCACCTGATGTGGAAGAAGTAATTTGTATTGTCAAAGCTCATAGAATTCACAAACTTTATAGACCATCATAATGACAATTTGCTTTGTGAAGGTTTTAATGTGTTTGTAACTTTATGTATCACAATACTGTGAAATATGAGAAATTTATGTAATCACCTAATCTCAATTTAAAAGAAAAGTAAGAGAAGGGATGGGTTAGGAGCAATGGGTGACAATGTTGTCAGACACCTTGTATTCATATACTGTTTTGTAGAATAGGAAGTTCTTTGTACAACTACATAATAATAATAATAATAATAATAATAATAATAATAAATGTTTAAAAATGGTGCTGAGGTCTTTGATATGTGAAATAATTTTCACAATAAAACACTCCCAGTGACCAGCCTTCTCATCATTTGAAGGCTACTGGAATAAGACTGAGTTGCAAGACACTTAAATCAGGCAGGTTCTAGGCCTGCTATGGGAGACAGAAGCTACAAATTCAGCTACAAAATGAGGTGGGACCAGAGGGTGTGCTTGGGTGTATGTAAAGAAAATGCAAAAACAAGGGTAGAAGCTGAGAAGGACAGGGAATTTATGTGCTGGAGGCCCCACCTGAGGTACTGGATTTAACCTCCTGTCAATGACATGAAGGATCTATGCAAGCTTGTTGTAGTGTGACAGGAAGATACGCTGGTGTTCTTCACCTAGTGAGGTAGAGATGCATGAGTTGTGATAAGGGAAAATGTGAGAGATATTGAATCCCCTGTAGTACTTGATAGAAATGCTTCTGCCAGGGAATGTTGAACACCTGCACAAGTGAGATGATCTTCTAAAGGGCCTTGTGCACAGAGTTTTCAACTGAGCAATACAAGTGCGCTGTCCAGGAACAGCTGGTCCTACAGATCAGGACCAAGTGAAGGATACAGGTAAAGAAGTTTGATAGAGTCAGGAAATGTAGGACCATGAAGTGATAGAGCACATTGATGTGGTTTAATTACAGAAACCAACCAAGTGTCATATGGCAAATAAGAGCCAAGGCACCTTTCATTTGGAGGGAGACAAAGTCAATGAATCAAACAACGACAGGAAAAATCATGCCACCAACTAAGGATAGCTGACACTGTGTGGACACTGAGAGCCAAACCCCGTGATCAAGTTTCCTGCAAAGACCAACTTGTGCTGTTCAGCCATTCCTTAGTATAGTGTTCACCTTCTTACTCATTGACATTGGCTGCTCTGATGAAAAGCCCATTGATAAAAAGCAGGAAGAAAAGGGCCAATCAATATATTTTTCCTTAAAACATTTTATTATTCATTGAGCATAAATGCATAAGGAATCATGTAAACTTAAACATTACAAATAATTTTATGCCATCCTTGTTTACTCTTGGAAATATTTCAGTTTCATCATGCTGAACTCTTTTTGACTAACATTTATGTAAATTTTCTTCTTCTCAGGAGAATGTAAAAAATCAATAACTTTAGGTTGAGTTGATATAATTAAAAACCACATCAGTCACTTTCATGAAATGAAAGATCACAAATAATCTTACTAATATATGACTGATAATAAGAAGTTTGTCTTCAAACATTGAGAATTGTTAGTGGGATTTCATGACTGTGACTACACATGACAAATTTCTGATCTATTTTCAAAATATACATTTTATTATGCCTATGATTAAGAATCTGTTGAACACATAACAATCCGTTGAACGACGTAGGCTCCAAGAATAATCTGGTGCAAGTATAGATATAATTTTCAAAATATTTAATCCTTAACTAAGCGAATTTGTCATAGAAAATTGCATATTTTGGAGGACTACTATATGATATTTTCATATTACAAAAAACCTTTGGGTGGTTACCACCATAAAGCTAATACACTTTGTATGAAGAGAATATATATATACTTTGTATGAAGAGAACTCACAGAAAATTCAAGCATCTATTTTCTTTTTTTGTTTGTTTGTTTGTTTCCAGTAGTGGGCCTGAACTCTGGGCCTGGGCACTGTCCCTCAGCTCTTCAGCTCAAAACTAGTGCTCTACCACTTGAACCACAGCACCACTTCTGGCTTTTTCTGATTATGTAGTGCTGAGGAATCAAACTCAGGGCCTCATGCATGCAAGGCAAGCATTCTACTACTGAGCCACTTTCTCAACCCCTCAAGCATTTATTTTCAAGGGCTTGCTAAAACAAATCAGTTGAAAAATAGATACATTTAGAAATAATTGTGAAAAAAATAAAAAATTCTGAAATTAATTGATTCAATATAAATCCATAAAGACAACACATTATGTGACATAAGAACCAAGGGAACCCATGTCAATGATTATACACTGGAATGTTAATTACAGCTTAACCAGTCAATATTACCTCATGTAAGAATCTTACTGTTAATTAGATTTCCAGGACTTACTCATCGTATATCACTGAAACTTTGCTTCCTTTGACCTAGAGTTGCCCATCTTCCAAATTAGCTACAACTATGCTCCTCTTTGCTTCCTAGAGTTCAATTTCCTTAGATGTGACAAGTGAGACCGTGTAATATTTCTTGCTGTGTCTTTTCTGCTTCACTTAAATACAATGTCCTCTAATAAAATTCTATCAAAGAACAGTATTATTTCCTTTGATGAATGAGTAATACCTTTATATACTATGCTGAACATATTTTTATCACTGAATCTACTTTTTAAAAAATCACTAGGGAAAATCAAAGTTTCAATAATCAGAATTTATTCCTAAATATATTTCTACAAATAATATGGGTAAGAAAGAACAATCCTTTAGGATCCAGGTCTGGGGTAAAGCTTCACATCTGACAGCTAAACACACCTTTGTCAATGAGTTGTAGTTTAGGTTCACATGAACTTTATGGGAAGGTCTGGGATCTACAGGACTTAAAATCAATATCAGCTAATTAGGAATCAGCTGCCATAGGGAAATCTGATTTCTTTCAAGAAATGAACTGAGAAGAAGTAAATCTGAAATCTAATGACTCAAACACTAATATGAAAGGATGAATAATTCCTGTAACTGTAATGAAGACTGATTTACTGGAAAAATAAAGTCCAATAATTCAGAAAGGAAATAATTTTTTTAGATAAAGAAAATATGTAGTTTCTGAAAGTTTTACAGATCAGTACCAATTTAGGAGAAAGACAACAGGTCTAGAAATAGCTGCTGTTTCTTTCTAAGACAGGCCTCACACAAGGGAACAACAAGCAGGAGCAGGGACCCAATAGAGAAGGACTCATGTAGAGGTGAAGAGAGAGAAAGCTTGGGGTAAAGAATGGGGGGAGGTAAAAAAAATAACATCTTTGTGAGCATTGTACAGACACATTAGAAAGAAACTCTGCTTGGACGGAAAACTTGCTGAAAATGTTGCACTTATAAAAATTCCTACAAACAAATTTCATACAAAAGTGAGCAAAAGGGGCTGCAAAGGTGGCTCAGTGGTAGAGCGCTTGCCTTATATGCATGAGGCCCTGGGTTTGATTCCTCAGCACAACATTAGCAGAAAAAAACAAAAGTGGCACTGTGGCTCAAGTGGTAGAGCACTAGCCTTGAGCTGAAGAGCTGAGGAACAGTGCCCAGCCCCAGAGTTCAGGCCCCACAACTGACAAAAAAAAATTGAGCAAAAGAAGAGAATTAATTCCAGTTCCATACAAGGGTCCTTTGATGAAAAACAGAATAAGGACAAAGTAATACCCCGAAGGAAATGAAAGTGGTCAGTCTTGAAAATTATCTACAGGGCAAGGAAAATTAGGAAAAAGTAAGAAAAAAAGTCATATCAAGCTTGGATGATCCCAAAAGTACACAGAGAAACACAGAATAAGGAACCTCTATTCAAGAGATAATAAATGTCACTGGGAAATCATTACAGCCAGGAATTGCAAAGTAGAGAAGGACTGTGACAAGGATAAGAAGAGGAAAGGGAAATAATTATTTTCAAAAGGCATTTGGAGCCTTTGTCTCATGCTTATAATCTTAGTTACTTTAGAGGCGAAGCTCTGTGGATCACAGTTATATATTAGCTGAAACAGAAAAGTTTGAGAGAGAGGGGCTGGGAAGTTGGCTCAGTGGTAGAGTGCTTGCATTGCATGCCTGAGACCCTGGGTTCGATTCCTCTGCACCACATAAGCAAAAAGAAAAAAAACCCGGAAGTGGTGCTGTGACTCAAGTGGTAGAGCACTAGCCTTGAACTGAAGAGCTGAGGGACAGTGCCCAGGTCCAGAGTTCTGGCCCCACGACTGGACCCCCAAAAAAGAAAAGTTTGAGAGACTTTGTCTCCAATGTCTCCAAGTAGCTGCCCAAAGAAACTCTACTGGAGGTATAGTTCAAGTGATAAAGCACCAGCTTGAAGTAAAAAGGTCAAATGAGTGTGTTGGATTCCCTAATGAAGAGACACAGTCCCATCACTACCAGAACAACAACAAAAAAAGAAGAAAAAGACATTTATAAAAGGTAGTAAACATCTGAGAAATGCACACCCTTTATGTTATAAAACTCCTGATGAATAAATGAATGCAGAGCTTGAAAAAGAAAAGGAAATACCTAAGGAAAGACACAAAAGAAAGATTAAATATTGTATCTCAAATTATCAGCCTGTATTTCGAGCACTTAGAAGGCTGAGGACAGAAGATCACTAGTCAAGGCCTTGGCTTCAACACAACACCCAATGTTGTTACACACCCCACAAAATCCAAATCATGCCTTAATAAAATATAATATTTCTAACTTTTTTTGGGGGGTCCGGTCATGGGGCTTGAACTCTGGGCCTGGGCGCTGTCCCTCAGCTCTTCAGCTCAAGGCTAGTGCTCTACCACTTGAGGCACAGTGCCACTTCCGGCTTTTTTCTTTTGGCTTCTGTGGTGCTGAGGAATCAAACCCAGGGCCTCATGCATGCAAGGCAAGCGCTCTACCACTGAGCCACCTTCCCAGCCCCTATTTCTAACTTTTATAGAAAATAGGAGAATATAAAGTGGCTGAAGATAGAGATTAGAGGCTAAGCATGTTAAAGCTCCTATATTTGATCCATGACAATCAAATGGACAGAGGGTGAGAAATACAGAGAGAGACAGACAAGAGACAGAGAAAGAGACACACAGAGAGAAGTAAGAAGAGAGAGGAAGAGAGATATACCAACAGAAGTAAGAGAGCTGGGCACCAGTGGCCCATGCCTGTAATCCTAGCTACTCAGGAGGCTGAGATCTGAGGATCGTGGTTCAAAGCCAGCCCAGGCAGGAAAGTCCCACGAGACTCTTATCTCCAATAAACCACTAGAAAACCGAAAATGGTGCTGGGGCTCAAGTGGTAGAGTGCTCGCCTTGAGCTGAAGAGCACAAGGACAGCGCCCAAGCCCAGAGTTCAAGCACGACACCAACAAAAAACAAAACAAAACAAAAAACCCAACAGAAGTAAGAAAGCATGTTAAAGCTCATAGATCACTAACAATCAAATGGACAGAGAGAGAAAGAGAGACACAGACAGAGAGGGAGAAGGTGTACATGTGAGAGAATGTCCTGGACTAAAAAATGGATTTGAAAGTAGAAAAATCCTTAAGAAAAAGGACAGGTCTTTCTGGAACCACAAAATCTCTCCAGCCTTTAATAATGAAGTATTCTTTGCCTAAGGGAAATGGAATGGCACTGTGAAGATTCTAAGAAAAAGGCATGGGAAGCATGCATTTGATAGTAGCAGAGATTGGGGCTATTAGGTGTAAAGGCCTGACATCCAAGTCATTCTGGAAGACCTCAGTAATCCTGTTCCTATTGTCACACCAATGGGAGGAACAAAGAGGAACAAACAGATTTCATCCAAAAAAATCCCCAGAGGAGCAGTGACAAATAGATTGCTAACTTTATTGATGCTGAGTTTCCTTGAGACTGAATGATGAAATAGAAAAAGAGTTATGGGGGCTGGGAAGGTAGCTCAGTGGTAGAGTGCTTGCCTTGCATGCATGAGGCCCTGGGTTCCATTCCTCAGCACCACATAAGCAGAAAAAGCCAGAAGTGGTGCTGTGGCTCAAGTGGTAGTGTGCCCAGGCCCAGAGCTCAGGCCCCATGACTGGCAAAAAAAAAAAAAAAAGAAAAGGAGTTATGGGAGGGGCAATCATTAGGGTGAATTTTATATTCCATGTTCCTCTTCAGTTTAGGAGTTTCCTAACAAGACTTTCCTTTTGTAGGAAAAAAAATCTTTAAGCAACTAATTGCAAGGTACCTAATCAGTAACATTTAATGGACATTATTTAAACCAACCTTTATCTTTTACATTATATTACTAAACTATAGGTGATGTAGGGCACAGATAGCTATATTCAATACCGTACTAAACAAAATATGTTGTTCATACAATCCAATAAGTACCTAACAAATAAATTAGCAAAAGTAAGTAAAAAACTAACAGAATTTCAGGATGTGCAGAGATGTAGGTCAAATTTGAGGTCTCTATGTGTGCTTCCAGTTTCTCTTAAGACTTCATTTACACTGTGTCCCCACAATCCACTTTGCTGTTGGGGAAGGGGACAGAGCAGAAATGTGGAACACAGATACAGGTTCAGGGTCACTGGGGAGACCAGATGAGGGAGGAGAACTTATTGGGGACAGGACAAAGAAGGCTCCTCAGATCCTAAAGGTCACCTGGGGTGGGGCTTGGGTCCATGGGCCCTAAGACCTGCCTTCTCCTCTGGGCTGAAGGTGAGCACAGGGATTACAAATGTTCTCCAGAAGTAAATGTCCAAGCATTCACCTGGGCAGACTGCAGAGCAAGATACCTTCCCTCCCAGAGAAGAAAGGTGTTTGTTATGTCCTGGGAAGGAAAGGCTGATCACACACTGCTGGACCCCATGTTTTCCCACCCACCATATCTCCCCCTGGGAGGCAACACAGTGCCCTGTGTTAATTATGGACAGCTGCCTGGACATCTCCTCCATTTTCCTTCAAACTGTAGAACATATTTAACACTACTCACACTGTTCTAACATGTCCTAATTTAAACCAGTCCTTTGTTGTTTCTATCACTTTAGAAAATTAGATAATGTGAAGTATTTCAGAAAGCAATGTTTTCTAAACATGAAGTAAAATCTGTTATATTTGTATCATTGGAGAAAACTTCACAAATGAATTCAAGGAATGCATAAAACGTAAGATTCAGTGTCCTTTAACTTCTCCATGTGAGCATTGTATTGCAATGTGGCATACAAAGCCACACTTAGAGATAGGATGCTTACAAATCTCAGGTAGAGACATAGTACCCTCAGGTGACTCCAGGTTCCCAGAGGGCTCCAGAACTGTTGGAACAAAGAGATTGGACAAATACGAGTCAGTCTGGGTTCCAGTAATTTCCTCACTGAATATCAGGACC
Organism: Dipodomys merriami; assembly: GCF_024711535.1. Lineage (NCBI taxonomy): Eukaryota > Metazoa > Chordata > Mammalia > Rodentia > Heteromyidae > Dipodomys > Dipodomys merriami. The sequence continues at coordinate 618,057 of NW_027206165.1, forward strand.
TGCTGAATGCTCCCAGGGGGACACAGCTGGGTTGGGTGGCCTGGAAGCAGGAGCCTACTCCTGTCTGCAGCCAAAGGTACTTGGGCTGCTTCTCTCAATGCTGTATTTCCCAGGGGCCTTAAATATCGCAAACATCTAGGGAATCTTTTGTCTTCCTGCTGTTGACTTTGGTGAGTTTGGAAGGTAGGGAAGTCCAGAGTGAGAGCTGAACCACACTCTTGTCATCTCCACCAATGACACGTGAGATGACTCCTCCTAACACCAGTTCATGGCAGCCTTGCCAGTTCCCACAGGCTCTCCTTGTAATTCAACCTGCTGAAGGGGCAGGCATTCAGCATGACAGGAAAGTGGAAGTGATAAAATAGACTTCTCATCCTGGAACCATCTTGACTGCCTGCAGATTGTTACTTCTCTTATTTTCCTGTGTACTCACACACACACACACACACACACACACACCAGCTGCCAGTCTGGTCGCTAATTAGTTTTCCTGTATTCCTTCTGTGTGTGAGGAGGTGGAGATCGGGGTTTATGTGCCTGTCATACAGCTTAAATTCATCACCTGGGCACTGATTCTGAGCTCTTTTTGCTCCAGGCTACTGCTCTACTCATTGAGTCACTGGCTTTTTATTTTTATTTTTAGTAGTTAGAGATGAGTCTCCTGAATTTTCTTGACCCAGCTGGCTTCAGAGCACAGTCCTCATATCTCAGCCTCCTGAGTAACTAGAATTACAGATGTGAGCCCACCAGTAGCCACTATATTTCTTGAAAGAAAATTATGCAAGCCATCTATGTCCTTACTTCTAAAAATGTCTCCTCTGGCCCACTAAACACATCGTTTTCTTCCCCTTCCTTATCACTGAAGATGTGAATCTTCAAAAGGAATCCTGAGGAGTGAGAAGATGCTGATACCTGAAAGGTGCAGAAACACTGTCCATCTCTAGGTGCACCTGAATATTTCTGAGTAAGCTGCTCTCAGCAAAACCTGGATTTCTTGGGTCCCCTTCCAGCAGATGTCATTCTATTCATCAAACCCTGCCTGCCAGGAATGAAAGTTTGCACAGTTCAATTCATTGGTGCATTCTGGGAGCAGAAAACAGAGCAATTCTAAATAATATGTGGGCAGGAAAAATTTCATAGTTCTTGTAGACATAGCTACACTGAAGTGTCACACATGATATTTGTGTAATCGTGGACTGTGAGGACAATGATAAACATGTGCGTGTGGCCCAGTGAGGTCTTGACCACCTCTATCTTCTTAAACACATTTATGGGATTTGCATATTAAGAACAATCACTTAAGGACCCATTTGTCAAGAACTGTTCCATCCTTCTCTATCATGAGATGGTGTGACAACTTGCCTGCACAAGATCAGGTCTTTGAGGAATATGACCTTCGCCACATCTATTTGATATAAAGGGCAGGTGAGATGATGTACCAAGAATACCTAGAATTTGAGCCTGGGAATAACAAATCCTTTTTGAGATCATGATAATCTCACCATTTCCTGAAAGTGGTTCCTAGGAATAGCCAGGAAGTTGGGCTAGGAATTCACAAGCTGATAATTGTTTCCAATTTCCATATTGTGCAATAAGCTAAAAAGGACTCAGTCATTTGTTCACACTCCTAGGTAGAACTGTTAATAACTACATACTAATCAGGGCTCACTCACTGTCTGTGGGATTGCTCTGAGGACATTTCCACCAATGTTGCCCACAGTGCCTAGGCCAAAGCCTCTCATAAAGGCCTAAAACCAACCTCCCAAGGCTCAGTCTCTGGGTGAGTTAATCATCATTGAGAAACTACGTTGCACAGTCTGTGAGCTATTCCCTTAGTAAGGATATGTATATGATGGTCCAAGTACAAAACAAGCTCCCAAACAGGAAGGTAACAGAATGTAGAACATCTACTAGGACAAAAGAAACCTGTTGTTTGGTGCACATAATGTTTTAACCTGTATAGTAAGTTAACAGGAAAGAAAGCCACACCAACAAACCCTGATACAAAGAGTCAAAAGGGCTGAGGAGAAAGGAATCCCATGTTCAGGAATCTAAATGGATTTTACAAGCCCTGCAGGCTCTGACTTTCTACATTGAATGTAAGGTACCAGATAGCCTGAGTTTCTAAGAGCTCAGTGTCTATGCTATTTGGCTCTTTGAGTCTTCTTTTCACTTCTATATCTGAGAGCAGCAGTTAGTACAGTGCATTTGTCTCCCAGGAGCTCCCTTTCTCTTCATACAGGGCTTAAAGTAGGCAATAGCTACAAGCTGCCATAAAATCAAACCAGTATGTGGGCTGGGAAGGTAGCTCAGTGGTAGAGTGCATGCCTTGCAAGCAGGAGGCCCTGGGTTCGATTCCTCAGCACCACATAAACAGAGAAAGCCGGAAGTGGTGCTGTGGCTCCAGTGGTAGAGCGCTAGCCTTGAGCTGAAGAGCTGAGGGACAGCACCCAGACCCAGAGTTCAGGCCCCATGACTGGCAAAAAAAAAAAAAAAAAAAATCAAACCAGTATGAAATAACACCATGTTCCCCCTGCAGTCCTAGATATATGAAGTTCCCAATTCTGAACAAAAAGTATTAATAGGTGAGTTCTAACAACCTTCACTGAATGGTGAACTCAGAGCACTTTTCCTAAAGCAAGTACCATCCAGTACAATAGCTGCTACCTATTATCCTAGTTATTAGGATGGCTGAGATCTACTGGACCAATCAACTTACAGGCCATGCAGGACAAATAGTGTAAGATACTGGGTCTCAATAGAAGAACCTGGGCCAAGTAGAAACATTTCACCATTGTTGGAAAAGGATGTGTCCTTAACTAGGAAAATGTATTTCTGTACACAAACCTGGGTAGTAATTGCAACAAAGTGCTTGAATTGTGGCTCATAGGTAGAGAGACTATCAGGTCAAACCTTACTAAAGCCAATAATAAAGCATATACAAATATAAAAACTGTATTTGGATTTCAGTACTAATATCTCTTTTAATATGTGTGTGTATGTTGGTGGTGTTGGTGTGTGTATGGGATAGTATTGGTTCTTAAGATCATTGTATTTGCACTATCCTTCAGTATCCTTTAAGTTTCTCATTTAAGTATGGTAGTGTTGTAGCTCTACTGCTTGAAACACAAAATTCTGGCTTTCTGACAGTTAACTGATGGTGAATGTCTACCATTAGACATTTGTCAGTCTGGGTTGGTTTCAAATTATGATCTTCAGATCTCATTCTCTGCAGTACAGCCAGCATTCCCCAAAAGTCACTTAATCTTTCTGATCCTCAGCTCCTTTCTGTGGAAAGAGAAAAGAATTACTTTGTGGACCTTAGAATCTGGTGTGAGCTATGACTGGGTGCAGGAAGTATAAGTGTCATGTATGTGTGAGCAAAGCCTGATGCTTGCATAAAGCTGCTGATTTTTATATTGACATGAATTCCAGAAAATGGAAACAAGAGGAATTTTTTTGTCTTGTTTGTTTATTTATCCATATGTTTTTTTTTCTTTTTGGGTCCAGTCATAGGCCTGAACTCTGGGCCTGGGTGCTGTCCCTCAGCTCTTCAACTCAAGGCTAGCACTCAACCACTTGAGCCACAGCGCCACTGCTGGCTTTTTTTCTGCTTATGTGGTGCTGAGGAATTGAACTCAGAGCCTCATGCATGCAAGGCAAGGGCTCTACCACTGAGCCACCTTCCCAGCCCCGATTTATCCATATATTTGAGGGAGAGGAAGAGGACACAGAAATTGAGGGAAAATGGGGAAACACAAGCAGCAGTGGTACCCAGTAGATATGATGTTGACAACTTGTGAACAAGAACAGGGGGGAAAACTGGAAGAGAAAAAAGGAAGTGGTGACATTGTCCAACAAGAAATGTACACTTTACCTAACTTACAAAATGGTGACCCATTTGTACATTACCTTTACAAAAACAATTTTTAAAACTTTCCAATTCTCTTTAGAGGCTCTCAAGACTAATGCCAACCTATGGAGTGTAAAGGTCAACTTATATGATAAATACAGCCAGAATCTTGAAGAAATTTTGTAACATATATTCCATTCTAAGTACCCAGTTTTCATTAGGGGTGGAGCTGGCACTGGCCCTGAGCCTCTCTGTGCTCAAGGCTAGTACTCTAGCACTTTAGCTACAGGACCACTTCCAGCCTTTTCTATTTACGTGGTACTGAGGAATGGAATGTAGGGTTTCATGCATGCTAGTCAAGTACTCTACCACTAAGCCACATTCCCAGCCCACAAAGCTGTTTCTTTTACTTTTTGTTTTCTACCACTTGTCTGGTCATGAAATCCTTCTTAAAGCTGTGGGACAAAGGTCTGTGATATCTTGGCACCCTGTCCCTAGGTAAAATCATAATCAATCTTTGAAATTAATATACTTTATTGTGAGTGTTATTGTTGTGCATGGGTTTGTCAAGCATTTGGCAAATATATTCATTTGCCAGTAGACATATTCAGAATTTTAAATTATCTGATATTTTTAATTCATAAAACTTTTATCACTGTAACCATGAATCACTTGGCACAGCAGGTATAAACAAGGTGGGGGAGTACTTTAAAATAAAACTACAAAACTGATTTTAAGATTTAGGTGCTAAGTGTGTCTAGGTGTTATTACATTTTAAAAAAGTACAATTCAAAATGGTTTTTCTTCATGGCTATAGAGTATTTTCTAAACCCATGTTATTTGAGTTCAAAGGTCTTATGAGTTATTTCAAAATGCAAATTAAAGAGGAAAATCACGGAGGAGGTAAATAAATACATATATGTTAATTTTTTAAAGGGAAAATGAAAATCCTAGATGGCAGACTAGAGATAAAGCAATATCAGAGCCCTATATGCTTCAACAAGAACTAAGAAGCTTTAATTGTAAGATCAAGCCAGAAAGTGGATAACAGGCAAAGGCAAGCAGAGTCTACCGCCAACAAAGAAACATCTCAATGTGCAATGACTGAGAGGCTTGATGGTGGTGGCCAAAGCTGCGAAGGCGGCAATGGCTGCAAGAGGTCTGGGGTTTTCATCTCGTGTGTGTTGGCCTCCACTGCTCCAGTCTGGTATGTAAACAGGGCTGAATAGGATTCTGGGTGCCATTTTCCATTTTCTGCAACTGGTCGTTGCCCCGAGTTTGGCCCCTCCTCAAGAGGTGGCGCTCACACAACACTCTGTTTTCTCCAGTGGGTACTGATGAAAATACCTGTTAAAGACAAAGATTAGATTGCTTTATTCACCAAGTAAAAAAGTTGCTGCAATGTTGGTAGCTTACTTGGATTCCCATTACAGCTGACCACAATGCCCATGGTGATTTCTGCTTGTAATGGAACATGAAATGTGGCCTCTTGAGGAGAGGTATTTTTGAACTCTTCATCTTGTGAACTGACAGGTTCTGGATCTCAGAACAACATGCTGAAAATGGGTAATAAATCTCCTAATGGAATAAGTGACTATCCAAAGATCAGTGGCAGTTACATGAGATCAGCCCTGTAGAGTCCGGCCTTCCTTTGGTTTTACTTTGAATTCAGAAGACTATGATAGAACAGCAATTGGTTGGGGCCACAGCAGGGGCAATTCAGAGAGTTGCATAACATGGAAACCTCAAGAACAGGATATAACAGATATTTCTGAAGAGGGTAGCAAGGGTGTGAGGTGTCCCCATTGTTTTGGAGAGGAGGTGAGAAATCACAGAAACAGAACTGACCAAATGTTTATGAGTATTATACAGAGGTAAATTCTAGAAATATTGGGTAAAAATGATGACTTCATTCTTGGAAATTGTTTAAAGTGCCTATGAAATATGTAAGAACACTTCTACTGTAGGCACTTGGATACATGTGATGGGAGTATTGAGAAGTTAGAGACACCCTTTTGAATTTTCTCCATAGGTTATTTATTTATTTATTATTTATGTTTATTTGTCAGTCATGGGGCTTGAACTCTGGGCCTGGGCGCTCTCCCTGTACTCTTCAGTTCAAGGCTAGCGCTCTACCACTTGAGCCACAATGTTACTTCCTTCTTTTTCTGTTTCTGTGGTGCTGATGAATCAAACCCAGGGCCTCATGCATGCCAGGCAAGCACTTTACCACTGATCCACCTTCCCAGCCCTCCATGGATTATTTAAATCAAGGAAACTGATATGATCATTCAGAGAAAGATGTAAGAAGGGAAAAGAGATGGACAAAACCATCAGCATTATGGCAGGAACAAGAAGAAATAATCTTCAGCGGAGACTGTCATGCAAAGAAGAATTATGGTAGTTGTCCAGGAAGGAAAGATCAGCTAGGGTACTCAAAAAGAAGAAGGAAATAACAGGAAAGGCCATGAAACTCTTATCTCCAATAAAAAAAATACCAGAAAACAGGAAGTAGCACTATGGCTCAAATGGTAGAGCGTTAGCCTTGAGCTGAAGAGCTGAGGGACAGCCCTCAGGCCCAGAGTTCAAGCCCTATGTCCAACAAAAAAGAAAAGAAAAGATCACTGTAAGACCTGAAAATGACAATAAAAGAGGGCATCTGGCTGTACGTGACCTATCAGAAGTATCAGCCTTACTCTGCCTGGAAGCAATGTCTTTTTTTTTTTTTTTGGTCGGTCGTGGGGCTTGAACTCTGGGCTTGGGCGCTGTCCCTGTGCTCTTCAGCTCAAGGTGAGCACTCTACTTCTTGAGCCATAGTGCCACTTCTGGTTTTCTAGTGGTTTATTGGAGATTAGAGTCTCATGGACTTTCCTCGAGCTGGGCGCTGGTGGCTCACGCCTGTAATCCTAGCTACTCAGGAGGCTGAGATCTGAGGATCAGGGTTCAAAGCCAGCCTGGGCAGGAAAGACTGTGAGACTCCTATCTCCAATAAAACCACCAGAAAACCGGAAGTGGCATTGTAGCTCAATTGGTAGAGCACTCACCTTGAGCTGAAGAGCTGAGGGGCAGCGCCTAGGCCCAGAGTTCAAGCCCCACGACCGACCAAAAAAAAAAAAAGAGTCTCATGGACTTTCCTGCCCTGGCTGGCTTTGGACCACAATCCTCACATCTCAGCCTCCTGAGAGGCTAGGATTACAGGCGTGAGCCACCAGTGCCCAGCTTGGAAGCAATGTCTTATTTAGGAGGAAAATAGTAGTAGTTGAGGCCAAGAAAAAGAATTTCTTACACAAAGAGAAGGACAGAAGAACAGATGATCTTGAACTTATTGAAGACCTGGAAAAGAAAATCAATAATGCCCTAGACCATGGCCCACAGGATGAGATCCTCAGTAGTGCTTTCAAATTGAGAATTACTGAGGGAGATATCCAAACCTTAAAAAACTTGTTCACTGATGAGGTCACTAATTTTTACATGAATCTCCTAATGGAAAGAAATAAAAGCAAGGCTATCCAGTACTTTCATGCATTCATTACTTTCTTCTATCCTGACCTAAGTCTGGGGATTACCAAGCAGTGAAACGATGGACCAAAGGGGCAAACCACTTTGAACAAAAACTTATTCTGTGTCTATTCATTAGAAGTTACATTGGATCCTGGTGGTGACAGATCTAAGATAAAAATATCTTAAGTATCTGGACTTTATGGGACAAAAGGGAAGCAAGATGGGCTGGGAAGCTGGCTCAGTGGTAGAGTGCTTGCCTTGCATGCCTGAGACCCTGGGTTCAATTCCTCAGCACCACATAAGCAACAAAAGAAAAAAGCTGGAAGCGGCACTGTGGCTCAAGTGGTAGAGTGTTAGCTTTGAGCTGAAGAGCTGAAGGACAGTACCCAGACCCAGAGTTCAGGCCCACGACCGGACCCAAAAGGGAAGCAAGAGCTGTGAAATTTTCCATCAGTATTTACAGGATGAAAGTAAGATGAAAAGAAATGTTGATCTAATTTTTTAGAGTGGACACACTACAGTATGAAGTCACATGAGATTCTTCAACTGTTGAATGGGAGCGATTGTGGAATGTTTACTTCCAAATATTCAAATTCTATATTTCTAGGGACAAACCTATCACATTTATGCAGGAACAGATGCTTCTCTTTCAGTAGAAGACAGTAGAGATCCTCCCTCAGCAGTTGCTGTGACCGTGCGCTGCTAGGTCCTTTTGCTGCTGGTGTTTCTTTATGGGCATTTCCTCATGCATCACAGGATACAGTGTCTCTACTCCATTTCTGTTTGCCCAGGTACTGAGCTGTAAAAGTGCATGCAGGCCCTCTGCGTCCAAATCCTGACAGGGTGGAGGAACAGCTTCCAACCTCTGGAAGGCTGTGTCTGCTCAACCCATACAAGAACAAACATTGATTGATTTCTCTTTTTGGTCGGTTGTGGGGCTTGAACTCTGGGCCTTGGCACTTTCCCTCAGCTCTTCAGCTCATGGCAAGTGCTCTACCACTTGATCCACAGCGCCACTTCTGGTTTTCTGAGTAATTTATTGGAGATATGAGTCTCATGGACTTTGCTGCCTGGCTTGGGTTTGAACCTCAATCCTTAGATCTCAGCCTCCTGAGTAGCTAGTATTATAGGTCTGAGCCACAGGTGCCCAGCTGATATTTTTTGTTTCTTTCAAAGAGTTATTTCCTTACAAATGTGGGAAATACAGGATTTATGCTATGAATTGTTTTGTTTTGTTTTTACCATGTGTTTGTTCAGTTATATTCTTTTTCTCATTTATTTGCAATCATAAGACTGTGGCCATTTTCCACTGTTCTTTTATACTTACGTTATTTGAACTATTTATTTCTGAAAGAAGTGTTAATCAGACTTCCACTCCTTGCTGAAGATTGAAAAGGAAAAAAAAGAGAAAATAAATCCTTTAAAGGAAAGACAAAATTCAGAAATAAATAACGAAAAACTCCTTAAGATTTCATAGATGGAGTTTGGGAGTTTCTGGGAAATTGTTAGATTTTGAGAAATCTAAATTGACACAAGATTATAGCAATCCTGATACTTTTTTCAGGGTATAAATTAGAGCAGTGGAAAATGGTCCAAGTTTAATGGCTGTGAATACCTTTTTAAAGTGAGAGGGGAGATATTCAGAAATTTTAGGCAATCCAGGCACTGGAATCCTAGCTGCTCAGGAGGCTGAGATCTAAAGATCATGGTTGAAAGCCAGGAAAGTCTGTGATACTCTTATTTCCAATAAGCCACCACAAAACCAGTGCTGTGTCTCAAGTGGTAGAGCACTGCCGTAAGCAGAAGAGCTTAGGGACAGCACCAAGGCCCAGAGTTCAAGCTCCAGGACTGACAAAAAAATGTAAGGCAAAACAGAGACATAATTTACATTCAACAAAATGTATCCATTAATCAAAATATTTAAATGTATTCTCATAACCTCAAATATATTATTAGAAGTAAGAATTTTAAAAAAACAGCTTATCTAATGCTCCCAATACATTTCCATCTTCTGGTTGGTCTTAGAGTATTTCAGGAGGCAAATAATGTTTTTCAAAAAAAAAATCCAACTCAGCTCCCACAGCTGGAAGAGAAAGGTCCCCATTCATTTATGCCCTCCATGGACCTAGGGTCTAGCACTGGTCAAACTCATGTAAGATTCCACTTCCTCCAGCATGGCACAGAGCATTGTGGGAGTTGTAGTCTCCATTTGAACACAAATCCTTTGAAAGTATGGGTTTTTTTTGTTGTTGTTCTTTTGTTTCTATTTTTGGAAAATATCCCACCCTGAAATCTATAACACTCCGTTTCAAGCAGTGTGAATATGGACAACTTTGTCTATAGTAAAACCTTCTAAGTTTTGTAAACATTCTTGTGTTGTAGAAAATTCAATACTGATATGCAAACATTGCTTTTTAATAACTCATATTGTCATTCCAAACAAAACAACAAAAAACTTTGAAATCTACAGAGTAGATTTCATTTTGTACATCACTGTAATGCTCGTTATTTTATATTAAAAGTTTACATTCTATGTAATTGTGTAAAAAAACACATGTGGATAAGAGCATTAAGTTTTATGGATCTACATTTTAGGGTGTCCTCAGCTTGATATTTTGTTTCAGTAACATAGAAGACTTTAATCTTCTGGTTCATTGGCTCAGGATGGGGTTGGATTGTGTCAATCCTATGACCAGTATTTTATGTTACATTTTTATGAGGTTCTATATCTCTAGCAGGATGGCCAAGGTTCTTCATGTGACCATTTAGGAAAGTGAGTATTAGGGACTTCTCAAACCTGTGTTTACATCATCTTTGCTGATGCTCCTTTGGCCAAAGCAGGTTAAATGACAAATTGCAAGTCATTGTACAAAGGTGCTCTCAGTATTTGGATACAAAGAAATGTGCCATTTCAAAACCATTATGGAAACGTAATGCAAGAAATATATATTGTATACATTTTTCCTGTATAACTTTGGGTGAAAAAAAACTGAATTACAACAGACATCACTACCACGGTGTTTAAATATGTAAATGAATGAAGTAGAGTACAAATGCTGAGTTAAGTTCTAGGATATCTTTGCATTAAGAGAAAAGTAGTTCATACATCCCTAAGTGTACTTCACTAATAACTAGTTTTAGTGAAGATGTGATATGTTTATTGTTTTAATTATCCAATTATTTTGTGGGAATAGTAGTTTTAACTATATGTGTGTGTGTATGTGTGTGTGTGTGTATACATACATATGGTAACCTAGAAATGAATTGCTTTTATACTATCTAGCTACTGACTAATGGACTGTGGTTTCATCTTTAGTGGATAGTTTAATGTTCTATTTGAGACAGAAAACATTATTTTTTCATAAAAAAGCTTTATGCTTTTCCAGCCCATGTATGATGTTTTGAGAAGAAAAATCTGGGGCACAATCACACAGGTTCTTTCCTGACTACCTCATTTGCCTTCTCTACCAGCCATGCTTCCAGTATCTCCTGTTCATTGTCAAAGGCAAGAAAGAATGCAAGGATTTCTGGTGAGTTACTTTTTATTTCTCACTTTATTTTACATTCCATTTTGGGAACCTAAGAGTGTCCAAGATTGAAGAACAGAAAAGCAGATTCTGCTTCAGGAACATGTTCCTAAATAGATAAAGATTGATCATAGATTTAGCGAAATATAAAATCTTATATTCTGTGTAAGTTGAGTGATGATTTGCTTCAGTTTACTTCTAGTTTTTCTGATGTAGAAAAAATAGTCACACTTGTAATGTGATTCACTGACAGCAAGGAGATGACATCCCCTGGAAGGTGACTGTTCATTAGTCCAGTATCACATCCCCATGAGTAACATTAAACTATATTAATGAAGTTTGATGGGAGATGCTGAAATAGTGTGGTCACGTACACTTCAAATGCTGTAGAGGACGGAGTAAGCTATGGGTACTTAAATTACTCTCTATACATGCTTCTTGGAATGCTTTGTGGTCTTTGTCTTACTTAAAACTTAAGACTATATTTGATGGTATAGTCTACGGTGTTTCTTGAAATCCCTATTTTTTTCTAAAGTGTCCTCACAGTATTTTTTTTTGCTCTATTTTCTCTCTTCATTCCATTTCCTACTCATTAGCTTTTTAAAAATTTCTCTTTCTCTCGGGGCTAGGAAGGTGGCTTAGTGGTAGAGTGTTTGCCCTGCATGCATGAGACCCTGGGTTCAATTCCTCAGTACCACATATGCAGAAAAAAAAAGCCAGAAGTGTTGCTGAGGCTTGAGTAGTAGAGTGCTAGCCTTGAGCTGAAGAGCTGAGGGACAGTGCCCAGGCCCAGAATTCAGGCCCCATGAGTGACCCCCCCCTCAATTTTTTTCTCTTCCTCTCTCTTCAGGTCTATTTTTTCTTTCTGTCTCTTTTCCTCTTTCTTTCTCTCAGTCTCTCTTTCATATACCTCTCATTTTTTTCTTTTCTTCAAATTATCTTTCTGGGAACCAGTTTTTCTTACTGTTCAACTTGCCTATGCTAATGTAGCTAACATGTGTGGCAAAATATCCTTAGGAATCTACTGAGAGAAATGATTCATGAATATGTGACACATTTGAATTGTAGTCAGTGAAAAATATACAAAAAACAAACAGCAAGATGCATAGATTATAATAATGTGTGCCTTTTGTTAATGTGTTTGTTATTAATGTTATTTCTAATGTGTGTTTCCAACTAAAATCTGTTTTAACATGTTTTCAAACACTTTCAATTCACTTGCTATTTCACTAGGAAAAATAGATACATAAGTCACTTTTATCACTGATAAAATTCAGAATCCAAAATTTGAATTTTCCATATTCCTTTTGAAGACAGGTCTTGCTAGTCCAGGAAACAATTGAACTTGTTGTGTAGCCTAGGTAGGTAGGCTAATCCTTCTTGAATTTCCCAAGTTCCAGAAGTATAGGTATTTGGCTACTAAACCACTCTTAAATGTACAATTCATTGAAATTGCACTTGGCCTCATTGTGTGACCATCCCTTCCATCCGTGTACAGCATTTTTTATCATCCACGTATGAAGCTGTGTAATCATTAAGTATACAGCTCCTATTCTTCTCTGTCCCAGTCTCTGGAATCATCATACTTTTTGCCTCTATAAGTTGTTCATCCTTGAAAGTTCAATAAGGGGAATAATACCATGGTTGCTCCTTTATGATTGGTGTATTTTATTTAGCTTATTGTATTCAAGGTTCATGCTGCTGTAAAATGTAATCAAATTGCCTTCCTTTTCAATGCATTTATCTATTGTTTTACATGCTTTTATCTTTTGGTTATTGTGAGTCATTTTAGTGAAGTGATTCTTCAAATATTTGTTCTAGTCCCTGCTTTCTGTTCTGTTGGGTACAAATCTAGAAATAGAAGTGCTGCACCATATTCCTAATTCTCTATATAGTTATTTTTGGGAGTCTCCATACCATCTTTGTTTTACATTCCTGCCAGAGATGCACCAAAGTTCATATTTTCACATCCTTTTCAGCAGTTGTTAGACTTTGGATTTTTGTTGTTGTTGTTACTTAAAAATTTGAACATATTAACAGTGTGAAGTATCTATTTCATTGTAATTTTGATTTGAATTTTTCTCATTAATATTGATATTGAACTTCTTTTCATATTTTAATCAACTATATGTATATATTCTTTTTAGTCTTTTTTTCCCATTTCAAAATCAGATTGGTGTTGGGGGTTAATTATAGGACTTCATTTTATATTTTCTAATTCTTTTCATTTAGTAATCTATTTAAAGATATATGCAAATATTTTCTCATATACCATGTTTTTTCTTCTTTGTTGATCATGCCTTTTGGTGCACAAAATTTCAATTGTATGTACTTAGTCTTGTTTGGCTTTGGATCAATCACTTTTGGTGTCCTATCTAAGGAGTCAAATGTAATCTCATGATCCTGTCTTACCATCTTGTCTTCTTGTCCTCCTTTCCCTTTCTTTTTCTCTCCTCGCCACTCCTCTCTTGTCTCCTCTTCTTCCTTCTTTTCCCTATCCTTTTGCTTCCCTTCTCCCCCCCCCCCGCCTTCACCCATTTTCTTTTCTCTGTATGTCTGAGATGAGCACTTGCTGTGTTACCATAATTGGTGTCTAATTTCAAAACTCATGTGACACACCTACCTCAGCCTCACCATGCCTTTCTTGTGCTAGGACTGAAGCTTGAACTCACAGGCCTCATTCACTATTGGTACTGTCACTTGAGCCTTGCTTCCAGCCTGTTTATTAGCTGATTAATTTGTCTACTCAGGCTGGCTTCCAGACCTCAGCCTCCTTAGTAGCTAGGGTAGGATAACAGTTTTGAGCCAGAAATACTTATTTTACTTTGTTTTCTCTTACCTGACTATTTAACACTAACAGTGAATTGGATACTACAATAAAACAAGATTATTGTTATTAGTTTATGTAGAATTTATATTCAACCTAAATTCAAAATATTTCTTGTTTCAAATTAAGTGTTTTATTTTATTTCTAATTATTGTAACTGTTCTTGTAACTATGGTAGATTTTCTTCAGTAAGCAAATAGTTTAGGCTAACACAACTCCATGGAGAATTGTTTTCTAAATAATTTAATTTATTATAGAGGAGATGTACAGAGAGATTACAATTACATGAGTCAGGTAATGAGGACATTTCCTTTTGTTCAATGTCTTATGTTCACTCTCTCCCAAGCACTTTCCCCCATTTCTACTCACAAGTTATATAGTTTATTTTCATCAGTGTTGAATGACCTCCATTGATGCACTTTTTCATCCTGTTTGCACCCATTTCTTTGGCTTTCCCCCACTCTTCAGAAGATACCCTTGTGAATATAACATACATAATTAAAAACATATGTTTTTATTTCAAAGATGAAGTAAGAAAATGGCTACCTTTAATATTGTATAAATCTCAATGGTAGGAACATTTCGCCGATGTCCATTGTACTTTCCATGTTGTTTATTTCACTGAGATTATTAGAAATAGATTATTTAACTATAATGTATTTATCACAGCTTTATTTCTCATATTGATTTCTAGAAAGTTTGTCCTGGGACTTACTTTCAATGTGTCTCTCTTGGTAAATGTAACACCAAGTACTTTATAAATAGCATTTAGGTTAAGATAATGCCATCCATTTATGTGTTCCTGTTCACTTTTTTTTTTGTCAGTCATGGCCTTGAACTCTGGGCTTGGTCCTGTCCCTGCACTCTTCAGCTCAAGGCAAGCACTCTACCGCTTGAGCCACAGCACCACTTCCGGTTTTCTAGTGGTTTATTGGAGATATGAGTCTCACGGACTTTCCTGCCTGGGCTGGCTTTGAACCGCAATCCTCAGATCTCAGCCTCCTGAGTAGCTAGGATTACAGGTGTGAGCCACCGGCACCCGGCTCCTACTCACTTTTTGTCTGGCTGTTCTATCAGTACAAGGTAGTAGTAGTAAAGGTAGTAGTAAAGGTAGATTAAAAAAATTGTGTAGCCTTTTAAACGTGTCCTTGGAGACTTTGCTTTTCAGCATACAACTTTTACTATTGAGATATATGATCTGTTAATTATCAATGGTCTGTGGTGCAGTCATACAATTTCTGCTGATGTTTATTCCATTTCATATTATCATTACTTGCATTGTTCATTACTGATTTTGCTTATGTTATCTTTGTATTTATTTATTTTTATTTCTCTATACTTAGTGTATGTCTCTTTTGATACATATCATAGGGAAACCATATTATTAATGACTAAGTTAAAATAGAAACAAACATTTCTACTTTGATTTTTCCTTTTCCCATTCTATAGATAACAACACAGCAAGCTCCAGATATTTTATGTAAAACAAAAGCATATATACAGGAAAATGAAATCCCAGTCTTGGTGTTCTCATGATTACTTGATGTAAATGTACCCTTACAAAAGCTGTTGTCATTAGATGATGTAGCTGTGGACTTCAGCTGGGAGGACCTGACATTGGTCAGAGTACCTGATATGGGGATATAATGCTGGAGACCTACAGTAACCTGGTGTTCTTGGGTGATCAAAATCACATTAACTTGCTAGGGCCAAGTGGTTCATTTTTAGTATATATGTGAATATTTATCAAACTTTCAATTCTATTAGACATGAGTCCAGTCTGTAAGAAGTTTAATTTCTTTTTAAAGACAACTTCAACTTGATGATATAACTCCTGAGGCAATTTTATTCTCATTCTTCAAGAATCCAAACCAGCAGGATGACAAAAGTTCCAAACTATGTTCCACGGACAGGAGACTGTCTTCCCAAACCTGAGGTAATTTTTGTATGTTGATTCCAATCTAGGACAAGAATGTATATCACTATTGGAAGTATGCTCTGTAAATCATCAATTTAAAGTGGGTATTTATAATCCAAACCTGTCACTGGGTACAGTTTTTCATACTTGTAATCCTAGCTATTTAGGAGGCTGAAATCTGAGGATTTTGGTTTGAAGCCAGCAATGGCCAAAAATTCCACATAAGACTCTTATCTCCAATTAACTATTCAAAAACTAGAAGTGGGCCGAGTGCCAGTGGCTCATGGTTGTAATCCTAGCTACTCAGGAGACTGAGATCTGAGGTTTGTGGTTCAAAGCCAGCCTGGGCAGGAACGTCTGTGAAATTCTCATTTCCAATAAACTGCTATAAAACCAGAAGCAGTGCTGTGGCTCAAGTGAGAGAGCACTAGCCTTGAGCTGAAGCACTGAGGGAGAATGCCCAGGCCCAGAGTACAAGACTCACAACCGACAAAAGAAAAAAACAAAACTGGAGTAGAACTGGGACTCAAAACTGGTAGAATGCTAGCCTTGAATAAAAGAGCTGATTTCAAGCCACACAAGCAGCAAAATAGATCCAAGCCTGGGAGCCAAGGAGCCGGTGAGCAATGAGAAATATGATTTAGGAACAACATTCTGAACAGGATATCTGAGATCTTAGACCAATGATTACCCAGCATGAGCAACAGTTCTCCTCTACTTCTTATTATCAGGGCACTGTGTTCCTAAGCCTAAATTGATTGTCATTTGGAGCAAGGTGCAGAACCATGGTTAGGAGTAGCCTCAGAGAAGAATTTCACAGGTGAGTTAATTCATCTGGGATAGTGATGTTGGAGTCTGAACCCAGTTGATAAGTTCATCTTGTGCTGTACTGAGCAATAATGTTCCTAATTCCCCTGAGTCCTGTTTGTGGGAGAGAACTAGGTGATCCGTTGTCTGAAACACTTATGAATTAACAATTTGTATGGAGACATACTGAACTCTGTGTGGCAGTAGAGTTCAAGTTAGGAATTCTCTTTCTTTTTGCAGAAATCATACTGAAACAAAAGAAAGAAAATTCAAATGTAGAATATGAGATTTCATTTTCTTTGAAGCTAGGACTATGCAGATGTAGGAATTGAGTACACCAGAGCTGCTCTCATATGATAAGGAAAGTAGCAATTGGTGATGCACTGAGACTGAGAGTTAGACCAATGCTTTTAGTCTACAGAGAATGATTGAGTAGGAGGTAAGCTGGAATATTTTTGGTCTTCCATGGTTGTGAGGGGATGGAATGCCAGAAAAGGAAATCTGAAGAGACTTTGTCTAAGATGGGGAGAAATGAATTTTAAAATTCCCACAGATACCCAAAGTAATTCTTAGTGAGAATTTAGAATTGAAGAGATGTAATTATAAATCCTTGCTCTCAGGAAACATTACTGCTTAAGCAAAAGCTAAAGGGACGACTAAAACATCCTATGTTCTCCAAATCTACAAAATCATCCTGTTCATCACCTACTGATTGAGAAGCAAAGCAGTAGAATATATAAATTATTTCAATAATATAAAAGAGAACAATGCATTTATTCCCATGTGATAAAAAAATTGAAAAATCCCAAGAATACAAAAGGCATATGGTAAGTACTCAGCTTAAAACTCTACCATTATGTAGTTGAGTAGTTTGAGTAAATATTTCCTATGATATAAAAAGAAGAAAAAACAGAAACAGAAAAAAATTCTTTTCCCTTGCAAAATATCACTATTACTTTTTTAATACATTAGAGAGCAAAGCACATATTTCTCATAAATCAATTCTTATTTTGATATTTCAAAATCTCTAACAGGATGGGAGAAATGTTATTGTCTTTATAAAAAGGAATTTGGATCTCTGTTTTTGTCTATTTTTTTCTATGACTCATTTTAGATGTCTAAGAAATGGAAGACATGCTTAAGACCTTCCAGGAAAGTCCAGATGAATGTCTGTATGAAGTAGCAATCACAAATTCTACCACAGTGGAGGAAAGCGTGAGATTAGTAACAACTTTTTTTGAGTTCCACACATATACCAGAGCTTATTAGGATTAAGGAGAACTCTTTAGGCATGAGGGCTGAAGATTTCATTGAGTGTCAGAACATGCTTCGCTATAGTGAGCCTGAGGAGATGCATGCTTACGATAGGCCTGGTGTGTTTCGTGTAGTTGAAGAATCCATCAGGTATTTGGGGAGTCCAAATGAGCTGCCATATTTTGAATATGGTGGAGAAGAGAAAGTACTAAATTCATAGACTGTATTCTTTAAATGTAATTGGGTTTGTGTAGGAGAACCCTCCTATAACCATAACAAAGAAATTCTTCAGGGTGGAAGGAATATATCTGAATGTACTGCATGTGAAAAGGCATTCTACTTAAGACCTACAGTCACTACATATCACAAAATACACACTAGACAGCATCTCTATATATGTAGTAAATGGGGAAATTTTTTTGTAAGGAATTAAACCCTACGGAAGCTCAGAGCAATTATTCAGAGAAGTCCAATGAGCATAAGCAATGTACAAAAGCTACCTCTCAGAAGTCAGACCTGACTTTCCAACCTCAAACACCCACAGAAGAGAAACCCTATGAAAATGAGGAATGTAAGAAATTTTCCACCCATAAGTCAGCTCTCAGCACGCATCAGAGAACTGACACAGAAGAGAAACCTCGGAATGTGGCTTAGATACTTGGCCAAGCTTTCTGGGGCCCTGAAGCCCCCACACAGGCCCGGTGGCCTGAACAGCAGAATCTAAGCCTCTGGATTGGTCACTCACCTGGGTAGGAATGAATTAGCCAGTGTTGGATGGGCAGAAGTTACAGCACTTGATTAGGAGAAAGTTACCTTGGTGGTCCTCTGGCGACTCCATTGTAGGACCATGGGCTAAGGCCTGGAGCAGCTGGTCAGTACCCTGTCTGAAGTGGAGGAGGAGCATATCTACTGGGGAACCTATCCCAGGTTTTGTGTACCAAATGTAAGAATCTGTCATGACCATCACAGGGGACCATGGGGGGGCAGGCACAGGAGAAAGAATATTATAAGGTTTATTAGAGGGGCTATATCTGTTGTAAGTAAATCATCCAAAAGCCACATTTTAAAATATAGAGTATTGGAGTCTTTATTATACAGTGAACAGGCTACAGGCCACCAGTTGTTACAAAGGCCTACAGCACGCAAATACACATAACCCAGCTAGGAAACATGCTAAAGAGGAAAGTAATAACAAGAACAATACCAACAAGCCAATTCAGCTCCAATGGAGAGCTGAATTGGGGCTCCATGATGACTGGAGATAAGCCAGGAGATGGGACACATGACAGGATCAGAGACACATGACAGGATCAGAGACACAAGTGGCATGGAGTCCAGCGGCTAGGCTGGTCCAGGGCCTAAAATATGTTGGCACAGAGGGCAGATCCTCAGAAAATTCCCAGTCCCTGATTCAGTAACCTATCAGCCAAGTGCCTGCCCATGCCTCCAGGGGTCTGCGCATGCCTATTACTTGCTAGGCAGGCAATGGGGGTGGGCCAGGGGTCCTTCCCCCAGCATGAAGTTAATATGCCAGACCCTACCATCCACCATGTGGCCGATATGGAGCTGGCCAGACGTGGCTTCCTTACTTCATAACTCCTCAGGAAAGAGAGCAGTTGGCATATACTCCTATCCAGGTTGAAGGAGCGTCTAGGGGAGAAAGTGAGAGCTGAAGTGAGTGAGGTAAGTGCTTGCTAGGTAGGTCTGAGTGAAGGGATGGAGTGGCCAGCTGTTTGGAAGGAATTCAAGGGCAGGAAGTGAAGTGGATTCTGAGATGGGTCCCAAACTGGTATGATTCCATTTTGAGCTTTGCCTTTGTTTTAGGAATTTTAGACTTGATAGGCCTAGTTCCTGTGTAGTAGGAAGACCCCCTACTCAGGCAGGCAAGCCCACCTAGTCATCCAGAGTGACAGAGCCCACCGCAACAAAGTTGATATTAAAGAAGCAACTTTATTGAGAAGGTTCCTACACTGACCGGCCAGGGCCACAGCACAGGCTTGAAAGACCCCCGACTTCGGGTGTCCCCCATATCAGGACCTCCCTGCCCCAAGCACCAGTCAGACGACACCAGATGCAAAAGGCAAGAGGGTTTTATTTGGGCATGCCCAGGTTCCCAGGTGCACGTGACCTCGAGATCCGCAAGGTTCGGGTCAGTGGCTGGGAACCCCGAGCAGTCCCGGGGATGGTCCTTTTATGGGACCCCTCTGTCTGTTACAGGAGTGCCCGCGCTTTTTCAGCCAGTAAATTTAAAGTATTACAACCTGGTCTGCACGCAGGCAGCCAATCCTTTTAAAACAAATCATGTGTTTTGGCCAATCACTGTTCGAGGGGGTCCCTCGGTGTACATGCCCCGAGTTGTGAGTCTCCCGCCCTTGGTATGAGGAAGTGACCTTTGTCAGGGCCTGTCCTTCGCTCACACCAGGGGGCTGACTGCGGGGTGGGGTTAGTTAGTAGGGTGTGGGCTTATTGATTAACTGGTGAGGTTAGTTATCAAAAGGGGGAATATGGGGGTAATATAATTTTCTTAGCAAAGCATGTTACAGAAGCCAGAAATAGCGTGGTTAGATACAAAACTCTGTTCCCCTAAAAAAAGGAGGCTCAGGGCCTGGTTGGTTAGGGAGGGGGTCTTTCATTCCCCCATTTCTTTTGTTAGTGCCTCTAACCTTAGAGGCTTTGTCCTTTTTTTTTATTTTAACTACCAGTTCCCTGTTGTCTGAGGGCTTGATATTGTTGGGTCAAAACTAGGGCCTGTACTACCGATAGGCAGTCTTTTACAAATTGTATCAAGCGGTTCACAATGCAAGGGCCTAAGGTAAGGATTAGCATCAGTAGTATAAGTGGTCCCATCAAGGAGGATAATAGGGTAGTGAACCAGGAGACTTGTTCCATAATCCTTCATACCATCTCTGTTGGGACTCAAATTCCCGCTTTCTTTTATCTAGCCTCTCTTTGAGTTTGTCTAGGGTCTCGATTATTACTCCTGTTTTGTTAGCGTAAAAACAACACTCTTCTTTTAAGGCTGCACATAGGCCCCCTTCCTTTAGAAAAAGCAAGTCTAACCCCCTTCGATTTTGGAGGACTACCTCAGCTAAGGGGCTTACGGAGTCTGTCAACGCCCGGACAGACTTTTCTAGGGTCTTGAAGTCTTTATTTACAGCCTGATGTAGGAGCATGTATTGATCTGCCTTCATCAGGGCTGTGGTTCCTGTGGCGATTCCGGCCATTATTCCTCCAAGGCCCAAAAGAACAGCTAGGGAGAGAGTTACAGGTTCTCTGTTGTCCCTGTATACAGGGTTCTCGAAATACTGGAGGACAAATTCATCGGGATGGTAGGTGATGGGGGGCCAAATTTGCACTAGTACACAATAATCCCTAGTTGGGTTAAAAACGGCTGTTGACACACACGGGGTAATTCCAGTGTTACAAGCGCAATTTTCCTTTGGCTTGCAGAACCTTTATCTTAGAACAGCCTTAAGGCACCACTGTGATGCAGAAGCTTGCTAGATTTTAAGACTAAGAGTATTACCTCCATTGATAACACACTCAGGTTATTACCATACCAGAGCCAAACTAGGCTGTGACCATAGAGTGGATTTCCAGTCATTATGCACTGAAGTGCCTAAGACAAGCAAGCCAGTGATATCCTTGTCCCCAATATCCACTGTGGGAAGAGAGGGTTTCTGGATATCACCCAAAAGAATGTCCCACAAGATCTTAGATTTAGCAGCAGGAAGCAGACTCAGGTGATGGAATCAAGCAGGAGTTCCTCCAAGTGACTGTCAGGCCGTCGTTGAACTTTACCCATTAAGGTATGCAGCAGCAGCAGCAACCGTAACAGCAGCAGCAGCAACCGTAACAGCAGCAGCAGCAGCAGCAACAGCAGGATCTCTCAGTGGCTCCAAGGGACTGTCACACCTCATGCTCGGCTGTAAATTCCTACACAGACTGGTTAAGGATACATTGCATAGGCTTGGCAGGCTTTGATCCTGTTGGTTTTTAAGATCTTTTAAACAATAGTTCAGGACAATTTACCAAAATCACAACTTTTTACTAACCAGATATTTTAGTAAATAGACACAGAAGGCTTAGTCTTGTAACCATCTCTGACAAATGCAGTCTCCACACCTTGCACACCTACAAGAGTTAACACTATTTTTTATGCCCTTTTTTAAAATTATTTTATCTATTTTGCCTCATTTTTCCAAAACTGACTCTGGACCCTTGATCTTAAAATGGGGGTAGAAGGGCGAAGGTCCATCTTCTGTAACTTCTTCAAGCTGACTTTAGGGGCGTTGATCTTACCTAGCCAGGAGCCTATAACCTTAGCCTATTTTACAAAGAGGCCATCAGGGTTAGATGTCATTAAGAACAATATTTAACTTTTGACAACTGCACAGACCTTTTCTCCAGCTATAGCAGTGTAGCTTGTTTAGCACTCTGGTTTGTAAAAGCATCTTTCTGGATGACTTAGGAATGTGATCTCTAGTGACCCTAACACAATGCCTGAGTTACCTTTGCAGGCCTTTAGACAGATATCAATAGAAACACACTCTCAGGTTTACAAACTTTTTCCTGAGAAGATGAATTTCATGTAACTGGTGTCAGCTCAATATTACTGCCAATTAGAGCTTTTGGCACATAAAGGGGTTAAGATTTAAACTACCCCCCATATTTTATAACATTAGCTTTTTTTACTATCACAGAGGACTGGCAAGTTCCTGTCCCTTACAAGGTAGTCATGAACATTAGGCATGCTTCCAAACTATCTTCCTATGACCTCCCGGCTCTGATCAGTTTTGAAGGGCCACGCACAAATGACTCTAGGATCTGACATTTCTGCCATCCAAGCAGTGGCTTACTGCCTCTGGATGTTCCTCCATTGTTTTTGTCCCAGGAGTGTCTTCTCTACACTGGATAAATGCCTCATTGGCATTTTCCTTAGCTGGTTGCTGGACTTGAACTCGGGGCCTGAGCACTGTCCCTCAGCTCTACAGCTCAAGGCTAGCACTCTGCCACTTTGAGTCCCAGACTCGGGGCTTGAATGCTGTCCCTTAACTCTTCAGTCCAGGGCTAGTACTCTGCCACTGTGAGTCCCAAAGCATCTCTGCTTGCTCTTTCAGCACTCTGCTGGCTGAGTAGAGGTGACAGTCTCACAGGGACCTTTTTCTGCCCGGGCTGGCTTTGAACCAGTTTGCAGATCAATGAGTCTTATAAAAGGCCACTTTACTCCAATTGAAAGCAACAAGGTGGTCAACATAGAAGTAGCTTTTAAGCATGCTCTTACCTGAAACTTATTAAGAGTCAAAGTTATATCTGACAAACTGTAGGAATCCTCTGTGCTTTGCTCTGGACTTTGCTGGAAACTTGAAAAACCTATAAGAGCAAACTAGAATAGCAATTATTTTGGTAATCCTAATTTTTCCTTTGTGCACATTGAGGCCAATGTCAAGAACAATTTTACATTTAAACTTTATATCCAAAAATCCATTCCCTATTTTTTTTAAACCTCTTATTAACCACCTTTAATATTTTATACTTTAGTTATTATTTGCGTTTTGAAAAGATCCCTTGAAATCTTGAGGCCAAGTGTCACTCATTGCCTCTTGGCTTCTTGTTTTAAAACAGACATACATTAAGATTTTTAAACTCAGATGACAATTTTTCCTTAATGAGAAAATAACAATCATCATAACTGAACCAAAAAGTTAGACTTAGTGTCTTTATGACTTTTAAAAACATCCTAATTGTAAACATTAAAAGCAAGTCACATTATACAAATAACTTTTTAACCCTCTTTTTAAGGCCTTCCTAATTTTAATGTTAACACATCCAAGGGGAAGTTTTAGCAATACTAATCAGATCATCACATCACTCATTTTAATCATGTTTTCAGTGGCTATCCACAGGGAAAAGAGACAGAACAACGATGGGCCACTTGGCCCCTCCTATGGAATAGGCAGGCACACACCCAATCCGACTCTTTAGGGTTAGATGAACTGCGTTTGTGCCAGCTTGCCTCACCATGGGTGGACTCCTCCCAGGGCCTGTCCCACCATGCATGACCAGCTGAACTGCACTTCTGCTTGTTCACCCCTTACCCCTAAAGATAGGTCTTCTGTTGGCTTCTAAGTTTTTCCCCCTGTCTCTTCTCTTGGTTCTCGAATGAAATACACAGTTTTAGACAGACAGAACAGGTAACATCTTTGACAGTGTTAAACTAACTTTTACATTTAAATTTTTATTATTTTTCCCCAAATTTTAGCCAAGGAATTAAATGCCAAACTGCCAATGCATTTTGTTAAGCCAGATAACTTGATTACAGTATAAACAGACTTATGCATTTTAAAATATTAGCTTTTAAAATACCAGATTTTCTAATTTGCAAGTTAAAGAATCTTTAAAAAGCCATTTAAAACAATGTGAAGATTCTTTAAAATTTTTGGTAATGTCCAAACCTCATAATCTTTTGAATTTTAAATTTAAACTCACCCAATTGTTACAGTATGCTGACAATTTTCATCTTTGAACACGTTCACAGACACACACAAAACACTCACACAGATCTTAAAGTGCGCAAAAATCAAAATCAGTTGTATGTACGCCTTCTAAAGTTTTTAAACAAAAATTTAAGACAGTATTTCTTTTAGAACTAGGTACCTTTGTTGGGCTTCATTTTCACAGAGCTTGCTTGTTAGCAAGGCTTTTGAATCTCTTCTGAGTTGGAGGAGGGCTGGGGGAGGGAGTCACCTAAAACAAAACTGGCCTGATTTATTTATTTTATTTTATTTTTTTTTTTTTACCCAATTTTAGACAGAACTAGCTGAAAAGTCCAAACCAGGCACACAGCCTTCTACGCCCTCGCCTGTCCTCCAGCAGCCTCCACTGGGAGAAGGTGCAGCCTGAGGCTTGAAGGGAACCAAACTAGCCCAGTAACCTTCCATGCCTCGCAGGGAGGGTGGGCATAGCAGGTCTGTGACCAAGCCCAGTTGGAACTTTTATTCCCTCAGAGATGTTTAAATAAATAAATAACAAAAACACAGATACACACAAAAACCAAGGATCCACATTTAAAACTGGTACCAATTTTAAAACAGAACTAGACAAGAACCAAAGGCTGAGTTGGGGACTAATGGGCCCCAGTTTATCCCTACCGGAACTCTGTGCTGTTCTCACTCAGCAAGCTGAATCCAGAGTCTGCTGGGTGAGCCTGCCACACTCACCCAGAACTTTCCTACCCCAGAAAACATAAAACAAACACACTAAAGTTAACAAGACAAACAAGTGGTCACAAAGACAAAATCAGGTCTCAGTGAATGGGACGACATCTCACCACTTACCAGGGGACTCAACACCCCCTCTACTCATTCCAGAGAAATTTTTCTATTAGATTCCTGCAGACGTTGACCCAGGGGCCTTCCAAGGCAGAGGAGAATTCCCAGTCATCTTGGGGCAAGGGAAAGAAGTCCCATAGCGGCCGTCCCCTCAGACTGACAGGTTCTCCCCCACGCTCAGACCCCCTAAGCCAAGGCCTGAGGCTGAGATCTAACTGGGGCCACTCGCAGGTGGTCAGTGGCAATTTCATAATTGACAAACAAGCAAGTTCCCAAAACCTGACAATCTCGACTTAGGCTATAACTTCCAGTGATCTATAGTCAGACTTAAGGGGGGTTGTTAGTTGCTGCCCCATCCCTTTAAGGGCAACAAAACAGACAACAGAGACAATTAACACTAAACAGAAACAGACAAAAACAGACAGGCGCCAAACAGAAAAAGCAACTTCAGATGGGAGTGGCCGACCACGGCTAAACTCCCCGGGAAGGAGAGAGATTCCACGTTCCCTCCTTTCCCCGAGAAGGAGAGAGATTCCACGTTCCCTCCTTCCTCCAGGTCACCCTGGAGTAGGACTCCAGGGCGTGGCCAGGAAGAGAGAGATTACTTCTCCAGTGGTCTAGGGTTAAAGACAGAGGAGTAACAACAGCCTGACCCATGTTAAAAAGAACAAGAGTTAAACCAACACTGAACACAAAAAGAACCAAAAACGGACAGGTTAAGACAAACGCTGCGCGGCTCCGGTCACAAACCGAAAGCAGATTTTCAGACGGGGAAGCAAAATCCCCGGGAAGGAGAGAGATTCCACGTTCCCTCCTTTCCCCGGGAAGGAGAGAGATTCCACGTTCCCTCCTTCCTCCAGACATGAGCTCCGAAAAATCGAGCCCCTCTAATCCCTGAGGCGTCCCCCAGGGTGGCGGGGGAGAAGTCCGAGCTCGTCAGCTCCTTCTCAAGCCGCCCAGATACAGAGCTATTACGCGTAATAGTACAGACGCTGCGCGGAGACAAACACCAGACAGACAGAGACAAAGACAAAGGCCGGCTTACCTCCTGGTGGGTCCGAGCTGGAGTGGGTCAGGGGGCGATCCCGGACGAGCCCCCAAGATGAAAGACCCCCGACTTCGGGTGTCCCCCATATCAGGACCTCCCTGCCCCAAGCACCAGTCAGACGACACCAGATGCAAAAGGCAAGAGGGTTTTATTTGGGCATGCCCAGGTTCCCAGGTGCACGTGACCTCGAGATCCGCAAGGTTCGGGTCAGTGGCTGGGAACCCCGAGCAGTCCCGGGGATGGTCCTTTTATGGGACCCCTCTGTCTGTTACAGGAGTGCCCGCGCTTTTTCAGCCAGTAAATTTAAAGTATTACAACCTGGTCTGCACGCAGGCAGCCAATCCTTTTAAAACAAATCATGTGTTTTGGCCAATCACTGTTCGAGGGGGTCCCTCGGTGTACATGCCCCGAGTTGTGAGTCTCCCGCCCTTGGTATGAGGAAGTGACCTTTGTCAGGGCCTGTCCTTCGCTCACACCAGGGGGCTGACTGCGGGGTGGGGTTAGTTAGTAGGGTGTGGGCTTATTGATTAACTGGTGAGGTTAGTTATCAAAAGGGGGAATATGGGGGTAATATAATTTTCTTAGCAAAGCATGTTACAGAAGCCAGAAATAGCGTGGTTAGATACAAAACTCTGTTCCCCTAAAAAAAGGAGGCTCAGGGCCTGGTTGGTTAGGGAGGGGGTCTTTCAGGCTCAGGAGCTGATACTGCGACCCCGAATGGCCCACGTGCTTAGGTTTTTAAAGGCAAAAATCAGAAGGTGAAGCCTGGTCACATAGGCGACCAATGAGATTTTCACACACCCCAAAGACTGCACAGTCATATCAGACCACACGCAGGTGGCCAGTGAGGTTACACTTTGTCACATAATGGCTGTTTAAACTGAAAGACCCCCTCCCCAACCAACCAGGCCCTGAGCCTCTTTGTAGGGGAACAGAGTTTTGTATCTAACCAAGCTATTTCTGGCTTCTGTAACATGCTTTGCTTTTCTATTACCCCACACTCCCCCTTTGATAACTAACCTCACCAGTTAATCAACAAGCCCACACCCTACTAACTAATCCCACCCCGCAGTCAGCCCCCTGGTGTGAGCGAAGGACAGGCGCTGACAAAGGTCACTTCCTCATACCAAGGGCGGGAGACACACAACTCGGGGCATGTACACCGAGGGACCCCCTCGAACAGTGATTGGCCAAAACACATGATTTGTTTTAAAAGGATTGGCTGCCTGCGTGCAGACCAGGTTGTAATACTTTAAATTTACTGGCTGAAAAAGCGCGGGCACTCCTGTAACGGACAGAGGGGTCCCATAAAAGGACCATCCCCGGGACTGCTCGGGGTTCCCAGCCACTGACCCGAACCTTGCGGATCTCGAGGTCACGTGCACCTGGGAACCTGGGCATGCCCAAATAAAACCCTCTTGCCTTTTGCATCTGGTGTCGTCTGACTGGTGCTTGGGGCAGGGAGGTCCTGATATGGGGGACACCCGAAGTCGGGGGTCTTTCATCTTGGGGGCTCGTCCGGGATCACCCCCTGACCCACTCCAGCTCGGACCTACCAGGAGGTAAGCCGGCCGGCCTTTGTCTTTGTCTCTGTCTGTCTGGTGTTTGTCTCCGCGCAGCGTCTGTACTATTACGCGTAATAGCTCTGTATCTGGGCGGCTTGAGAAGGAGCTGACGAGCTCGGACTTCTCCCCCGCCACCCTGGGGGACGCCTCAGGGATTAGAGGGGCTCGATTTTTCGGAGCTCATGTCTGGAGGAAGGAGGGAACGTGGAATCTCTCTCCTTCCCGGGGAAAGGAGGGAACGTGGAATCTCTCTCCTTCCCGGGGATTTTGCTTCCCCGTCTGAAAATCTGCTTTCGGTTTGTGACCGGAGCCGCGCAGCGTTTGTCTTAACCTGTCCGTTTTTGGTTCTTTTTGTGTTCAGTGTTGGTTTAACTCTTGTTCTTTTTAACATGGGTCAGGCTGTTGTTACTCCTCTGTCTTTAACCCTAGACCACTGGAGAAGTAATCTCTCTCTTCCTGGCCACGCCCTGGAGTCCTACTCCAGGGTGACCTGGAGGAAGGAGGGAACGTGGAATCTCTCTCCTTCTCGGGGAAAGGAGGGAACGTGGAATCTCTCTCCTTCCCGGGGAGTTTAGCCATGGTCGGCCACTCCCATCTGAAGTTGCTTTTTCTGTTTGGCGCCTGTCTGTTTTTGTCTGTTTCTGTTTAGTGTTAATTGTCTCTTTTGTCTGTTTTGTTGCCCTTAAAGGGATGGGGCAGCAACTAACAACCCCCCTTAAGTCTGACTATAGATCACTGGAAGTTACAGCCTGAGCCGAGATTGTCAGGTTTTGGGAACTTGCTTGTTTGTCAATTATGAAATTGCCACTGACCACCTGCGAGTGGCCCCAGTTAGATCTCAGCCTCAGGCCTTGGCTTAGGGGGTCTGAGCGTGGGGGAGAACCTGTCAGTCTGAGGGGACGGCCGCTAGGGACCTCTTTCCCTTGCCCCAAGATGACTGGGAATTCTCCTCTGCCTTGGAAGGCCCCTGGGTCAACGTCTGCAGGAATCTAAGAGAAAAATTTCTCTGGAATGAGTAGAGGGGGTGTTGAGTCCCCTGGTAAGTGGTGAGATGTCGCCCCATTCACTGAGACCTGATTTTGTCTTTGTGACCACTTGTTTGTCTTGTTAACTTTAGTGTGTTTTATGTTTTCTGGGGTAGGAAAGTTCTGGGTGAGTGTGGCAGGCTCACCCAGCAGACTCTGGATTCAGCTTGCTGAGTGAGAACAGCACAGAGTTCCGGTAGGGATAAACTGGGGCCCATTAGTCCCCAACTCAGCCTTTGGTTCTTGTCTAGTTCTGTTTTAAAATTGGTACCAGTTTTAAATGTGGATCCTTGGTTTTTGTGTGTATCTGTGTTTTTGTTATTTATTTATTTAAACATCTCTGAGGGAATAAAAGTTCCAACTGGGCTTGGTCACAGACCTGCTATGCCCACCCTCCCTGCGAGGCATGGAAGGTTACTGGGCTAGTTTGGTTCCCTTCAAGCCTCAGGCTGCACCTTCTCCCAGTGGAGGCTGTTGGAGGACAGGCGAGGGCGTAGAAGGCTGTGTGCCTGGTTTGGACTTTTCAGCTAGTTCTGTCTAAAATTGGGTTAAATAAATAAATAAATAAATCAGGCCAGTTTTGTTTTAGGTGACTCCCTCCCCCAGCCCTCCTCCAACTCAGAAGAGATTCAAAAGCCTTGCTAACAAGCAAGCTCTGTGAAAATGAAGCCCAACAAAGGTACCTAGTTCTAAAAGAAATACTGTCTTAAATTTTTGTTTAAAAACTTTAGAAGGCGTACATACAACTGATTTTGATTTTTGCGCACTTTAAGATCTGTGTGAGTGTTTTGTGTGTGTCTGTGAACGTGTTCCAAGATGAGAATTGTCAGCATGCTGTAACAATTGGGTGAGTTTAAATTTAAAATTCAAAAGATTATGAGGTTTGGACATTACCAAAAATTTTAAAGAATCTTCACATTGTTTTAAATGGCTTCTTAAAGATTCTTTAACTTGCAAATTAGAAAATCTGGTATTTTAAAAGCTAATATTTTAAAATGCATAAGTCTGTTTATACTGTAATCAAGTTATCTGGCTTAACAAAATGCATTGGCAGTTTGGCATTTAATTCCCTTGGCTAAAATTTGGGGAAAAATAATAAAAATTTAAATGTAAAAGTTAGTTTAACACTGTCAAAGATGTTACCTGTTCTGTCTGTCTAAAACTGTGTATTTCATTTGAGAACCAAGAGAAGAGACGGGGGGAAAAACTTAGAAGCCAACAGAAGACCTATCTTTAGGGGTAAGGGGTGAACAAGCAGAAGTGCAGTTCAGCTGGTCATGCATGGTGGGACAGGCCCTGGGAGGAGTCCACCCATGGTGAGGCAAGCTGGCATAAACGCAGTTCATCTAACCCTAAAGAGTCGGATTGGGTGTGTGCCTGCCTATTCCATAGGAGGGGCCAAGTGGCCCATCGTTGTTCTGTCTCTTTTCCCTGTGGATAGCCACTGAAAACATGATTAAAATGAGTGATGTGATGATCTGATTAGTATTGCTAAAACTTCCCCTTGGATGTGTTAACATTAAAATTAGGAAGGCCTTAAAAAGAGGGTTAAAAAGTTATTTGTATAATGTGACTTGCTTTTAATGTTTACAATTAGGATGTTTTTAAAAGTCATAAAGACACTAAGTCTAACTTTTTGGTTCAGTTATGATAATTGTTATTTTCTCATTAAGGAAAAAATTGTCATCTGAGTTTAAAAATCTTAATGTATGTCTGTTTTAAAACAAGAAGCCAAGAGGCAATGAGTGACACTTGGCCTCAAGATTTCAAGGGATCTTTTCAAAATGCAAATAATAACTAAAGTATAAAATATTAAAGGTGATTAATAAGAGGTTTAAAAAATAGGGAATGGATTTTTGGATATAAAGTTTAAATGTAAAATTGTTCTTGACATTGGCCTCAATGTGCACAAAGGAAAAATTAGGATTACCAAAATAATTGCTATTCTAGTTTGCTCTTATAGGTTTTTCGAGTTTCCAGCAAAGTCCAGAGCAAAGCACAGAGGATTCCTACAGTTTGTCAGATGTAACTTTGACTCTTAATAAGTTTCAGGTAAGAGCATGCTTAAAAGCTACTTCTATGTTGACCACCTTGTTGCTTTCAATTGGAGTAAAGTGGCCTTTTATAAGACTCATTGATCTGCAAACTGGTTCAAAGCCAGCCCGGGCAGAAAAAGGTCCCTGTGAGACTGTCACCTCTACTCAGCCAGCAGAGTGCTGAAAGAGCAAGCAGAGATGCTTTGGGACTCACAGTGGCAGAGTACTAGCCCTGGACTGAAGAGTTAAGGGACAGCATTCAAGCCCCGAGTCTGGGACTCAAAGTGGCAGAGTGCTAGCCTTGAGCTGTAGAGCTGAGGGACAGTGCTCAGGCCCCGAGTTCAAGTCCAGCAACCAGCTAAGGAAAATGCCAATGAGGCATTTATCCAGTGTAGAGAAGACACTCCTGGGACAAAAACAATGGAGGAACATCCAGAGGCAGTAAGCCACTGCTTGGATGGCAGAAATGTCAGATCCTAGAGTCATTTGTGCGTGGCCCTTCAAAACTGATCAGAGCCGGGAGGTCATAGGAAGATAGTTTGGAAGCATGCCTAATGTTCATGACTACCTTGTAAGGGACAGGAACTTGCCAGTCCTCTGTGATAGTAAAAAGCTAATGTTATGAAATGTGGGGGGTAGTTTAAATCTTAACCCCTTTATGTGCCAAAAGCTCTAATTGGCAGTAATATTGAGCTGACACCAGTTACATGAAATTCATCTTCTCAGGAAAAAGTTTGTAAACCTGAGAGTGTGTTTCTATTGATATCTGTCTAAAGGCCTGCAAAGGTAACTCAGGCATTGTGTTAGGGTCACTAGAGATCACATTCCTAAGTCATCCAGAAAGATGCTTTTACAAACCAGAGTGCTAAACAAGCTACACTGCTATAGCTGGAGAAAAGGTCTGTGCAGTTGTCAAAAGTTAAATATTGTTCTTAATGACATCTAACCCTGATGGCCTCTTTGTAAAATAGGCTAAGGTTATAGGCTCCTGGCTAGGTAAGATCAACGCCCCTAAAGTCAGCTTGAAGAAGTTACAGAAGATGGACCTTCGCCCTTCTACCCCCATTTTAAGATCAAGGGTCCAGAGTCAGTTTTGGAAAAATGAGGCAAAATAGATAAAATAATTTTAAAAAAGGGCATAAAAAATAGTGTTAACTCTTGTAGGTGTGCAAGGTGTGGAGACTGCATTTGTCAGAGATGGTTACAAGACTAAGCCTTCTGTGTCTATTTACTAAAATATCTGGTTAGTAAAAAGTTGTGATTTTGGTAAATTGTCCTGAACTATTGTTTAAAAGATCTTAAAAACCAACAGGATCAAAGCCTGCCAAGCCTATGCAATGTATCCTTAACCAGTCTGTGTAGGAATTTACAGCCGAGCATGAGGTGTGACAGTCCCTTGGAGCCACTGAGAGATCCTGCTGTTGCTGCTGCTGCTACTGCTGTTACGGTTGCTGCTGCTGCTGCATACCCTAATGGGTAAAGTTCAACGACGGCCTGACAGTCACTTGGAGGAACTCCTGCTTGATTCCATCACCTGAGTCTGCTTCCTGGTTGACTGCCGCTAAATCTAAGATCTTGTGGGACATTCTTTTGGGTGATATCCAGAAACCCTCTCTTCCCACAGTGGATATTGGGGACAAGGATATCACTGGCTTGCTTGTCTTAGGCACTTCAGTGCATAATGACTGGAAATCCACTCTATGGTCACAGCCTAGTTTGGCTCTGGTATGGTAATAACCTGAGTGTGTTATCAATGGAGGTAATACTCTTAGCCTTAAAATCTAGCAAGCTTCTGCATCACAGTGGTGCCTTAAGGCTGTTCTAAGATAAAGGTTCTGCAAGCCAAAGGAAAATTGGGCTTGTAACACTGGAATTACCCCGTGTGTGTCAGCAGCCATTTTTAACCCAACTAGGGATTATTGTGTACTAGTGCAAATTTGGCCCCCCATCACCTACCATCCCGATGAATTTGTCCTCCAGTATTTCGAGAACCCTGTATACAGGGACAACAGAGAACCTGTAACTCTCTCCCTAGCTGTTCTTTTGGGCCTTGGAGGAATAACGGCCGGAATCGCCACAGGAACCACAGCCCTGATGAAGGCAGATCAATACATGCTCCTACATCAGGCTGTAAATAAAGACTTAAAGACCCTAGAAAAGTCTGTCCGGGCGTTGACAGACTCCGTAAGCCCCTTAGCTGAGGTAGTCCTCCAAAATCGAAGGGGGTTAGACTTGCTTTTTCTAAAGGAAGGGGGCCTATGTGCAGCCTTAAAAGAAGAGTGTTGTTTTTACGCTAACAAAACAGGAGTAATAATCGAGACCCTAGACAAACTCAAAGAGAGGCTAAATAAAAGAAAGCGGGAATTTGAGTCCCAACAGAGCTGGTATGAAGGATTATGGAACAAGTCTCCGTGGTTCACTACCGTATTATCCTCCTTGATGGGACCACTTATACTACTGATGCTAATCCTTACCTTAGGCCCTTGCATTGTGAACCGCTTGATACAATTTGTAAAAGACCGCCTATCAGTAGTACAGACCCTAGTTTTGACCCAACAATATCAAGCCCTCAGGCAACAGGAAACTGGTAGTTAATATGAAAAAGGACAACACCGGCCTCTAAGGTTAGAGGCACTAACAAAAGAAATGGGGGAATGAAAGACCCCCTCCCCAACCAACCAGGCCCTGAGCCTCTTTGTAGGGGAACAGAGTTTTGTATCTAACCAAGCTATTTCTGGCTTCTGTAACATGCTTTGCTTTTCTATTACCCCACACTCCCCCTTTGATAACTAACCTCACCAGTTAATCAACAAGCCCACACCCTACTAACTAATCCCACCCCGCAGTCAGCCCCCTGGTGTGAGCGAAGGACAGGCGCTGACAAAGGTCACTTCCTCATACCAAGGGCGGGAGACACACAACTCGGGGCATGTACACCGAGGGACCCCCTCGAACAGTGATTGGCCAAAACACATGATTTGTTTTAAAAGGATTGGCTGCCTGCGTGCAGACCAGGTTGTAATACTTTAAATTTACTGGCTGAAAAAGCGCGGGCACTCCTGTAACGGACAGAGGGGTCCCATAAAAGGACCATCCCCGGGACTGCTCGGGGTTCCCAGCCACTGACCCGAACCTTGCGGATCTCGAGGTCACGTGCACCTGGGAACCTGGGCATGCCCAAATAAAACCCTCTTGCCTTTTGCATCTGGTGTCGTCTGACTGGTGCTTGGGGCAGGGAGGTCCTGATATGGGGGACACCCGAAGTCGGGGGTCTTTCAAAACCAGCCTATCACTTTTGGTTTAAATGACTCGCGAATTCAATGGTAAAGCGGAGCTTAAGGTAAACATACACAAGGGAGTTTAGTGGAGTTTAACATAAGCATGTGAAAAAGGTAGAGTTTATAGTAAACTCGCGATGTCACCAGCATGCCAGCCAGCATGCCAGCATGAGCCAGATTACTGGCTACCTGTTTAATCAGTCAGTCTTTTTTTTTTTTTTGGTCAGCCGTGGGGCTTGAACTCTGGGCCTGGGCGCTGTCCCTCAGCTCTTCAGCTCAAGGTGAGCGCTCTACCACTTGAACTACGGTGCCACTTCCAGTTTTCTGGTGGTTTATTGGAGATAGGAGTCTCAAGGTCTCTTCTGCATGGGCTGGCTTTGAACCGCGATCCTCAGATCTCAGCCTCCTGAGTAGCTAGGATTACAGGTGTGAGCCACCAGTGCCCGGCTAATAGGTCAGTCTTTAACAAAACAATGAAGGTGGGTTAAGTTAAGGGGAGGGGGACCTAGAAGCATTCTTTTCATTTCAAGAACTTGGCTGCTTGGAGCCAAGGTTTTTGTTTTTTTCTATAATCCCTAAAACAAAAAAAAAACCTGTAAAGTAGCAGGGCCTAGTTCACCTGGAATGAAGAAAATGCATCTGGTCCCTCTCCCCTTAACAACCTAACCCACTCTTGATTGTTCAGTTAAAGACTGACCCATAAGGGGCTGGGAAGGTGGCTCAGTGGTAGAGCACTTGCCTTGCATGCCTGAGGCCCTGGGTTCGATTCCTCAGTACCACATAAGCAAAAAGAAAAAAGCTGGAAGTGGCACTGTGGTTCAAGTGGTGGAGCGATAGCCTTGAGCTGAAGAGCTGAGGGACAGTGCCCAGGCCCAGAGTTCAGGTCTCACGACCGGACCAAAAAAAAAAAAAAAAACACTGACCCATAAAACAGGTTGTAATCTGGCTCCAACTGGCAATATCATATGCTTATGGTAAACCCTTACTTTTGCACATGCTTACAGTAAACTCTGCCTATTGGCCACCAGTGTGTGGTCTGGTATGTTTGTACAATCCTTTGTGTGTGTTACGATCCCATTGGTCAGCTGCTTGTGACCAGGCTCACCCTCATGGATTTTGCCTTTAAAACCCAAAGAATGGGGGCCGCTTGGGGTTGCAGTATCAGCTCCCGCAGTTGCTTGGGCCCTGACTGGTCTGTGTAGGAACCTTCTCAATAAAGTTGCTTCTTTGTTAACAACTTCGTTGTGGTGGGCTCTGTCACTTTGGACGATTAGGTGGGCTTGCCTGCCTGAGTAGGCCTCCTACTATAGGAGGCCCCGGGTCTAGGTTGAGCTGAGGACCAAATGTGTGGATAATACTAACAGATACCAGTTATACATTTTCCTGAATTGTTAGTGGCAAGAGATATTTTTGCCAAGCTTACTCCTGCAGATGACTAAGATTTCAGACAAACTTTTAAGCAAATTACCTTAGCTTGGCAACATTTTTCCAGGGTCAGCTGCTCTTGACCAGGCTCAACCTCATATTAGCATATTAAATACTTCTATTGAAGAATGCTGGGTGGGGATTCCCTGGAGCCCAGCCAGTAACTGACTTTACTTTTTGTCCCAATTGTCTAGAGCATTTTACATATCAATTGACCTTTGAATACCTTCAGTTGGATGGGGCTACTCTGTCTACTCACCTGGCAGCCTGACTTTCTTTTGCCAATTTTAGTTGGGAGCACTTTACAATTTTTAAACTGCTAAGATTAGCTAGTTGTTTTGAACCAGGTCCTCAGCTTCCTGCACACTCTCAGAGTATGCAGAGTAGGACACAGCACATAGCAGGATCTGGTTTCCCCCATAGAGAAGACACAAGACCAAACAGAAGAGGCTCCAGACCAAGACAAACACAGAAAAAAGCCAGCTAAGGTCAGGCAGACCCCAACACAACCATATCCAGAATTCTCTTCTGTATGAGAGCACTTTTGGTGGGAGTTGATCCACAGATCTTCCCGCTAGAGGTTGCAGAATTCTCCACACTATGAGAGTCTGCTGAGTGAGTGACTCCCACTCTGGGCCACCAAAACCTCTCAGCACCCTCCAATGGGAGAGCACATGTCCCTTTACCACTTCAATTTACAGATGGACTGTGTAGTCTCAGGTTTCAGAAAAATACATAAACAAAATATAGGACAAAGAAACAGTTCCAGAAGATTTCCTTTTTAATTTTTTTTTTGTTTGGGTCTGGTCGTGGGTCCTGAACTCTGGGCCTGGGCGCTGTCCTTCAGCTCTTCAGCTCAAGGCTAGCGCTCTACCACTTGAGCCACAGCACCACTTCTGGCTTTTTTCTTTTTGCTTATGTGGTGCTGAGGAATCGAACCCAGGGCCTCATGCATGCAAGACAAGCGCTTTACCACTGAGCCACCTTCCCAGCCCCTTCCAGAAGATTTCTAAGCCACTCCAAAAAGATGTTTGGATGAAATTTCAAGCATTGATGAGTTGGCTGTCAGAGTGGCGCAAAGACTACTGGGCCCTGGAACTTCACAGGGGTGGCATACCTCTCCTGTATGGGTTTCCTTCCCTTGGCAGCCGGCCCACCAAGACCATCCACCAGTGGCTTCAAGGAGCCCCGATGCCCTCCTTGGCACTGGGATCCCCAATGAGACCCCATCTGTTGTAAGGTGAAATGATCCCAGAAGGCACATTTTGGAAGATGGGATATTGGAGTCTTTATTACACCATTAGCAGTCAGCAGGCAGCCCATTGTTATGAATGCCTACAGGCCCCAAAATACACATAATATGGCTAGGAAATAGGCCAGAGAGAAATGAAAAAAAAAACAAAAACAATACCAACAAACCAATTCACCTCCCATGGAGAGCTGAATTGGGACACCATGATGACTGGAGATGAGCCAGGAGACAGGACAAAGGACACAATCATGGAGACACAGGTGGTATGGACTAAAGAAGGTTCTAACGGGGGGGGGGGGGGGGGGGATGGGGGGGGGGGCAGGCCCAACGGAAATTCTTAGTCCAAGGCTGACAGGTTCAGTAATCTATACCTATCAGCCAAGTGCCTGCCCCTGCCTCCAAGGATCACCTGGACAAGCCTACTCATGGGAGATGGGGCATTTCCAAAAACAGAGAATAATAGTGTCTCAAGGTGTAGAGTGAAGGACTAAGCTAATTCCATTCTAAAAGCAAGCCATGATTTCCTGTAAAACTGGCCTCAGGTTGAACTTAAGGGACAAAACAGTTATTGGAAAAACCAGTCCTCGAAAGGTTATCAGAAAGCCTGCAATCGAAACTGCAATTATACCCCTAGCAACCGTCAGTTAAACAAGGGTTGAGAAACATAACCCCAGTTACTGGAAAATGGGCGGGATGGTCAGATTCCTTGTAGAAGAGGCTGTAGAGTCAGGGCCACCTAACCCAACCGCAGGAGCTGCCTTAAACAGTAAACTCCTGGCCACAACTGATAAACAGTTTAAAAATATATTGTTGCCTGCATTCCTGTGGTCAGTCTTATGTATCCCAACTAATGATCTGCTTGCTATGTATGACTTAACCAATCCTGTAACTACTAAGTTGGAAAGCCCCTACCTTTACTGGAAATGATTATGCCCCTAACCAATGAGCCTACCCTGAAATTTGCTCTCAAAATGCTGACCAATTATGTAGAAACTCACGAACCTTAAACTCCCTCCTATATGCTGGAAACCCTATAACAACCCTGCTGAACATGTGGTCGGGGCTCACAACTCTGACCCACTGCATTGGTGACAATTGTGAGTCCAGGCTCAAGTTTGCAAATAAAGAACTCTTTTGCTGTTTGCATTGGTCGTGGTCTCTGGGGGTTGCTTGGGGGTCTTGAGTTCGAGTCTAATATAGAGTAGTACCACTGTTGAGTGGAAAATATCAAGGAGAGACCTCAAATCCTGAGTTCAATCCCCAGTATTGGCAATAATAACAATAACAATAACAATAACAACAACAACAACAACAACAATAATAATAATAAATGTGTTACCAGCTGAACTCCTTTGAATAAATGGGATGTTGTGATTCATACATATAATTCCAGCTATATGAGAGGCCTAGTAGGAGTACTTCAGTATGTGAACCAGCCCTTTTTTATAGAACACAGTTTATAGAAGACAGATGGGAAAGTGAATGACTCCCAAATGGCCATGTGTGTGTTTATGTGTGTATTTTTGCCTGTGTCTATGTGTATGTTTCTGTGTCTGTCAGTATGGTGTAAAAATAGAAGAGCCAAGGCTACATGTGACTGCCAATCTCCCTATTTTTTGCTAAGGTTCTATAGAAGAGGCAGTGGAGTGAACAGGGTGACTGGTAGGAATAAGCTAGCAATAGCAAATCCACTGTAAATCCACTGTCTTTTTCTTATAGATGTAGACATGGCCAGAACTTAATGACTCTGTTGGAAAAAAAAATATTGGAATTATGGTAGACCTAGGAAGCCTGAGGTGAGACTCTGAGTGAAACCTCTTTTTCCTAAAGAGAAAAGATTCCTTCAGCTTGCCCCTGAGGGCTCATGTTTTTATTCTTAGCTTCTCCAGAGGCCAAGATTTGAGAATCTTGGTTTGAAGCTAGCCTTGGCAGAAAAGTTAGTACATATATTTCCAATTGACCACCTAAAAATTGTGAAGTGGAGCTGTAGCTCAAGTGGTACTAGTGTTAGTTTAAAAAAATAGCTGGAAGCTGGGTACCGGTGGCTCACACCTGTAATCCTAGCTACTCAGGAGGCTGAGATCTGAGGATTGCAGTTCAAAGCCTGCTGGGGTAGGAAAGTCAGTGAAACTCTTATCTCTAATAAACCACCAGAAAAACCGGAAGTGGCACTGTAGCTCAAGAGGTAGAGTGCTAGCCTTGAGCTAAAGAGCTAAGGGACAGTGCTCAGGCCCAGAGTTCAAGGCCCATGGCTGGCAAAAAATAAAAAAATAGCCGGGGGGGGGGCTGAGAAGGTGGCTCAGTGGTAAAGCCCTTCCCTTTCATGAATGAGGCCCTGGATTCTATTCCTCAGCACCACATAAGAGGAAAAAAAAGCCAGACATGGTGCTGTGGCTCAAGTAGTAGAGCGCTAGCCTTGAGCTGAAGAGCTGAGGGACAGCGCCCAGGCCCAAAGTTTAGGGCCCACTACTGGACCCCCCCAAAAAAATAGCTGGGTGCCAGGGGCTCAAGCCTATAATCCTACCTACTCAGGAGGCTGAGATCTAAAGATCATGGTTCAAAGCCAGCCTGGGAAGGAAAGTCCATGAAATTCTTATCTACAACAAACCACTAGAAAACTGGAAGTAGTGCAGTGGCTCATGCAGTAGAGCACTGGCTTTGAGCTGAAGAGTCCAGGGACAGCATTCAAGCCCAGAGTTCAAGCCCTATGACCACCACCACCAACAACAAAAAAGATAAAAGGTCAAGGATGACACTCAGGTCCTGAGTTCAAGACCTAGGTTTGGCACAAGAAAAAAAGAGTTCTTCATAAACAACTTCTTTTAATTCAAGCAAACAGTTCAGGCCTTATTAGGGATGACTGGGTTATATAGGATTTGGATTCCTGGTCTTGGTTTACTAAGCACTTCCTGCGGTAACACAAACATGTTTTTAAACTCCTACAGGATGTATTTAATTACTTAACCATATAATGGCATCCATGTTGTTCTAGGAATTCCAAACGTAGTTAATATTTCTGTGTATATATAGATGGAAATGTTTTACTCTAACATTCCATAAAATATCTGATCCTCTACATTATTTTCAAAAGGGTTAAAAAAGTTCCTTCTTTTTCTTTTTTCTGGTCATGGGGCTTGAACTCTGGACCTCGGCACTGTACTTCAGCTCTTCATCTCAAGGCAAGTGCTCTACCGCTTGAACCACAGCACCACTTTCAGTTTTCTGGTGGTTAATTGGAGATAAGAGTCTCACAAACCTTTGTGTCTGGGCTGGCTTTGAACCATGATCTTCAGATCTCAGCCTCATTAGTAGCTAGGATTACAGGCATGAACCATTGTTCCCCGACAGTATTTTATTTTGTAAAAGCCATTTTTCATGAGCCCAACCTCTAAAAGTATTATTCTTTGATTCACCAAAAATAAGAATTCTAACTGTGCACTGTGCAGCATTAAAGCCATCCTCTGAGACATTTAAAATTTTTTAAACAAAAATGGATAAAGTGTAATAGTATGTGGTGAGATCTTCTGGGTAGCAAATTTTCCCTTTTTTATCTTCTGAATTTCTTTTTTTAAAGTAGTATGGGCATGCTCCACAATGCCCTGTCCTTGTGGATTATAGGGGATACCTATGGTAAGAGTAATATGTAGTTGTGAGCACAATGTTTTAAAGGCTTGAGAAATACAAGTAGGACCATTATGTTTTAATTTGTAGGGGCAAATCCATAAAGGCAATAGCTCAAATAAATGTTTAGTAATATCTCTATAAGCCTTTCCTGTGTGATAGGAGGCAAGAAGTAATCTAGAGTAAGTATCTAAAGAAACATGAATATAGGATAAGTAGCCAAAAGAGGGAACATGAGTCACATCCATTTGCCATAGCTGCCCCTGCAGAAGACCCTGTGGGTTAACTAACCCCAATGGTGTGGGAAGCATGTGCCAGTGGATAACAGGCACATTGGCAAACTATTGCACAGGCTTGTTTATGAGTTAATCTAAACTGCTTACAAAGGGCAGCTGCATTTTGATGAATTTTTGATGGGCCTCAAGTGCTGCATCAACAGGGGATTGAATAAGTATCACCAACCGAGTTAATTTATCAGCAAGGGCAT
Source organism: Dipodomys merriami (assembly GCF_024711535.1). Lineage (NCBI taxonomy): Eukaryota > Metazoa > Chordata > Mammalia > Rodentia > Heteromyidae > Dipodomys > Dipodomys merriami. The sequence goes on from NW_027206165.1 coordinate 658,812, forward strand.
TGCCAAATGTTAAAGATCCAGGTAAAAGAGAATGAGAGCATACATGGCAAATAAATACAGGAGTTGTGTACTATAAAAGTTGCTGTTGGAGGGTAGTAAAAAGATGTAACAGTTCCTCATTTGAGATGAGAATAATGGCATCACAAATGTGTTGTATAACAGAAACAACATACTGACAATCTGAGTACAAATTTATAGCAAAAGGGTACTGTTGTAAAGCCAAAGTATCAGAAAATACCTCCACCCTTTGTGCAAAAGTGTTGTACCTGGATGGTGGAAGTGTGATGTGGGGATTCCAATACGAGCTCCACCTTTTTATTTTTAGACTCACCAATAAACATATTGGGGACATTAGCAATGGGCTTAGAATAAATAAAGGAAGGGCTGGGGAAATGGCTCAGTGGTAGAGTGCTTGACTTGCATGCATGAGGCTCTGGTTCATTTCCTCAGCACCACATAAGCAGAAAAAGTTGGAAGTGGCACTGTGGCTTAAGTGGTAGAGCACTAACCTGGAGCTTAAGAGCTGAGGAACAGTGCTCAGGCCCAAGTTTGGCCCCATGACAGACAAAAAGAAAGAATAAATAAAGGAGCAGGCAGTAATAAAATGATCTCCCCAAAATGTAATGGTGATGTAGGCAAGTGAAAAAGTACTTGCCCAGAAAAATTGGCCATAGCCATTTGTCATTTTAAGGAGGTCTGTAATAGGCTATTAAACTCCATTCTAGTTATGTGCAGGCCCAAGGCATTAGGCTCATGCCCAGTCAATTGAATAAAATACCTATGTCCCTTAGAAATAAGTAAGGAAATTGAAGCAATTAAAGGGTTAATAAAATATTTGGAATGCAAGGCCAAAAATATCCATTTAATGGGAGTATCCTGCCAAAGGACAGCAATAGGGAATTTACTAGGATTTAAAATATACAAAACAATTGTTTGGATCTATGTGGACAAGTGGGCCTCACCAATTTGTACATTTAACAACTTTTTTAAAAAGTTGGGTGTGGTATTTGAACTCTTTCTGGGTGCTGTCCCTGAGCTCTTCAGCTCAAAGCTAGTGCTTGAGCCACAGCGACACTTCCAGCTTTTTTTTTGCTTATGTGGTGCTGAGGAATCAAACCCAGGGCCTCATGAATGCAAGGCAAGCACTCTACCACTGAGCCACATTCCCAACCCCCATTTAACAACTTTTAGGGCTTTAACAACTTTAGGCGTTGGGGAAGCTGAGTTAGAGTCATCCTGTAAAATCTGAAAAAGAGATTGTAACTGCTTTGAATTAATTCGTAATGAGGGGAGAATCCAATTGATGTCTCTCAATAACTTTTGAAAATCACTCAGTAGCCAGGCGCTGATGGCTCACGCCTGTAATCCTAGCTACTCAGGAGGCTGAGATCTGAGGATCACGGTTCAAAGCCAGCCTGGGCAGGAGAGACCATGAGACTCTTATCTCCAATAAACCACCAGAAAACCGGAAGTGGTGCTGTAGCTCAAGTGGTAGAGCATTCGCCTTGAGCTGAAGAGCTGAGGGACAGCACCCAGGCCCAGAGTTCAAGCCCCACGACCGACAAAAAAAAAGAAAAAAGAAAAAAAGAAAATCACTCAGTGTTTGTAATTGCTCAGTCCGTATTTTTAGTTTTTGGAGAGTAACTTTGCTGTGGAAGATGTGATAACATAGATATGAAAGAAGATGTTGTCTCTGAACTTTTCAGGGGGCATAATCAGGTCGTACAGCCATAAAGACTGTTGTATATATTAAAAAATTAGATCAACTTGTTTTTTATTTGATACTGCAATCAGGATATCATACATGTAATGGATTATATAGGCAGAGGGGTACTTTTTACATGGGCTGTATGGCTTTGTCCACATAGGGTTGGCATTCCATGGGGCTGTTGGCCATTTTCTGAGGCAGCACTGTCCATTTATATTTGTCATAGGGCTTAATCATATTGATGCTGAGAACAGAAAAAGCAAATATTTTCCCATTCCCTGTATAAAGAAGTATGGTTAAAAAAATAAAAACAACAACAATCCGTTCACTCCAATAACATAGAGAAAAAGATAATGGAATAGCTGTTGGTGAGGGCAAGCCAGGTTGCAAGGCACCTATAGAAAACAGCTTTATTATTCTCTCACAAGTCCTGAAGAAGTCTCCATTTCCTTGGTTTTTTAAAAAATAATAAAGACAGGGATGTTTCAGGAACTAGTGGAAGGTTTAATGGGGCCTTGTGACAACTGTTTATGAACTAGACCCTTGGCAGCTTTAAGTTTTTTAGTTTTTTAAGGCAAGGGCCACTCAATGACCCATAGAGGTGTTGAGGTCTTTCAACGTATAGGTTTTGTATGTAGAGCTGCCATTATCAGTGTGGCCCTGTGGAAAACCTAAGCCCTGTCTGTCTGAATTTACAACAGGCTGGTGAGGTTCGAACCTTCCTTTCCCTTGTGGAACATTTTATCATACCCTTGATTAAGTATTTATTGAGTAACAACTGGGTTGGGACTGTTGATGGAAGCACCCATCAGAGACAACTCGTTCTGGCCCCACAGATTTACTGGAAGATCAGGCAAAACAAAGGGTTGAAAGACACCCAGATGACCTTCCTTGGTCAGCCACCACAGCATGGCAGAACCTTTTTGAGTAACTTTGGACATGCCTGTACCCTGCAGCAGGGTGAGGGTATCTTCTTTTGGTCAGGAGGGAGGCCATTGTAGGCCAGGTATAACAGAAATATTAGCTCCAGTGCCAATTAGGCCTGTAAAAAGCTTCCTTCCTATGTAGACTTCTAACTTAAGTTGCTCTTGTCCAATTTTTGAAGTGAAAGGCCTTATCTGTGGAGCCAAAGCCTCTATCTTCCCTGTTAGGTTGAAGAGACTTATTAGAAGGAGAAACTAAAGAAAGCAAATCAATTGAGCAATGGGAGTATGAGCAGGAACAAGCAAGGTTCTTTTTTTAAGCCATCCATAATTTTAATCTCTCTGATATAATCATTATCAATACTCCAGGGTAAACAATCAGTCCTTTTATAGTCCAGCTAGACTTGCTCAACACCTGTCCCAGGTAGCAAAGGTCCCAGACCCCTGTAGGAATGGCAACTGGAGTTGTCCCCCCAAATACAGCCTCTGTTGTTTGTCTCCATCTTGTAAAACAGGAAAATGTTGGAAATCCCCAGTATCCTCCCACCACATCTTAAGCAGTCAGAATAGATGATTGTACTGCAGACATAGGAGTCTGAATTAAGATCAGGTGGTAATTGCCTTCCCCTATATCATAGGGAAAGTAGCTCTCACAGGGATAGGCATAGGAGTGGCTGTGGCCTTGGAGGGTTTTTGTCTTTTTTTGTAGGTTGTGGGTCTTGAACTCTGGGTTTGGGCACTATCTCTGTGCTCTTCAGCACAAGGTGAGCACTCTACCACTGGAGCCAAAGCACCACTTCTGGTTTTCTAGTAGTTTATTGGAGATAAGAGTCTCACAGATTTTCCTGCCCAGGCTGGCTTTGAACCATGATCCTCAGATCTCAGCCTCCTGAGTAGCTAGGATTATAGGTGTGAGCCACTGGCACCCAGTTCTTTGTCTTCTTTACAGAGTGTCAAAACTCTGACACAGATTTCTAATGTTTCTAACACTTCCACAGTAGGGCTGACAATCCTCTCTCTCCACATCTGATGTACAAAGGAGGGACTCTTTATTCTTCCCCTCAGACAAGGATTTTATAGAAATAATTTCAATCTGGTGATTGGGACCAAGACTCTCTTGAATTATATTGCAAACAGAAAATGTCTGAGGAGAGATAGCCATGTTATCCTCTGATTTTTATATGATTTTTAAAATTCGTGATCTACCTTTTGCCATATAGCCAAATCCACTGTTCCCTCTTTGGGGAACCATGGGCAGAGATCCTCCACAACCTCAAAAGATTCCTCTAGCCCATTTGAACTAATCTTGCAGCCTTTTTGCCTCACACGGGCCAAGAAGGCCATCACAGTCACCTTTCTTTGCTGTGTTTCATGGACTTTCCTGCCCAGGCTGGCTTTGAAGTGGGATCTTCAGGTCTCAGCCTCCTGCGTAGTTATGATTACAGGCGTGAGCCACACTGCACAACTTTGTTTTGCTTTCTAATTTTTTTTATTGTAAATGTGATGTTCAGAGTAGTCATAGTTACATAGTCATGCAGTGTACATTTCTTTTTGAACTGTGCTATTATTTTTTTATTTATTTTAGGTGTGCAAATTAGTTTCATTTAGCACTTTCAAAATATATGTATTTACTTTAATCAGATTAACTCATTCTGGGGTCATCTCTTCACTTGTTCACACCCTCCTTCCTCACTTCTATCATTCAACTAATTTCAGTGAGTTCCTGTATGCAGTCTTCTACTTTAGAATCCTGTATATCAGTGTTATTCAGTATCTGTCATTCCTGTTCCTTCTATTACTCCACCTTGGCATCCTGAGATAGATTGGATATTATAATTTTGGGTTAAGGATGTGATTATACATACATACATACACACACACACACACACACACACACACAGGAATGCATATGTATATTTTTAGGATTCCATTCCATATATTTTTTTGGTTGTGGGGCTTGAACTCTGGGCCTGGGTGCTGTAGCTGAACTCTTCACCTCAAGGCAAGCACTCTACCACTTGAGCCACAGTGCCACTTCTGGTTTTCTGGTGCTTACTTGGAATAAGAGTCTCAAGGAAGCTAGGCATATGTGGCTCACACCTGTAATCTTATCTACTCAGGAGGCTGAGATCTGAGGATTGCAGTTCAAATCCAGTTCTGGCAGGAAAGACCATGAGACTCTTATCTCCAATAAACAACTCAGAAAACTGAAGTGGCACTGTGGCTCAAGTGGTAGAGTGCTAGCCTTAAGCTGAAGAGCTGAGGGAGAGGTCCCAAGTCCAGAGTTCAAACCCAGGAAAGACAAAAAAAAAAGTCCCAAAGACTTTACTGCCCTGGGTAGTTTTGAACTGCAATCCTCAGATCTCAGTTTCCTGAGTAGCTAGGATTACAGGCATAAGCCACCAACACCCAGCTTCCATTCCATATTATATGAGAGCTAGATTTTGATCAAATAACAAGTTTATATAGTTACATTGGATCCCTGGCTGCATTTTCCTCTTCTTCTCTTCATTTGTCTACCACTTTCCCCTTAATCCCACTTCACCCCTTTCAAATACCCACTTTCTGGTGAAAATTTTGCAAATCTACTTTTCAGCCACCCTCTCTTTTTTGTCATTTAGTCCTTCTGCCTACCAGGATGAGAAGTATCATAATGCCCTAATACAGAGATGGAAGATGAGTTGTAGTTCTTAGCATTAAACTGACACAAGCAGAGATAACCTGAGTGTGTAACCTAAGTGTGTAACTCCTCAAGATGTGGGACAGATTCCTGAATTCCAGTTGTAGAACAAACACACCACTGATGGTTTGGAATTTTGTGAAATATTTTAGAGTTCTGAGTCATTTCCACTTTCTTTCATGTCTAAGCCACATTTTCTTTGTCTATTCATTCACTCTAGTGCTTCTAGACTGCTTCCACAGCTTGGCTATTGGGAACAGTGCTGCAATAAAGATGGGTGTGAACATGGCTCTATTCTATCCTGATATGAATTCCTTCAGATGTATGCCCATGGGTAGTATTGTTGGATCCTGTGGTACTTCTATTTTTTAGCTTTTTGAGAAATATCTATACCATTTTCCCCTAGTTATTACACTAATTTAAACTCAAACATCCTCACTAGCAGTTATTTTAGTGTACTTGATGTCCACTCTGATTGGAATGAGATGAAATTTAAATGTCATTTCAATTTGCATTTTCTTTATGGCCAAGGATGCTGAGCATTGCTTCATCTACAGATGTTCTCAGTTGTACTTTTTTTTTTCATTTTTGGTCAGTCATGGGGCTTGAACTCTGGGCCTGAGCACTATCCCTGAGCTCTATAGCTCAAGGCGTGTGCTTTACAACTTGAGCCATAGTGCCACTTCTGGTTTTCTATTGGTTAATTGGAGATAAGTGTCCCATGGACTTTCCTGCCTGGGCTGGCTTTGAACCACAATCCTCAGACTCCTGAGTATCTAGGATTACGTCATGAGCCACTGGTGCCCAGTTCTCAGTTGTACATCTTTGGGAGCTAAGTTCACTTTTTTTTTTGTCAGTCATGGGTCTTAAACTATGGGTCTGGGTGCTGTCCCTGAGCTCTTCAGCTCAAGGCGAGCGCTCTACTGCTTGAGCTACAGTACCACTTCTGGTTTTCTAGTGGTTTATTGGAGGTAAGAGTCTCATAGACTTTTCTGCCCTGGCTGGCTTAGAACCGTGTCCTCAGATCTCAGTCTCCTAAGTAGATAGGATTACAGGTGTGAGCCACTGGCGCCTGGCAAGTTCACTCTTGTCCTGTCAATTCATTTATGTATTTATTAAATGGATTATTGGTTCTTTGGGAGTTTAGATATTTGAGCTCTCTTTATATTGGTCATTAGTCTGTTTTTGTTGAGAAATGTTTTCCCATGCTGCAGTCTATTATACTGTTGTTTTAATTATACTTAGTAAAATCTGTGATCTGTTGAGAATGTGGCTTAGTGGAAAATTGCTTGCTTAGCATGCGTGAAACTCTTGGGTTTGAATCCTCAGTACCACATAAATAGAAAAAGCTGGAAGTGGCACTGTGGCTCAAGTGGTAGAGCGCTAGCCTTGGGCTGAAGAGCTGAGGGACAGTGCCCAGGCCCCAGAGTTCAAGCCCCAGACTGACAAAAAAATAGAATCTTTCATAAAATTATTCAAATAATTAAAGGCCATACTGTTACTTAATACACATGTGCTGAAGAATTTCTATGATATTAAAACCTATATGCTCCTTATTCTCCAGATATCTGATTTTCCTTTTATTTTTTTTTTTTGTTACAACTCAGCAAAATAAAATTCCGGGTTGATTGTTGTACAACATTGTTTCACACATACATCAAACAGGCCAAAAAAATAAATGAACAGCAACTTCATAGACAAAAAAAGGAAAAAAAAAAGAAACCTTTTTATCTTTGGCCTTTTTAACCATCTCATACAAACCAACTACTGTACTTATAGTACAGCTAAGTGCAAATACAGAAAATGTTACTGGAATGCTCGGAATAAGATTTTATTGTTTTTGCTTTATTTTTGTACAAGTTTTTTTTTCTCCTTTGAGATTATAATGAACATGATTACACACAAGTAGTCAGAAGGACAGAATGCTCTGAGGGTTATCGAAGATCATTAAAAATGGATGACCCCTAACAATATGTACAAAACTATAAAATGTAACTAAAAATAGAAACAAAATTTCCTTTTTAAAGTACTTTTAAGAAAAAAAGCAGGGCCTTGGAAGTTTTGGTATTTCCCCTCCCTGTTGCAAATTCCAGTTGTGGATTTGGTGGGGTGGTGGCAGGCTTCCCTACTTCCACATTTAGATTCTGAGACAGGAAGTAGAGGGTGAATAGGTCACGTGGCCTTTTTATAATGTTTTAGTTTTTGCTGTCTAGTCATCCTCATCAGTCTTGTCTTCTTCCCTCTCCTCGTCCTCTTCTTCTTCCTCTTCTTTCTTTCTTCTTCTTCTCCTTCTCCTTCTCCTTCTCCTTCTTCTTCTTCTCCTCCTCGTCCTCCTCCTCCTCCTCCTCCTCCTCGTCGTCGTCCTCCTCCTCCTCCTCCTCGTCCTCCTCCTCGTCCTCCTCCTCATCCTCCTCCTTCCCCTTCTCCTTCCCCTCCTTCCCCGCCTCCTCCTCCTCCTCCTCCTCCTCCTCCTCTTTCTCCTTGTTCTTCTTCTTCTTGTTCTTCTTCTTCTTCTTCTTCTTCTTCTTCTTCTTCTTCTTCTTCTTCTTCTTCTTCTTCTTCTTCTTCTTCTTCTTCTTCTTCTTCTTCTCCTTCTCCTTCTCCTTCTCCTTCTTCTTCTTCTTCTTCCACCTCATTATCAGTCTCCTGCTCTCCATTTTCCTCATTAGCATTCCTGTTGGCCAGGGGTGTCTCTTCCATTCTCTGCCTCCTCTACAACATCCTTCTTCTCCTTCAAGTCCTTGGTGGGTCTCTCGGAGCTGGTGTCCACAGAGAGTCTGACATGGGTGTGGAGGGGGGGGGGGAGGAGGAGTACACCTGTGATCCAGTGCAGCAAGGGAAAAAAGAAAGCAGGAGTTTGGAGAGTCAGGCGAGAAAGCTACCAGTCTTTGGTGGCTGAGCAGGCGTGGTATAGGAAGCTGCAGCGAGCTGGATCTGGGAACAATGCAAAGATGGCTTCAGAGCAGCCAGTGGGGGGGCCAGAGATCGGATTTTTACATAATTGGCTAATGCCTGTCTCTTTTTTTTGCCAGTACCTGAGCTAGAACTCAGGTTTGTGCTTCTTCAGTTTCCTCTTTCATAGCTGTCTCTCTACTCCGAGCCATGCCTCCCACTCAGCTTTTTGCTGTTTAATTGAAGCTAAATTCTTTGTAGTCTTTTTGATCTTTCAGATCAAAATCTTTCCACATTTGTAATATTTTAAAGATTTCTCCCCTGTGTGTCCTATGAACTTGGATCCATGAATATTTGGTAAAGAAGGACTTTCCACATTTGTTACATTAGTATTTTCTTGTCTGTGTCTGTTCTCTGATGCTGTGTCTTCCAGTTGAAGGACTGCACATTTGTATATCTTAAGGTTTCTATCTTGTGTGGATTCTGTGTTGCAATCTCAATTTTCTTCCAGATGAAAGACTTTCCCCATTTGGACTTTCCTAAGTTATTGCATTTGTGTGAATCAACTTATGTGTGTTCAGCTGTGAGCTCCATGTCTTTCCACATTTGTTACATTCATAAGGTCTCTCTCCTATGTGTATTCTCTGGTGGAGAGTAAGCTTTGGCTTGTTAATGAAAGAATTTCCACATGTTACATTCATAAATTTTCTCACCTGTGTGTTTTCTGGTGGAGAGTAAGGTGAAGCTTCTGGGTGAAAGACTTTCCACACATATTACATTAATAAGATTTCTCTCCCGTGTGTGTTGCTGGTGGCCATTAAGCTTTGACTTCTGTGTGAAAGAGTTTCCACACAAGTTAAATTCATAAAGTTTCTCTCCTGTGCGTGTTTTCTAGTGGATAGTAAGTTTGACATCTGGGTGACAGAATTTCCACACATGTTACATTCATAATGTTTCACTCCTGTGTGTGTTCTCTGGTAGACAGTAAGGTTTTATTTCCAGGTGAAAGACATTTCACACCTGTTACATTTGTAAGGTTTCTTTCCTGTGTGTTGTCTGATGGACAGTGAAGTTTGAATTCCAGGTGAAATATTTTCCACACATGTTATATTCATAAGATTTTTCTCTTGTGTGTGTTCTCTGGTGGCCAGCAAGGTTAGCCTTTGAGGTGAAAGACTTTCCACAGGTGTTACATTCATAAGGTTTATCTCCTGTGTGTGTTCTCTGGTGTTTAGTAAGGATTGACTTCCAAGTGAAAGACTTTCCACATGTGTTACATTCATAAGGTTTCTCTCCTGTGTGTGTTCTCTGGTGGACAGTAAGGTTTGACTTCTGTCTGAAATACTTTCCACACATGTTACATTCATAAGGTTTCTCTCTTGTGTGTGTTCTCTGGTGGACAGTAAGGTTTGATTTCTGGGTGAAAGACTTTCCACACACATTACATTCATAAGGTTTCTTTCCTGTATGTGCTTTCTGGTGGACAATAAGGTTTGACTTCCAGGCAAAAGACATTGCACACATGTTACATTCATAAGGTTTCTCTCTTGTGTGTCTTCTCCAGTGGACAGTAAGGTTTGACTTATGAGTGAAAGACTTTCCACACAAATTACATTCATAAGGTCTCTCTCCTGTGTGTGTTCTCTGGTGGGGAGTAAGGCGTTCCTTCCTGGTGAATGACTTTCCACACACGTTACATTCATATGGTTTGTTTCCTGTGTGTATTCTCTGGTGGACAGTAAGGGATGACTTCCTGGTGAAAGATTTTCCACACATGCTACATTTATAAGGTTTCTCTCCTGTATGTATTCCCTGGTGGACAGTAAGGTTTGACTTCTGTGTGATAGACTTTCTACACACGTTACATTCATAAGGTTTCTTTTCTGTGTGTGTTCTCTGGTGGACAGTAAGTTGTACCTTCTTAGGGAAAGACTTTCCACACACATTACATTCATATGGTTTCTTTCCTGTTTGTTTATTCTGGTGGACAGTAAGCTTTGCTTTCTTGGTGAAAGATTTTCCACACATGTTACATTCATAAGGTATCTCTCCTGTGTGTGTTCTCTGAGGGACAGTAAGGTGTGTCCTCTGGGTATGGGTAAAAGAGTTTTCACATTGTCTACATTCTTCAACAACAGGAGTCACACCAGGACTATATGCAACATACATCTTACCAGGTTCACTGTAGACACCCATGTTCTGACACCCAGTGATCTTTTTTGTTCTTATCCCTAAGGACTTCCCATTATTCTTAATCAGTTCTGACTTCTGTTTTGAGCTCAAATTAAAAGTTTTTATAAATCTCACTTGTTCCTCCCCTGTGTTACTATTCATGACTGCTACTTCAGAGAGATATTCACTGTAATTTTCCTCTATTTCTTGGACATCTAAAATGAATTACAGAAAAATAGACAAAAACATAAATGAGATCCATAAATTCCTTAATGTAAAGATATTTTCTCCCATTCTGGTGTGAGATTTTTAAATATCAAAGCATTGTTTTATGTAGAATATGTAGTTTTCTCCACAATGTGGTAATTAAGAAAGTAGTACTAACATTTTAAAATGGAAATCAATGTTTTTCTGTATTTCAGATTTTTCCCTTTCTCTCAAGGAAATATTTATTCAATTTATACATCTACATACTCTTAATGCTTGGATTCTGAATCTCACTCTATGCCCAGCACCACTGACAAGAAATAGTCCTCATCAGAAGCTAGCATACTCCTATTTTCCTCCTACCTGCATAGTACTAGTTTAAAAGAAAATGAGACCTCCTTTCCTACATTTCTCATTGTCTTTTTCTCTTTAAAAATGACTAAAGACAAAGAGAATTGCTAACATTAACTATACTAGCACACCAAATTCACTTTCTCTCCACATTAATTCTGGATTGACAATTCCTTGAGACAAAGGATCACCTAGGTCGCTGCCAGACATGACTCAGGGGCACTAGAAATGCTATTGCTCGATACAGCTGAAGATAAACATACCAACTGGGCTGTGAACCCAATACTACCATTCAAGATGATTTATCTCACCTGTAAAATTCATGTCTGAGGCTTCTCTTGTCCATGGTTCTGCACCTTGCTCCAGCTTGACAATCAATTTAGGTTTAGGAACACAGGGCCCTGTGATTAAGAAATAGTGGAGAACTATTTCTCTTGCTGGGTCATCATTGCTGTAAGATCTCAGGCATCCTATTCACGAGGTTGCTCCTAAATCTTCTTTCTCAATTATTCACAACTCCATGGTGGACTTTCCCGCAGCTTTGGGTGTATTTTGCCAATTGGGTGGCTTGAACTCAGCTCTTTTGCTCAAAGCTAGCATTCTACTAGTTTGAGTCTTGGCTACATTTCCAGTTTTTGAATGGTTAATTGGAGATAAGAGTCTCATGTTCATTTTTCTGCAATTGCTGGTTTCAAACCAAAATCTTCAGATTTCAGGTTCCAGAGTATCTAGGATTCCAAGCTTGAAGCACTGCACCCTATGTCAGGTTTGGCTTACAAATACACACTTTCAACTACTGATTTCCAGATCATACTTGCAGTAGTAATGTATGTTCTACTGTAGACTGTAGATCAACATATAATAATCACTTCAAGTTTGGGAAGTCAGTCTCCTATTAGTGGAACATAGTTTAGAAATTTTGTCTAACTACTGATTTTCCTTCTTAAAGAATGAGAATAAAATTAGCTCTTGAGTTACATATAATAAAATTGAAGTTTCCCTTAGAAAGAAATGACATTTCCCTTGGACTGGAATCTTATACCTAAATAACATAAGTAGTCTAATGTCTAGGAAAATAAAACCACTTGATCTTCCAAGTAAAAATGACCTTTGCTTACCCAAGGACATGAGGTTGCTATAGGTCTCCAGCATTACATCTCTATGAAGGGCCCTCTGACCAGGATCCAGCTCCTGCCACTCCTTCCAGGTGAAGTTCACAGCCACATCGTTAAATGATATCAGCTTCTGTAATGGTACATTTCCTTCAAGAAATTAGACCTGGGTCATGAGAATTCCAAACTGCAATTTCATTATGCTGCATGTATGCTTTTGTGTTACATAAAATGTTTGTAGCTTGCTGTGTTATCTATTCACTGGGAGGATTAAATAGCAAATTAAAAATATTTGACAATATATAAACCCGGTCATTAAAATACAAAGATTTGCAGTGGGCTTGTGGCTTATGCCTGTAGTCCTAGCTACTCAGGAGGCTGAGGTCTGAGGTTTGTGGTTCAAAGCCAAGCCAGGCAGGAAAGTCCATGAGACTCTTATCTCCAATAAACCACCAGAAAACTGAAAGTAGCACCTTGACTTAAGGGGTTGAACACTCACCTTGACCTGAAGAGCTGAGGGACAGAAACCAGGCCAAGAATTTAAGCCCCAAGACTGTGAAAAATTTAGTTTCTGTAATCATGCAAACACATTTCTGTTGCTAGCAATAGAGACAAGATAAAAATTCTAAGGAGATAATAATCTGGCATGACAACATTAATTTTAAGGGGGTGTCTGAAAGATTATATTACCATATTTTTATAAACTTTTAGTACATATGAGGGTAAAAATGAATTAAACAAATATTTTTTCCTGCATTTACATATTCTGCATCACCTAAACCCTATTTACATCTTCAGTTAACAAGCTCTCTCATCAGCAAGCATAACACATTCAGGACATCACATAGAATACATAGCACATTAGTAGATCTATGAAAAGTTCAGTGTCCACAGGAATGTTAAAAACAGTAACAGTACTCCAGAAAGTAGCTAATGATTTTTTTGGCCCTTAATAGTTTTTAGTTCCTACATAAAAATATCATAGGCGAATCATGTTGGGTTTAAATACAAAATATTGAAATGTGGTCATAGATACCTGTTATTAACTTCCTATGTAAAAAAGAACTGCTACCATGAAGTTTTGTAAACTTTGCCTACACTCTACTATATACAATATAGGTGGGAGGGGAATAAAATGTTCCTTGACAAGATTTTCATTTTAATAAGCCTTCATGGAAGGTGGAGGCAAATGTGTAGAGGCTCAAGGAACACTCAAGATGACAAAAATGATAAATATAACCAAATGATCAAATGTGGCACATATTCCTCAGTCATTTCTCCAGTAGATCCCTAAGGATATACTTCTACTTGTGTTAGTTAATAGCAAAATTCCTCAGAGATTAAAATCAATTACTGAGCAAACATCTGTGACATTTTACAACAAGTGATATTTCTAATAGAGAAAACTTAGTCACTGTATTATTATTATTATTTTTTTTTTAATCAAAACCAGTTCCTATCTTATACTGGCAGTGAATGAAAATATTCAAAAGCAGTGGGATGGAAAAACAAAACTGAATACCACATCAAATGAACTTAGACCAAAGATAACAGAATCAGGAGAAATCAAATTTTCTTATATTGTAACATTTGGGGGAAGGAAGAACTTTTCTGTAGGAAACTCTAAAGTTGAGCTGAAGGGGAAAAGGTTTGAGAGGTTGGAATTCCAGCCTGACAGCACTGACAGCATTGAGAGCTGGCTGCAGAAGTGTTAAAAGAGAATTCTGGAGAGGGTTAAGAGACTGGAGGGCAGGCCTTTTCCTTACTGTTGGAAAGATAGCATCTGAAACTGAGCTACTGTTGACCTTGAAGGCTAGGTAAGGTGAACTTCATGTCTGCATTTTTTCTGGGCAGCAGTCTTTTGTCTCAGGTGAATAAGGAAATATGTATCTCTCCAAAAAGTTGTGGCTCTGATTGTAATAATAATATAGATACTTCATTATTGCATGTTATCAATGGTAACCTTCCCTGTGTGAACTTAAACAACTGTGCTTGCTTGCTGGCACCCAGGGACCAAGTGTCAGAGAGCCTCCGGACCCCTGCTTTACCCTATCTGTTTATGTTTTTGTGTTTCTCTAATCATCTTTATTTCTGGAATCCTGAGAATTCTATAGGAAACAATTTTTCCTATGTAATGGGAAAGAAAAACGTCAATCATAAGAACGACTTCAGCAAAGTAAAACTGATCACAAAGAATAACTAGTTCCCAGATAGATCATTTGAAGAAAAGAAACAACTGAGAGACACACGGCAGAAAGAGGGAATGGGAAAAGTAAGAAAAAATCATAGAAAGTTAGATACAAAGAGAAAGAGAAAAATAGCCAATACTATTGGGTAGAAAATCAAGAAATAGTAGGAAATCAAGAATTAAAGAGAGAAAATAGAGCAAAAAAAATCTTCTGAGGGTACTTTAGAAAACAAACAGAAATTTGTAGAAAGACCATAAAGTTCAGCATCAAATATAGCCTAAGCTTCAAGTAAGGCCAAGACCATGAAGTAGTCCAAGAACTATATATGGAGAGTAATATAAGTACATATAGGTTAATCATTCCTTAAGAACACATGCAGCAGTGAGTGACCACACTATTTCAGCAATTCCAGGAAAATTTCATTGAGATAGTTTAATTTTACTCATGAAGATGTGATCTGGTTCCAATCTATCCTTCACCTTCCATGAGATGTTCCTGCTTGGTGTCATTACATCACATAACAAGATTGACTACATTTTCTAACAACACAAAACCTAGACATCTGAAGCAAAGCTGCATTCAACTTAGAAAGAATATAAGCATTTAACCTGCTAAATCTACAAGCAATATTTATCTGCTAAATCTACAAGCCATCTTTGTCTGATTTATGAATATGTTCCTGAGGCTGAATCTGTGTGGTTGTATTGTTTTTAATTCTTGGACATCTCTAGGTTCATATGATGGAATGCAAAACAAATGAGAAATATAAAAACAACTCACCAGAGATCCATTCATTCTTTCTTGCTGCTGACAATGAACAGAAGATTCTGGAAGCATGGCTGGAATATAAGGCAAATGATGTTTTCAGAAAAGAATGTGTGGGATTTTTGCCCCAGAATTTTCTCTTGCAAATATGATATGTGGGCTGGAAAAGCATAAAGCCTTCTTATGATAAGAATCTTTAATGTTTCAAGCAGAGCATTAAAGTCTCCAATAAACATAAATCCAGTCCATTTCCTGGTAGATATATATTAGTAAAGCAAATAATTTCTATTTTTATATACGTAATACATTCGTAAAAATGAATGTTCCCACAAAAACCATAGAATAATTGAAAGCAAAAATATATCACATTTCCACTAAAAGTAGTTATTGCTTAATATACTTCAGGATGTAGGAACTGCTTTTTTTAATGCAAAGGTATCCTAGAAATCCATTGGATTTTGTGTTCTACCTCATTCATTTACATACTTAAACACCAGAGAAAGCGTGTATGATGTAACTCAGTAGTTTTCCCCCAAAGTTATAGAGAAAAATATATACAGAATATATTTCTTGTGTTATAATATTTAAATAACGGTTGTCAAATGGCCCATTTCACTGTACCCATTGCACACCTATGCAATGACTTGCAATTTGCCATTTAACATGCTTTGGACAAAGGGACATGAGTAAAGATGAGGTAAACCCAGGTTTTAAAAGTCCCTAATGCTCACTTTCTTAAAAAGTCATGGGAAGAACCTGGGCCATCCTAAAGATACAACATAAAATATTCAATATAGGAGTGACACACCTGAATATAGGTGACATCTACAAAGCATACAACCTTGAGTAAGACATATTACCTCAAGTTTTCTCCTGTGATTGTTCTTTTTTTTTTTTTTTTGTCGGTTGTGGGGCTTGAACTCTGGGCCTGGGCGCTGTCCCTCAGCTCTTCAGCTCAAGGCGAGCGCTCTACCACTTGAGCTACAGCGCCACTTCCGGTTTTCTGGTGGTTTATTGGAGATAGGAGTCTCACGGTCTCTCCTGTCCGGGCTGGCTTTGAACTGCGATCCTCAGATCACAGCCTCCTGAGTAGCTAGGATTACAGGCGTGAGCCACCAGCGCCCGGCTGTGATTTTTCTTATAAGGTCAATTGTCCCTGAACTACCAGAGCTAGCATTAGCAAATCCATACATGGGACATTTAAGATAAGAATGCATGATTACATACTAAAAATCATAGTGGTAACAGTCTGAATAAATTAGCAAGAAGAGGATTAGGGTCTAGTACATGAATAGATACTTTCAGTCATAACAATTACACCACCATCGCAAACCACAGCCTCAGGTACACTTTGAAATCTAGGCTCTGGCTTATTCCCAAAGCCAGCTCATCACGAGTCCTATAAATTAGTTTCAATCTTGCAACAACACAAAGTGATTGAGAGTGGTGTAGGAAAGAGTACCACGTGAATCTGGTGCTCAGGGAAGTAGCACCAATTTTTGCATAAGGCAAGGGAAGCTAGCAACATCTTCCCATTCCTTTGCTTTTCTGCTTCTTTTCTTCAGGACTTCTCAGAATTGAATAGGTCTGTCCATTTAGGATGGAGATTCCTATTCATAAGTACTCTTCTTTGAAAATTGCTAGGCTTTATTCCTAAAAATACAGGACCAGCACTCACTACTCCAATATCCCATGTACAACTGTCTCTAGAAACAGGGTCGTGCACAAACACCTGTGAACTCAAGCCAGGAGACTAAAAACTCAAGCCAAACAGATTAAAATGTCTCTAGGAGAAACAACACAGAAGCCCCAAATACAACTGCAATATAAGAGGACTCAAGGCAGGCACACACCTCACAATTTCACTAGAATTCTTCCTGTACTCCTCTTATACCTGGGCAAAGCAAATAAAGTCACATGGGTTAACAGAAGAATCCCTTGGTCTTGGAGTACAAAAGGAAATCTCTTGGGCTCTCCTCATCTGGACAATCACCCAGCTTGTTCTCAGACATTTGGGAACCAGGTTCTTGCATCTGAAGGCCCAGACACTAATGGCAGCACAAACTCCTGAACCTCTAGCAAATTATCACCCCAGACTGGAGAAAAGCATGTAGGGGGAAGTAGGCGCTTTGGCTCAAGTGTAAAGCTCTCCCTCTGAGCTGAGGAGCTCAGGAATGGTGCTTGCAGGCCCAGAGTTCAAGCCCCACGACCAACCAAAAAAACAGAAACAGAAAAAGAAAAACAAAACCGTGGAGAGTAGACTCCCACAGCAATCGCACACTTCCTACCTGACATCAGTTCCAAAGCCTGAGATTTCTTCAAGTTACAGCTCCAAAGATCCACTGCACAGAGCTGGGGGCTGGCCTCTTGGTTCCCACTATGGAAGGCCAAACTGTACTTGAGGGTACTTTGAGCAGCACGGAAAGGGAAAGAAAATCGGGAACAGGCCAACTTAAAACACCTGTGGTGGGCGGGGAGACGCATGCGCAACAGGAACTGCTGCTCCACCTATGCCCAACAACAACAAAAAAACCCAGTATTTTCAAACAAAATGTCCTCCATAGAGACTACAATTCCCACAATGCTCAGCGCACCCTGCTACACCCCTGATCACAAGAGTCCTTGGATACATTGGGACTTTTGTCTCCTTGCTGTGGGAACTAAGCTGAGTTTCTTCTTGATAACCACTGTTTCCTCTTGAATATTTTTTTTGGTGGTGTCTGGTCGTGGGGTCTGAACTCTGGGCCTGGGCGCTGTCCCTCAGCTCTTTAGGTCAAGGCTAGCACTCTACCACTTGAGCCACAGTGCCACTTTCGGCGTTTTTCTTATATGGTGCTGAGGAATCGAACCCAGGGCCTCGAGCATGCAAGGTAAGTGCTCTACCACTGAGCCACCTTCCCAGCCCCATGTTTCCTCTTGAATATTTAAGACCAACCAAAAAATGGAAATATATGGGGAGAATTGGATACATTGGCTTTTTGATTCTTAGTTCTAATAATGAAATTGAGGTTATGAGACTGCCTTGCTTATACCTTTCTTTTTGTTCAATGCTTGCGTTCTGCTGAATGTAAATTATATCTATGTTTTGCCTTCAATTGTTTAATACCTCCCCTTTCATCTTACAAAGGTACTCACACACACTGAACTTATACCTGGGTCATTTCTCATTGCTCTAGTGTATACTCTGGCATAAAATAGAAAGATTGTTAGGTAGATATGCAGCATAATCCTTGTTGATTTGGATTTCGCAAAATCTAACCATTAATTTTCCAGAAACTCCCCAATTCTATCTATTAAATCAAAGTTTTTGGTTGTTTCTGAATTTTGCATTTCACTTAAGAGTTTTATGTTTTTTTTCTTTTTGCTGTCAGTCCTGTGGCTTGAACTCAGAGCTTGGGCACTGTCTGTGAGC